>NC_133123.1:38559874-39211047 GCF_033568475.1 Henckelia pumila | reverse complement strand
ACTCAGTAGTGATACAACCATATCGGAAATGCTTTAAATAAAACTGTCTAAAATATTATACAGCTATATCGAATCCTGCTGTATAAAATATCCCCTGAAAGCTTCGGCCCATAGAATTCTTCCTCGCACTACCAGCGTCGTCCATCCTGCGTCCTGCCCCATGGAATTGGGTGTCCAACATAATATCTAGGAAGTGAAGCGACTAACGTCCAGTACATAAACATGAGTAAAAACATAAGTATATGATGCATGCAATCGTGATGACTGGTAATGAGTCATCTGATAAGTCATGCTAATTAACCAAGAACGCCGCATGAGTGCTGCCACTTCCACCACCGATCAACCTCTGGGTACAACCACACTCGTCTAAGTTTCACCGTAGTAATCAAACATATAAGTACTCACCGTTGCGTTACTCCCAATGATATACTATATACAAGTATAGAGCTGAGCGACAGCTATAAACAGGGTATAACAATGAATAAGCTCAACGTGCATGTGCACATGTCATATGAATATAGAAACCGAAAAAACATACATCATGCCACATAATAATGCCAAGTAAAGGCAACTTATAAACATGTATCCTCGCCTGGCAACCTCAGTCAATGTGTACGAACCTCTAAGCTAGTTCGAGTCTAGTAGGAACCTAGGTTCAAGCCCTAATAATCAAAAGTTCATCGTATCACTTACACAAGTTTCTATAAACCTTAACTAAGCTAATAAATACACCCAAAACTTAATAAGATTCCCGGACCATACCTTTGTCCGTAGTAAGCCCTTTGGAGTAACTTGTTCTGGAGGACTATAACAACACAACTGTTATTCCAGAACCTCTTCTATTAACCAATAGCCCCTCAAGTGTATTCATCCACACTATATATAACTGAAGAAAGAAACTTAGGAATTCGTAATTCCAAAATAAACACCCAAAGACCCCTATTTTAATAGGCAAAAAACTCTAGCCACGTTCGAATCCCTCCGTTCCGATATCGGAGCGTCCGAACTTTGCATGCATGACACGTGGTGATCGGAGCTTCCAAACTCGCAGAACGGACTGTACGGACTGCTGAATATTGGCCACATGTCAAAATTCCTGGCGTTAGTAAGCACGTGCATTGTTTGTCCGGGGACGATCGGATCATCCGATCATGGATCGGAGCGTCCGATTTCCCCCCTGCCTTAACTCCAAAGTAAACAGCCTTCATTTTTTGGAAGCCTTCCGATCTTGCTGGGTTCGGACCATCCGATCATGACCAAACTTGTTAAGTCTAATTCTTTGCTTACAAATCTCAATTAAGGCCCTTGAATTGGTTAAATACTAACCCTTAATCATATTTATCAATTTCATTATCTTAAAATGGATTCTGGGTTACTACAAGTGGTTTGCGACGATTGTTGGGTCGGCGTCCCATCCCGCTCAGCCCGTTTTAAAAACTCTACCCAAAAAGAAGAACCATTTGGAGATGTTTTGAATGTGATACCACAAATAAAAAGTTGCCTTTTCGCAGCCCGAAGAATCCTAATACTAAATTTGCTTGCGCTTTTGTGTGTATCTCTATGGTGTGATTTTTGATGGGGAATTTTAATCTCTCCGATACTTGTTCATAAATTCAGCACTAAATTAGAAACTTTGTATTGGCCCAAGTTCAGTTATGATTTATTAATGAAGCTGTATGTTTTAAACATGATTAAAGTATTTTTAATAAAGCAAAATGAGTAATAATATCGACTAGTTCGGAACCATCAAAGGCTAGGATAAAATCTTCCAGATAACGAGACGTTTTCGAACTCACCAAGAGCATCATTCTTAATCGATCTAAAATATATAATATATAATCGAAACAATATAATAGGCATTAACTACCCACAAACTGATTATAAATACCTTGGAAGATTATTATTTTTCAGTTTGATATGAAAATACAATTGACTACCAAATAATTATAATAAAAATATAGTAAATGTACGTCACATACAGATGCACACAATTCATTAAATTCTTCGGTGCCACGGGTGATTCCTATCAACTTTTGAAAAAAAAAATTACGTTGCATTTTTCACATATAAGTTTTCTCTGCAAATATTTCACTTAAAAATAAACATAAATCATGATCCATCAATATATTTTTTTAATTTTTTTACATAAGATCTTCGGGCAATCAATATTATTTATTATAATTTTTTTTACATAAGATGTTCGAACGAATTATCTTGCATACATCTCCTAGCCCAAATGTACCTTTGTCAGACCATTCATCCTAGCAATTTGTACTTATCTCAAGACGAGGTCCATTCTAACGGCCCCAAGAAGGCAACTAATAGGTATAAGAATCATGCAATCATATACTCAAGACGTTGACTCGCGACTATTGGTGGAGGAGCTAGGCAACATAACATATATTTGTCCACAAAATCCCCAAACTTTAATTCATTTTTTTTTTGGGTGATCCACGTACACTAAACCCCAGGGCCCCAGGGACACATAAATTATCGACCATACATGTTTTAGATTTTTCGTTTCTTTTTTTTTGGGAAAAAAATGACGGTGCTTGAATGTTTAATTTCGCCTGAAATTTGGCCGAACTATGATATGATAGTACTCTCCAAAAATATTATCGCATCGTCCTTTCTGGAACTTTAATTTAATGAAATAATTCACATCGTAAGTTTTTTTTTAACTACTTGAGTTAATGGCCGGAATTGATTAATTAGAAATTATTTAATTATGGCTATACCATATGATCTACCATTCTATGCTAGATATTAAATTATTATATACACAACCCATTATACATTTAACACTGGTAATGACCAAATTAACCCAAATTACAATTACCCTTATAACCTTTGTTATGTTATTTGGATAAAAAAAATTGGTGTTAAAAAAAAAACCAAAAAAAAATAATAAAAATAGTAAGTTTCAAATTTCAATTCTAATTTTTTAAAAAATATATATCAAAAAGAGAAAAGAAAAATTTGACCTTTTACTTTTTAAATTTTAATGACAATACATATAAAACTAAAATGGATTATACATTATGCACGCATTACGCAACCGATGACATCAATATTAAATAGTGAAGACGATGGCGCCATTTTTATACAACGCAGAACGAAAAGCATGACATTTAATGATGGTTGGCGAGAAATGGAATATGGGTCTCTTTGGGTTTGATCCGACTCGTCTTGTCTAAAATACTGTGTTGTTGCAGGTTGCCTTAACTCATTTAATAGATAGAGGTTTGGTTAGCGTTTTTTTAACTCGTCTAAAAGACAACGTTTTCATAATCGAAACGATGATAGAACCGATATATCTTGAAACATGGTCCAACCGATCACAAACTGTTTTAATTTGACGGTCGGACCAAAAAAAAAACCGTTTATATAATAATATAATTTAATAATATATTTTTTGATTTTAAAACTTATTTAAAATATATATATAAATAGACAACAAAATGTAGTTAATATTTTTTTAAAAAGTACATAAAATAATCAAAAAAAATTAAAAAATAATACTAAAATAATTATTTCTAACTATATAAAACCTATAATCATTTATTATATTATATAAAACATATTAAATTAAAGTTTTTAATTTAACAAAAATTGTTAAAAAAAAAATTCAAAAAAACCAGTTGAACCGGTTCTTTGGCCGGTTCATTAGAAGGTTTAGATCGGTTCTTGAATCGGTTCCGAGCGTTCAAACCGTTAAAAAATGGTTTTTTGGAAGTGTTCAGAGATCCAGACCAGTGACGCCCGGTTCCCGGTCGAGACCAATCTAACAATGTTGGCTTCGGTCCGATTCGGTATTTTGAAAATAATTGCCAAAAGGTGGGCCCAGTCGGTCTAATGAATCATGCAACGATTGTGAGTCGACTGCGCCCTATAAGCTCGATTTGAACACTAAACAAGCATCGTTTTCTGCAAAATTCCAAATCAACATGATAACCAAACCAAAATTTATTTACTACCGATGGTGCCATCTTAATTATATAATCAGAAGATCCAAGCAAAGATATATGTATAATCGCATGACTTTTGTACTTGAATTGAGCACACAACAAAACGTTAAAAAACACAATTATGACGAGTAACTCTAACTAGAATTCTTAACTCATGTGCTTGTATCAACTGTTCTGATCCTAGCGTGCGTTTGGGAAGTACTGGTTTTCGGGCAGTATTCTTCAGCTGTAACATCAGATGCTTTGAGAATGGAGAGACAAGCTCTTCTCAACTTGAAAGAAACGAGCTTGTTGATGAAAGTGGCACACTTTCTTCCTGGGTGCCCGCCAAGAAATCAAATGGAGTGCTGCAAATGGAGAGGTGTTCCGTTGTGACAGACCTTACTAATCACGTCCACACAATTGATTCTCACGATTCCTCCACCAGGAATCTATCAACATGATGGAGCCTAGTACTGTTGCTTGGCTCCTCTCAGAGGTAAGATCAGCTCATTCGTTTGCTAGAATTGCAAGCATTTGACTTACCTCGAATCTGAGTTTTGAAATGATTTTGAGTATTCAAACATCCCCGAACTATCATTGGTTCGTTTTCAGAAATTTGCAAGTATCTCAATCTTTCCTCTGCTAATTTCAATGGATCCTATTCCCCAGAGCGTCTGGAAACCTATTCCGAGTTGATGTGATCTTGAAATTTTTAGTTCGAATTCTTGGCTCTTTAGTGAAAATCTTGGTTGGGTGGCTCATCTTGGCTCACTGGAATATCTGGACCTCAGTTTTGTGGAGCTCGGCAATGTATCCAATTGGTATTTGCGCGATAGCAAATTGATATCTATAAAAGAATTACAGCTTGAAAAACTGTGGGGCTTCAAGGGATCCTCCCTTCTTCTCTTCCCTCTCGTCAATGCTTCTGCTCCTCTATGCTACCCCTCGAACTTGTCGATGAATCCCCGGTATCACTGCATCTTCCGCGTTGTTCGTTTTTCTTCAACTTCAGCATTGTGTGGGACAAGCCTTAACCTCCATCGATATTCTCATTTAACAATATAATCGTTTCGTGGCTCTGCTTTGAAAACCAGTATCTTTCTTGAACATCTTGATCTCTCCAACAATAACCTTTGAAGGTGGGATTCCTAAATTCTTGGGAAATATGAGCAATTTAGTATACTTGGATTTGTCCTCGAACAGTTTTGATGCTGCCAGTTTTTTTTTTTGTGTGTGTGTGTGTGTTGTTTTTTTTTTTTGTGTTGTGTGTGTGTTTTTTTTGTTTTTTTTGGGGTGTTTTTTTTTTTTTATTTGTGTGGGGGGGGGGGGGGGGGGGGGGGGGGGGGGGGGGGATGTGTCTTTCTGAAATAATGAGCAACTTTTCGGGGTCCGTCGAAAAGAATTTTGAAGCATCTGGATTTGAGTGATGAACATGATAACTGGTTCATTTGCCTGATTTTTCCCAAAGTTTACATCCTTGAATGCGCCCTAGTACTCCGGGGGAATATGTTGAATGGATCCATTTCCAAGGATTACCCCAAACCATCCCATCCTCTTGTTCATTTAGATTTGTCGTTTAAATAGTTTTACAGGTGACCTACCCGATCTCACAATATATCCAGCTCCTGCGGAAAGATTGTTTCTTCTCTCAGGCAATATGTTCAATAGGAACCTTTTGAATGAAAACATTGGATCCCTTTCAGAGTTGAAGGTTTTAGATTTGGGTTTCAAATAACTTCCAAGGAATAGTTACAAGAGTCTCAATTGTTTCAATCTATCTCGTCTCCGAATACTCGTCTTGTCTTCTAACTCCACTGTTGACAGTAAAATATTAGCTCACAATGGATTCCTCCATTTCAACTAATAGCCATAAGCCTCTCCAAACTGCAAAGCAGGGACCACGTTTTCCGCAGATGGGCTTCGAAACCAAAACATTTTGGATTACATTGATTTCCTCATTTTACTCAAATCGTCGACATACGATCCCTGGATTGGATTTGGTGGATCTAGCTTCCAGGCCACATAACGTCTGGAATTTTTATCCATCCAACAATCAAATTCATGCGCCTTTCCCTGAGATTGATTCTCTTCTTTCAACCTTTCGAATTATATGTCGGTCTACTATACATGTTAAAGCACCTGGAATGATATTCAGATCTGTCCAAGAAATAAAATTATCGGGTGAAGCAACATTTTTTGTGCCAAAGTGAAAGAATGGATACTGATCGACCTCTCCAAACAATCTGTTTTTGGGTCATCAAATCTACCGGACTGTTTTTCTTTCCGCTCAACTCTACTAAGATAAGATTTCTTAATTTGGCCAACAACAATTTCTCTGGGACAATCCCAAGCTCATTCGGCTCCTTGCCATTGCTGTCTTTGGTTGAAATTTTGAGAAACAACAGTTTCTCAGGGGGAATCCCTGCATCTTTGAGAAGCTGCACTGGTTAAAATTGGTGCCGATTTCGAGGAAATAGGTCTAACTGGCATCATACCCACCTGGATAGGAGAGGTTGTTTTCACTTGATTGTTCTAAGCCATACGTTTCAACGAGTTTCGTGGGATATGATACCTTCCAGCATTTGCAACCTACAAAATATCGTAGTGCTAGACCTTCTCTTTGAACAAGATATCCGGAGTTATACCGTGAAATGCTTGGATAATCTTACCTGGCCATGACCGATGAACCCAAGCCGAACTTTTCAAATGACATAGTTTGGTAACTCCCCACACTGTACTTATACGTTACAAGATGGCTGCCCCTTGTGTAATTTTTTTTTTTTTTTTTTCATGTGAAAGGATGCGGCGATCAACTATGTTAAACCTAAGAACGTTTTGTCGAACTTCCCTTGATTTGTTCGAGCAATGCCTTAAACGGGGGTGATATCCCATCTGAAATCACAAAACTTGTTGGCCTAAATTCCGTTGAAATCTTTCAAGAAACAGTTTGAAGTGGACAGATTCCTGAAATGCAAACATTGGTTGTGCTGAAGTACTGTGGATTCCCTTGATCTTTCAAGAAACCAACTCTCCGGTTGGTATTCCCAGCGCAGCCATTCCCAATTGAAACTTTTGCTTGGAGTGGTTTGAACTTGACGTACAACAACTTGTCGGGTAGAATTCCCGCCTCTGAAGTTTGATGGATTCTAGCTATGTTAGGGAAATCCTGGCGCTTTGTGGACGTCCTTGAACTCAATATATCGTTGCCCCCGAAGACAACAAAAAACACACATCATGATGGCAATTTGAAGCACGAAGAAGATGCATGAGTTGATTAGCAAAGGATTTTAATATCTGTATGGACTCGGTTTTGTTTTCGGATTTTCCGGGGATCTTGGGAGTGATACTACTTCAACAAGTCAGCAAGATGTGGGGGGCATATTTCAAGTTGTTGGAGGCAATTGAAGACTGTGAACCATACACAGAGGAGAGCTTCAAAAAGAGCCCATGCTGATCTGAGAAGAGGTATTCAAAAATAAGTTTGTATGTTTTATATTTCACTTGATAATAATAATGTAAAACTAAATGGTGGTGTAAGTTTTGTTGGTGCATTCTGCAGAGGCTATGATTTAAGAAGTTTTAAGCTTCAAATGACAAAATTCCTTGGCCTGCACGTTGTGGATTCAAGGGTACGTGGCAAAATTTCAGTTGGGCTCCTGCACAAATATATATATATATATTATAATATATTTTTTGGCTCTAAATTGAATAGGTAAATTGAAATTGGTAGATTAATTATGTTGTAGTTGTAAGATCAGTTTCATATTAATAAAAGTGGATCGTATATTTAGGACCTTCCTTGATGATTGATTTCAGAGTGTCCTTATAGCCCAGTTGTAAGATTTTTTTTTTGACCGATAAATTAGTATCAATTAATAAATGAATAATGATTTCTCTATATCAAGAATAACTAACCAAGAAGAAAATTCTCTGCTCACCTAACAATTAACAAAAATGTGTAAGAGAATATATATAACAAATTGCATTAATCTAAAGAATAAGTTGGGGATGACAAATTTTCTCTGAACCTGATGGTCCAAACCCGAATGGATTGGAGAAGGGTATGGAGAGACTATTTGAGATCCGATTAAAATAAAATAAGGTAATCGGGTTATGAGAATGGAGACGGATGTAGTAACATTCTATTCATACTCTAACCCGAAATACCCAAATTCAATGCGTAATTTTAGGTCATTCAATGTAGTAGTACTTGAATAATCTCATTTTTCAATTATTCTAACCATTTCATTTTACCTAGTTCAATGTTAGCCCCCTAAAATTAGTCAACATTAATATGTTTTGGATGCATACAACAAAGACGTTATTTGTAACAAGTAGTTTTGTTTAGGTTCTTAATTGGTCACGATTTTAATTCATAAAATGGCTTGGATTGGGTAATTAGTCTGGATACAATAAAATAATTCTAATAGATTGAATAAGTACATTAGAATAATTATATATATATATATATATATATATGAATATAAATATATAAATATTTATGTATTTATTTATTATTTATATTAAAGAAATGTTAATTATAATTTCTTTTGGTGAATGAAACAAAATAAAGTTATTAGTATAAAACTAATTTCACTTTTATAGGATAATGGTAGTGGAGTTAAATTATTTATCATATTTTGTTATTTCTTATATCATGTTTTAGATTTGTTTATTATTTTTTAATCTTATTTTATTGTTTTACTGGTTTTTTATTAAGAATTTGGTAAATAAATATAGTTTTATTCGAAATAATTTAAATTTAAAAAATATATAAATTTATAAGTGAATTAATAGGATAATTTTGGGTAAGATATGAAATATTAATAAAAATTGATCATATATTTAGGACCATCCTTGATATTAATTTTCAGAATTTTCCTTGATAATAAGTTGTAAGATTTTCTTGACGGGTAAGTTAGTATCAATTAATAAATAAATATGGTTGTCTCTTATACAAGATTAACTAACCAAGAAGAAAATTTTCCTGTTGACCTAAACAAAAAAGTGTTAAGAGAATATTATAACAAATTGTACTAAAGGAATAAATATGGGGATGCCAATTTTCTCTGAACTTGATATCCGAGACCCGATATAGAATAGAAGGAGGGTATAGAGAGACTATTTGAAGCGCGGATTAAATAAATATGATAGTCGGGTTATACTCGACCCAAATACCGCAAATTCAATGCGTAATATTAGATTTCAGATGTGTTATGATTTGAATAATCTCATTTTTCAATTATTCAATCATTCATTTTACCGTAGCTAGTTACAATGTTAGCCAAATTATTTAACATTTAGATATGTGTTTTTTAAACGACAACGTTTAATATGTTTTGATGCAACAATAAGATGTTTATTTATTAACCAAGTAGTTTTTGTTGGTTGTTTAATTGGTCACATTTAATTAAGTGAAATGGGTTTGGACTTGATATTAGTCTGGATATGACAAAATAATTCTATACAAATTGAATAAGTACATTAGACTAATTCTATATATAGTAGAATATGATATTTATGTATTTAAATTTATATTAAAAGAAAATTTTAAATTAAAATTTTCTTTTGTTGAATGAAGACAAATAAAACTATTATTCGTATAAAACTAAATTTCCATTTTCTAGGATAATGGTAGCGGAGTAGAAAATATTTATCATATATTTGTTATTTTCTTATATAAAGGTTTTAAATTTATTATTTTTTTATCTTAAATTTCTTATATTGTTTTTTTTAAGAATTTGGTAAAATAAATATAGTTTTTAATCGAAATAAATTTGAATTTAAAAAAATATACAAATTGTAAGGTGATAAAAGTGAATTATTTGAGTAGGATATTGAAATTATCCGATCATCCGTACAGGTATATATGTGGATGGACATGAAAGTTAAATATCCGAACAGAGATGATGATGGACTATGAGGTGAATGAAGATGTGATATATAGAGTGCATATAATCTTACTTCGAATTCAGACCCATTGCCATTCTTAGAATGAGTGACTATGATATTGAGAATGAGTATGTGGTGAGAAATAAGCATACATAGATCTTGAGGGTTCGTAATTTTCAGCAAGAAGATATATTAGACTGAACTATTGTTCACAGTACCTATTTTAGTTTTGTTAATACTTGGGGTGACCCACTTTTAGAAGGGTTTGGGGAAAACTGTCATGTATCGGGCCTTCGCCGGACAATGCATAAAAACAAAATAAAAAAAAAAATAATAAAACTGCACAATGGAACATCTATACAACTACTTCGTATTCGTCTATTCATATTGTTATAATTATGATATATCTATATGTTGTTTTGATAAAGACATTGAATATACTATAGTGTAATGTAAGATGTGGTAGCACATGGGATGGCTATTCATGAAACACATCTTATAGTCACTGTATATTCTAAACTTCAGTTCCAAGTCAATTGATCCGTCCGCAAATAAGGATAAGGATCGCTCGAGATTGAGACTAGCATTTGCGATGCCGAGTAACCACGTTTCATTGGTATGGAACATAGAGATGTTCCAAAGCATGCCAATGGATATCCATATGATTAATGATCCGATAACTACCCTATTCGGACTTTCTCCAAGTGTTTATCACTTATCGAGTGGAATAAAGTCCGCAGGTTTAGGTTGTACACCATTAGTCCTTATTACTTTGAAACATCAATTGAAACTCTATAATGCTAGTACTGTATTTTTGACTCCGTTTACCGACTCTATTGGGATAGTCATCAGGTGTCAGGGAGGGTACAGTTACGACACATATAGAAAGTCGATGCTTTTTTGTCAAGGATTTCACCAAATACTTTGCGAGTTGTGGATATCCTAAGCGATCTGAGGAGATATTAGTGTGACGAATCTCTTGGCCAGAGTACATGATGTGTTTTTTAGGTTACTTGGTGTTCCTAGTAACACATGCGATGTCACTAATAGATCTCACCAAAGATGTTTATGCATAGTTATCGAATCTCGAACCGACTCTCGATATATCCAATGGTTGTTGATTCGATCGGGATATATGGATTGAAGGGACCGTTACTGTACGCTAACCAAAATCTACTGGTTCTTGCAAGGCACTATCAGTAATACCTAGGGAATCATGGGGCGATGTTTGTAGGCGGCTCTTACCATGATTCCGATGGGTAAGTCGGAAATTGTTGTTCCGAGTCACATGGAATTTGTGAGCCCACGGCTAGCTGTATTCCCTTGAACCATTGAGGGTTACACAAGTAATTGGATTACTAAAAAACGCCCGTAGAGATAGTTAAATTTAAAGAAGTTAAATTTAATGAAAGAGAAGTTGGACTTCTTAACGGAAAGGGAGTGAGATTTACCCTGTAAAATGACATAGGGATGTAACATTTTTGGAAATCACTGAATTCGGGGATTCAAAAAAAATATCTTGACTCTAAAAGTATGCAGAAATGGTTTTCTGTGCACATTGGTAAAATCAGTTTATCAATCGGAAAAGGGTCACGATGAATTTTATATTAATTTCTAATAAACAACGGGCTTGGCTTGTTGGGCTTAAGTTATGAATTGTGGCTTTAAGAAGTTAGAGTCCTGAATAACAATTATAACTAGAAATTATCTATAAATAGAGGTGTTGGTTCAGAAAAATCACACACATTGTAATAATTGCAATTTTCGAAAATACACTCTAGAATTTTCAAGGGGATTTTCGAAATCCTCTTTCCCTTTTGGAGAAATTCGGGTTGTGATTTTTTGTGAAAAAATTACAATCTGAATTAACAGATCATATCTGTTTTATTCTCTACGCAAACTTCTGATTGATTTCTAGTGCAGTCAATCAGAGGGTTTTGTTTTCTCTATTCGTTGGACCTGATTGAAGAAACCGTTCAGATCATCCAGTTTCCGGTGATATAACAACAAGAGCAGATTAAATTCTGTTGGTGTCCATAATCTCGCTTCGAGATTTTAAGGTAAAATATTTAATAGTGATTATTTGTTTTACTTACACAAATTTAATCGTAAAGTTTTGATACCCAGATATGGAATCGTTCCATATTAATAAAATAAATTTTTAAACTTTCGCTGCACCGGGTATCAATTCTAATTGATCTGAACACAGTTTTCCAACAGGATATGAGGTGAATGAAGATGTGGATATATAGAGGCATATAATCTTACTCGAATTCGACACATTGCCATTCTTAGAATGAGTGACTAGATATTGAGAATGAGATGTGTGAGAAAAAAGCATACATAGTCTTGAGGTTCGTAATTTTCAGCAAAGATATATAGCTACTTTGTTCCAGTACTATTTTAGTTTTGTTAATACATGGCGTGACCCACTTTTAAAGGGTTTGGGAAAACTGTCATGTTTCGGGCCTTCGCCGGACATGCATGACTGCACAATGGACATCTATAGCAACTACTTCGTATCCGTCTTCGCTTTAAGAAAATGATTAACTCAAGTTTCACAAGTTGTAATAGAAGTCCATTGTAGCCCAATATAAACTACTTTTAAATCCTTGATTTTTACCATGTGGGACAGGGGTGTCACAATCACCGAACCATGGGAAAGCTGGTGGGTATGTGATGTATGGGGATGATAAGAGGGCGATGAGTAATCACCAGTGCCAAGAGATTGCCCGGACAATGAGCGGCTTTTGACAGATTTCTAGGCGAATGAAGACATGAATGAATCAATTCCGTGACGGAATAAGATGGATTTATGAGACTATGTAGGTATGAGATTGCACAATTGAAGATGACTTAAAAGATTTGACAGGTACTACTCATATCAAGAAGACACATTTTTTTTCGGGAGCTCGTCACATAAGAACTCCAAAGTTAAGCGTTCTTGACTTGGAAAAATTATAGGATGAGTTGGAAAGTTTCTCAGTGTGCATGTGAGTGAGGATATAGGCACGCAGAAAATGACTTATTTTGCAAGACATAATTTCCTTAATGACATTTTTTTAATTTTAAAGAGATTTTATTTATAAATTTTGCCTTTTTAGACTTGTTATTTTCTAGATTTATATATAATTATCCTTAATTAATAAGATATGATTTTTTTGTATTTAAAAAAGTTTATTTTCTAATGAACTTGGTTTTCTTATTGCGTAGAAATCTAATTATGGAATCTTATTAAGGCTTGAAGACCTATATACCTATTTAAGGATTACTGCATGCATATGAGAAGAAGAGAGACGACGAGATAGAGAGAACAATACACCGAGAATAAATGTTCATGATTACTGCAGGAATTCACAAGATGAAGCTTTGAAGATCTGAAGAATTTTTGGAGTACTCGTAGTCGTCATACTGTGTTACCGTTGGAAACACTGAAGAACACGCGAGTGAAGCGTTGTTTTGAAAGTGATTCCTTGGTTTTTGTTTTTCGGCTTATGAGAACTTCATATTGGTTTTTTTTATTCTAGTTTTGCTAGTTTTTAGGAAGTTATTTATTTTCTCAATTTGTTGAAAAACGTAGTTTTTCATATACAATCACTAGTTGATTTTGTAAACTGATTTGTTTTTTAGTGATTATTTTGTCATGAGACATCGCGCAAGTACTTAATACTTGTGCATAAATATCTTCGTGTTATTTACTTTTAATTATTTTATTTCGCTGCGTAGTGTGTTTTGAAGTGTTGACAACACTAAGAGATAACACTTACTCAAAAATTTATTTGAATTATTTCTGGTATTTCCATGGTCGAGAGTGTCAAAACCCTTACAGTAATTAATATCAATACTTTCATACATCTTTGAATACTCAAAAATCATATATTAGTTTCACATTTGAAAAAATTTAAGCTCAAATGTCATTATTAGTGTATTTTTAATGTTTTGTATCGAAGAAAACATATTGGTCCAAAGAGTGAAAAACATTTTACAATGGATCAGATAAATCAAACATATATATATATATATATTTTGACAGAGACTAAAGACAAATTAAATTATGTTTGGATCGATTTAGAGATTCAAAGCAAATGTACTTCAGCAATATCAATAGTACAGGCTGGCATGCACCAAGGTGAAGTGAACAATTTGTGGGGATGTACGGTATTTCGTAATTAAATAAAAGTAGAAGTATACGCAAAATAATTAAAGACATTCTCCCATCAGCCAACTAAAAAAGGACCAAGTCAAGACACAGAAATTTTGTATTATCTATAAATATAAGTAGAGACTTGAATATTGGCTACATTAATTCTTCTTCAAAATCAAACCGAACATGGGATTGAAGGGACTTTTATTTCTTGGCATTTTAATTGCCACATTTCTTCTCATTTCCTCCGTGGTAGCTGCTAGAGAATTGGCTGAGACTTGTCTTGGGTAGAGGTAAGAATATATATTTACTTTGATATAAACATTTCCGTACACTCCACGATTAAATTATTTTTGTGGGTAGGCTGCACACTCAATCAAACTAAAACAATCATTTATTGCAAACCTTGTTTTTTAGGGCGCACCTTGTTGTTATTTAATTATCAATTTAAATTTAAAAAAAAAACCGTGGCTAAAATCGTTAAATGGTTTAAAATCCCAAAATTCTTGTAGTTAACCACCAATTTTGTCAATTAAACAAATCATTACAAGAATTATGTAATAAAATGGATTTTCACATCGTATAAAATGTATCAGTAATATGATAATAAATGTGTAATATACTTAAATAAACACTAATATAATTTTTAAAATAAGAATTAAAAAATCACCCGATCGGGCTGATTACTGTTAAAGTTTATTTGAAAATTTAAAGTATAACTTATTAGTGAGCCATTATTTAAAAGTTAAAAGGATAATCAATCGTGGTACATAATATGGAAAATAGGATAAAAAACAAATATATTTGATAATATGTCGCCAAAGGAAATGCTGTCAAATTTTAACATTTTAAAAAATTTACAATGATGAGACGACGGCTATGACTTGATAAAAAAAAATTGAAGTATTGAATTTTTTAAATTTATATCTCAAAAATATTGCATGGTTCATATAACTTTATAACATATAACATGAAATTTTATGTATTAATAGATTATCAATAGATAATAATATAATAGTAAACACCGGGTGAAAAACCAGATTAAAATGGTTTCTTTCCATAGAAGTACTTCTTATAACTAGAAAAAGGCACCGTCATTTGGTAAAGCATTTTCACATTTCAGTAATATCTTTTAACCATCCACATTAGTATTTTCTTAAAAAAGGCGCCTACTTCAGTTCTTTTTTGAGTTCACAACCTCAACATTTTTTTTTTTTGTTTTTATTTATTTGTTATTGTGGGTAGGGGCGGTTTTAGATATTCTCCCAATTGGGTGGAGACGTAAACATGCATATTCTTGATTGCTTTAAAATCGATAAGTGAGTTTTCAAATTATATAAAAGAATTTTATCTTAATCATTTAAATATTCGGATTTAATTGTTGATATAGAATTGACATCTAATTATTATATTATCACAAAAACTCATGTGAGAACGATGTTTATCAGTCAATTTTATGAGACAATCTCTTATTTGGAATTTCATCTTCAATAAAAATTATTATTTTTTATGTCAAAAGTATTAGCTTAATTTTTTTTGTAAATATTGATAGGGTTTGCATCTGTAATAAAGCCATCCGTGAGATCATATCTATATATATATATAAAGGTGAGATGGTATAATAGAAATGGTCCATTTGCTGAAATTTTTTCACATTCCAATAATTCCCCTTCTAGCTTCCCACTATCCACTATTGGGGAAAAAAATCGCGGTACAGTCCTAACTCCTAAATGTTTAAACTTTTCTCATCAGTTTAGTTTTTAAATGTTTGAACATTCTCGTCGGATTCAGTCCTAAATGTTTCATCGTTCGATAGAACCAATCCAAGGAGAAAAAATTCAAAAAACTTTCATAACGGGTTGAATCAGCAAACCCAAAATTTTCATATGATGATAAATTTTCAATTTTCCCAATTTTTTCTATAGTATCAAATAACTATACATTTTCCTTTTACCTTTTAATAATTGATCACAAATAAATTATATATTAGTATTTTTAGAAAAAAATAATTTGAAATTACCAATCAATGATTTTAATCTAATTATTAAATTATTATTAAGCCATAAATAGTTTTCCCTATGCCACATCTACATTCCTGATTCCAATGAAAAAAGTGTAAAAACCCACAAAACACAAAATTTTAAAAGATTTAATAATACAAATTTGATGTGTTAAGTGGATAAAAACAAACATGAAAACGCCTAGAATTGGCTAATTATATATATATATATGATATATATTATATAAATATATATTATATATAATATATATAATATATATATATATATGATGAGTTTTGCTATCCTATGACCCACCCACCGTGCCCACAATAATGTGCTCACCATGAGGTGGCCACTTCAACTATTGAGACGCACAATTCATCACATCCAATAGTTGAAATGCCACCTCATGGTGGGCACATTAGATGTGTGCCCGGGCCCCCCCACCACCAGATGAGTGGGAGCAGGATAGCAAAATTGTATATGATATATAAATATAGAGATTACTTTCAAGTGCCGCACAACCTATCATGCCCACCACCATGCCCACGCAATGATGGTGACACTATTTTATTGGATGTGATAAAGATGTGATAAATTGTAGGTCCAAGCTAAATAATGCCACATCATCATGGTGGGCATGGTAGGTGGGACATTTGAAAGAAACTCTATATATATATATGATATATATATATAAATATATATATATTTATTTATTTTATTTATTTATTTTAAAACTTGGTGGGCCAATGCGATTATTTAATAAAATATAAAGACTGATATTATCTTTTCTCACTAATTAATAAACTTGATATGAAAGTTTGACATAGTTATCTTATCAAAATCCACAATTAGATCAATTACCGATCAATTTTGTTATTTTCCGTCGATTTTTTTTTTTAAAAAAAAACCATGTCAGATTCTATGCTCACAAATTTTATTTGTATATTTTAAAACCGATCGGCATCACAATTAGATCTATTACAGTTTACCTGCAGGCGGGTATGGTGGTGGGTTATCGTGGCAAATGTAGATGGGGCTGCTGTGGTTATGCCTATCCCCGGACCAATATTGCGGGTGTTGTTCCTATGGGGCAGCAGGTCGAATGGCCAAGCCTTGAAATCAATAAAAAATAAATCTCTACACTTCAATTCTATAATATAATTGGATCTCCACATGCTAACATATGTAATAACCATTCTCCAATTCGAGCAAAAAAAATAATGTTGTTTACAAGTTTCCTGTAATATATATATACTTCAGTTCGTGTACCTCCATCTATTAGTGGAATTGAGTAAAACCACCAAAATTGAAATTTACCATAGTGAATAGTTATTGTGGTTGTGTTATAAATATAAAAGAGGAAAATTGAATGCATCACTTAATGTGAAATCTTGGTGTTTGCTAATGACCCTCTATAAAAGTTTTTTGAGCTAAAAAATAAAAAATTCTTTATGATTCAAGATCAGTTCATACACAGCACCCTTTTGAGTGGGGGGGGGGGTTGTATAAAACCCCCACTTTTAGCTAAAAATGACAAAAATTCCCCCGTTTAATTAAATAATTAAATTAATTTTATTTTATAATTCCTATATTTAAAAAAATAAAAAAAATAATCAAATTTTAGTTCAATAACTTTGGAAAATTATATATAATTATTTTATGTTAGTACTTTGTTATATGTTAAATATATTTTAATAGTAAATTGTATTATTACGTTAAATTAAGTAGATAAGTTTTAATTATTTTAAATAAAATTTAATATATAAATTTAATTAAACTGATTGTTATAAAATAAACTTAATTGAAAATAAATAGTTAATGCATTATGTTTAAATTTAAATTTTCAATAAAGTGTGATAAAAGAGTTCATAAAAGTTATTTAAGGACAGTTTCGTTATTTTTTAGCCGAAAGGGGTGTGTGTGCTACAAATCTTGAAACACAGGGGGTTATTATGCTCAAAACACTTTTATAGGGCATCATCAACAAACTCGGGATTTCATAGGGGTGATACATGCAATTTTTTCTAATATAAATATTATCTATGAGATTGACGACACGATACAAAAAAATTTATGGATACATAATGCAATTGGAAAAGCGACCTTCATAAGAAAATTTAAAATTTTATCATTTTACAAATATATTTTTTTAAAAATATTCAATAAAAAATAATAATAAAAGAAAAATAATTAAAATCCCCGAATAAAGGCTCAAAAGAGAGAACCTTTGCGTCACAAAAACAAAAACATTTACAGGAGATTTTTTAAACCGGCCTTATATGGATCTTTATCCGTGAAATAAGTCGACACAATCTATATATGTATTAAAAATTAGGAAAAAAATAAAATCTCGAATTTATTGATAATCTCCTATGAAAGTTTATTTTCCTGAAAATTATTTTTATGTCCCCATTATTGTAAAATCCTGTCTCACACTTGCACTAGACTGAAAAAACATAATTTCATCCATGTACATATTTGAATGTATTTATTATCGACCAGACGTTTTTCATGGTTTCTTTTCTCTTATATGTTTGAACGGTCATCATTTGCCAATTATTTGTTGATGAAGAGTGAACTGCTTGTGACTACAATATTAAACTTATTTCTCAACAGATTGTGAGAATTGTATTTTGGATATTTATCTTAAATTAAAATTTTGAATGAAAATTATAATTCATGAATGTGAGAGTATTTTTTGGCTCTCCACATTTTTGAGTTAATTTGAAACTTTGGTTATTCACATTCTTGAGTTAATTAATACTTGCATGACTCTGGGTGTATTTTTGTAATCTATAAATATTGTGTTCATTTCCTCGATCCACATACAAAAGATATTCAAGATCTCATTCAATTATTCTCTGCATTTCATCATAGTAATCTTCTCATTTGACCTCCGTTAAGTTTTGATGATAAAGTGAAAGTCCGATTCGAGTTTGTCGAAGTAGAGAATTTGAGTTTGGTTTTGCTACGGTTTAACCATTGTTATTCTGAGAAACATACATCTATATATGTTGATCCTCAAGCATCTTCTGGAAGCGAGTAATCTGTTTTAAAGAAAACTGTATTTAGATACAGACATCGGTTTGTTTTACAGTTTTCTTATTATTTCTCATTCACTTTATTGTTTACTCTTGTTGTACTGTTCTATTATATTCATGTTTTTCGAGTTTAGCAACAAAATTTGTAATGCTGTAGAAGTGCAGCGGGTCTGATTAAATCTACAAAATGATTTTGAGGGGGAGAATTGTTGGAATTCAAATACATTTTGGAATCAACAATTCAAAGTTCAACCATGGTGGCTACCTAACTTGATGTCATTCACACCATGGTTTCACACTTCAACAAGCCCAAACATTTTCCTATAAATAGCCTCATTTGCATTGATTCAAAACCATCCAAGAAATCCTAAAAACACAAGCAATATTGAGTGTTTTTGTAGCCTAGTCATTTAGATAAATTTTACTATGCTCTGTGGTTGCGGCGATGTCCGATTATTGTAGGAATGTGTTGTACCCATTATTGATATAGTGGGGATTTTTTTGGTGGACTTCGGTCCCGTAGTTGTTTCCTATTTTGGATTTTTCACGTAAAAATCTTTGTGTCGTTCTTATTCGTGCACATTATCTTGATTGATATTTGATATCATGGAAACACTTTGATCTGATAGTATCACTGAAGGAGAAAAGAATCAAACGCTTCCGCTACATAAAAGTCAATTAAATTTGGCTATCTTTCCCAACAGATTTGAGCATCGGACGGTCTACGTACGCCGGGGGATACTCTCCCGGCCTCCTCTAACGCTTGCTTGGTTTCAGGTTCAAGCTGTGAAGCCACGTTTTTTGGTCATAGGCTAGAATTGTAACAGCCACAATGAGTATGAAGATTAGTGTTGCATGTATCAGCCAAGGAGTGTAACAGCTAGAAATCAAGAGATTGTAACAGCTGCAATAATGAAGAATGATGGCTGTTAATATGAGTTATTGGCCATGAATGGGAGGCCCTTCAGCTGCTTCTTACACCTATAAATAGTGGCAGATTTAGCAGGGATATCACACCAATTTCGAACACAAAAACTGAGTAAAACTCTGCACATTTTGAGTTCCAACCTTCTGCCACTTTCGAGGACTAGCAGAAGCAGTACCAGTTCGATAGCAGCAGTTCAAGCAGAGCAAGGTTTCTGTTCCAGTTTCAAAGAAAGCATTCTGTTCTATTGTGGAAGAAGTTTTCTGCTCACGTTTGAGGCTTACCATCAACATCAAGTTCTGCACGATTTGTTATAAATCGATTACTGTAAGAGGGCTTATATCTATATATGTTTTAAATACGTTCATGATCGTGTTTGTGAAAATTCAATCGTACATGGCCTGGTTCATACTTCTTTGAAATTCGTACATGTTTGTTCTATGAAACTCCTTGTTATGCACTGTTAGAATTCGACTTAAGAAGTGGATAAGGAATTCCGAAAACATGATAAGATATGATATGGCCCTGATGCGTGGGTTATAATAACCGTTTAAGGCCTCGCCTCCTTAGAGGAGTAAAAATTAGGGACTGATCAGTAGCCATGATTAACGAGATGAATAACAGTGTATGTCTAAGTTTATGTGATATTCATGATATGTATTGATGCTCAGTTTCAAGTCATGCCTTGTTCTGATCTATGTTGCGACATGTGTTGGAACGTGCTTCCTTTGAACTCCTATATATAGGTATATTCGATATTTGCATGTACGATTGGCCCCCTGTTGCTAAGTGTTTCCAAAACACTCATCCCCCTTACTTCCCTTCTCAAATACTGAAGAGCAGTTGGATGATGATGAGAAAAACGCATTCTGGGGTTGGTGATCAAGTCTAAATTTATGAAATTGCTAGCAGTCTTATTGGTTTTATTATCGCTTATATTTCGCTTCCGCTATTATCATGTTTTGGTTATTGTAAAGACATTACTGGATTTGTAAAGACTGGTTAAGGCTGTTTATGTACTACATGGCTTGTTGTTTTACGATTTAAAATTGTTTACAATGCCGATGCTACGTTCCGATCACGGGGCGTGACATTTTTGTGGTATCAAAGCCGCCAGGTTCATAATCCGGGTGGGAATACCTTAGAAATTTTTTTGCAGTTTCTCACAGTAGGCCAAAGGGCCAATGTAGTCCCCTCCGAAATGATCTCACGAACCAAAGTCACCACAAAATTACATTTTGTCGTGATGTAACTCGGATTTTGGCCGAATGCCTTCGTTTAGGCCTACGAAATCGCGTTTTTGCCGTTTTAGAAAAGATTTAGAATGCTTATAACTTTTTATAAAAAACTCGAAATCCAATTCCGTCGATTGTGTCGTGATCCTCACAATCGATACTGTCAGCTCAATTAAAAATCTCAAAATTTTCCATTTTTGGAAAATTTTTCCGAAAAGTCCCGTTTCGTTTGTAATTATTGCAAACTGTTCATGTATTGTGTAATTGCTGAATTCTGATATATTTTTTTTTTGTTCTAAGCCCTGCCTTTCCATTTGTTTTCTTTCAGGAAATGGCGCCCAGTTTTCCTCGTACTCGTGCCCATTCCATCTTTCGCATGAAGCAACTGGTTATTGATAACCAGAAGCATAAGATTACTCGACTTTGCGCTAAGGTAGTTCTTGCTAGACGTGAGCAGCGTGAATGGGAGAAGAGGGCCAACCAGTACTTCTATGAGTTAGAGCAAGTGAGGGGGGACAACATATATCTTCGTGATGACATGGACCTTAACCATTTTCGTGAAGAAGCTCTGCGCAACCAAGTGATTAAGTCTGAAGAAGAGCATAACAAAACGAAAGGAAAAATGGAGGCAGCTGAGATAGAACATAAGCAGTCGAAAGACAGATTGGGGACAGCACAGGACACCATAGCAGAGCTGTCTGGTGTTGTTAGCCACATGTATAAACAAGTGGAACATGAGAAGCAGTTGAGGCAGCAGTCCTGCGCAGAACATGGGCAGCGTCGTCAACAGATGCGAGATCGCATCCAACAGCTGGAAGCTCAAGTCCAGCAATTGCAGGGTACAGTGGCAAACTTGAATAATCATAATGCCATTCTACTCCAGGCCGTGAATCAACTTCAAGAAGAGGATTCCGAGGAGGAACCTGAGGAGGATCCGGAGGAAGATCCGGAAGAGATTGAGGTTGAGGAGGTGGCCGCCGATGTTCTGGGGGATGGAGAAGTTATAGACTTAGATTAGTATGGATGCATTAGTTTTTATTCAGCTATGTTTTCTTGTCACTTATTTCCAAATCAGTTGTTGCTTTCAATTCCAAAACTATCAGTTGTTATTTCAATTCGGTTGTTATTCTGAAATTCAATGAATGGTCTTTTGTTTACCTATGTGTTCAACTTGTTAATTTATTTTTCTAAACCATAAATCTATCAGAATCTTAGAAACTTTTACGTATGTAGGACATGGACGAGAGACCAGTACGCAACAATCGTAACCCACGCTATAGAAACCGCAACAAACAACAATGAAGGGAACCCTCCGCCGCCGCCGCCACCCCGCAAGTATTAGGCCTAAATCATGCTGACTTGGCGGCTATAGCAGCCATTGTGGCTAACACCCTTCAAGGGTTGGGAAACCCGCCTGCAAATGGCAACCCACTACCACAGGTGCATGGGGTGAAGTATCATTATGAGTCACTGAGAAAGAACCGAGCCCAAACCTTTAAAGGAGATCCAGATCCTGAGGTTGGCCAATATTGGCTCAAGAATATCGAGACTCAACTCCGCCTACTCGAGATCCCTGATGAGTTTAAGGTGGATGTAGTAACACCCTTCTTGGAAGAAAAAGCAGTCAAGTGGTGGGAGGCAGTGTCACCACCTATGATAGCAGCTGGTCCAATCACGTGGCGACAATTTAAGGAAGCGTTCCTGAAGCAGTATTACCCTGCGGAAGTCAGATTGCAAAAATTAAGTGAGTTCGAAAATTTCACTCAGACTCAGGATATGTCAGTGGTTGAATACACTTCAAAATTCAATTCACTTGGAACGTATGCTCCTACTATCATGGCTGATGATGTCTTGAAAATGCACCGTTTCAAAAGAGGTTTGAGCAGTCGTATTCAGACAGCTTTAGCAGTTTACCATGCCACAAGTTTCGCTGATTTAATGGGAGCTGCAATTCGAGCTGAGATCGATATCAACCGAAGGGATGGTGAGAACACGAACAAGAGACCTCTTGTGGGGCAATCTTCAACAGGAAAACAGACATTCAAGAAACCATATCAGTTTACTGGAACAAACAAGAGCGCTCCTTCAAAACCAAGCTATCAAGAAATCCAAACATGTAGTACCTGTGGATTTAAACACTTTTGAGAATGCCGCAGAGCAAGTGGCGCCTATTTTGGATGTGGGAAGACTGGACACCGCATTGCAGATTGTCCAGAAAACAAAGGCAAAGAAGCTGAGGCAAAAGGAAGTTTTGCTACGAATAAACCAAAAGAGAACAAGCCAAATGCCCGAGTTTTTGTGGTAACACAAGAAGAAGTCGAGAATGCAAATGACGTTGTAGCAGGTACCATTCTAATCAACAAAACTTCTGCTTATGTATTGTTTGATTGTGGTGCTACGCATTCATTTATATCTAAGAGGTTTGCTAAGAAGTTAGGACTTACTCCTGAGATACTGGTGGAACCTTTTAGAGTAGCAACTCCCACTAGCAAAACAATTGAAACACATAGGGTTCACAAAGATTGTGTAATGACAATTAGTGAACACATATTTCAAGCTGAACTCATTCAACTACCCATGGTAGAATTTGATGCCATTTTAGGAATGGATTGGCTAGCAAATAACCATGCTTTAGTAGATTGTCGCATGAAGAATGTCAAATTGAAAGCCGCAAATCTCGACGAAGTCATTTATCATGGCAAAGTCAAGGAGCAGAAGTCCCTTTTATCTGCTTCTCAAACTTGGAAAGCTATGAAAAGTGGCGAAGAAGTATACCTAGCAGTGGTAGGCGAAGTAAACGAAGAAGTTGCACTTTCATTAGAAGATATTCCTGTAGTTCAAGAATTTTCAGATGTGTTTCCTGAAGAACTTCCTGGGGTAATGCCCGACCGTGAAGTGGAATTTGAAATTAATCTAGTACCTGGTGCTGCACCTATCTCAAAAGCACCATACCGAATGGCTCCAGCAGAGCTGAAAGAATTAAGAGAGCAACTCCAAGAATTGTTGGATAAAAAGCAAATACGACCAAGTGCATCTCCTTGGGGAGCCCCGGTCCTATTGTGAAGAAGAAAGATGGGAGTATGAGGTTGTGTATCGACTATCGAGAACTCAATAAGATCACAATCAAGAACAAGTACCCCCTCCCAAGAATTGATGATTTGTTTGACCAGCTCAAAGGAGCTACAGTCTTTTCCAAGCTCGATCTAAGGTCAGGCTATCATCCATTGAAAGTCAAGTCAGCAGATGTTCCGAAAACAGCTTTTAGGACACGGTATGGGCATTACGAATTTATGGTGATGCCTTTTGGGTTAACTAACGCACCGGCAGTATTTATGGATCTCATGAATAGAGTATTCAAGCCGTTCCTTGACAAGTTTGTGGTGGTATTTATTGACGACATCCTCGTATATTCACCAAGTGAAGAAGACCACAAAGAACATCTCCGACTCACTCTCCAGACGCTAAGAGAGAAAGAACTTTATGCCAAATTCAAGAAGTGTGAATTTTGGCTAAAGAGCGTCACCTTCTTGGGCCATATAATATCCAAAGACGGAGTATCTGTGGATCCCAAGAAAGTGGAGGCAGTTATGGATTGGCCTAGACCAAAAACTGTAACTGAAATCCGAAGCTTTCTAGGTTTGGCTGGCTATTATCGAAAATTCGTGGAAGGTTTTTCTTCGATAGCTATACCTCTCACCAAACTCACACAAAAGAACTCTAAGTTCAACTGGGATGAAACGTGTGAACAGAGCTTTGAAATTCTGAAGAAAAAGCTGGCATCTTCACCAGTATTGATACTTCCAACTGAAGGCAAGGATTTTGTCATCTATAGCGACGCGTCAAAAGGAGGATTGGGATGCGTGCTCATGCAAGATGGAAGGGTAATTGCTTATGCTTCAAGACAATTAAAGCCGTATGAGCAAAATTATCCTACGCATGACCTTGAATTAGCCGCAGTGGTCTTTGCACTAAAGATTTGGAGACATTATCTTTACGGTGCAAAGTGTGAAATATTTACTGATCATCAAAGTCTCAAGTACTTGTTTACTCAAAAAGAATTGAATATGAGACAGAGAAGGTGGATTGAACTATTGAAGGATTATGACTTGACAATAAGCTATCACCCTGGAAAAGCAAATAAGGTAGCTGATGCTCTAAGTCGGAAGAACATGAGTAAGGTAATCTTAGCCTCACTCTCAGCACAACCATGTTTTCGAGAAACAGTCAAATTGAAACAAAGCCACGATCCTTCTTTAGCAAAAATCAGGGAGCAAGCAGGAGAAGGAAAGACACCAAATCTTGAAATAGATTCCAATGGAGTTATGTGGGTGAAAGGACGATTGTGTGTACCCAACATCGATAATATTCGTCATGAGGTGATGTCTGAGGCACACAAATCAAAATTTTCAGTGCATCCCGGCAGCACCAAGATGTATCGAGATTTAAAAGGAAATTTTTGGTGGAATGGAATGAAGAAGGATGTTGCTGAGTTTGTGTCATGATGTCAGGTCTGTCAGAAATTCAAAGCTGAACATCAACGACCTGGAGGATTACTTCAACCTTTGGAAATTCCAGAATGAAAGTGGGAACATATTTCTATGGATTTTGTTGTCGGTTTACCCAAGTCAAGGCAGAGTCATGACGGAATATGGGTAATTGTAGATAGACTTACAAAGACAGCGCATTTCCTACCGGTCCGCATGAACTACAACCTGGATAAACTAGCTACCCTGTACATGGACAATATCGTAAGATTACATGGCGTACCTGCTAGTATTTTGTCAGATAGGGACCCGAGGTTTGCGTCCAGATTTTGGAAAAGCTTTCAGAATGCAATGGGAACCAAGATCACTCTCAGTACGGCCTATCACCCTCAAACTGATGGCCAAACAGAGAGAACAATCCAAACATTGGAGGATATGCTGAGGGCTTGCTCTAGAATTTAGTTGTAACTGGAGTGAACACTTGCCTTTCATCGAATTTGCTTACAACAATAGTTACCACAGCAGTATTGGTATGGCACCATACGAAGCATTATATGGGAGGAAGTGTCGCTCACCTTTATACTGGGATGAAGTCGGAGAGAAAGCCATCACTGGACCTGAATTGATTCAAGAAACGGTAGAGAAAGTAACTATCATCAAGGAAAGACTCAAAGCTGCTCAAGATCGACAAAAGAGTTGGGCTGATATGAAGAGACGACCGTTGGAATATGAAGCAGGTGAAAAGGCGTATGTAAAAATCTCACCCATGAAAGGAGTTGTTCGATTTGGAAAAGCTGGAAAATTGAATCCTAGATACGTCGGACCATTCGAGATTCTGGACAAAGTAGGAACCTTGGCGTATAGACTGGCCTTACCACCAGATATGTCAAGGATTCACAATGTTTTCCATGTTTCTCAATTACGGAAGTACATCCCAGATCCCAGTCATGTCCTTGAAATTGAACCTCTGGTAATTGAAGAGAATCTGAAAAAAGAGCTCAAGTATGAAGAAGTTCCAATACGAATAGTGGATACCAAGGATCAAGTGTTGAGAAGAAGAACCATTCCATACGTAAAAATTCAGTGGTCTAATCACACGGAAAGGGAAGCCACTTGGGAGTTAGAGGAGAAGATGCGAAAGCTATACCCATTTCTCTTTGAAAAACAACCCAATCCAAGTTTCGAGGACGAAACTTCTCTCAAGGTGGGAGGAATGTGAAGCCACGTTTTTTGGTCATAGGCTAGAATAGTAACAGCCACAATGAGTATGCAGATTAGTGTTGCATGTATCAGCCAAGGAGTGTAACAGCTAGAAATCAAGAGATTGTAACAGCTGCAATAATGAAGAATGATGGCTGTTAATATGAGTTATTGGCCATGAATGGGAGGCCCTTCAGCTGCTTCTTACACCTATAAATAGTGGCAGATTTAGCAGGGAGATCACACCAATTTTCGAACACAAAAACTGAGTAAAAACTCTGCACATTTTGAGTTCCAACCTTCTGCCACTTTCGAGGACTAGCAGAAGCAGTACAGTTCGATAGCAGCATTCAAGCAGAGCAAGGTTTCTGTTCCAGTTTCAAAGAAAGCATTCTGTTCTATTGTGGAAGAAGTTTTCTGCTCACGTTTGAGGCTTACCATCAACATCAAGTTCTGCACGATTTGTTATACATCGAATACTGTAAGAGGGCTTATATCTATATATGTTTTAAATACGTTCATGATCGTGTTTGTGAAAATTCAATCGTACATGGCCTGGTTCATACTTCTTTGAAATTCGTACATGTTTGTTCTATGAAACTCCTTGTTATGCACTGTTAGAATTCGACTTAAGAAGTGGATAAGGAATTCCGAAAACATGATAAGATATGATATGGCCCTGATGCGGTGGGTTATAATAACCGTTTAAGGCCTCGCCCCCTTAGAGGAGTAAAAATTAGGGACTGATCAGTATCAATGATTAACGAGATGAATAACAGTGTTATGTCTAAGTTTATGTGATATTCATGATATGTATTGATGCTCAGTTTCAAGTCATGCCTTGTTCTGATCTATGTTGCGACATGTGTTGGAACGTGCTTCCTTTGAACTCCTATATATATGTATATTCGACATTTGCATGTACGATTGGCCCCCTCTTGCTGAGTGTTTCCCAAAACACTCATCCCCCTTACTTCCCTTCCCAGATACTGAAGAGCAGTTGGATGATGATGAGAAAAACGCATTCTGGGGTTGGTGATCAAGTCTAAATTTATGAAATTGCTAGCAGTCTTATTAGTTTTATTATCGCTTATAATTTCGCTTCCGCTATTATCTTGTTTTGGTTATTGTAAAGACATTACTGGATTTGTAAAGACTGGTTGAAGGCTGTTTATGTACTACATGGCTTGTTTTTTTACGATTTAAAATTGTTTACAACGCCGATGCTACGTTCCGATCACGGGGCGTGACATTTTTGTGGTATCAAAGCCGCCAGGTTCATAATCCGGGTGGGAATACCTTAGAAATTTTTTTGCAGTTTCTCACAGTAGGCCAAAGGGCCAATGTAGTCCCCTCCGAAACGATCTCACGAACCAAAGTCACGACAAAATTTCATTTTGTGGTGATGTAACTTGGATTTTGGCTGAATTCCTTCGTTTAGGCCTCCGAAATCGCGTTTTTGCTGTTTTAGGAAAGATATAGAATGCTTATAACTTTTTATAAAAAACTCGAAATCCAATTCCGTCGATTGTGTCGTGATCCTCACAATCGATACTGTCAGCTCAATTAAAAATCTCAAAATTTTCCATTTTTGGAAAATTTTTCCGAAAAGTCCCGTTTCGTTTGTAATTATTGCAAACTGTTCATGTATTGTGTAATTGCTGAATTCTGATATATTTTTTTTTGTGTTCTAAGCCCTGCCTTTCCATTTGTTTTCTTTCAGGAAATGGCGCCCAGTTTTCCTCGTACTCGTGCCCATTCCATCTTTCGCATGAAGCAACTGGTTATTGATAACCAGAAGCATAAGATTACTCGACTTTGCGCTAAGATAGTTCTTGCTAGACGTGAGCAGCATGAATGGGAGAAGAGGGCCAACCAGTACTTCTATGAGTTAGAGCAAGTGAGGGGGGACAACATATATCTTCGTGATGACATGGACCTTAACCATTTTCGTGAAGAAGCTCTGCGCAACCAAGTGATTAAGTCTGAAGAAGAGCATAACAAAACGAAAGGAAAATGGAGGCAGCTGAGATAGAACATAAGCAGTCGAAAGACAGATTGGGGACAGCACAGGACACCATAGCAGAGCTGTCTGGTGTTGTTAGCCACTTGTCTAAACAAGTGGAACATGAGAAGCAGTTGAGGCAGCAGTCCTGCGCAGAACATAGGCAGCGTCGTCAACAGATGCGAGATCGCATCCAACAGCTGGAAGCTCAAGTCCAGCAATTGCAGGGTACAGTGGCAAACTTGAATAATAATAATGCCATTCTACTCCAGGCCGTGAATCAACTGCAAGAAGAGGATTCCGAGGAGGAACCTGAGGAGGATCCGGAGGAAGATTTGGAAGAGATTGAGGTTGAGGAGGTGGCCGTCGATGTTCTGGGGGATGGAGAAGTTATAGACTTAGATTAGTATGGATGCATTAGTTTTTATTCAGCTATGTTTTCTTGTCACTTATTTCCAAATCAGTTGTTGCTTTCAATTCCAAAACTATCAGTTGTTATTTCAATTCGGTTGTTATTCTGAAATTCAATGAATGGTCTTTTGTTTACCTATGTGTTCAACTTGTTAATTTATTTTTCTAACCATAAATCTATCAGAATCTTAGAAACTTTTACGTATGTAGGACATGGACGAGAGACCAGTACGCAACAATCGTAACCCACGCTATAGAAACCGCAACAACAACAATGAAGGGAACCCTCCGCCGCCGCAAGTATTAGGCCTAAATCATGCTGACTTGGCGGCTATAGAAGCCATTGTGGCTAACACCCTTCAAGGGTTGGGAAACCCGCCTGCAAATGTCAACCCACTACCACAGGTGCTTGGTGTGAAGTATCATTATGAGTCACTGAGAAAGAACCGAGACCAAACCTTTAATGGAGATCCAGATCCTGAGGTTGGCCAATATTGGCTGAAGATTATCGAGACTCAACTCCGCCTACTCGAGATCCCTGATGAGTTTAAGGTGGATGTAGTAACACCCTTCTTGAAGAAAAAGCAGTCAAGTGGTGGGAGGCAGTGTCACCACCTATGATAGCAGCTGGTCCAATCACGTGGCGACAATTTAAGGATGCGTTCCTGAAGCAGTATTACCCTGCGGAAGTCAGATTGCAAAAATTAAGTGAGTTCGAAAATTTCACTCAGACTCAGGATATGTCAGTGGTTGAATACACTTCAAAATTCAATTCACTTGGAACGTATGCTCCTACTATCATGGCTGATGATGTCTTGAAAATGCACCGTTTCAAAAGAGGTTTGAGCAGTCGTATTCAGACAGCTTTAGCAGTTTACCATGCCACAAGTTTCGCTGATTTAATGGGAGCTGCAATTCGAGCTGAGATCGATATCAACCGAAGGGATGGTGAGAACACGAACAAGAGACCTCTTGTGGGGCAATCTTCAACAGGAAAACAGACATTCAAGAAACCATATCAGTTTACTGGAACAAACAAGAGCGCTCCTTCAAAACCAAGCTATCAAGAAATCCAAACATGTAGTACCTGTGGATTTAAACACTTTGGAGAATGCCGCAGAGCAAGTGGCGCCTGTTTTGGATGTGGGAAGACTGGACACCGCATTGCAGATTGTCCAGAAAACAAAGGCAAAGACGCTGAGGCAAAAGGCAGTTTTGCTACGAATAAACCAAAAGAGAACAAGCCAAATGCCCGAGTTTTTGCGGTAACACAAGAAGAAGTCGAGAATGCAAATGACGTTGTAGCAGGTACCATTCTAATCAACAAAACTTCTGCTTATGTATTGTTTGATTGTGGTGCTACGCATTCATTTATATCTAAGAGGTTTGCTAAGAAGTTAGGACTTACTCCTGAGATACTGGTGGAACCTTTTAGAGTAGCAACTCCCACTAGCAAAACAATTGAAACACATAGGGTTCACAAAGATTGTGTAATGACAATTAGTGAACACATATTTCAAGCTGAACTCATTCAACTACCCATGGTAGAATTTGATGCCATTTTAGGAATGGATTGGCTAGCAAATAACCATGCTTTAGTAGATTGTCGCATGAAGAATGTCAAATTGAAAGCCGCAAATCTCGACGAAGTCATTTATCATGGCAAAGTCAAGGAGCAGAAGTCCCTTTTATCTGCTTCTCAAACTTGGAAAGCTATGAAAAGTGGCGAAGAAGTATACCTAGCAGTGGTAGGCGAAGTAAACGAAGAAGTTGCACTTTCATTAGAAGATATTCCTGTAGTTCAAGAATTTTCAGATGTGTTTCCTGAAGAACTTCCTGGGGTAATGCCCGACCGTGAAGTGGAATTTGAAATTAATCTAGTACCTGGTGCTGCACCTATCTCAAAAGCACCATACCGAATGGCTCCAGCAGAGCTGAAAGAATTAAGAGAGCAACTCCAAGAATTGTTGGATAAAAAGCAAATACGACCAGTGCATCTCCTTGGGGAGCCCCGGTCCTATTTGTGAAGAAGAAAGATGGGAGTATGAGGTTGTGTATCGACTATCGAGAACTCAATAAGATCACAATCAAGAACAAGTACCCCCTCCCAAGAATTGATGATTTGTTTGACCAGCTCAAAGGAGCTACAGTCTTTTCCAAGCTCGATCTAAGGTCAGGCTATCATCAATTGAAAGTCAAGTCAGCAGATGTTCCGAAAACAGCTTTTAGGACACGGTATGGGCATTACGAATTTATGGTGATGCCTTTTGGGTTAACTAACGCACCGGCAGTATTTATGGATCTCATGAATAGAGTATTCAAGCCGTTCCTTGACAAGTTTGTGGTGGTATTTATTGACGACATCCTCGTATATTCACCAAGTGAAGAAGACCACAAAGAACATCTCCGACTCACTCTCCAGACGCTAAGAGAGAAAGAACTTTATGCCAAATTCAAGAAGTGTGAATTTTGGCTAAAGAGCGTCACCTTCTTGGGCCATATAATATCCAAAGACGGAGTATCTGTGGATCCCAAGAAAGTGGAGGCAGTGATGGATTGGCCTAGACCAAAAACTGTAACTGAAATCCGAAGCTTTCTAGGTTTGGCTGGCTATTATCGAAAATTCGTGGAAGGTTTTTCTTCGATAGCTATACCTCTCACCAAACTCACACAAAAGAACTCTAAGTTCAACTGGGATGAAACGTGTGAACAGAGCTTTGAAATTCTGAAGAAAAAGCTGGCATCTTCACCAGTATTGATACTTCCAACTGAAGGCAAGGATTTTGTCATCTATAGCGACGCGTCAAAAGGAGGATTGGGATGCGTGCTCATGCAAGATGGAAGGGTAATTGCTTATGCTTCAAGACAATTAAAGCCGTATGAGCAAAATTATCCTACGCATGACCTTGAATTAGCCGCAGTGGTCTTTGCACTAAAGATTTGGAGACATTATCTTTACGGTGCAAAGTGTGAAATATTTACTGATCATCAAAGTCTCAAGTACTTGTTTACTCAAAAAGAATTGAATATGAGACAGAGAAGGTGGATTGAACTATTGAAGGATTATGACTTGACAATAAGCTATCACCCTGGAAAAGCAAATAAGGTAGCTGATGCTCTAAGTCGGAAGAACATGAGTAAGGTAATCTTAGCCTCACTCTCAGCACAACCATGTTTCGAGAAACAGTCAAATTGAAACAAAGCCACGATCCTTCTTTAGCAAAATCAGGGAGCAAGCAGGAGAAGGAAAGACACCAAATCTTGAAATAGATTCCAATGGAGTTATGTGGGTGAAAGGACGATTGTGTGTACCCAACATCGATAATATTCGTCATGAGGTGATGTCTGAGGCACACAAATCAAAATTTTCAGTGCATCCCGGCAGCACCAAGATGTATCGAGATTTAAAAGGAAATTTTTGGTGGAATGGATTGAAGAAGGATGTTGCTGAGTTTGTGTCATGATGTCAGGTCTGTCAGAAAGTCAAAGCTGAACATCAACGACCTGGAGGATTACTTCAACCTTTGGAAATTCCAGAATGAAAGTGGGAACATATTTCTATGGATTTTTTTGTCGGTTTACCCAAGTCAAGGCAGAGTCATGACGGAATATGGGTAATTGTAGATAGACTTACAAAGACAGCGCATTTCCTACCGGTCCGCATGAACTACAACCTGGATAAACTAGCTACCCTGTACATGGACAATATCGTAAGATTACATGGCGTACCTGCTAGTATTTTGTCAGATAGGGACCCGAGGTTTGCGTCCAGATTTTGGAAAAGCTTTCAGAATGCAATGGGAACCAAGATCACTCTCAGTACGGCCTATCACCCTCAAACTGATGGCCAAACAGAGAGAACAATCCAAACATTGGAGGATATGCTGAGGGCTTGTGCTCTAGAATTTAGTTGTAACTGGAGTGAAACACTTGCCTTTCATCGAATTTGCTTACAACAATAGTTTACCACAGAAGTATTGGTATGCCACCAATGTTTGGATTGTTCTCTCTGTTTGGCCATCAGTTTGAGAGTGATAGAATTTAGTTGTAACTGGAGTGAACACTTGCCTTTCATCGAATTTGCTTACAACAATAGTTACCACAGCAGTATTGGTATGGCACCATACGAAGCATTATATGGGAGGAAGTGTCGCTCACCTTTATACTGGGATGAAGTCGGAGAGAAAGCCATCACTGGACCTGAATTGATTCAAGAAACGGTAGAGAAAGTAACTATCATCAAGGAAAGACTCAAAGCTGCTCAAGATCGACAAAAGAGTTGGGCTGATATGAAGAGACGACCGTTGGAATATGAAGCAGGTGAAAAGGCGTATGTAAAAATCTCACCCATGAAAGGAGTTGTTCGATTTGGAAAAGCTGGAAAATTGAATCCTAGATACGTCGGACCATTCGAGATTCTGGACAAAGTAGGAACCTTGGCGTATAGACTGGCCTTACCACCAGATATGTCAAGGATTCACAATGTTTTCCATGTTTCTCAATTACGGAAGTACATCCCAGATCCCAGTCATGTCCTTGAAATTGAACCTCTGGTATTTGAAGAGAATCTGAAAAAAGAGCTCAAGTATGAAGAAGTTCCAATACGAATAGTGGATACCAAGGATCAAGTGTTGAGAAGAAGAACCATTCCATACGTAAAAATTCAGTGGTCTAATCACACGGAAAGGGAAGCCACTTGGGAGTTAGAGGAGAAGATGCGAAAGATATACCCATTTCTCTTTGAAGAACAACCCAATCCAAGTTTCGAGGACGAAACTTCTCTCAAGGTGGGAGGAATGTGAAGCCACGTTTTTTGGTCATAGGCTAGAATTGTAACAGCCACAATGAGTATGCAGATTAGTGTTGCATGTATCAGCCAAGGAGTGTAACAGCTAGAAATCAAGATTGTAACAGCTACAATAATGAAGAATGATGGCTGTTAATATGAGTTATTGGCCATGAATGGGAGGCCCTTCAGCTGCTTCTTACACCTATAAATAGTGGCAGATTTAGCAGGGAGATCACACCAATTTCGAACACAAAAAACTGAGTAAAACTCTGCACATTTTGAGTTCCAACCTTCTGCCACTTTCGAGGACTAGCAGAAGCAGTACCAGTTCGATAGCAGCAGTTCAAGCAGAGCAAGGTTTCTATTCCAGTTTCAAAGAAAGCATTCTGTTCTATTGTGGAAGAAGTTTTTTGCTCACGTTTGAGGCTTACCATCAACATCAAGTTCTGCACGATTTGTTATAAATCGAATACTGTAAGAGGGCTTATATCTATATATGTTTTAAATACGTTCATGATCGTGTTTGTGAAAATTCAATCGTACATGCCTGTTCATACTTCTTGAAATTCGTACATGTTTGTTCTATGAAACTCCTTGTTATGCACTTTTAGAATTCGACTTAAGAAGTGGATAAGGAATTCCGAAAACATGATAAGATATGATATGGCCCTGATGCGGTGGGTTAAAATAATCGTTTAAGGCCTCGCCCCCTTAGAGGAGTAAAAATTAGGGACTGATCAGTTCCATGATTAACGAGATGAATAACAGTGTTATGTCTAAGTTTATGTGATATTCATGATATGTATTGATGCTCAGTTTCAAGTCATGCCTTGTTCTGATCTATGTTGCGACATGTGTTGGAACGTGCTTCCTTTGAACTCCTATATATATGTATATTCGATTTGCATGTACGATTGGCCCCCTCTTGCTGAGTGTTTCCCAAACACTCATCCCCTTACTTCCCTTCCCAGATACTGAAGAGCAGTTGGATGATGATGAAAAAACGCATTCTGGGGTTGGTGATCAAGTCTAAATTTATGGAATTGCTAGCAGTCTTATTAGTTTTATTATCGCTTATATTTCGCTTCCGCTATTATCATGTTTTGGTTATTGTAAAGACATTACTGGATTTGTAAAGACTGGTTGAAGGCTGTTTATGTACTACATGGCTTGTTGTTTTACGATTTAAAATTGTTTACAACGCCGATGCTACGTTCCGATCACGGGGCGTGACATTTTTGTGGTATCAAAGCCGCCAGGTTCATAATCCGGGTGGGAATACCTTAGAAATTTTTTTGCTGTTTCTCACAGTAGGCCAAAGGGCCAATGTAGTCCCCTCCGAAACGATCTCACGAACCAAAGTCACGACAAAATTTCATTTTGTCGTGATGTAACTCGGATTTTGGCCGAATTCCTTCGTTTAGGCCTCCGAAATCGCGTTTTTGCCGTTTTAGGAAAGATTTAGAATGCTTATAACTTTTTATAAAAAACTCGAAATCCAATTCCGTCGATTGTGTCGTGATCCTCACAATCGATACTGTCAGCTCAATTAAAAATCTCAAAATTTTCCATTTTGGAAAATTTTTCCGAAAAGTTCCCGTTTCGTTTGTAATTATTGCAAACTGTTCATGTATTGTGTAATTGCTGAATTCTGATATATTTTTTTTTGTTCTAAGCCCTGCCTTTCCATTTGTTTTCTTTCAGGAAATGGCGCCCAGTTTTCCTCGTACTCGTGCCCATCCTATCTTTCGCATGAAGCAACTGGTTATTGATAACCAGAAGCATAAGATTACTCGACTTTGCGCTAAGGTAGTTCTTGCTAGACGTGAGCAGCGTGAATGGGAGAAGAGGGCCAACCAGTACTTCTATGAGTTAGAGCAAGTGAGGGGGGACAACATATATCTTCGTGATGACATGGACCTTAACCATTTTCGTGAAGAAGCTCTGCGCAACCAAGTGATTAAGTCTGAAGAAGAGCATAACAAAACGAAAGGAAAAATGGAGGCAGCTGAGATAGAATATAAGCAGTCGAAAGACAGATTGGGGACAGCATAGGACACCATAGCAGAGCTATCTGGTGTTGTTAGCCACTTGTCTAAACAAGTGGAACATGAGAAGCAGTTGAGGCAGCAGTCCTGCACAGAACATGGGCAGCGTCGTCAACAGATGCGAGATCGCATCCAACAGCTGGAAGCTCAAGTCCAGCAATTGCAGGGTACAGTGGCAAACTTGAATAATCATAATGCCATTCTACTCCAGGCCGTGAATCAACTGCAAGAAGAGGATTCCGAGGAGGAACCTGAGGAGGATCTGGAGGAAGATCCGGAAGAGATTGAGGTTGAGGAGGTGGCCGCCGATGTTCTGGGGGATGGAGAAGTTATAGACTTAGATTAGTATGGATGCATTAGTTTTTATTCAGCTATGTTTTCTTGTCACTTATTTCCAAATCAGTTGTTGCTTTCAATTCCAAAACTATCAGTTGTTATTTCAATTCGGTTGTTATTCTGAAATTCAATGAATGGTCTTTTGTTTACCTATGTGTTCAACTTGTTAATTTATTTTTCTAAACCATAAATCTATCAGAATCTTAGAAACTTTTACGTATGTAGGACATGGACGAGAGACCAGTACGCAACAATCGTAACCCACGCTATAGAAACCGCAACAACAACAATGAAGGGAACCCTCCGCCGCGCCGCCACCGCAAGTATTAGGCCTAAATCATGCTGACTTGGCGGCTATAGCAGCCATTGTGGCTAACACCCTTCAAGGGTTGGGAAACCCGCCTGCAAATGGCAACCCACTACCACAGGTGCATGGGGTGAAGTATCATTATGAGTCACTGAGAAAGAACCGAGCCCAAACCTTTAAAGGAGATCCAGATCCTGAGGTTGGCCAATATTGGCTCAAGAATATCGAGACTCAACTCCGCCTACTCGAGATCCCTGATGAGTTTAAGGTGGATGTAGTAACACCCTTCTTGGAAGAAAAAGCAGCCAAGTGGTGGGAGGCAGTGTCACCACCTATGATAGCAGCTGGTCCAATCACGTGGCGACAATTTAAGGATGCGTTCCTGAAGCAGTATTACCCTGCGGAAGTCAGATTGCAAAAATTAAGTGAGTTCGAAAATTTCACTCAGACTCAGGATATGTCAGTGGTTGAATACACTTCAAAATTCAATTCACTTGGAACGTATGCTCCTACTATCATGGCTGATGATGTCTTGAAAATGCACCGTTTCAAAAGAGGTTTGAGCAGTCGTATTCAGACAGCTTTAGCAGTTTACCATGCCACAAGTTTCGCTGATTTAATGGGAGCTGCAATTCGAGCTGAGATCGATATCAACCGAAGGGATGGTGAGAACACGAACAAGAGACCTCTTGTGGGGCAATCTTCAACAGGAAAACAGACATTCAAGAAACCATATCAGTTTACTGGAACAAACAAGAGCGCTCCTTCAAAACCAAGCTATCAAGAAATCCAAACATGTAGTACCTATGGATTTAAACACTTTGGAGAATGCCGCAGAGCACGTGGCGCCTGTTTTGGATGTGGGAAGACTGGACACCGCATTGCAGATTGTCCAGAAAACAAAGGCAAAGAAGCTGAGGCAAAAGGCAGTTTTGCTACGAATAAACCAAAAGAGAACAAGCCAAATGCCCGAGTTTTTGCGGTAACACAAGAAGAAGTCGAGAATGCAAATGACGTTGTAGCAGGTACCATTCTAATCAACAAAACTTCTGCTTATGTATTGTTTGATTGTGGTGCTACGCATTCATTTATATCTAAGAGGTTTGCTAAGAAGTTAGGACTTACTCCTGAGATACTGGTGGAACCTTTTAGAGTAGCAACTCCCACTAGCAAAACAATTGAAACACATAGGGTTCACAAAGATTGTGTAATGACAATTAGTGAACACATATTTCAAGCTGAACTCATTCAACTACCCATGGTAGAATTTGATGCCATTTTAGGAATGGATTGGCTAGCAAATAACCATGCTTTAGTAGATTGTCGCATGAAGAATGTCAAATTGAAAGCCGCAAATCTCGACGAAGTCATTTATCATGGCAAAGTCAAGGAGCAGAAGTCCCTTTTATCTGCTTCTCAAACTTGGAAAGCTATGAAAAGTGGCGAAGAAGTATACCTAGCAGTGGTAGGCGAAGTAAACGAAGAAGTTGCACTTTCATTAGAAGATATTCCTGTAGTTCAAGAATTTTCAGATGTGTTTCCTGAAGAACTTCCTGGGGTAATGCCCGACCGTGAAGTGGAATTTGAAATTAATCTAGTACCTGGTGCTGCACCTATCTCAAAAGCACCATACCGAATGGCTCCAGCAGAGCTGAAAGAATTAAGAGAGCAACTCCAAGAATTGTTGGATAAAAAGCAAATACGACCAAGTGCATCTCCTTGGGGAGCCCCGGTCCTATTTGTGAAGAATAAAGATGGGAGTATGAGGTTGTGTATCGACTATCGAGAACTCAATAAGATCACAATCAAGAACAAGTACCCCCTCCCAAGAATTGATGATTTGTTTGACCAGCTCAAAGGAGCTACAGTCTTTTCCAAGCTCGATCTAAGGTCAGGCTATCATCAATTGAAAGTCAAGTCAGCAGATGTTCCGAAAACAGCTTTTAGGACACGGTATGGGCATTACGAATTTATGGTGATGCCTTTTGGGTTAACTAACGCACCGGCAGTATTTATGGATCTCATGAATAGAGTATTCAAGCCGTTCCTCGACAAGTTTGTGGTGGTATTTATTGACGACATCCTCGTATATTCACCAAGTGAAGAAGACCACAAAGAACATCTCCGACTCACTCTCCAGACGCTAAGAGAGAAAGAACTTTATGCCAAATTCAAGAAGTGTGAATTTTGGCTAAAGAGCGTCACCTTCTTGGGCCATATAATATCCAAAGACGGAGTATCTGTGGATCCCAAGAAAGTGGAGGCAGTTATGGATTGGCCTAGACCAAAAACTGTAACTGAAATCCGAAGCTTTCTAGGTTTGGCTGGCTATTATCGAAAATTCGTGGAAGGTTTTTTCTTCGATAGCTATACCTCTCACCAAACTCACACAAAAGAACTCTAAGTTCAACTGGGATGAAACGTGTGAACAGAGCTTTGAAATTCTGAAGAAAAAGCTGGCATCTTCACCAGTATTGATACTTCCAACTGAAGGCAAGGATTTTGTCATCTATAGCGACGCGTCAAAAGGAGGATTGGGATGCGTGCTCATGCAAGATGGAAGGGTAATTGCTTATGCTTCAAGACAATTAAAGCCGTATGAGCAAAATTATCCTACGCATGACCTTGAATTAGCCGCAGTGGTCTTTGCACTAAAGATTTGGAGACATTATCTTTACGGTGCAAAGTGTGAAATATTTACTGATCATCAAAGTCTCAAGTACTTGTTTACTCAAAAAGAATTGAATATGAGACAGAGAAGGTGGATTGAACTATTGAAGGATTATGACTTGACAATAAGCTATCACCCTGGAAAAGCAAATAAGGTAGCTGATGCTCTAAGTCGGAAGAACATGAGTAAGGTAATCTTAGCCTCACTCTCAGCACAACCATGTTTTCGAGAAACAGTCAAATTGAAACAAAGCCACGATCCTTCTTTAGCAAAAATCAGGGAGCAAGCAGGAGAAGGAAAGACACCAAATCTTGAAATAGATTCCAATGGAGTTATGTGGGTGAAAGGACGATTGTGTGTACCCAACATCGATAATATTCGTCATGAGGTGATGTCTGAGGCACACAAATCAAAATTTTCAGTGCATCCCGGCAGCACCAAGATGTATCGAGATTTAAAAGGAAATTTTTGGTGGAATGGAATGAAGAAGGATGTTGCTGAGTTTGTGTCATGATGTCAGGTCTGTCAGAAATTCAAAGCTGAACATCAACGACCTGGAGGATTACTTCAACCTTTGGAAATTCCAGAATGAAAGTGGGAACATATTTCTATGGATTTTGTTGTCGGTTTACCCAAGTCAAGGCAGAGTCATGACGGAATATGGGTAATTGTAGATAGACTTACAAAGACAGCGCATTTCCTACCGGTCCGCATGAACTACAACCTGGATAAACTAGCTACCCTGTACATGGACAATATCGTAAGATTACATGGCGTACCTGCTAGTATTTTGTCAGATAGGGACCCGAGGTTTGCGTCCAGATTTTGGAAAAGCTTTCAGAATGCAATGGGAACCAAGATCACTCTCAGTACGGCCTATCACCCTCAAACTGATGGCCAAACAGAGAGAACAATCCAAACATTGGAGGATATGCTGAGGGCTTATGCTCTAGAATTTAGTTGTAACTGGAGTGAACACTTGCCTTTCATCGAATTTGCTTACAACAATAGTTACCACAGCAGTATTGGTATGGCACCATACGAAGCATTATATGGGAGGAAGTGTCGCTCACCTTTATACTGGGATGAAGTCGGAGAGAAAGCCATCACTGGACCTGAATTGATTCAAGAAACGGTAGAGAAAGTAACTATCATCAAGGAAAGACTCAAAGCTGCTCAAGATCGACAAAAGAGTTGGGCTGATATGAAGAGACGACCGTTGGAATATGAAGCAGGTGAAAAGGCGTATGTAAAAATCTCACCCATGAAAGGAGTTGTTCGATTTGGAAAAGCTGGAAAATTGAATCCTAGATACGTCGGACCATTCGAGATTCTGGACAAAGTAGGAACCTTGGCGTATAGACCTGGCCTTACCACCAGATATGTCAAGGATTCACAATGTTTTCCATGTTTCTCAATTACGGAAGTACATCCCAGATCCCAGTCATGTCCTTGAAATTGAACCTCTGGTAATTGAAGAGAATCTGAAAAAAGAGCTCAAGTATGAAGAAGTTCCAATACGAATAGTGGATACCAAGGATCAAGTGTTGAGAAGAAGAACCATTCCATACGTAAAAATTCAGTGGTCTAATCACACGGAAAGGGAAGCCACTTGGGAGTTAGAGGAGAAGATGCGAAAGCTATACCCATTTCTCTTTGAAAAACAACCCAATCCAAGTTTCGAGGACGAAACTTCTCTCAAGGTGGGAGGAATGTGAAGCCACGTTTTTTGGTCATAGGCTAGAATTGTAACAGCCACAATGAGTATGCAGATTAGTGTTGCATGTATCAGCCAAGGAGTGTAACAGCTAGAAATCAAGAGATTGTAACAGCTGCAATAATGAAGAATGATGGCTGTTAATATGAGTTATTGGCCATGAATGGAGGCCCTTCAGCTGCTTCTTACACCTATAAATAGTGGCAGATTTAGCAGGGAGATCACACCAATTTCGAACACAAAAACTGAGTAAAACTCTGCACATTTTGAGTTCCAACCTTCTGCCACTTTCCGAGGACTAGCAGAAGCAGTACCAGTTCGATAGCAGCAGTTCAAGCAGAGCAAGGTTTCTGTTCCAGTTTCAAAGAAAGCATTCTGTTCTATTGTGGAAGAAGTTTTCTGCTCACGTTTGAGGCTTTACCATCAACATCAAGTTCTGCACGATTTGTTTATAAATCGAATACTGTAAGAGGGCTTATATCTATATATGTTTTAAATACGTTCATGATCGTGTTTGTGAAAATTCAATCGTACATGGCCTGGTTCATACTTCTTTGAAATTCGTACATGTTTGTTCTATGAAACTCCTTGTTATGCACTGTTAGAATTCGACTTAAGAAGTGGATAAGGAATTCCGAAAACATGATAAGATATGATATGGCCCTGATGCGGTGGGTTATAATAACCGTTTAAGGCCTCGCCCCCTTAGAGGAGTAAAAATTAGGGACTGATCAGTAGCCATGATTAACGAGATGAATAACAGTGTTATGTCTAAGTTTATGTGATATTCATGATATGTATTGATGCTCAGTTTCAAGTCATGCCTTGTTCTGATCTATGTTGCGACATGTGTTGGAACGTGCTTCCTTTGAACTCCTATATATATGTATATTCGACATTTGCATGTACGATTGGCCCCCTCTTGCTGAGTGTTTCCCAAAACACTCATCCCCCTTACTTCCCTTCCCAGATACTGAAGAGCAGTTGGATGATGATGAGAAAAACGCATTCTGGGGTTGGTGATCAAGTCTAAATTTATGAAATTGCTAGCAGTCTTATTAGTTTTATTATCGCTTATATTTCGCTTCCGCTATTATCATGTTTTGGTTATTGTAAAGACATTACTGGATTTGTAAAGACTGGTTGAAGGCTGTTTATGTACTACATGGCTTGTTTTTTTACGATTTAAAATTGTTTACAACGCCGATGCTACGTTCCGATCACGGGGCGTGACATTTTTGTGGTATCAAAGCCGCCAGGTTCATAATCCGGGTGGGAATACCTTAGAAATTTTTTGCAGTTTCTCACAGTAGGCCAAAGGGCCAATGTAGTCCCCTCCGAAACGATCTCACGAACCAAAGTCACGACAAAATTTCATTTGTGGTGATGTAACTTGGATTTTGGCTGAATTCCTTCGTTTAGGCCTCCGAAATCGCGTTTTTTGCTGTTTTAGGAAAGATATAGAATGCTTATAACTTTTTATAAAAAACTCGAAATCCAATTCCGTCGATTGTGTCGTGATCCTCACAATCGATACTGTCAGCTCAATTAAAAATCTCAAAATTTTCCATTTTTGGAAAATTTTTCCGAAAAGTCCCGTTTCGTTTGTAATTATTGCAAACTGTTCATGTATTGTTGTAATTGCTGAATTCTGATATATTTTTTTTTGTGTTCTAAGCCCTGCCTTTCCATTTGTTTTCTTTCAGGAAATGGCGCCCAGTTTTCCTCGTACTCGTGCCCATTCCATCTTTCGCATGAAGCAACTGGTTATTGATAACCAGAAGCATAAGATTACTCGACTTTGCGCTAAGATAGTTCTTGCTAGACGTGAGCAGCATGAATGGGAGAAGAGGGCCAACCAGTACTTCTATGAGTTAGAGCAAGTGAGGGGGGACAACATATATCTTCGTGATGACATGGACCTTAACCATTTTCGTGAAGAAGCTCTGCGCAACCAAGTGATTAAGTCTGAAGAAGAGCATAACAAAACGAAAGGAAAAATGGAGGCAGCTGAGATAGAACATAAGCAGTCGAAAGACAGATTGGGGACAGCACAGGACACCATAGCAGAGCTGTCTGGTGTTGTTAGCCACTTGTCTAAACAAGTGGAACATGAGAAGCAGTTGAGGCAGCAGTCCTGCGCAGAACATAGGCAGCGTCGTCAACAGATGCGAGATCGCATCCAACAGCTGGAAGCTCAAGTCCAGCAATTGCAGGGTACAGTGGCAAACTTGAATAATAATAATGCCATTCTACTCCAGGCGTGAATCAACTGCAAGAAGAGGATTCCGAGGAGGAACCTGAGGAGGATCCGGAGGAAGATTTGGAAAGATTGAGGTTGAGGAGGTGGCCGTCGATGTTCTGGGGGATGGAGAAGTTATAGACTTAGATTAGTATGGATGCATTAGTTTTTATTCAGCTATGTTTTCTTGTCACTTATTTCCAAATCAGTTGTTGCTTTCAATTCCAAAACTATCAGTTGTTATTTCAATTCGGTTGTTATTCTGAAATTCAATGAATGGTCTTTTGTTTACCTATGTGTTCAACTTGTTAATTTATTTTTCTAAACCATAAATCTATCAGAATCTTAGAAACTTTTACGTATGTAGGACATGGACGAGAGACCAGTACGCAACAATCGTAACCCACGCTATAGAAACCGCAACAACAACAATGAAGGGAACACTCCGCCGCCGCCGCAAGTATTAGGCCTAAATCATGCTGACTTGGCGGCTATAGAAGCCATTGTGGCTAACACCCTTCAAGGGTTGGGAAACCCGCCTGCAAATGGCAACCCACTACCACAGGTGCATGGGGTGAAGTATCATTATGAGTCACTGAGAAAGAACCGAGCCCAAACCTTTAAAGGAGATCCAGATCCTGAGGTTGGCCAATATTGGCTCAAGAATATCGAGACTCAACTCCGCCTACTCGAGATCCCTGATGAGTTTAAGGTGGATGTAGTAACACCCTTCTTGGAAGAAAAAGCAGTCAAGTGGTGGGAGGCAGTGTCACCACCTATGATAGCAGCTGGTCCAATCACGTGGCGACAATTTAAGGATGCGTTCCTGAAGCAGTATTACCCTGCGGAAGTCAGATTGCAAAAATTAAGTGAGTTCGAAAATTTCACTCAGACTCAGGATATGTCAGTGGTTGAATACACTTCAAAATTCAATTCACTTGGAACGTATGCTCCTACTATCATGGCTGATGATGTCTTGAAAATGCACCGTTTCAAAAGAGGTTTGAGCAGTCGTATTCAGACAGCTTTAGCAGTTTACCATGCCACAAGTTTCGCTGATTTAATGGGAGCTGCAATTCGAGCTGAGATCGATATCAACCGAAGGGATGGTGAGAACACGAACAAGAGACCTCTTGTGGGGCAATCTTCAACAGGAAAACAGACATTCAAGAAACCATATCAGTTTACTGGAACAAAACAAGAGCGCTCCTTCAAAACCAAGCTATCAAGAAATCCAAACATGTAGTACCTGTGGATTTAAACACTTTGGAGAATGCCGCAGAGCAAGTGGCGCCTGTTTTGGATGTGGGAAGACTGGACACCGCATTGCAGATTGTCCAGAAAACAAAGGCAAAGAAGCTGAGGCAAAAGGCAGTTTTGCTACGAATAAACCAAAAGAGAACAAGCCAAATGCCCGAGTTTTTGCGGTAACACAAGAAGAAGTCGAGAATGCAAATGACGTTGTAAGCAGGTACCATTCTAATCAACAAAACTTCTGCTTATGTATTGTTTGATTGTGGTGCTACGCATTCATTTATATCTAAGAGGTTTGCTAAGAAGTTAGGACTTACTCCTGAGATACTGGTGGAACCTTTTAGAGTAGCAACTCCCACTAGCAAAACAATTGAAACACATAGGGTTCACAAAGATTGTGTAATGACAATTAGTGAACACATATTTCAAGCTGAACTCATTCAACTACCCATGGTAGAATTTGATGCCATTTTAGGAATGGATTGGCTAGCAAATAACCATGCTTTAGTAGATTGTCGCATGAAGAATGTCAAATTGAAAGCCGCAAATCTCGACGAAGTCATTTATCATGGCAAAGTCAAGGAGCAGAAGTCCCTTTTATCTGCTTCTCAAACTTGGAAAGCTATGAAAAGTGGCGAAGAAGTATACCTAGCAGTGGTAGGCGAAGTAAACGAAGAAGTTGCACTTTCATTAGAAGATATTCCTGTAGTTCAAGAATTTTCAGATGTGTTTCCTGAAGAACTTCCTGGGGTAATGCCCGACCGTGAAGTGGAATTTGAAATTAATCTAGTACCTGGTGCTGCACCTATCTCAAAAGCACCATACCGAATGGCTCCAGCAGAGCTGAAAGAATTAAGAGAGCAACTCCAAGAATTGTTGGATAAAAAGCAAATACGACCAAGTGCATCTCCTTGGGGAGCCCCGGTCCTATTTGTGAAGAAGAAAGATGGGAGTATGAGGTTGTGTATCGACTATCGAGAACTCAATAAGATCACAATCAAGAACAAGTACCCCCTCCCAAGAATTGATGATTTGTTTGACCAGCTCAAAGGAGCTACAGTCTTTTCCAAGCTCGATCTAAGGTCAGGCTATCATCAATTGAAAGTCAAGTCAGCAGATGTTCCGAAAACAGCTTTTAGGACACGGTATGGGCATTACGAATTTATGGTGATGCCTTTTGGGTTAACTAACGCACCGGCAGTATTTATGGATCTCATGAATAGAGTATTCAAGCCGTTCCTTGACAAGTTTGTGGTGGTATTTATTGACGACATCCTCGTATATTCACCAAGTGAAGAAGACCACAAAGAACATCTCCGACTCACTCTCCAGACGCTAAGAGAGAAAGAACTTTATGCCAAATTCAAGAAGTGTGAATTTTGGCTAAAGAGCGTCACCTTCTTGGGCCATATAATATCCAAAGACGGAGTATCTGTGGATCCCAAGAAAGTGGAGGCAGTTATGGATTGGCCTAGACCAAAAACTGTAACTGAAATCCGAAGCTTTCTAGGTTTGGCTGGCTATTATCGAAAATTCGTGGAAGGTTTTTCTTCGATAGCTATACCTCTCACCAAACTCACACAAAAGAACTCTAAGTTCAACTGGGATGAAACGTGTGAACAGAGCTTTGAAATTCTGAAGAAAAAGCTGGCATCTTCACCAGTATTGATACTTCCAACTGAAGGCAAGGATTTTGTCATCTATAGCGACGCGTCAAAAGGAGGATTGGGATGCGTGCTCATGCAAGATGGAAGGGTAATTGCTTATGCTTCAAGACAATTAAAGCCGTATGAGCAAAATTATCCTACGCATGACCTTGAATTAGCCGCAGTGGTCTTTGCACTAAAGATTTGGAGACATTATCTTTACGGTGCAAAGTGTGAAATATTTACTGATCATCAAAGTCTCAAGTACTTGTTTACTCAAAAAGAATTGAATATGAGACAGAGAAGGTGGATTGAACTATTGAAGGATTATGACTTGACAATAAGCTATCACCCTGGAAAAGCAAATAAGGTAGCTGATGCTCTAAGTCGGAAGAACATGAGTAAGGTAATCTTAGCCTCACTCTCAGCACAACCATGTTTTCGAGAAACAGTCAAATTGAAACAAAGCCACGATCCTTCTTTAGCAAAAATCAGGGAGCAAGCAGGAGAAGGAAAGACACCAAATCTTGAAATAGATTCCAATGGAGTTATGTGGGTGAAAGGACGATTGTGTGTACCCAACATCGATAATATTCGTCATGAGGTGATGTCTGAGGCACACAAATCAAAATTTTCAGTGCATCCCGGCAGCACCAAGATGTATCGAGATTTAAAAGGAAATTTTTGGTGGAATGGAATGAAGAAGGATGTTGCTGAGTTTGTGTCATGATGTCAGGTCTGTCAGAAAGTCAAAGCTGAACATCAACGACCTGGAGGATTACTTCAACCTTTGGAAATTCCAGAATGAAAGTGGGAACATATTTCTATGGATTTTGTTGTCGGTTTACCCAAGTCAAGGCAGAGTCATGACGGAATATGGGTAATTGTAGATAGACTTACAAAGACAGCGCATTTCCTACCGGTCCGCATGAACTACAACCTGGATAAACTAGCTACCCTGTACATGGACAATATCGTAAGATTACATGGCGTACCTGCTAGTATTTTGTCAGATAGGGACCCGAGGTTTGCGTCCAGATTTTGGAAAAGCTTTCAGAATGCAATGGGAACCAAGATCACTCTCAGTACGGCCTATCACCCTCAAACTGATGGCCAAACAGAGAGAACAATCCAAACATTGGAGGATATGCTGAGGGCTTGTGCTCTAGAATTTAGTTGTAACTGGAGTGAACACTTGCCTTTCATCGAATTTGCTTACAACAATAGTTACCACAGCAGTATTGGTATGGCACCATACGAAGCATTATATGGGAGGAAGTGTCGCTCACCTTTATACTGGGATGAAGTCGGAGAGAAAGCCATCACTGGACCTGAATTGATTCAAGAAACGGTAGAGAAAGTAACTATCATCAAGGAAAGACTCAAAGCTGCTCAAGATCGACAAAAGAGTTGGGCTGATATGAAGAGACGACCGTTGGAATATGAAGCAGGTGAAAAGGCGTATGTAAAAATCTCACCCATGAAAGGAGTTGTTCGATTTGGAAAAGCTGGAAAATTGAATCCTAGATACGTCGGACCATTCGAGATTCTGGACAAAGTAGGAACCTTGGCGTATAGACTGGCCTTACCACCAGATATGTCAAGGATTCACAATGTTTTCCATGTTTCTCAATTACGGAAGTACATCCCAGATCCCAGTCATGTCCTTGAAATTGAACCTCTGGTAATTGAAGAGAATCTGAAAAAAGAGCTCAAGTATGAAGAAGTTCCAATACGAATAGTGGATACCAAGGATCAAGTGTTGAGAAGAAGAACCATTCCATACGTAAAAATTCAGTGGTCTAATCACACGGAAAGGGAAGCCACTTGGGAGTTAGAGGAGAAGATGCGAAAGCTATACCCATTTCTCTTTGAAGAACAACCCAATCCAAGTTTCGAGGACGAAACTTCTCTCAAGGTGGGAGGAATGTGAAGCCACGTTTTTTGGTCATAGGCTAGAATTGTAACAGCCACAATGAGTATGCAGATTAGTGTTGCATGTATCAGCCAAGGAGTGTAACAGCTAGAAATCAAGAGATTGTAACAGCTACAATAATGAAGAATGATGGCTGTTAATATGAGTTATTGGCCATGAATGGGAGGCCCTTCAGCTGCTTCTTACACCTATAAATAGTGGCAGATTTAGCAGGGAGATCACACCAATTTCGAACACAAAAACTGAGTAAAACTCTGCACATTTTGAGTTCCAACCTTCTGCCACTTTCGAGGACTAGCAGAAGCAGTACCAGTTCGATAGCAGCAGTTCAAGCAGAGCAAGGTTTCTATTCCAGTTTCAAAGAAAGCATTCTGTTCTATTGTGGAAGAAGTTTTTTGCTCACGTTTGAGGCTTACCATCAACATCAAGTTCTGCACGATTTGTTATAAATCGAATACTGTAAGAGGGCTTATATCTATATATGTTTTAAATACGTTCATGATCGTGTTTGTGAAAATTCAATCGATCATACTTCTTTGAAATTCGTACATGTTTGTTCTATGAAACTCCTTGTTATGCACTTTTAGAATTCGACTTAAGAAGTGGATAAGGAATTCCGAAAACATGATAAGATATGATATGGCCCTGATGCGGTGGGTTATAATAATCGTTTAAGGCCTCGCCCCCTTAGAGGAGTAAAAATTAGGGACTGATCAGTAGTCATGATTAACGAGATGAATAACAGTGTTATGTCTAAGTTTATGTAATATTCATGATATGTATTGATGCTCAGTTTCAAGTCATGCCTTGTTCTGATCTATGTTGCGACATGTGTTGGAACGTGCTTCCTTTGAACTCCTATATATATGTATATTCGACATTTGCATGTACGATTGGCCCCCTCTTGCTGAGTGTTTCCCCAAAACACTCATCCCCCTTACTTCCCTTCCCAGATACTGAAGAGCAGTTGGATGATGATGAGAAAAACGCATTCTGGGGTTGGTGATCAAGTCTAAATTTATGGAATTGCTAGCAGTCTTATTAGTTTTATTATCGCTTATATTTCGCTTCCGCTATTATCATGTTTTGGTTATTGTAAAGACATTACTGGATTTGTAAAGACTGGTTGAAGGCTGTTTATGTACTACATGGCTTGTTGTTTTACGATTTAAAATTGTTTACAACGCCGATGCTACGTTCCGATCACGGGGCGTGACATTTTTGTGGTATCAAAGCCGCCAGGTTCATAATCCGGGTGGGAATACCTTAGAAATTTTTTTGCTGTTTCTCACAGTAGGCCAAAGGGCCAATGTAGTCCCCTCCGAAACGATCTCACGAACCAAAGTCACGACAAAATTTCATTTTGTCGTGATGTAACTCGGATTTTGGCCGAATTCCTTCGTTTAGGCCTCCGAAATCGCGTTTTTGCCGTTTTAGGAAAGATTTAGAATGCTTATAACTTTTTATAAAAAACTCGAAATCCAATTCCGTCGATTGTGTCGTGATCCTCACAATCGATACTGTCAGCTCAATTAAAAATCTCAAAATTTTCCATTTTTGGAAAATTTTTCCGAAAAGTCCCGTTTCGTTTGTAATTATTGCAAACTGTTCATGTATTGTGTAATTGCTGAATTCTGATATATTTTTTTTTTGTTCTAAGCCCTGCCTTTCCATTTGTTTTCTTTCAGGAAATGGCGCCCAGTTTTCCTCGTACTCGTGCCCATCCTATCTTTCGCATGAAGCAACTGGTTATTGATAACCAGAAGCATAAGATTACTCGACTTTGCGCTAAGGTAGTTCTTGCTAGACGTGAGCAGCGTGAATGGGAGAAGAGGGCCAACCAGTACTTCTATGAGTTAGAGCAAGTGAGGGGGGACAACATATATCTTCGTGATGACATGGACCTTAACCATTTTCGTGAAGAAGCTCTGCGCAACCAAGTGATTAAGTCTGAAGAAGAGCATAACAAAACGAAAGGAAAAATGGAGGCAGCTGAGATAGAATATAAGCAGTCGAAAGACAGATTGGGGACAGCATAGGACACCATAGCAGAGCTATCTGGTGTTGTTAGCCACTTGTCTAAACAAGTGGAACATGAGAAGCAGTTGAGGCAGCAGTCCTGCACAGAACATGGGCAGCGTCGTCAACAGATGCGAGATCGCATCCAACAGCTGGAAGCTCAAGTCCAGCAATTGCAGGGTACAGTGGCAAACTTGAATAATCATAATGCCATTCTACTCCAGGCCGTGAATCAACTGCAAGAAGAGGATTCCGAGGAGGAACCTGAGGAGGATCTGGAGGAAGATCCGGAAGAGATTGAGGTTGAGGAGGTGGCCGCCGATGTTCTGGGGGATGGAGAAGTTATAGACTTAGATTAGTATGGATGCATTAGTTTTTATTCAGCTATGTTTTCTTGTAACTTATTTCCAAATCAGTTGTTGCTTTCAATTCCAAAACTATCAGTTGTTATTTCAATTCGGTTGTTATTCTGAAATTCAATGAATGGTCTTTTGTTTACCTATGTGTTCAACTTGTTAATTTATTTTTCTAAACCATAAATCTATCAGAATCTTAGAAACTTTTACGTATGTAGGACATGGACGAGAGACCAGTACGCAACAATCGTAACCCACGCTATAGAAACCGCAACAACAACAATGAAGGGAACCCTCCGCCGCCGCAAGTATTAGGCCTAAATCATGCTGACTTGGCGGCTATAGCAGCCATTGTGGCTAACACCCTTCAAGGGTTGGGAAACCCGCCTGCAAATGGCAACCCACTACCACAGGTGCATGGGGTGAAGTATCATTATGAGTCACTGAGAAAGAACCGAGCCCAAACCTTTAAAGGAGATCCAGATCCTGAGGTTGGCCAATATTGGCTCAAGAATATCGAGACTCAACTCCGCCTACTCGAGATCCCTGATGAGTTTAAGGTGGATGTAGTAACACCCTTCTTGGAAGAAAAAGCAGCCAAGTGGTGGGAGGCAGTGTCACCACCTATGATAGCAGCTGGTCCAATCACGTGGCGACAATTTAAGGATGCGTTCCTGAAGCAGTATTACCCTGCGGAAGTCAGATTGCAAAAATTAAGTGAGTTCGAAAATTTCACTCAGACTCAGGATATGTCAGTGGTTGAATACACTTCAAAATTCAATTCACTTGGAACGTATGCTCCTACTATCATGGCTGATGATGTCTTGAAAATGCACCGTTTCAAAAGAGGTTTGAGCAGTCGTATTCAGACAGCTTTAGCAGTTTACCATGCCACAAGTTTCGCTGATTTAATGGGAGCTGCAATTCGAGCTGAGATCGATATCAACCGAAGGGATGGTGAGAACACGAACAAGAGACCTCTTGTGGGGCAATCTTCAACAGGAAAACAGACATTCAAGAAACCATATCAGTTTACTGGAACAAACAAGAGCGCTCCTTCAAAACCAAGCTATCAAGAAATCCAAACATGTAGTACCTATGGATTTAAACACTTTGGAGAATGCCGCAGAGCAAGTGGCGCCTGTTTTGGATGTGGGAAGATTGGACACCGCATTGCAGATTGTCCAGAAAACAAAGGCAAAGAAGCTGAGGCAAAAGGCAGTTTTGCTACGAATAAACCAAAAGAGAACAAGCCAAATGCCCGAGTTTTTGCGGTAACACAAGAAGAAGTCGAGAATGCAAATGACGTTGTAGCAGGTACCATTCTAATCAACAAAACTTCTGCTTATGTATTGTTTGATTGTGGTGCTACGCATTCATTTATATCTAAGAGGTTTGCTAAGAAGTTAGGACTTACTCCTGAGATACTGGTGGAACCTTTTAGAGTAGCAACTCCCACTAGCAAAACAATTGAAACACATAGGGTTCACAAAGATTGTGTAATGACAATTAGTGAACACATATTTCAAGCTGAACTCATTCAACTACCCATGGTAGAATTTGATGCCATTTTAGGAATGGATTGGCTAGCAAATAACCATGCTTTAGTAGATTGTCGCATGAAGAATGTCAAATTGAAAGCCGCAAATCTCGATGAAGTCATTTATCATGGCAAAGTCAAGGAGCAGAAGTCCCTTTTATCTGCTTCTCAAACTTGGAAAGCTATGAAAAGTGGCGAAGAAGTATACCTAGCAGTGGTAGGCGAAGTAAAGGAAGAAGTTGCACTTTCATTAGAAGATATTCCTGTAGTTCAAGAATTTTCAGATGTGTTTCCTGAAGAACTTCCTGGGGTAATGCCCGACCGTGAAGTGGAATTTGAAATTAATCTAGTACCTGGTGCTGCACCTATCTCAAAAGCACCATACCGAATGGCTCCAGCAGAGCTGAAAGAATTAAGAGAGCAACTCCAAGAATTGTTGGATAAAAAGCAAATACGACCAAGTGCATCTCCTTGGGGAGCCCCGGTCCTATTTGTGAAGAATAAAGATGGGAGTATGAGGTTGTGTATCGACTATCGAGAACTCAATAAGATCACAATCAAGAACAAGTACCCCCTTCCAAGAATTGATGATTTGTTTGACCAGCTCAAAGGAGCTACAGTCTTTTCCAAGCTCGATCTAAGGTCAGGCTATCATCAATTGAAAGTCAAGTCAGCAGATGTTCCGAAAACAGCTTTTAGGACACGGTATGGGCATTACGAATTTATGGTGATGCCTTTTGGGTTAACTAACGCACCGGCAGTATTTATGGATCTCATGAATAGAGTATTCAAGCCGTTCCTCGACAAGTTTGTGGTGGTATTTATTGACGACATCCTCGTATATTCACCAAGTGAAGAAGACCACAAAGAACATCTCCGACTCACTCTCCAGACGCTAAGAGAGAAAGAACTTTATGCCAAATTCAAGAAGTGTGAATTTTGGCTAAAGAGCGTCACCTTCTTGGGCCATATAATATCCAAAGACGGAGTATCTGTGGATCCCAAGAAAGTGGAGGCAGTTATGGATTGGCCTAGACCAAAAACTGTAACTGAAATCCGAAGCTTTCTAGGTTTGGCTGGCTATTATCGAAAATTCGTGGAAGGTTTTTCTTCGATAGCTATACCTCTCACCAAACTCACACAAAAGAACTCTAAGTTCAACTGGGATGAAACGTGTGAACAGAGCTTTGAAATTCTGAAGAAAAAGCTGGCATCTTCACCAGTATTGATACTTCCAACTGAAGGCAAGGATTTTGTCATCTATAGCGACGCGTCAAAGTGAGGATTGGGATGCGTGCTCATGCAAGATGGAAGGGTAATTGTTTATGCTTCAAGACAATTAAATCCGTATGAGCAAAATTATCCTACGCATGACCTTGAATTAGCCGCAGTGGTCTTTGCACTAAAGATTTGGAGACATTATCTTTACGGTGCAAAGTGTGAAATATTTACTGATCATCAAAGTCTCAAGTACTTGTTTACTCAAAAAGAATTGAATATGAGACAGAGAAGGTGGATTGAACTATTGAAGGATTATGACTTGACAATAAGCTATCACCCTGGAAAAGCAAATAAGGTAGCTGATGCTCTAAGTCGGAAGAACATGAGTAAGGTAATCTTAGCCTCACTCTCAGCACAACCATGTCTTCGAGAAACAGTCAAATTGAAACAAAGCCACGATCCTTCTTTAGCAAAACTCAGGGAGCAAGCAGGAGAAGGAAAGACACCAAATCTTGAAATAGATTCCAATGGAGTTATGTGGGTGAAAGGACGATTGTGTGTACCCAACATCGATAATATTCGTCATGAGGTGATGTCTGAGGCACACAAATCAAAATTTTCAGTGCATCCCGGCAGCACCAAGATGTATCGAGATTTAAAAGGAAATTTTTGGTGGAATGGAATGAAGAAGGATGTTGCTGAGTTTGTGTCATGATGTCAGGTCTGTCAGAAAGTCAAAGCTGAACATCAACGACCTGGAGGATTACTTCAACCTTTGGAAATTCCAGAATGAAAGTGGGAACATATTTCTATGGATTTTGTTGTCGGTTTACCCAAGTCAAGGCAGAGTTATGACGGAATATGGGTAATTGTAGATAGACTTACAAAGACAGAGCATTTCCTACCGGTCCGCATGAACTACAACCTGGATAAACTAGCTACCCTGTACATGGACAATATCGTAAGATTACATGGCGTACCTGCTAGTATTTTGTGAGATAGGGACCCGAGGTTTGCGTCCAGATTTTGGAAAAGCTTTCAGAATGCAATGGGAACCAAGATCACTCTCAGTACGGCCTATCACCCTCAAACTGATGGCCAAACAGAGAGAACAATCCAAACATTGGAGGATATGCTGAGGGCTTGTGCTCTAGAATTTAGTTGTAACTGGAGTGAACACTTGCCTTTCATCGAATTTGCTTACAACAATAGTTACCACAGCAGTATTGGTATGGCACCATACGAAGCATTATATGGGAGGAAGTGTCACTCACCTTTATACTGGGATGAAGTCGGAGAGAAAGCCATCACTGGACCTGAATTGATTCAAGAAACGGTAGAGAAAGTAACTATCATCAAGGAAAGACTCAAAGCTGCTCAAGATCGACAAAAGAGTTGGGCTGATATGAAGAGACGACCGTTGGAATTTGAAGCAGGTGAAAAGGCGTATGTAAAAATCTCACCCATGAAAGGAGTTGTTCGATTTGGAAAAGCTGGAAAATTGAATCCTAGATACGTCGGACCATTCGAGATTCTGGACAAAGTAGGAACCTTGGCGTATAGACTGGCCTTACCACCAGATATGTCAAGGATTCACAATGTTTTCCATGTTTCTCAATTACGGAAGTACATCCCAGATCCCAGTCATGTCCTTGAAATTGAACCTCTGGTAATTGAAGGGAATCTGAAAAAAGAGCTCAAGTATGAAGAAGTTCCAATACGAATAGTGGATACCAAGGATCAAGTGTTGAGAAGAAGAACCATTCCATACGTAAAAATTCAGTGGTCTAATCACACGGAAAGGGAAGCCACTTGGAAGTTAGAGGAGAAGATGCGAAAGCTATACCCATTTCTCTTTGAAGAACAACCTAATCCCAGTTTCGAGGACGAAACTTCTCTCAAGGTGGGAGGAATGTGAAGCCACGTTTTTTGGTCATAGGCTAGAATTGTAACAGCCACAATGAGTATGCAGATTAGTGTTGCATGTATCAGCCAAGGAGTGTAACAGCTAGAAATCAAGAGATTGTAACAGCTGCAATAATGAAGAATGATGGCTGTTAATATGAGTTATTGGCCATGAATGGGAGGCCCTTCAGCTGCTTCTTACACCTATAAATAGTGGCAGATTGAGCAGGGAGATCACACCAATTTCGAACACAAAAACTGAGTAAAACTCTGCACATTTTGAGTTCCAACCTTCTGCCACTTTCGAGGATTAGCAGAAGCAGTACCAGTTCGATAGCAGCAGTTCAAGCAGAGCAAGGTTTCTGTTCCAGTTTCAAAGAAAGCATTCTGTTCTATTGTGGAAGAAGTTTTCTGCTCACGTTTGAGGCTTACCATCAACATCAAGTTCTGCACGATTTGTTATAAATTGAATACTGTAAGAGGGCTTATATCTATATATGTTTTAAATACGTTCATGATCGTGTTTGTGAAAATTCAATCGTACATGGCCTGGTTCATACTTCTTTGAAATTCGTACATGTTTGTTCTATGAAACTCCTTGTTATGCACTGTTAGAATTCGACTTAAGAAGTGGATAAGGAATTCCGAAAACATGATAAGATATGATATGGCCCTGATGCGGTGGGTTATAATAACCGTTTAAGGCCTCGCCCCCTTAGAGGAGTAAAAATTAGGGACTGATCAGTAGCCATGATTAACGAGATGAATAACAGTGTTATGTCTAAGTTTATGTGATATTCATGATATGTATTGATGCTCAGTTTCAAGTCATGCCTTGTTCTGATCTATGTTGCGACATGTGTTGGAACGTGCTTCCTTTGAACTCCTATATATATGTATATTCGACATTTGCATGTACGATTGGCCCCCTCTTGCTGAGTGTTTCCCAAAACACTCATTCCCCTTACTTCCCTTCCCAGATACTGAAGAGAAGTTGGATGATGATGAGAAAAACGCATTCTGGGGTTGGTGATCAAGTCTAAATTTATGGAATTGCTAGCAGTCTTATTAGTTTTATTATCGCTTATATTTCGCTTCCGCTATTATCATGTTTTGGTTATTGTAAAGACATTACTGGATTTGTAAAGACTGGTTGAAGGCTGTTTATGTACTACATGGCTTGTTGTTTTACGATTTAAAATTGTTTACAACGCCGATGCTACGTTTCGATCACGGGGCGTGACACAAGCTTTGAGCTTAAGTTGGATTTGTACCTTGGATATATATTGGACACTTCAATTTTAATGAGTATCACCTAAAATAAGAAATTATATATAGTATGAACACCTATAAACTACCGAAAAATAATTACAAATATTTTCGACATGATTTTTTATGGCTTGAAAAATTACATTTGACTCTAAAAATAATTATAACAAAAGTAGGTTACACATGCACAAATATGCCGATTTATGTCGTAATAGTTGAGCTTACTTGCCTCAATTCTTTTATCTTAAATGCTTAATTGAGGTACCACACATATTGAGTCCACTCATCGTGCTTAAATATCTGGTCAAATCAAATTATTTTTACGTACATACATATTCTCCAGTCTTCTATATACTGAACAAGCTAGTCTTCTCTATCATGTATTATCCGTGGTCCAAAGAAGAGTTTGAGATATTAAACATAATGCAATGGGAAAAGCTACTTTCAATTTGTCAAAAACAGCCACTTTTCTCATTGCTTTTTCTTATCTATATTTAAAACGATCATACGTTGCCAGAACCTAATTAAAGAAATATTTAAAATTATTTGTTCCTTTTTTAAAAACTGAATGTGCTTGAATGGTTAATCTAGCTTGAAATTCGGCCAAACTTTGATATGATAGTACTCCAACTCCAAAAAAGCACAAATATTATAACATCATCCATATTATAACATCATCCTCTTTATGAAATTTAATGGAATTCACATCGTAATTGTTTATGTCGTAATTGATTAGAAAATTAGGTTCCGTTTAGACATGTACTTATAAAGCGTTTTTTTAAAAGTGTTTTTAAAAAAATTATAAAATGTTTTAAAACTTGTTTTAAGTATAAATATGTGTTTGGACAACTACTCTATAACATTTTAACGTTTCAAAAGTAATGTTGTTCATCCTTATTTTTCATAGTTTCATTCTAAAAACATCTAAAAACGCTTCTCAAATATTCTTTAAAAACTATGCTTGGAGAGCATTTTTTAAAAAATATTTTTCAAAAACATTTTACAATATTTTCATCCAAACATATACTTTAAAAAAATTTCACTTATAAAACACCAAAAAAATTTCTAAAGTAAATGTTCAAACCAAAACTTATTCATAATGGCTAGAATGAACTTGTACACCCAAATTTAAATAGCTTGAACGGTGTTTTAAGTGTGTTTATATATATATATATATGTGTGTGCGCGCGCGCGCATGGCAACATATGGAGCTAGATTTTATTATTACATTTAGGAGGGCAATTAACAATATGAACAAAATTTGCATATTTCAAAGTCTTGCTCTACTGAAGACTTTTCAAAACTAGGGAGCATATATATATATATATATATATATATATGCATGGCAGCATATGGAGCTAAATTTTATTATTACATCTAGGAGGGCAATTAAAAATATGAACAAAATTTGCATATTTCAAAGTCTTGCTCTACTGAAGACTTTTTAAAAGTAGGTTTATTCAGAAAAAAAAAAAGAAAAAAAAGTAGGGAATATCTTGTTTTTTTTCCCTCTCAGTAGCTGAAAACCTATTATGTGGAAATTAATTGTAGTTAATGCACATGCAACTTGTCATGATGTTTTAACGTCATTCATTAATTAAAATCCAAATTGACGAAAATATTATCAAGCTCTTGAATAAAATATTGGGTTGATAGCATGCACTATCATCATGAAATTACGAGATTGCTAAAAATATTTATGACTGTTAGCTTCCCTTGTTTCTAAAAACTTTGAGCACACACCCCTGAAAATACAAATTTTCAAATTTTAAGCACACATATAGACATATCCCTTAAAGCAGTACGGACAAGCGTGTGTGCTTAAAATTTGAAAAAATGTGGATGCATACACTCAAGACAAGATTAATTTGAAAAAACATGGAGTTATTAGATAATTTTTTTTCATACGAGATTTTAGCAATAATGGGATTTCACATAACTAATATATGAATATACCCCTGAAATATTAGTTGGTGGACTGGCCAATTGCAATCCCCTCATTGAATTTGCAAAGTTGCATAAAACACCCTAAAGAAAAATAATAAGCTATTAAGCCCCTCTAATTTTAAAAGTAGCTGAAGATCCTTGCGTGAAAAATTAATCACTTGTAATGAAACTTGTCATGATTTAAAAATTAAAAAAAATTATACTCATTGTGATTAATACAGTCATAATGTAAATAATTCTTTGTGTTGAAAAATATATTATTATTATTATTATGTTGAATATTGAATATTGAATGTTGAATGTTGAATATTGAGTTGTAAAATGTGGAAAATTAGTGTGTGATGATGTAGATGATGATGTATTTATTTTTGGACTAATCTCAAATGTGGATCTATAAATAGGTCTTCATTTGTGATGAAAAATACAATTGAGTTGAGAGAAAAATATTATAAAGTGTAGAGTTTGATATATTTTAAGTTTTTGGAGTATTTACTTTTTATCGTAAATTTTTACTTTTTCACAACACGTTATCAGCACGATCGCTCGAAGGTTCTCTATAATTTCCGACGCTCCAAAATACAAGAAGAAGTCAAAAATATTCAACAAGTAAGAATTTTTATTTTACTGTTTATATATTTTTATTGTGTATATATTAATATATAATATCATGTTATGAATTTTTTAAAAAACTTGTTATAAATCCTGGGATAATGTTAAGACGACATCCCACACTCCCGGTAAGGGATACGACAAGTATAAAAGTCTCTAAGGTTTTTAAACATTATAATCATATTTGTATAATATCATGTTATTATATAAAAGGTTGTCTATGACACCGATCTTATAATAATGTGATATGATATACTATACCTGACTTTATACTAACTATATTGGTATAATTTCACAATATTATATAAAAGGCTGTCTACAACACCGATCTTATAATAATGTGATATGATATACATAATTATTTAATTATGATTATCATTATATGCATTGCATCATTATCACAAAATTTTTATTCAACACATACTCGATTTTTCTTACCCTCAACGGTCACAAACGGTCATAAACGGCTAGTTTTTTGCCTATATATATGATCACTCAAACTCATTTTCAATCATACCAAAATTCATTCTTTCTCTCAAAATACTTTATCCTCGGTTTTTTCGAAGATGGAGATGATGGCATTTATAAGGATATTTTTCATAACGACTATGATCATCATACTCACGAGTTTTGTATTCACCGGCGATTTTCCACCACAGATTTTTTATCTATTTATATACGCACTTGTAATCTACGTTCTTCCATTATTTTTTATTGTCATACTAATGGAAATTAACTAATAAAATGCATTGTTATTTTTCTAGTACCACCATGTCAAACTTGACAAAGATTGAATTCGTTGCGCTCCATATCACCGGAAAGAATTACATGTCATGGACTCTCGATGTAGAAATGCATCTTGAGTCATTGGGTCTAAGTGATACCATAAAAGAAAATAATATATCATCCTTACAAGAAAAGGCAAAGTCTATGATTTTCTTACGTAGACATCTTGATGAAGGATTGAAATGTGAGTATCTCACAGAAAAAGACCCAATGATTTTATGGAAAGGGCTGAAAGAAAGATTTGAGCATATAAGGGAAGTTATACTCCCGACCGCCCGTGATGAATAGAATATGTTAAGATTCCAAGACTTTAAAAAAGTCAGTGATTATAATTTAGCGATGTATCGAATAGTCTCACAATTGAAATTCTGTGGACTTGAAGTCATAGAGATGGAAATGCTTGAGAAAATATTTTCCACTTTTCAAGCATCAAATATAACTCTACAACAATAGTATAGAGTGCGTGGATTTTCGAGATATTCTGAACTCATCGCATGTCTTATTGTGGCGGAAAAGAACAACGAATTGTTAGTAAGAAATCATCAATCCCGACCCACTGGATCAACGGCATTTCCATAAGCAAATGTCGTAATTAAAAATGAAAATCAAAATCAAAGGCATAGACCAGATTTTGGTCGTGGGCGAGGACGAGAACGTGGGCGTGGTCGTGGACGTAAAAATTATCGCGGTCGTGGTCGCGGCCATGGATATGAAAATAATCGTGATAGTTATTTCAATAACTCATCTCAAAATAACGTCACGAACCATCCACCAAAAAGACAGCATGAAAATACGAGTGAAAATGAAAATCACTCAAAAAGAACTAAGAGTGTTTGTTATAGATGTGGCACTCCAGGACATTGGTCACATATTTGTCAAACCCCTGAGCACCTATGCAAGCTCTATAAAGAATCGAAAAATGGGAAAGAAAAAGAGACCAATTTTGTTGAAAATAGTGACCACTTAATTGGTTCAACTAGTTTCAATGCTGCAGATTTTATGAATGATTTCGAAGACATTGATTAAAAGATCGGTGGAACTACATTGTAACAAATTTGTATTTTTCATGCATTCTTGTATTATAAAGCATGTTATATTTTGCATTTGTATTGTAATTAATTTTTCTTTATTTCATTTTTTGTGAAGTTTGATATGGAAAATGCTATGAGCAAACATGGAAATAATATCATGGAAATTTGCATACCAGATAGTGGTACAACACACACTATTCTGCGAGATGAAAGATATTTCTTGGAAATAAAACCAACAAAAACAATGGTGAATACCATATCAGGTCCTGTAGACTTGATTGAAGGTTGTGGAAAAGCACATTTTTTGTTACCTAATGGTACAAAATTTCTGATAAATGATGCTTTATATTCACCACAATCGAAAAGAAATTTGTTGAGTTTTAATGACATATACTCTCATGGGTATGATACTGAGACGATAACTGATGGAAATCAGAAATATATGTGTCTTACCACATATAAATCAGGAAAGAAATATGTGGTTGAAAAATTATCAATGCTCCCTACTGGATTGTATTATACACATATAAGGCCAATTGAATCAAATATGGTGGTTAATAGTTCTTTAATATTAACAAATTGGCATGATCGATTGGGACATCCTGGTTCAATAATGATGCGAAGAATTATTGAAAATACGCATGGTCATCCATTGAAAGACCAGAAGATCTTTCAGAATAATAAGTTTCAATGTAAAGCATGTTCTCTTGGAAAACTTATTATAAGACCATCGCTAGCTAAAATCCAAACTGAATCACCCATATTTCTTGAACGTATTCAGGGTGATATTTGTGGGCCAATTCATCCACCATGTGGACCATTTCGATACTTTATGGTATTGATCGATGCCTCTAGCAGATGGTCACATGTATGCTTATTGTCAACTCGGAATGTGGCATTTGCAAGATTGATGGCTCAAATTATAAAATTGCGAAATCAATTTTCCAATTATACAATCAAGAAAATAAGACTTGATAATGCTGAAGAATTTACATCCCAGACTTTCAATGATTATTGTATGTCAATGGGAATCACTGTTGAACATCCTGTTTCTCATGTTCATACACAGAATGGATTAGCTTAATCATTGATTAAACGTCTACAACTGATTGCTAGACCAATGATTATGAGAACAAAACTCCCTATTTCTATATGGGGACATGCAATTTTACATGTTGCGGCATTAATTCGCATCAGAACAAGTGCATATCATAAATTCTCCCCATTGCAACTTGCATTTGGTAAAGAACCAAATATCTCTCATTTGAGAATTTTTGGATGTATGGTGTATGTGCCTATTGCACCACCTCAACGATCAAAAATGGGTCCACAAAGAAAAATCGGTATTTATATCGGTTATGATAGTCCATCAATCATTCGATATCTTGAGCCTCAGACAGGCGATGTGTTTACAGCACGCTTTGCTGATTGTCATTTTAATGAAGAAATCTTCCCAGTGTTAGGGGGAGAAAAGAAACACATCGAAAAAGAAATCACATGGTATGTACCATCATTGTTACATTTGGATCCAAGGACTAAACAATGTGAGAAAGATGTACAGCAAATTGTGCACATGCAAAAAATTGCAAATCAAATGCCAGATGCATTTGCAGACACAAAAGGGGTAACAAAATCATATATACATGTTGTAAATGCCCCTGCTCGAATTGAAATTCCAAAGAAACAAATTGAAGACACTCATGATGTCATAAAACGCTTGAAGCATGGAAGATCAGTCGGTTCCAAGGATAAAAATCCTCGGAAAAGAAAAGGCATAGAGAAACACGACGATCATAAAATAGAAAATGGTGTTCCAGAAGAATCACCTGATGATGAAAATATTCTGTCAGAACCACAAACTGACGAGAATCGTGAAATCTCTATCAATTATATTAATACTGGAAAAATATGGAACCGAAAAGACATAGAAGATATTGATGAGATATTTTCTTATAATGTGGCTTGTGACATCGTAAATGAAAATGAGGATCATGAACCAAAATCTTTTGGTGAATGTAAAACTCGTCATGATTGGGCCAAATGGAAAGATGTCATCCAGGTTGAATTGGATTCGCTGAATAAACGTAATGTTTTTGGACCTATAGTCCTCACACCTGAAGGTGTAAAACCTGTTGGATACAAATGGGTTTTTATTCGAAAGCGAAATGAGAAAAATGAAATAGTCAGATATAAAGCTAGACTTGTTGCACAAGGTTTTTCTCAAAGGCCTGGAATTGATTATGAAGAAACGTATTCTCCTGTTATGGATGCAATTACGTTTCGATATTTGATTAGTTTGGCAGTGTCTGAAAATTTGGAAATGTGTCTTATGGATGTTGTTACAGCTTACTTATACGGATCACTTGATAGTGATATATACATGAAAATCCCTGAAGGATTTAAGATGCCTGAAGCACAAAGTTCAAAACCCAGAGAATTTTATTCTGTAAAATTGCAAAGATCATTATATGGGTTGAAACAATCAGGCCAAATGTGGTATAATCGGCTAAGCGATCACTTGATGAAAAAGGGATATGTAAATGATCCAATATGCCCTTGTGTTTTCATCAAGAAAACAACATCCGGATGTGTAATTATTGCTGTATATGTTGATGATTTAAACATCATTGGAACGAATAAAGAAATTCAAGAAGTTATGATGTACTTGAAAGAAGAATTTGAAATGAAGGATCTTGGAAAAACCAAGTACTGTCTGGGTTTGCAAATCGAACAAAAAGAATGTGGAATTTTTGTTCACCAGGCAAATTATACAGAAAAGATCCTTAAACGTTTTAATATGGATAAATCAAATCCATTAAGTACTCCAATAGTTGTAAGATCATTAAACATAGAAAAGTATCCATTCCGTCCATGTGAGGATGATGAAGTTATTCTTGGTCCAGAAGTACCATATCTAAGTGTCATTGGTGCCTTTATGTATCTTGCAAATTGCACTAGACCAGATATATCTTTTGCTGTAAATATATTGGCAAGATTCAGTTCATATCCAACAAAGAGGCACTGGAACGGAATTAAACATATATTTCGTTATCTACGAGGAACGATAGATTTGGGACTTTTGTACTCAAAAGACACCAATCAAAGTATCATTGGTTATGCCGATGCTGGATATTTATCTGATCCACATAAGGCACGTTCCCAAACCGGATATGTATTTACTCGTGGATGCACCGCAATTTCTTGGCGTTCACAGAAACAAACACTCGTAACAACTTCATCAAATCACGCTGAGATTATTGCGCTACATGAAGCAAGCCGTGAATGTGTTTGGCTAAAATCAATGACACAACATATCCAAACTTCTTGTGGATTATCAGTAGATAAGAAGCCTGTGACGTTGTATGAAGAAAATGCTGCATGTATTGCTCAAATGAAAGAAGGATACATCAAAAGTGACAGAACAAAACATATACCCCCAAAGTTCTTTGCCTAAGCTTGAGAAGAATAAAGATATTGATATCTGTTATATTCAATCAAGTGAAAACTCATCAGATCTCTTCACAAAGGCACTTCCCACGACGATATTCAGAAAGCATATATACAACATTGGGATGCGTAATCTGCGGAATATGTGAAGAATCAGTCATGTTAACATGAGGGGGAGTTTACGTGGCTGCACTCTTTTTCCCTTACTATGGTTTTTATCCCACTGGGTTTTTCCTAGTAAGGTTTTTAACGAGGCAGTATAAAACACGTAATAAAGACAGTCATCATATCACGATCATCATCACAAGGGGGAGTGTTGAAAAATATATTATTATTATTATGTTGAATATTGAATATTGAATGTTGAATGTTGAATATTGAGTTGTAAAATGTGGAAAATTAGTGTGTGATGATGTAGATGATGATGTATTTATTTTTGAACTAATCTCAAATGTGGATATATAAATAGGTCTTCATTTGTGATGAAAAATACAATTGAGTTGAGAGAAAAATATTATAAAGTGTAGAGTTTGATATATTTTAAGTTTTTGGAGTATTTACTTTTTACCGTAAATTTTTACTTTTTCACAATACTTTGGATATATTTGAAACAAAGTGCTCAAGTTACTATTCAGACACACAATCTATATATATATATATATATATAGAGTTTTGCTATGCTGCCCACCTCTGAGGTGTCAATCATCCAATGGATGAGATGAATCATATATAAATGGTTCATCCAATTGATGAGTGTCACCTCATAGGTGGGCATGGAGGTGGGCACCGAAGGTGGGAAGCATAGCAAAACTCTATATATATGATATAGCAAAAATTGATATTATCCGATTAAAAAAAAATTGGGTAACTTGTGGAGATCTGAATAGCCGTATTAATACTCGAACTGGTCCAAAAACAAAACTTCGTGGGTTGTCACCTGCATCACAAAGAAAAGTGAGTGGCGTCGGGGGTTGCCCGGCGAAAACACTCTGATGCTCAAGTCAGTGTTTGTTCAATAAAAGTTTTTGAAAACTAGTGCATGTGACTCTAGAGTGCGTACCTTAAGAATAAGAGAACTTGAGTTATTTATAGATAGTCAGAGAGTTTCACGGGCTTTATGAGCTTTTAGAAATTTATGTGTCTTGATAAAGTTTTCAAATAAATAAATAAATAATACGGGACCTAAATGGATCGAGTCACTAGGCTTAGTTTCAGGAGAAAGTCAAATTGAGTAATAAACTATGTATATATATATATATATATATATATATATATATATATATATATATGACTTTGACGCTAACCAGTGACAGAGGATGATTAAGGACAGTGGCGGAGCCAGGATTCATGGTTTATCCGGCGTAAAACTTTAAGCTCCCGAATCTTTTGATATTTTTAATTGAGCTTTTCGGGTTAATACCAAATTAATCCAAATTTTTTCAAAATTTAAAAAAATTTCGGGCCACCCATAATTGTGGCTCCGCCCTTGACTGAGGATGTAGTCAATAGAAGATATATTGTACAAGTACTACAAGAAATAATCTCAACATCATTTATTTTATTTTTTTGAAAATAACTGATGGGCATGTTTGTGTTGCATATTTTATTTTCATTTGTGCGTGCATTCATTTGTTTTAATTAAGTTTTTGTTGGTTTTTCTTACATCGTGTCTACATTACACGCTCCCGTGTTTATTATATAGGACGTAGCATTTTGTCGAGGAAAAGATGGAAAAGCTATTGCGCAAGAATGAATTACGGAGCAGCAATGATCAGAAAATCATATTTAATTTTATAGAATTCCAAATCCGATCTACACTGTCCAGAATAAAGTTCAAGATGTTTTGAAGTAGCTGTCCAAATTTCAGCTCAATCCGACGGCTAGATCTCTGGCTATAAATTTTACAAAATTGCTGCTCGCTGGAAAAAAAGTTGCGCGCTCGATCCGCATGTACTCGGTGCGCCCTAGCGCGCCTATTGAAAATTCGGGACAGTAAGTTGGGTGTTTTGTGCACGCTCGATCGCACGTACTTGGTGGGCTCGAGCGCACCGACTTTTTCGAGAAACCTGTTTTAATTAGGAAACTTTCTTGGGAAGAACTCTAGTCTTTAAATACATCATATAACTCGAAAATTACTATCTTTTGATGACTTCTGAAAATCTTTAGACGTCTACATACAGAGAATTCATCTGGCGGCTAGGTTTTATCTTTCTTGTTCTTAGATTTTAATTCTTCTTGTTTTTATTCTTGGTTGAGGAAGACAAACCCTTGAATTTATTTATCTTGTGAGATTCAGATTTTCATTGTTTGATTTTTATCGAGTATCAAGAGTTTTTTTGGTTTATTTCATGCTGGTGTGTTTGATTATTAGATTGATCACCTGATAATTCTTTCGTTCAATTTACCGCTAAATTAAAATTCAAATCCGTAATTGTTTGAATCATCTGATTTGTGAAGCAACTATGATTAATAATTTCTGCTGTTGAATTTGTTAAATCGTAAGAACAACAATTGACTAGGCTAAATACAACCGCTGGTGTTTGTGTTGTCTAGCTTCATTAGTTTTACTCATTTGAATGCTACCGTGAGTTTAAATCTAGATTGCTGTTATCGGGTTAATTTATTGGTAAAGGTTGATTTAGAATGTTGTTTTCTGATTAAGTAAAATTAAGGTGAAACAGGAATTAAATTTCCAATGATGAATATTCGATGTGAATTAATTATTTTTAGGGAATCGATGATCGAGTGAATGATTTCAAGGGTGTAGTCGATCGATATCAAGTCTCGTTAATTTATTGATCTTTCTTATTTTAATTTTTGCATAGTAATTAGTAAAATATAAAAATTCCCTTTTATTTATTTTCAGTATTTTTAAGAACACAAATAAATTTCACTTTCCTCGTGGGAACGATCCCTACTCTCGCTACTACATGTTTATTTAGTTAATCTGAGTTGGGTTAATTTGGGCGCGACACGACTAAGCGCTACCAAATTTTGGCGCCGTTGCCGGGGAACGGTGTTAATTTATTGTGTTCTTTTTCTTTTTCTTTTTGTTTTGATTTATCTCACTCTCTTCTTTCTTTGTTTCGAGTCATTTCGTTCATGCTTTCAGGTGACTCTGCTGAAGAAGATTTTCTCTACGACCCGGAAATAGAAAGGACTTTGCATATGCGAAGGAGAGAACTTCGTAGGAAACAACAAGAGGAAGCTGCTCGAGCTGCATTCCCAGAAGAAGAGATGGCTGCTAACGCCAATCTGAGTTTGAGACAATTGGGCACTCCTGATCCCAACCAGCAGCCTTTATGCATTACTTTTCCTACCCTAGAAAATAATGCTACATTTGAGCTTAAATCTGGACTAATACATTTGTTGCCTGCTTTTCATGGTCTTGCAGGTGAGGACCCGAATAAACATTTGATGGAATTCCATGTGGTGTGCACGAGCATGAAACCCCATGGAGTAACGGAGGAGCAAATCCAGCTAAGAACCTTTCCTTTTTCTTTAAAGAATGATGCTAAGGATTGGCTATACTATTTACCTCCTGGGTCCATCACCACCTGGATAGAGATGAAGAGGATATTTTTAGAGAAGTATTTTCCGGCGTCTAGAGCGGCAAACATAAGTAAGGAGATCTATGGCATCAAGCAGTATATAGGAGAGTCACTTCACGAGTATTGGGAGAAGTTCAAAAAGCTTTGCGCTAGCTGTCCGCAACATCAGATAAGTGAAAATCTCTTAATTCAATATTGCTATGAAGGTTTATTGTCCCATGACAGGAATATGCTGGATGCGGCCAGTGGAGGAGTTTTCGTGGACAAAACTCCAGTCCAAGCAAGAAATCTGATAGAGAACATGGCCGTCAATTCTCAACAATTTGGAACCGTCAGGAGTGATCCAACACCCAGAAGGAATAATGAGGTAAATGTTTCTTCCCTTGAACAGCAACTGATTGATCTGACGTCTCTTGTGCGTCAAATGGCTGTAGGGAATGGACAAAATATGAAGGGTTGTGGAATTTGCACTGCAAGGGGCATCCGACTGACATGTGTCCCACACTTCAAGAGGGATCTGCGGAACAAGTCAATGCAGCAGGAGGATTTCCTGGGCCACCACAACGGAAGTATGATCCATACTCCAACACATACAATCCTGGTTGGAAGGATCATCCAAACCTGAGATATGGGAACCCGCAAGCAATTCAAGCACCACCGCACAATCCAGCTTATAGGCCGCCATACCCCCAACAACCACAGCATCCTCAAGTCCCCACGCCTGGTGAGTCTCTAGAAAATATTGTTAAGGGTCTTGCTACTAATACTGCCGCTTTTCAACAGGAAACTCGAGCAAGTATCCAACAGTTGAACACTCAAATGGGGCAGTTGGCAACCGAAGTGAACAGGTTGGAGGCACTGAATTCGAACAGCTTACCATCACAGACTGTGGTGAATCCAAGGGAGAATGTGAGTGCAATCACCTTGAGGAGTGGAAGGGAGTTGAAGGTTAATGAAGAAGTGGTGAAAGAACCAGTACAGAACAACGATGAGCAGGAATCCAAGGTAGAGGAGGACGACACAATTCAGGAAGCACCTAGAGGTAAGTTCCCTCCTTTTTCCGAGTATAAACCTGTAGCCCCTTTTCCCTTAGCATTGAAAGAGTCTAGGAGGGATGATGGAATTAAGGGGTTGTATGAAGTGTTTCGTAGATGCGAGGTAAATATTCCACTGTTAGATGCTATTAAGCAAGTACCTCGCTATGCTAAATTTTTGAAAGAATTATGTACTGCGAAAAGAAAACAAAAGCTGAAGGGATGTAAGAGAGTTGAATTGGGAGAACAGGTCTCTGCCGTCATTCAAAGAATGGTACCTACAAAATGCAAGGACCCAGGTATGTTCTCGATTCCATGTAAAATAGGAGATAGTCAGCTTGATACGGCCATGCTAGATTTAGGAGCATCTATTAATGTCATGCCATACTCTGTTTATGCTTCCTTAAATCTTGGGCCTTTGACTGAAACTGGAATTGTTATTCAAATGGCTGATAAATCTACAATTTTTCCAAGAGGAGTGCTAGAAGATGTTCTTGTGCAAGTTGGTAATTTGGTTTTCCTGCTGATTTCTATGTGCTTGATATGAAAAATAATGATTTGAATAGTCCAATTTTTCTAGGAAGACCGTTTTTGAAAACGTCAAAGTCTGTTATAGATGTGAATAATGGTACTCTCACTATGGAATTTGATAGGGAGGTTGTTAAGTTTCATATTTTTGATACCCTGCAAATTTCTGATTGTGAAAGTGTTGTTAATAATCTTGATGTCATTAATAACTTGTCGCAAAAACACAAGAAGGTTGTGAATGGGAATCAAGTTAAGAAGGTTATTGCAAGACCTATGAAGAATTTTACTACTGAAAGTGTTCGTTCTGAACTGCAGGAACCCAAGAAATCCAAGAAGAAGAAGCAAAGACCAAAAATCTCTACAAAAATGCGCAAGTGGGTGAAGGTGGACAAGGGAACTAGATATGAACCACCATGAGTAAAAGAAAAATGCAGTCGAGCTATAGACTGACTGTAAATTTAGCGCTGGCTAGGAGACAACCCAGTGTTTTTATTTCTTTTCTTTCGTTTTTATCTTTCATTTTATTTTTGTTGTTTTTAGTTTCCCGAATGCAGCCACCTCCGCAGACAAAGTTTCAATATGATTCTTCAGTGATATTGTCAGACGTTGAAGAGGACAGTGCCAACACTTAAACCAGGGGAGTTTCGTTTTTCATTTTTTGCATTGCATTGTGTTTAGTTGTTTGTTTGTGTTTTGTGTTTTGACGCATTGAGGGCAATGCTTCATTTAAGTGTGGGGAGATGTATTCATATTGTTGCATTTGTTTATTCTGTTATTGCATTGAGTTTGTGATTTGTTGTGTCGTTTTTCGTTTGTGTCGTATGCATAAGTAGGATGATGATTTTTAGCCTATGATGATGGAAAAATGAGATTTTTGAAAAAATTTACTCTTGATTGGACATGAAAAACCATAGGTTGATTGTTGAATATTCTTAAGCACGCATTTTTAACCAGTAAAGTGTAGCGATGTATTAGATATCGTGGATGTCTGTTGGATCATTGCACGACCATAGGTGTTTGTGGAACTTGATGGTTCTTAAGTCTTGATGATCCTGTTGATTTAGCATTTACTCTCTTGGGTATTTTTAGAAGTAGGAAAAGAAAAAATCAGCTTTTATAGCATGTTTATGAAGTAATCAACTCCATCCGGGTTGCAAGCAAGATGTTTGAAATCCTACTCATCTTGTTTGTGGCCAAGTCTGCGGAAAAAATAAAATGGGGTTTAGCCTTGAAAAAAAAAAAAAATTAGTAAGGCATCAGTTCCATCCGGGCTTGAAATGTGTTTGAAATCCTATTCACTATTTCATAGCTAAGTATGCGGGTAATTATTGGGACTGCAAAAGAAATCGCAAAGTAGTGCTTAATTTGCTTAAGAGAGTTTGTGTTTTGTTGATGGATTGTTGGGAGGAGAGTTCTTGATTGTGAGACTTGCACTGAATTGTTTTTAGGTCGGCGAACAGTCTTGAAGCTTTGTTCTTTTGAAGTTGCATGTAACTGGGGTAACATGACACACACACACATTCGCATTCAACTGAAGGTGTATCATTGATGATTGAGAGTAGCTATGAACTTGTTTTTTATGAAAGTGGTTTTCTCTGAGGCTATGATATGCGTGATTCGTCCTTGCTTATGTGTTTGTTCTGTTTCATTTTGTTTTTGCATAACTTGCTCGAGGACGAGCAAGGATTAAGTATGGGGGTATTTGATGAGCATGTTTGTGTTGTATATTTTATTGTCATTTGTGCGTGCATTCATTTGTTTTAATTAAGTTTTTGTTGGTTTTTCTTACATCGTGTCTATATTACACGCTCCCGTGTTTATTGTATAGGACGTAGCGTTTTGTCGAGGAAAAGATGGAAAAGCTATTGCGCAAGAATGAATTACGGAGCAGAAATGATCAGAAAATCATATTTAATTTTATAAAAGTCCAAATCCGATCTCTACCGTCCAGAATAATCAAGATGTTTTGAAGCAGCTGTCCAAATTTCAGCTCAATCCGACGGCTAGATCTCTGGCTATAAATTTTACAAAATCGCTGCTCGCTGGAAAAAAAGTTGCGCGCTCGATCCGCATGTACTCGGTGCGCCCTAGCGCGCCTATTGAAAATTCGAGACAGTAAGTTGGGTGTTTTGTGCGCGCTCGATCGCACGTACTTGGTGTGCTCGAGCGCACCAACTTTTCCGAGAAATCTGTTTTAATTAGGAAAATTTCTTGGGAAGGACTCTAGTCTTTAAATACATCATATAACTCGAAAATTACTATCTTTTGATGACTTCTGAAGATCTTTAGACGGCTACATACAGAGAATTCATCTGGTGGCTAGGTTTTCTCTTTCTTGTTCTTAGATTTTAATTCTTCTTGTTTTTATTCTTGGTTGAGGAAGACGAACCCTTGAATTTATTTATCTTGTGAGATTCAGATTTTCATTGTTTGATTTTTATCGAGTATCAAGAGTTGTTCTGGTTTATTTCATGATGGTGTGTTTGATTATTAGATTGATCACCTGATAATTCTTTCGTACAATCTACCGCTAAATTAGAATTCAAATCCGTAATTGTTTGAATCATCTGATTTGTGAAGCAACTATGATTAATATTTTTTGCTGTTGAATTTGTTAAAACGTAGGAACAACAATTGACTAGGCTAAATACAATCGCTGGTGTTTGTGTTGTCTAGCTTCATTAGTTTTACTCATTTGAATGCTACCGTGAGTTTAAATCTAGATTGCTGTTATTGGGTTAATTTATTGGTAAGGGTTGATTTAGAATGCTGTTTTCTGATTAGGTAAAATTAAGGTGAAACAGGAATTAAATTTCCAATGATGAATATTCGATGTGAATTAATTATTTTTAGGGAATCGATGATCGAGTGAATGATTTCAAGGGTGTAGTCGACCGATACCAAGTCTCGTTAATTTATTGATCTTCCTTATTTTAATTTTTGCATAGTAGTTAGTAAAATCTAAAAATTCCCTTTTATTTATTTTCAGTATTTTTAAGAACACAAATAAATTTTACTTTTTTCGTGGGAACGATCCCTACTCTCACTACTACATGTTTATTTAGTTAATCTAAGTTGGGTTAATTTGGGCGCGACACGACTAAGCGCTACTAATAACCCCCTCACAATCACATGACATGAACATGACTGCTAAAGTGCAGGACCTATTAATGCTATTTGAAAAACCAAGATCTGCTGCAGAAAATTTTGAAAATAATATGATTTCACCTATACATATATATATATATTAATATATATAGTGTAAATTTTCAAAAACATATATTATAATATTGTAAGTTTTCAAATATATATATATATATATATATATATATATATATATATATATATATATATAAAATAGTGTAGTAAGTTTTCACTTTCGGCTGGAAGGGAGATGGGTGAGTGAGTAATTTTGAGATAAGAATGCATTTGCCAAGAAGATTGGAATCAACACTATGAGTCTGTTTAGAGCCGTCAAAACAGGTCAAGCCCTTCGGGCCAGCCGGCCCCGCCAGTAAAAATTGGCGGGTCAGGCTAGGCTTTTACTGGCCCGTTTGGGGGCGGGCCTAAACAGGCCAACCCAAACGGGCCGCGGGTTGAGGCGGAGCGGGCCGGGCGGGCCGGCCCGCCTATTTTAAAAAAATTAAAAATTTTAATTTTTTTAACATTATGAGTATAAAAACATTCTTTTTAATAATGTGATTTTAAAATTTTAAAACTAGTATTTGATATATTTTAAGTTTTAAATATCTATTTATAGAAAAATTGATTTTTTATCTAAAATATAATAGTCAACATAAAAAATTTATATGATTGTTTGATTGTTATATTTTTTATTTTTTATTTTATTGTGTAACATTGTTAATATATATATTTTTAATTTCAAATACTAATTTTGTTTTTTTGAATTTATTTATTTATTTATATTTATTTTAAAATTTTGGCGGGTTGGCCTGCCTAACCCGCAACCCGCGGCGGGGGGTGGGTTGGGGTTTTTATGGCCCGTTTGGAGGCGGGTCTAAACGGGCCGCGGGCCTTGGAGGGCCGCGGGCGGGCCGACCCGCCTGAACGTACTAGGTCCGTTTGAAGTTGAAGATAAAATAAATAATATAGAGATAAGTAATATATTGAAATAAAAAATAAATAAGAAAAGATAGTTAATATAAGATTTGATTTGATTGATAGATTATAATTTGTTTGATTTGATTGATTATATATTATATGAAAATAGTAAATTACTATTTTATCCTTTTAATAATTAATAAAAATATGAATAATATTATTTATAAAAGGTAATATAGTAATTTAATTTCAATGATTTAATTGATGTAAGATAAATAATTTATGATTTGATTGATGTGAGATAAATAATTGAAAGATGAATAAATAATATGACCAAAAAAAGTGAGATATATAAGATAATTTATAGGTAGATTAATTATCTATAACTTCAAATACACCCTAATGAATATACTTTTTTTCACTTTATCAAATTTTATGTTAGTAACTGTATAATGATATCAATTATATATTATATTTTTTCCAATGTATGATGCATACAAAATTATAAGATGGATAACTAATATGTTACGTTTTTTAATACTGTTGTAGTGTAATAATTGTCTCTGCTAAGTTGAGCGATCGAACCATGGGGCCTATTATGTTGTTTAAAAGATTTGAGTTGCACCATTACTATTAGTTATATTTTTTGGTAAAGCAGTAAGCGTTTGATCCTACAATTGATATCAGAGTCAAGGTCATGGATTCGATTCTCATTGATTGCAAGGAATGCAATTATTGAAAGGGAGATTGTTGGGGTGCAATAAATTTTCTTGCTAAGTTGAGCGATCGAATATGGCTCTTGGGCTGATGTGCAGTTTAAAAGATTTGAGTTACACTATTACCACAAGTTATAACTTATGTAAAGCGGCAAACGTCTGGTCCTACAAACGTACACTTATAAATTCATTAAGATTTGTAACAAATAATTTTTTTTAACAAAGATTCTTTGCACACATATTATAATGCATGTACACATTACATATATTACGATAAATTTACTATCGATCGAATTGACATGAAAATAATTATTTTTTTTGCAAATTAATTTATCTATTATTCAATTATTTATTTAACAACTCTCATATACTATGTAAATTTGTCAGGATCGAATTGAACTATTAGACTGGATCAAACCTCTATTGGGTTAGATCCCTACTACAGTTAAGCTAGTAGTGAGTTGATACTGCTACATAGTAGTGAGTTGCTACTGCTACTGTTTAGCTGAATCTGTCTTCTACTAATTGAGTAGTGAATTTAGTATTGTGAGCTTCTAAACTCTTCTTTCTCTAAATCTCCAAACACAATTAACCAACAATTATAAGATTATGCGGAATAAGGTTAACTGAGAGATTAAACATGTATCAAGTGGCTCTATTGAATGTGTGTGTGTTTGTGTTCAACAAAAAATAATCAACACATGAATTTATTTCTGGATGTTCGGAGACTCAATAGTTCCTACTATATGTCACCCCTTTTTCTATTTTCAAAAGGTATCACTAGAAGAATTTGACTTAACTTCTCATCTCAGCTAGGACTTACCCCACTGCCTACAACTGAGACTCCTAGTTCTCTCTATTGGTTTCAGCCATCAACTGAAAACGGGTTACAAAGGTTTGCAGTACCTCAACTGTATGAATAATATGACTACAACTTAACACTTAACACAACATGACCCTAGAAGATCTGATCGACTTGAAACATGTGTTGAGTGTTCTTCGGCTTTAATATGATATGCAACGTAAGCCTGGAAATCTTTTATGTGAACAACGGAAAGTGTTTAGTTGTTCTAAGACGTGATATAAGTGATTGTGAGTTCTTGTGAGCCGGATGCTCTTTCCCTAGCCGTGGTCTCTTATTTATAGATACAAGGCAACAATCATTTTAGATTCAAATACATCCGTTGGTTTGTGGCTGTTATCTTGTCCTTTAGTTCACTGAAAGAGAGTGCACTTCTGCGGCTGCATAGTTATGAGTGTATCAGTGTATGAGAGACTTTTTCTAGAGGTTAATAGCTTAGACTGGTTACTGGAGAGCATTTGCTCCGCTGCTTCTACTTATGTTGTTCTGCTCTTCTTTATCTATTGCACTTCTGTTTCTGCTTCGCAACTATTATTTCTCAATTGTTGATGTGATAAGTTGTTTGTCAAATATCGAAAATCATATATTTGAAAACCTAACAAAATATATACTCACATGAAACACACGTGTCTTTTCCTAGTTTTATATGAAATAATCAATGATACAGTTGTAGTATGACAAATTAAAAATGCCGATTTATACATCATTGTAAAAGTTTAGCTACCACACATTTTAATTCATTCCTACTGCTAAAGTCTTCTCTAGCTATCGCCTATCATTCATTATGAGATTCTTTCTTACTGCTCAAGTGATTATATCATTATCAGAAGACTTTGACTACTCCAACCATAGCCAATACTTTTTGTGATCCCACTCACAATCAATCCAGGGACACGTTAATTAATGCCTTTGCATACAGTCGATCTCTTTGTGAAATATCAAAACAAGTAATTAATCATATAGTTGTGGTATTTTAAATATCCAATCAGTATAATTAAATTACATTATTTTTCTGTTTTATTTTTAATTTAGCCAAGTTGTGGTATTTTAATTTTTGTTTGATCATTTTATAGTGTGTCATGCATGATGCAAAAACTGTACGTTACATTTTAACTGTTAAAACTTTTGTTGCATGATTTTAGTGAAATTTTTTTATATACATTCAAACAAATAAAATGTGAATTACACATTGTCCGGAAGTACTAAAAGCATGTATATTTAATATTATGAAAAACATAATAAAGAAATTATTAAAATTATATTTCTTTTTAAAAAAATAAAAATAAAAATAAATGAATTAATGTGTGAATGGTTAATCTAATTGCCTGAAATTTGACCGAACCATGATATGATAGCATCGTTCTCTCTTGAAATTTAATAGAATTCACATCATATGTTTATGCCTTTGACAATTAGAAATTTACCATCTACCAATATTAATCAACGAAGACGATGTGCACCATTTTTCCCAAAGCAAAAGAAAAGTAATACAATATTTGATGGCGATGTTAATTTCACAAAATTCGAGCTCGATATATAACCACACCAAATTATAATCTCATGAATGCACATAAAAAACATCATGGCTACTCGAAATAGAATCTTAAATAATATCCTTGTGTCAATTATTCTGGTTTTAGAGTGTTTGGGAAGTACTGTTTCCGGACAAAATTCTTCAGCTGGTAACATCAGATGCTTTGAGATGGAGAGACAAGCTCTTCTCAAGTTGAAAGACGAGCTTGTTGATGAAACTGGCAGACTCTCTTCCTGGGGAGTCGGAAGAAACCAAAACGAGTGCTGCGAATGGAGTGGCGTCCGATGTGATAATGTAACTTATCATGTCACACAATTGAATCTCAGTGCTCCACCTCCAATCTTTCAGGGCGGACCCAGTGTGGCTCCTCTCACAGGTAAGATTATAAGCTCTTCGTTATTGGAATTGAAGCACTTGACTTACCTCGACCTGAGTTTGAATGATTTTGAGTATTCAAGCATCCCCGACTTCATTGGTTCGTTTCAGAAATTGCAGTATCTCAATCTTTCCTCTGCTAATTTCAATGGATCCATTCCGCAGAGTGTTGGAAACCTTTCCGAGTTGATGTATCTTGATTTTAGTTCCAATTCTGGGCTCTTTAGTGAAAATCTTGGTTGGTTGGCTCATCTTGGCTCACTTGAATATCTGGACCTCAGTGTTGTGGAGCTCGGCAAAGCAACCGATTGGTTGCATGCGATTAGCAACTTAACATCTATTAAAGAACTAAAATTGGCAAACTGTGGACTTGAAGGGATCCTCCCTTCTTCTCTTCCCTCTATCAATATTGCTTCTGCTCCTCTTGCTACCCTCGACTTGTCGATGAATCCCAGTATCTCGTCTTCGGCATTTTCGTTTTTCTTGAACTTCAGCACAAGCCTAACCTCCATTGATTTCTCATCTAACAATATAACAAGTCTCATTCCTGAAGCATATGCTTTTGACAACCAGATATTTCTTGAACATCTTGATCTCTCTAATAATAACCTTGAAGGTGGGATTCCTAGATTCTTCGGAAATATGAGCAATTTAGTATACTTGGATTTGTCCTCCAACAGTTTGATGATGCCACTTTCTGAAATAATGAGCAACTTTTCGGGGTCCGTAGAAAGGAATTTGAAGCATCTGGATTTGAGTGATAACATGATAACTGGTTCATTGCCTGATTTTTCAAAGTTTTCATCCTTGAATGTGCTTGTACTCCGGGGGAATATGTTGAATGGATCCATTACAGAGGATTACCCAAATATCCCATCTCTTGTTCAGTTAGATTTGTCATCAAATAGTTTTAAAGGTGAACTACCCGATCTCACAATTTATCCGCTCCTCGAAATATTGTCTCTCCACGAAAATATGTTCAATGGGCCTTTGAGAGAAAGCATTGGATCCCTTTCACAGATGCAGGTTTTAGATCTGGCTTCAAATAACTTCCAAGGCATAGTAACAGAGTCCCATTTCTTCAGTCTATCTCGTCTACGAATACTCGACTTGTCTTCTAACCCACTGTTGACAGTAAATTGTAGCTCACATTGGATTCCTCCTTTTCAACTAACAGTAATAAAACTCTCCAATTGTAAAGTGGGACCGCATTTTCCGCAATGGCTCCAATACCAGAACAGTTCAAAGTTTCTTGATATCTCGTTTTCTCAGATAGCGGACACCATTCCTAGTTGGATTGGTGACTTAACTTCCAGGCCAATACATCTGAATATGTCGAATAACCAAATCCAGGGCGTCTTTCCGAAGATCGGATTCTTTTCTTTCAACCTTACAGGATACGTACGGTCTCTTGTGCATGAGAGTGTATATGGAATGGTATTAGATCTGTCCAAAAATCAAATTACTGGTGAAACAACTTTTTTGTGCCAGAGTGAAGAGTGGGTACTGATTGACCTCTCAAGTAACCTTTTTTTCGGTCATCTACCGAATTGTTTCGCCAACTCTACTCGGTTAAGATTTCTTAATTTGGCCAACAATAATTTCTCTGGAGAAATCCCAAGCTCATTAGGCTCCTTACCATTGCTATCTTTGTTGAATTTGAGAAACAACAGCTTCTCAGGTGAAATCCCTGCATCTTTGAGAAGCTGCACCGAGTTAAAAATGATCGATCTCGGAGAAAACAGGCTAACAGGCATCATACCTACATGGATAGGAGATGATTTGCTTTCAATGATTGTTCTAACTCTACGTTTCAACGAGTTTCGCGGTACAATACCTTGGAGCATTTGCAACCTACAAAATATCCAAGTGCTAGACCTCTCTTTGAACAAGATATCCGGAGTTGTACCGAAATGCTTGGATAATCTTACTGCCATGACCGATAGGCCAGGATCCGACCAGAAAATATCTGATTTATTGGGTACACCAGAACTATACTATACATTACTAGATGCTGCATATTTCACGTGGAAAGGAAAGGCGATCAACTTCGTAAATCATAATATATTCGTCGAACTCATTGATTTGTCGAGCAATGCCTTAACTGGTGATATCCCATCTGAAATCACAAAACTTGTTGGCCTAGATTCGTTGAATCTTTCCAGAAACAGTTTAAATGGACAAATTCCTGCAAACATTGGTTTCTTGAAATACTTGAATTCCCTGGATCTTTCAAGAAACCACCTTTCCGGTGGTATTCCCGCCAGCCTTTCCCAATTGAATTTTCTTGGAATCTTGGACTTGTCCTACAACAACTTGTCGGGTAGAATTCCGCCTCTCAACTTTGATGGATCATCCTATACTGGGAATCCTGGTCTTTGCGGACGTCTTGAACTCAATAAATCTTGCCCCAACGAAAACGAAAACACGCATCAAGATAACGGCACGGAACATTTGAAGCACGAAGAAGATCATGAGTTGATTAGCAATGGATTCTATATCTGTATGGGATTTGGTTTTGTTTTTGGATTTTGGGGTATCTTCGGGGTAATACTACTCAACAAGTCAGCAAGATCTGCATATTTCAAGTTGTTGGATGCAATTGAAGACTCTTTATATATATATGAGAGCAGAGCTCGAAAAAGCCCATCTGATCAGAGAAAGAGGTATTCAAAAATCAAAAATAGTTTGCCTTCTTAATATTTCACTTGATAATAATAATGTAAGACTAAATTGGTGCATTCTGCAGGCTATGATTAACAAGTTTTAAGCTTCAAACGACAAAATTCTTGGCCTGCACTTGTGGATTCGTAGGTACGTATCAAAAATACTAATTAACACGCATGTTACTCCGGATCCAAAATTTCAGTTCGGCTTTCCATATATATATAATTTTTTTTTTTCTATTTTTACTAAATTTAATATGGAAAATGAAATTAGTATGATTAATATTTATGTTGTAAGATAAGATTATCCTTTCGGGAATATTTCACCTTACCCTTAATAATGCATCTAAGGGTAAAAATTTGTAATGTACCTGGGTTGTACATGTAGAATCTTATTACCCAGTTTCAGATATTGAATATGAGACCGAGGAGACAAAAACATACTCTTGAATCAATATATGTGGGGTCAATTGAAAAAATAGTATGACCCACATGTATTGATAGATCTCATCCCTTAAATTTGCATTGAAGCAATGTTTGTATAGGTAGAATCTCACTTATCAGGGAGACCAACATCTTATTGGAAAAGATTTTATAAATATGGAAGGAGTAGGAGTGTGAATGAAAATTCTCATCCAAAATGGATGGAATGACTATTCCCATATTTGGGAATGACTATTCTCATTCTAAAGGCAAACCAAACATTGGTGTAAAAAATGAGAAGAGAATGTAATCTCATTTACACCCACAAAGCATGTCATTATATCTATTAGTATCATTATTATTATATAGAAGTGGGGAAATTGAATTTTTGGTGATATATATTAACCTCTTTGCAATTTTGGTCAACAATAATGACAAATTTCAATATCAGTCCACGAGGTTGGGGAAATATATATAGATTTTTCTCTCTATATTGTGTATTTTCGTATTGAATATATCTTGGAGGATTTTTCTATTTAATAAGCAAACGTAGTGGGGGCAATAATTTCTTACCGTTGTACAAAGGAAAAATCTCATATAGACCCGAGATCTTTTTGAAAAAATTGGTAGCTCAGAAAAATAAAAAAAAAAATGCAAGAAGATATAAGTGCATGACAAGAAGAAAATAAAGATAAAAAAATTGCACAAAGTTTAAATTAAATGTGGTGATTTTATAATTTTGGAATGAAAATGTCCAAGAAAAATGTTATACATTTTCTCAATAGTCAGCTGATCAATAGAGAATAAATTTGTTTATTATCTTATAAATTTTAGATTTTTGTCAATTAAGTTTTTCAAGTTTGTTTTCCTTACACAAATTTTTTGTTTCTGCTAATTTACAATTCATACGAACAAAAGTACAAGAAGCTCGCTTTCATATGAACCATATAACAAATTTTTGTTGTTATCTACTACTATTTATGGATATAAAATAAATAAATAAATAAATTCAAGCTACAAAAGCCAAAAAAAAATAGATAAATACATATTTTCATTTTTTACTATCTAGACTAATTTGAAAATAAGAAATTTACACACTCACACACGCGCGCGCACACACACACATTTATAAAGAAATGAAATGCAATAATTAATTATATGGATTATTTTATATAATTCTAAAATTATTATTAATTTTTATTCATTTGACATAAGACAAGAATTTTAAACGAGAGTATTTACCATCCACACCAAAATTAACTACTGTGTAAGGTGTCTCTCGCTCAGTAGATGATAATAAATAGAATAATGCTAAAAATACCGTCAATATATTATATAATGATATTTATAACATTTATGACGTTAGATTTTGATATTATATATATCGTGAGATTTTGAATTTAAATTATCATGAGATTTGATAAATTAAAATTTTGTATGATGTAAAAATTGTTATACAAATTTCGGTGTATATGTAGCATTCCTCTAATAGATAATAGTTGATTCTACATAAATCAAAAAACATATAATAATTATCTTAAGGGGGTATTTGAATTGGTCGAGTCGGTAAGCACTTAATAATTATCGTGATTTTGATTTCCCTTGCATCTTCTCAGGAGAGTCTTGTATGATTTACGTGGTTTGGAGACTATGAGCTCGTTTGGATTTTATAGACTTTTTTTTTTTTTAAAAAAAGTGATTTTTAAGCTCTAATTTTGAGCTTTTGAAAAAACTCTAAATTTGACATAAAAATAAAAAATGTGTTTTTTTAAGCACTTAAATGACCATCCAAACACCTTATAAACTAAAAAAATAAAAAAAAATATTTTTTTGTGTAATGCACACTGAAGGATAGCGACACCGAATTGCCATGCCATAATATTTTTTTAATATTTTCAATTAAATAATAAACTAACCTATTATAATAACGGCCTTATTTGAGAACACAAAAAAAAATATTATTTCTTAATTATCCCTTCCTATCTAGACCTGGCCAAGGGCCGGGTTGGGCCCAAAACCGGTCCGTGGTCAACGGGCCGGTTAACCGGGTCAACGGGTCCAACCCGGAACCGGGACCGGACCGGCCACTAGGCGGTCCGGTCCTGGTTTTCCCTTTGGAAAACCGTCAACCCGTCGGGTTGGACCCGTCCAACCCGGCGGTTTGGACACGTGGCGCCCATGGGGGCGCCCAGATGATCCAACGGCCACTAGCAAGTGGCCGTTGGATCACTAAACGGCCACGATTTCGTGGCCGTTGAAACCCAGCCGACCCGCCGGGTCTACCGAAATTTTTTTTTATAAAAAAACCTACTTTTTATCTATAAATACCCCCAACCTCCTTTCATTTTGTTTACACAATTCTCTCTTCATTCTCTCTATTCTCAATTCCTTTTATCTTGAATTATCAAAAATATCAAGTTTCGATTATTGGTTTATTGTCAATTGTTGATTTATTTTCATATTTATACAATTACAAATGTCCGGAGCGGGATCAAGTCGTAGGGGTGACAAAGGAAAAGGAAAGGAAAAGAGCATCATACCACCCGAGGTCGAGTATCCTCAATTCAATGTCGATGGCTTTGATCTTGAATATTCCGATGATGAAATTCAAGAAATTCGACAAGAGGCGCAACAAATACAACAATTTGAACAACCACCACCACCACGTCATCACGCAAGTCAAGAAAGTATGAACGATTCGGCGGCCTCTCAAAGACAAACTCGAGCGGTGCCTCGCCCGACATCCGATATCTTCACCAAACATTTCGACAAGGTGACGCTTCCCTCCGGTGATTTGCAAGCCAAATGCAAATATTGTTCAAAATATTACAAATTTAAACAAGGAGGTGGTTATGGAACTTTGACGCCGCATATCGAGAAAAATCATCCGGTGGAAATTGGTATTGATCGTGGTCAAACTCAAATTCCCGCATTCTCTTCTCAAATCGGGTAATGAATCTCAACTATTTAAATATAACGAAGCTAGATTTAGAAAAGAAACGGCTAAATTTTGTGTGGTTGAACAACTTTCTTTAGTTTTAGCGATAAATTATCTTTTGAAAATTGGCTTTCTACAAGTGCAAATCCTTCTATTAGACGTATTCCAAGAAATAGTCTCAAACACACAATGAAAAAGTTAGTCGTTGATCAAAAGAAAGAATTAATTAAGGAATTTTATAATTTGAATAATAAAGTTTCTTTGTGTTCCGATATTTGGAGTGATCATTGGCAAATTTGTTCATATATGGGTATTACATGTCATTGGATTGATAATAATTGGAACATTCAAAAAAGGTTGCTTGCATATAGATGTTTCAACGAATCACACACGGCACAAAATATTTCGCAACTTATATTTGTTATTTTAGAAGAATATGGTCTAACTACCAAAGTTTTTTCAATGTTTTTTGATAATGCTATTGCAAATACTTCTAGTATTAGTGAGCTTATTGAAATATGTAAACCATCACTAGGTGGCAAATTTTTTCATATTAGATGCACATGTCATATTTTAAATTTGTGTGTTCAAGATGGGCTAAAAAGTTTAGGCATACATATTCAACCAATTAGGAACGCTATTCATTATTTATGGACGCATCCTCAAGTTATGAAGCAATGTGAAAAATTTTGTAGAGTAAATGGTATGAAACCTAAACGGTTTGCACGAGATGTTCCAACTCGTTGGAATTCAACATATAAATTGTTATTATCCTCTTTTGAATATAAAGATTTATTATGTACATTTTTTCATCAATTTGTTCAAGCTCGTGATATTTATTTGTTTTCAAATCAATGGAACATATGCACTAGTATTTGTGAAATTTTAAAAGTTTTTAATGATGCTAGTGATCAATTATCCGGTGTTTATTACTCTAATTCATATTTAGTTTTAACACATTGTTGCAACATTGCTTGTATTTTTCATGAACATGTTAAATCTAATGATAGTGCTTTATCTCAATGTATTCTCGTCATGAAAGCAAAATGGGAAAAATATTTTTTGCTCATTCCTGAAATTCTTTTATGTGCTTTTGTTTTAGATCCTAGACTTAAATTAGATGGCTTAAGCGACATGTTAACATTATATTATGAATCTTTGGAGCCTATTGCGGAAACGATTCCTTCTATCTCATTGATTTTGTTTAATATTAAAACTCATTTACTTTATATTTATAATGAATATAACATCAAATATGGTGGACAAATTGTTTCACATGAAACATAATCCACTACAACTAGTAATGTTACTTCTAAACTTACTAAAGCACAACTTTTATTAAGGGAACGGACGAAACGTCCACGAGGATCCTCAAGTTCCAGTCAGGAACTTGACAATTATTTTACCACTACTTTTGATTTTAATGATACAGATGAGGAAAATTTCGACATTTGAGATGGTGGTCGCAAAAAAACACAAATATATCCAATTTTGGCTATAATGGCATAAGAAATTCTAGCTTGTCCGGTTTCAACAGTTGCAGTGGAGCAAGCATTTAGTATTGGAGGAAATACATTGGACGAGAGACGTTCTAGCTTAAGGCCGGAAAATTTGGAAGCCCAATGTTTGCTCAATGATTGGTCAAAAGCCGCTACTTGAACATAACATATTCAAAGTGATGAAGAAAACCAAGATGATACCGAAGAAACATCCAGAACTACGACGGGAGAAAATGCGAGTGAAGTAGAATAAAATGTAATAGATTTGTAATATAAGTCATAAGATGTTGAAATTCTAATATATTGTTTATTTAATAAATGTAATAGATTTTTATTATGGAGATATGAAATATTTGATTGAGATTATTTAAAGAATATGTATTATTAAAAATTTGTTTAAAAATTTAAAAAAAATTGAAGTTTCTCACTTGCGGTCTTGCCCCTTCGAATTTAATTCAAAGGTTCAGCGCCCCAGCACTGATTTTGAAGCGCTGGGGCGCTGCAATTTTTTTTTTAAAAAAAATTCACGGGTTAGCCCGGACCCGGACCGAAACCACCGGTTCACCAACCCGGACCGGAAGCGGCCATAGGCGGTCCGGTTAAGGGTTGGCTAAATGCCAACCTGGACCCGGACCGGACCCGGCACCTGGCCAGGTCTATTTCTATTTAGGGATGGGAAAAAATACCAAATTGTCGGTACACCGAGGTTACCGTACAAAAAAATACCGAATTTATCGAATTTTCGGTATACACGATACCGAATTTTTTGGTACGGTAACGGTATGAAATTTAAAAATTTTGGTATATACCGATATACCGATATATCGAAATATGATATAAAAATTTAAAAATATATAATATTTTTAAACAATAAATTTATAAATTATAAAAAAATATAAGGTTTTTTTTGGTATAAAACGGTATATACCGATACCGTACCGAAATTTTTGTATACCTTAAAATTTCGGTATAATGAGTATGCTAGTTATATATACCGAAATTTTCGGTATACCGAAATGTTCGGTACGGTATCGATATAAAAAAATTGTGTATCGTAATTTTCGATAAGGTATACGATACAGTATATATTTTTTTGGTACGATATGTCACCTTTATTCATATCCACATCTCATTAAAAACCTCTCACACAGTCTATGTTTTTCTTAAAAAAACACACACACAACACATAAAAATAACTTTTGTTTAATTTACACACGCAAGGTGCGTGTATTTTTCTCTTGTAATCTAATACATATTAGAAACATTGAGTTGAATTGTGTATTATCTATATTGCCCTTGAATTTAATTTATTGCTTTAAATTAGTTTTCAATTTGCATTTTATTTATTGTGTGGGTTAAATTTTTGTTTAAGTTCTTAATTCATTGTGTTTTATTTATTCTCTATAATATATATATATATATATATATATATATATATATATATATTCTAATATGAGATTAGATAATATATATTATATATTCTAATATATATGCCCTTGTATTTAATTTATTGTTTTAAATTAGTTTTCAATTTGCATTAGAGATTTATTGTGTGAGTTAATTGTTTGTTTCATTGTTTAATTCATTGTTTTTGATTCATTTTATTTATTTTTTAGGTTATCTAATATACTGATATCAGATATATAATATATCTTATTAATTAAAAAGGATTAGTTGACATAATCGAAACTAATTATAAAAAAATCTTCATGCCAAGGTAAGAAAAAAATAGATGAACAAGAATACAAAATCCAACCAAATAACAACACATATTTAGAAATATATATATATATATATATATACATAATTATGATACCACGCACCCTAGGGTGCATGGGATCCACAGGCACCCGGTGCTCATAACAACTCCGATTGTTTTGAAATTTTAATGGTAGGATCGTCTCGAAAATGCAAATCCAATGATATATCATATGATATCAATGTCAATCTCGGTGGTTGGAATCGTGAAGATGTTCAAGAATAGGATAAAATGTGCAATTTTTGGTAATTTTCACGATTCCGGCCACGAGATTGAAATTGGTATCATATAATATATCGTTGGATTCACATAAAATCCTAATATAAAGTTCTACTTAAATTCCAGAATCCGAGAAAAAAATGTGGTTATCAATTATCATACAAGAAAGGAAATTAGGCTTGTCTGCTAGAGATTAGCTTTTTTACATCAGAATCGATTTCATTCCCACGATTGTGTCAAATTTCGAGTGCGATGATAGCAAGAAAAAACAAGTTGTCCATACTCGAATTGGATTGGAAACTAATTCATCTAATTTGGGTTTTTGGGATTTTGAAGGATTGACTGTATGTCAAAAGTAGGGCTGGGTACAGTACGGTATACCGTACCGAACTACGATACCGTGTACCGTATCGTACCATACCGGTATGAAGAATTTCATATCGGTAGTATACCGAATTTTCGGTATGGAGAATTTTTATACCGGATAGCGTATCAGAAATAAAAAAAATTCGGTATACCGAAAAAAATTCTGGTATACGTGAAATTTTTTTTTTTAAAAAAAATTCGGTATATTCGATATACCGAAATAAAAAAAATTTTATATACCAATACAGATACCGAAAATTTCGGTACGGTATGACGGTATTTTTGGCATTTCGGTATTTTTCCCTAGCCCTAGTCAAAAGTATGTAGCATATCGATTCCTTGTAACTTCGTACCATGCTTTAAGTTATTATATTTGCAAAAGAATTTTTTACCGTTCCTTATTATTTGTTATTCTATAAAATCGTTATATTATTCTAAGAAAAATATAATTAATTTTGTGATACCTTATTTGTGGGTTCATATATATTGATATTTACGTTTAAGTTGTTCGATGCAACTTTAATTTTCTACCCAAATTTTTTACCTCTTCTATCTTTGTCGTATTTTTGCGTTGCAAAGAAAATCGAATTTGATATTATATTGCAAAAGCTTCAAATCAGGGATACTGTTACTTAGATTTTGATATTCAGACTTTTCAAAGGTAAAATATCTTTTGATTTCCCATTTAAATCTATATAAATATTTTTATTTTGAAAAAATATGTTCATTATCTCATTTTAAACTCTATCTTATTAGTTATTACAACATCGTATATCACGTGCAACACCGTTAAACTTACTAGTAATATTAAATATGTGAAAGTAATTTTGAATCACAAAAACTCCCATGATACGTTTCACGTGTCAATTTTATGAGATTAATCTCCGATATGACACACTCATGAAAAAAATTGTGCACTTTTAAGTAAAAAATATTACTTTTAACTATAAATATATATGAATTGAGTCAACTTATTTCACGAATGTGAATATGTGAGATAATCTCACAAGAGGCTTATCAATGCCGAATACTACGCGGCGTGCACGAAGGGGAAGTGAACAATTTGTGGAGGTGCACGTTGTTTTCGTTAATTAAATGAAATTAAAAGTATAGGGAAGCTAATTAAAGACATTTACACAACATCCAAATAAAAAAGGGCCTACACTCAATAAATCAAAATTATGTATATAAATATAAATTAATAAAGACTCGTATATGCCTACGTTAATTCTTATTTAAAATCAAAATGAATATGGGGTTGAAGGGACTTCTATTCCTTGGCATTTTCGTTGCCATAAATATTCTCATATTCTCCGAGGTAGCTGCTAGGGAATTGGCTGAGACTCCCATCACCAAGGATAAAGGTAAGAATATTTACTTTGAATGTGTTATACTAATTTTTAAGGTATTTGGAAACTTGCACCATATGATATAACCATTTCTCTACACTCAAATCATTAAATTAATTATTCTTTAATTGGCGGAAACTAAAACAATCATTTTGCAATTTTTTCCAATGAAATCTTACCCAAATATCAAAATTAAACCGCCAATTTAGCCAATAAAATTAAGTCAATAAATAATTAATTATGTAATAAGATATAAGGTTTTCATTGCTAAAAATTTAAAGTAATTATATTATAGATATAAATGTTTTAAAATAGAACTGAAAAGGCTATGAAGTAAAGTTATTTTCAAACATTTAAGTATAATTTATTTGTGATCAATTATTTAAAAATTAAAAGGAGAATCAATTTTCAAATGATCTGAAAACGATATGAAACAAATATTTATAGTATATCGTCACCAAAAGAAATGTATTGAAAGTTTAAGAATTTTAAAAAATTGACGACGATTTAAGGATTAATATAAAGTTGACAATTTTTAAAAAGATGATATCGAATTTTTAAATTATTTCTGGAATATAATTATTCATATAATATTTAATAAATTAATTAAATCTATGCATTATTAGATATCTACAGATATAAGATAATAATATAATGTAAACACAGTTGAAAAACCAAATTAAAAATTTTCCCCTATAGAAGAACCTAATTAAAAAAAACCCATTGATGCTTAGTTAGACAGATTTTTCTTTTATTAAAAAAATACGGTTTTTGGAATTAATTAATTTAGGAGCTTGTAGCTCAATTAGTCTCACAGGTCCGCTAATTTTCAGAGACTCGTTGAGTCATCCATTCCCTTCCCTTTGTAATTAAAATTAAAAAAAAAGTTGTGTCTATCTTTCTTTGTATTTATTTTTAAAAGAATTTAATTTTCAATATTATATCCAAAAACCAAAAATATATTATGAGGAATTATAGTCATATTATCAAAAAAATTTTCTATATTATCGAATAAATATGTTAGCTTTTTCAGTTTTTAATATGTTACCACACAAGTAAATTATATGTTAGCATATGACAATAATTTAATTACTAATCGATGCTTTTATTTTACTCCACAACATTTTTCAATATCACGTCAACATTTTTTTGTCTCATATCTGTGTTTCAGTTGAATAAGACTAAAAACCAACAAAACACAACTTTAAAGGATTCAAACACAACTTTTGCGATTTGTCAGACCAAAAATAAAACAAAACAAAATAATAACGTAGATAACTAAATATCGACTTGTTTTGTCATTTTAAAATTTGGTGGGCTATTAAACCCTAATTTTTTGAATAAAATAGATTTTTTATTTCTATTTTATTTTTCGCCCCGGATTCACGTGCTGTTCCTATGTCAAATTGGAGGTGGTTGGTTTGGTGGCGCATGTACATGGGGCTGCTGTGGTTACGGCTATTACGGATGCTGGTGCTGTTCCTATGCCCGCGGCCAAACAGATCGGCATGCTAAGCCTTGAAATCAATTAATATCTACACTTAAATCTACTACTATATATTCTTGTTCTACAATATCATACTGAATGGATAATTCACATATGTTTGACGCATTAACTTGTTCGAGGTTCGTGCAGGAAAAAATAATATTGTCATTCAATTAAGTTTCTGTAATATATACTTATTAGCTTATCTTGAGTCTGCGCTCATCTAATGTGGATGAACACCAATTGATGCATACATAGTGAATAGTTATTGTGATTGTGTATTTGTGTCATATAAATTTAACTACATGCAATTACAGGGAAATAGTATTTCCGTTTCACTAACTTGTCTTATTTTGGGTTCTGGTTTACTAATTTTTCAATGTTTGGTTTTCCTACACTAAATTTTAATTTTCGGAGCCTATTTTTGTCAAATTGTTGGCGTGACACGTGCAAATTCTTACATTACATCAAAAATGATGACATGACTTTGGAAAAATCTTGACTTGTCGAGCTACCTTGTCAGCAAATTGGACCAAAATAGAAGAAAATTAAAAATTGGTATATCAAAACCAAACCTTGAAAAACTAATGAACTAAAATTTTGGGGAAAATTGTTTTTTTGGTCTTCTATGTTTATCAGTTTGCGATTTCGGTCCTATATTTTCAGATTTCAGTTTTAGTTTGCTATCTTTATTTTTTCGGCAATTTTAGTCTTTTTTCCGATGTGGCGCTGATGTGGCACCAATGCTGTGCTGATGTGGAGCTGACATGTACAGTGCCACATAAGTATTTTCGAAGAAAAAGGATTGAAATTGTCAAAATTCAAAACATGCAAGACTAAAACTGAAATATGAAAAATAGAGGACCGAAATCGCAAAGTGACAAACATATAGGACCAAAATTGCAGTTTTCTCAAAATTTTGGTATATCAATGTGACATTAACATTTATTTACAATTTTAGCCTTGCATGATTATTTTTAGTAACTTTACAACCGTACAAGTTTATTAGTGATTTTTTCTTATCTCTCCAACATTTCTCTATTTATCTTAAAGTTCAAACTATCTTAGTGAAATTGAATTTAATATACAATTATCGTACCCTAATAAAATAATAGAAATTTTTCACATAAAAATTATCAACACAAAAATTAATATGCATCATGGATCAAGTGCACCAAAACACTAGTATATAAGAACAAATGTGGAATATTGCTAGGTACACATGTGAGGCATGGCCGCATGGTAGTTGAAGTCAATCCACCATAGTTTGGATCAATTCAGATATAAATGTGGGTAAATAAACCATTTCAAACTTTTTGTCTCGTGATTTGATTGTAGCTTAATAATATTAGAGTTGTCAAAACATACCAATAGGATGCATGGACCAACCCACAATCTACCAAAATCCGCGAGTTGGCGGGGCAGGGTGGACGACCACCATTTGGGCAGATTGGAGAATTAGCAACACAAGCCATCTATTTGGAGATGCAAAGTGGGCCGAACGCAAATTTTTTTGTTATATATGGCTGGTTGGTAGTTGGTACGAGTTGGCCCGCAATCCATCACTTGGTGGCCCGTCTCGCTATTTAGGCGGGTTGAAAATTTGTTAACCTAGCTCGTCTATATATCAGTGTAAATTGTAGAATGGGTCAATCCAACGGGCTCAACCTACTTTTACAACTCTAAATAATATTTATATTTGTGGATATTCTATAATCATCATTATATCATTATCGTGTACTGAGAGTGCAGGAAAAGAGTTCTCAAAAGAGATAATTTTGTAATTCTCTTTGCATTATTGGTTTCAATATGTTGAAAATTTGCATTTGTGGCAATGTATATATGCAGCTCTAACATTGAGGGTGAACCACTATAAATCTTGTATATTTTAGTGTTTATAATTATAATTATAATATATATATATATATTACCAATTTTAATTTTTTTTAGATAAATAGAACTGAGATTTTATTTTATTAATGACTGATATCAGATCGTTGGGTTGAATTTGAAAGCGATAGATTAGCAAAGAACGTTTGGAGCATAAAATCGGGAAATTTGCTTCTTGGAGAACTATGGTTACACCTACCACATGAGAAGAAGAAACCAAAAGATATGTGGATTGAAATCTCTTTGACAGACAAGTATATATTATTGGTTCTTAGAGTTGCAATGTTGCGGAATGTGACGGTGACTCATATAATGTCTAGAGTAAAGCTGTCAAAATGAGTCCCGCGCCCGCTGACTAACCCGCAATCCACTACCACCCGTTAATTTAGAGTAAAACTGTCAAAATGGGTCAGCGGGCGGGCCAACCCGCAACCCACTAAAACCCGTCAATTGACGGTGCGAGGCCGACCGACACACTATTTAGACGGGTTGAAAAATTATCAACCCAATCCGTCTATTTAGCGATGCGAAGCAAACCAACCACCAATTTTTAGTTATATTTGATGGGTTGGGACAGGTTGACTCACAACCTACCACAACCCACTGCTTAGCGGGGTAGGCAGACCCACCATTTTATAAATGATCGATGGTACTACACGTATGTTACACAAGCACAAGATGCCGATTTATGTCATAATAGTTGAACTTACCTGAATTTTTAAATTGTTAATTTAGTAGTCATATCAATGGTACCACACATTTTGAGTCCATTCATTGTGCTCAAGAATCTAGTAGGAAAATATTTGTACATACATATCTCAACTCTCAAGTCTTCCATACAAGACAAGTCTTTCTTTATTCGTGGATAAAAGACTTAGACATATCAAACTCTAGGGTAGACTTGTCAAAATGGGTCAAGCCCGTCGGGCCAGCCCGTCTCGTCATGAAAAAATGTCGGGTTGGGCTAGGGTTTTAGTGACCCGTTTCGAGATGGGCCTAAATGGGCCACAGGTTAAGGCGGGCTGGCCGGCCCCGTCAGATATTTTTTTAAAAAAATAAAAATTTCAATTTTAAAAAAGATTATGGCATAAATTACTTATTTTAAATATTATTTTTTTGAAAATTTATAACTAGTATTTAATTTGTTTAAATATTTTAGATTATTATTTTTTATAATTAAATATCTACTTATATTATTTATACTAGGTGAAATTGCATATATTACCCTTGTGAAATCCCGGGTTTGCTGATAACCCTCTATGAAAGTTTTTTAAGCTCATAACCTCCCGTGATTCTAGATATGTATCATGCACACCCTTTTCAGCTAAAAATAACGAAAAAATGACAAAAATACCCCCACTTAAAAAAATAAAAATAAAAATATAAAATAATTATATATAATTTTCATAGTTATTTAACTAAAATTTTATTATTTTATTCACTTAGATATAAAATTATAAAAAAAATTAATTTAATTAATTTTTTAAGTAGGGGTATTTTCGTTATTTTCTTAGCTGTAAAGGTTTGCTTGCTACATATATAGAATTCCACAGGATTATCAACTTAAAAAACTTTCATAGAGGGTTATCAGCAAACTCAGGATTTCAAAAGTATAATATATGCAATTTCTCCTTTATACTATTTTTATATGTGATTTTTTAATACAAAATATAATAATTCAAAATTTGATAAGTTTGTTTCATTATGATATTTATTATTTATTATCGTGTAAAATTGCTTATATTTTTTTTTTCCAATTCCAAATACTAGTGTTATTATTTTATTATTTTATTTTTATTTAATTTCTGGTTGGTTGGCTGGCCTAGTCCGCAACCCACGGCGGGTTGGGTTGGGTTAAGATTTTAGCGGCCCATTTGAAGGCAGGCCTAAACGGGCCGGCCAACCCAAACGGGCTGCAGATTGTGACGGGCCGGCCCATTTGGCATCTATACTCCAGGACACAAAAAATTAAACTCATTGTGATTAATACGGTCATAGCCTAAAGTCTTCTCTAGCTATCGCCTATCATTCATTATGAGATTCTTTCTTACTGCTCAAGTGATTATATCATTATCAGATGACTTTGACTCCAACCATAGCCAATACTTTTTGTGAACCCACTCACAATCAACCCCGGACACACGTTAATGCTACAGTTTGCATACAGTCGATCTCTTTGTGAAATATCAAAACAGCTAATCATATAGTTGTGGTATTTTAAATATCCAATCAGTATAATTAAATTACAGTATTTTTCTGTTTTGTTTTTAATTTAGTCAAGTTGTGGTATTTTAATTTTTGTTTGATCATTTTATAGTGGGGCTAATAGCACTGTGACCCCCCGTGAAAGACCTAAAGGGCATGAAACCCCCTAAAATTTTTTAATGAGCTGACTAGTCCTTCAGTTTTCAAAATAATAGCTCACGTGCCCCATCCAAAATTTTGAATTATATGTAATTATTAAATGACTATTTTGCCCTTGAAATTTAATAACCACTACGTTGTCATCTTCATAGAATCATAGCATCTTCCCCAATTGATGCAGAGATTTTTTCTTTTTCGTATCGTAAAACCTTTTCAAACCATATCCAAGGAAGAGACTGCTTGCTGAAAACATATCCATTTTAGAATGTAAGTGTCTCAAATTCGCCAAATTTCCTGGTGACCTTATGAATCTCGTTCATTTGCTAGAAGATTCAAACCCAAAGCAAATATCATTTTTCCCCTTTTGTTCATTTATGTGTACGTAGGAGAAATTTGAGAATTTTTGTCAATTATTATTTTTTTTAAAAAATAATTTTTTTCATGGAAAAAGTAAATATAGTGATGTGTACGTTAATTAAATCAAATTTTTGCTTTTCTGCATTTGTTGTGGGACTTCAATTAAAGACGACAGAAGAATTATTATCAACGAAGCTTTATTCTGAAGCTGAAGGGCATTTTTTTTATTTTTTTAATCAAACTGAAGGGCATTTAAGACAGTACAAATTAAAAAAATCACCAAAAAACAAAAAATACTTGCATTCACGGCGTGTGTAGTTAAAATCTAGATCGAAGAAAGTTAATTGCCATTGTTTTGAAAAAATGAAGGAGTAATCAGTCAATTAAAATTTTTCAGGGGGTTTTGTGTTCATTAGGTTTTTCACATGGGTCTCAATGCTATTAGCCCTTTTATAGTGTGTCATGATGCAAAAACTGTTACATTTTAACTGTTAAAACTTTTGTTGCATGATTTTAATGAAATTTTTTTATACATTCAAACAAATAAAATGTGAATTACACATTGTCCGGAAGTACTTAAAGCATGTATATCTAATATTATGAAATTGAGGTTATTTGAGCTTTAAGCCTAAAAAAATAAGATAATTTTGTCCACCGAAAAGTATAATTTATTTTCTGGCCACTTGTTTCTAAAATCCTGGTTTCTTTCCTTTTCTAAATCGAAAATAATAATTTCAATTATTCTAGTTGTAGAGTATAAAACGGTATATACCGATATATCGATATTTAAAAATTTTGGTATATACCGATATATCGAAATATGATATAAAAATTTAAAAATATATAATATTTTTAAACAATAAATTTATAAATTATAAAAAAATATAAGGTTTTTTTGGGTATAAAACGGTATATACTGATACCGTACCAAAATTTTTGTATACCTTAAAATTTCGGTATAATCAGTATGCTAGTTATATGTACCGAAATTTTCGGTATACCGAAATGTTCGGTACGGTATCGGTATAAAAAAATTGTATATCGTAATTTTTGATAAGGTATACGGTACAATATATATTTTTCGCTACGGTACGGTATGTCACCTTTATTCCTATCCACATCTCATTAAAAACCTCTCACACAGTCTATGTTTTTCTTAAAAAAAACACACAACACATAAAAAAAATTTTTTTGTTTAATTTACACACGCAAGGTGCGTGTATTTTTCACTTGTAATCTAATACATATTAGAAAGTGAGTTGAATTGTGTATTATCTATATTGCCCTTGAATTTAATTTATTGCTTTAAATTAGTTTTCAATTTGCATTTTATTTATTGTGTGGGTTAAATTTTTGTTTAAGTGCTTAATTCATTGTGTTTTATTTATTCTCTATAATATATATATATATATATATATATATATATATATATATATATATATATGTAATTATCTAATCTCATATATATTCTAATATATATTCCCTTGTATTTAATTTATTGTTTTAAATTAGTTTTCAATTTGCATTAGAGATTTATTGTGTGAGTTAATTGTTTGTTTCAGTGTTTAATTCATTGTTTTTGATTCATTGTATTTATTTTTTAGGTTATCTAATATACGTATATCAGATATATAATATATCTTATTAATTAAAAAGGATTAGTTGACAGAATCGAAACTAATTATAAGAAAATCTTCATGCCAAGGTAAGAAAAAAATAGATGAACAAGAATACAAAATTCAACCAAATAACAACACATATCTATATATATATAAATCACGCACGCATCCTAGGGTGCATGGGATCCACAGGCACCCGGTGCCCAAAACAACTCCGTTGTTTTGATTAATATAAAATTTTTAATTGTTCGTTAAAATAATAAAAAAATATGATAATTTTGTCTACCGGAAAAATATCAATTTAATTTTTCCGCCCATCTGATTTTAAAATCCTGGTTCAGCTGTTAAATTAAGTTGAAAATGATAAGTTAAATCATGAAGATCGATTTTCATATTATTTTAAGGAATAAAAGATGTAAAATATGTGAAAATATTGTGCTTGCTAGGTGATCCGAATTCTAATTTCTAACTAACTATGAATTATTTCAAAGGATCAAAACATGTACAATAAAGTTAAGATTGTCATGCCCCGCAACTGGACTTAGTTGACATCGACGTTATTTAACATTTTCACATTAAACAACAAGTTTCGGAGTACAAAATTTCAATAATTATCAATCTTTTCATTTATAAAACTGAATTCCATGGGTTTTCATAAACTCGAATTAATTTGTCTTTAAAATAATTAACTTGAAGTAATTAAACTTAATACATATATACACAGTGTAGTGACCCGCGCCATGATCACCTACTAATCAGAACTTAAGCATGCAATTAATCAATAAAATAATCTTAATCAGAGTAACTGCAGAGTCTTAAAAAAAAATAATATCAGGTAGGCAAAACCTAGTGGTCAATCTTGCTATCCAGCCTTGGTCACCACCTAACCTCCCTGTTTTCGGGAGAACTACCTGCGCCTGCCCCATGGAATAGGGCATCCAGCCAACAGAAAACAACCGGAAGTGAGCCTAACATGCTCAGTACAAGAGTACGAGTATACGGTGTTATGTGTGAATGTATGCAAATGAACTGAGTACCAAGACTCTCAGGTCAAGAAACAAGCTCATAGACCGGGCCCAGGATATATAGCACGCTGCGCCGTCGCCTCGGGAGGTGGCTCATATACCCAATAGATAATGGTGACCTGATACTAGTACATGTGTCCAACCATAAAGGTGACCTGACACAAGACTTAAGTATCCAACCATCCACAACTCATAGGGTGAGTGTAGCGACCCATCCCAGATCCACTACCTAATCAGAGTTAAGAGCATAATTAAGCATGAAATAAATTGCTGCGGAAGACTTAAATACAAATAGACCGGCGGAATACAACCGGCTAAACAAACTCGATTATACAACCCAATCGAATTACTTAAATAAAACCTACAGCTAATCCTGCTGTCTCCAAGGGTCACTGGCCTCTCCAAGCTCCTGGTGCTCAATCCTGCACCTAAATCTGCCCCGTCGAATGGGGTATCCAGATATACAGAAAGGACTGGACGTGAGCTCTAAGCTCAATACGAAAGCACGGATAAACATACAAATATGATGCATGCAAATGACAGGGTATCCATATCTGGGATAACTGTATACAAACTACTCAGACTGACGCCTGGATCATGAGCTCATCACATCGGGGTAGCTAACCACTGTGTGCGACCACTCATTCCCGGATAATGGACGCAAACCACGGAGTCCTCCAGATATCAGTACCTAAGGGTACTCGATATCAAAACGTCCAACAGGGCTGAGTAACCCTAACTGGCTCATCTCAAAAGATGTACAGGCACAAGATGATATGTACATGCCAAATATCAATAATAACATGCAAACACATAAATGCAACATATAAGCATGCATATCCGCTGGCAATCTCAGTCAGTACTTACGTACCTTTCTAAGGCAGTCCTAGTAGTCCCACTCTAGGTTCCAAGCCTATCATCAAGTCTACAATGCAAATACCCATGCATCATTCAATAAGCTCTAAAAGTCTTAACTAAGTTATTGCATACTCCTAAATAATTTAAGGAGACCATAGCTATACCTTCGTCCGTCGTTAGCCATTTGCTGTCGATCGCCTCAAAACTAGGCCACAGCTCCGCTACGACACCGGGATTGCTATGCCACTTTCGGATTTCCAACGGGACGCCTAGAATTCCCTAGATCTGAGTTAGAAGGCTAAGAAATCGAGAGAGAAGAGAGGAATTGGTGCACTCAAATGAGAGCTCGGCACCCCCTATTTATAGACATCGATCGGAACCTACGATCCTCAATCGGACCTTCCGATCCTTGATCGGAACGTCCGATCCTGCCATCGGAGCTTCCGAACATCCTCATCTGCCACGTGTAAAAATCTCACTGGTTGACTTCGGATAGGGGTGATCGGAGCTTCCGATCCTGTTCGGAGCTTCCGATCAACCACACGTCATGGATGACGTAATTCGATCGGAGCTTTTGATCGTTCATCGGAGCTTCCGATCACCTTCGGAGCTTCCGATCCTAACTTCGGAGCTTCCGATCTGTCTGACCCTCCGGACCATTTCTGATCATTTTGGATCTATTTCCGGGCTCCGTTAATCCATTTAGAAGTCTCCTTAATCACGTTTTACTAAATCTAACATGATCACACGATAATTACTCATTATCGTTAATTCTGGATATGGCCTACTACATTCCCACCACCTTAAAAGGATTTCGTCCTCGAAATCTAAGGTAAACCTCGGGACTATAGTATAAACCATTCGTCCAATTCATTAATAGTTATGGTTCAAAACATTGGGTCGAAATAACCTTCGACAACCCCAATCCTCGATGAAAATAGTGTAACACTACTGATTACCGTCAGTTATCCATCGATAACCGCAACAACATGGCACCTTCGGTCCAAATTGCCATTGAATCAGTCACACTGCCTACAAATCTTAGCGATGACACTCCTGCTAAGATCGTAACTAATCATCAGCTATCTCTAGACATGCACGAACTCCATCGCTGCTCACGAGAAAACAAGATACAACACATTGTATTTCACTGGTCTAACGGTAACATCGCATCCCTTGACGTTATCGCAAAGTTCTAAACAAATCGATCTAGATTTGACTCTCGGTCAAATCCTAGATATCCTTCTTCCAAAAACTCATGTGAGTTACTCTTTATCACTAAGGATAAAATATTTCTTCCCAAAACAGTACCTTATGCAAATAGAAATGGCAACTACCGGCCACCAGCTCGCAAAGCAATCGCATCACTGCCACCACTGTTGTAGTGACCCTGCATGGAATCACCTACTAACTGGCAACTAATAACATGCATTAAAATTAATACAGCAAAATACTTAACAGAGTAAAAACGTGCGGAAACATAATCCATAATTTACATATCAGCTTTAGTAATATAATCCAGGCTTAAATCTGTAGTGATACAACCATATCGAAATTCTTAAAAGTAAACATTATACAGCTAATAAATCGTGCTGTATAAAAACTTCCAAAGCTCCTGCTCCCTAGTCCTGCCTTGAACTACCAGCTCCGTCCATCCTGCGACCTGCCCCATAGAATAGGGTGTCCAAGATAACAACTAGGACGTGAGCGCTACGCCCAGTACATAGACATGAGTAAACATATGTATATAATGCATGCAACATGATGATTGGTACAGGGTCATCTGAAAAGTCATGCTCAGAACCGGCGCCATATGAGTGCTGCCACCGCACGGATCAACCTCTGGGTGCAACCACACTCGTCTAGTACACCAGAGTAGACAGACATAAATGCCCCCGCCGTCGCGGTACTCTCAGTGACAGACTATCGAGTATAGAGCTGAGCGGCTCTATAATCAGGTATAACAAGAAATAGGCTCAACGTGTATATGCACATGACATATGAATATAGAAAACGGTAAATCATATCTCATGCCATATAATAATGCCAAATAAATGCAACATATAAACATGTATACTCGCTGGCAATCTCAGTCAATGTGTACGTACCTCTAGGCTAGTTCAAGTATAATAGATCCTAGGTTCCAAGCCTATATTCAAAAGTTCACCGTATCACTACATAAATTCTATAAGCCTTAACTAAGCTAATAAGTACTCCCAAAACTTAAATAGATTCCCGGACCATACCTTCGTCCGTAGTTAGCCCTTTGGAGTCGCTAGTCCCGGATGACTATAACCACACCTTGGTTATTCCAGAACCTCTATTATAATCGATAGGGCCCTCAAGTGTATATCTCACACTATATAACTGAAGAAGGAAACGCGGGAATTCGTATTTCAAAACTGAAGCAAATGAGCCCTATTTATAGCCAAAATCTCGGCAACGATCGGAACCACCGATCTCGGGATCGGAGCTTCCGATTCCAGCTCATTCTGTGCATGTCCGACACGTCGGGATCGGAACCACCGTTCCGGGATCGGAACTTTCGATCGAACCCCCGATCAACACTTGTCAAAACTCACAGCTGAGTCATCGAGCGTTGCTGGCTGGCTGAGATCGGAACCTCCGTTCCTGATCGGAACGTCCGATCACCGTGCATCCGATCTGCTTCCGAAGTGGTCAGGATCGGAGCTTCCGAACTGGGATCGGAGCTTCCGATCTGGCCCAAAGTCAAAATCCCAAATTCCTCTTCCGAAGTCCAATAACACTCCGAAATAGATCAATTACCAACCCTTAATCATGTTTAACATATTATTATCTTAAAATGGGTTCCGGGTTACTACATTCTCCCCACCTTTAGATATTTCGTCCGCGAAATAACATCTAAAGATAAATCAAGATAACAATATGAAACAACAAACCATGTCTTATTACAACAACGGTAATTACATCTTATATGGTAATCAAAAATACAAAGCAAACAACTTAGGATATTCTGCTCGCATACGACTCTCAGTTTCCCAAGTTGCTTCTTCAACGCCTCGGCGCTGCCACTGTACCATCACAAGTGGTATAGTCTTGTTCCGAAGAACTTTCTCCTTCCTGTCTAGGATACAGATTGGTCGTTCAACAAAAGACAGATCTGGCTCTAGCTGAATATCAGTAGATTGAATCACATGAGATTCATCAGCTATGTACTGTCGAAGCAACGACACATGAAAAACATTGTGTATACTGGAAAGAGATGGCGGTAAAGCCAAACGATAAGCAACATCTCCGATCTTCTCCAGTATCTGGAAAGGCCCAATGTAACGAGGAGACAACTTGCCTTTCACACCAAATCTCATCACCTTCCTGAAAGGTGATACCCGGAGAAATACATATTCACCAGGCTCAAACTGAAGTGGCCTACGGCGAATATTCGCATAACTGGCTTGTCTATCTTGAGCAACTTTGATCTTATGCTTGATCAAATCTACCTTGTCTACAATCTGCTGCACCAATTCAGGACCCTCGACTTGCCGTTCCCCGACTTCATCCCAGAATAACGGAGTACGACACCGTCGACCATACAATGCCTCGAAAGGTGCCATATCAATACTACGATGATAACTGTTATTGTAGGCAAATTCAATCAAAGGTAACTGATCTTGCCAAGATAAACCAAAATCCATGACAGAAGAACGTAGCATATCCTCCAGCGTACGAATAGTGCGCTCTGACTGCCCGTCAGTCTCCGGATGATACGCCGTGCTCAAACTCAGAGTGGTACCCAACGCCTGCTGAAAACTACCCCAAAAATGTGAAGTAAATCGCGGATCTCTATCACTGACAATACTCACTGGAATCCCATGTAATCGCACAATCTCCTGGATATATAAGCGTGCCATGCGATCATAAGAATACTCCCGGTTATAAGGAATGAAATGTGCTGATTTTGTCAAACGGTCAACGACAACCCAGATAGCATCACATTGACGTGAAGTCATAGGCAAGTGGGTGACAAAATCCATAGTTACGTGCTCCCACTTCCATTCGGGAATCTCAAGATTCTGCAGTAATCCACCTGGTCGTCGATGTTCAGCCTTGACCTGTTGACAAACCAAACATCTCGAAACAAATTGATACACACTTCGCTTCATCCCCTTCCACCAGAATCTAGTTCGCAAGTCCTTATACATTTTCATACTTCCAGGATGAACTGATAATCGACTCCTGTGAGCCTGAGATAGAATATCATTCCTGAGCTCCGCAACATTAGGTACAACCACTCTATTGGATAGGCACAATAAACCATCTGCCTGAAAATGGAATCCAGATGTATTAACTCTATTGGCTAGACGTGCCAATCGTTGAGTCTTAACATCAGATATCTGAGCATCTCTGATCCGAGAATACAATGCTGGCTCAGATATAATAGTATACAAACGAATCCCATTCCTCCCTTTCTTGTGCTTGAGCGTAAAACTCAATGAACAGCACTCTTGAATCATATGAGATATTTCATTAGTCTGAAGTGCAGACAGTCTCACCTGCCGACTCAAAGCATCAGCAGTAAGATTAGCAGAACCTGGATGATATTTGATTTCACAATCATAATCCTTCAGGAGATCCATCCAGCGTCTCTGTCGCATATTCAACTCTGCCTGAGTGAATAAATACTTCAAACTCTTGTGATCCGTAAATATCTCAAATTTCTCGCCATAAAGATAATGTCTCCAAATCTTGAGCGCAAATACAATGGCGGCTAACTCGAGATCATGCACTGGATAGTTACTCTCATGCAACTTCAACTGTCGAGAAGCATAGGCAATAACATGTCCATGCTGTGTCAACACACATCCCAACCCCTGACCAGAGGCATCAGTATAAACAACATAACCTCCTGATCCAGAAGGTAGAGCTAGCACAGGTGCAGTAGTAAGACGTCTACGCAGCTCATGAAATGACTCCTCACAATCCGAGGACCAAATGAAGGTAACATCTTTCCGAGTAAGCTGAGTCAAAGACCTGACCAACTGTGAAAAATTCTCGATGAACCGACGGTAATATCCCGCTAGACCCAAGAAACTACGAATCTCAGCAACCGTCGTCGGACGAGACCAGTTCAGCACTGCCTCTATCTTACTAGGATCAACAGATATCCCTTCATTAGAAATCACATGACCGAGAAATACTACCCGATCAAGCCAGAATTCACACTTGCTTAATTTCGCATATAGCTGCTTATCTCGTAACGTCTGTAGAAAAATCCTCAAATGCTGTGCATGCTCATCCTTGTCATGAGAATAAACAAGAATATCATCTATAAAGACGATGACAAATCTATCCAGATAATCTCGAAATATCTGATTCATCAGATTCATAAAGACTGCCGGTGCATTCGTCAAACCGAATGGCATCACCAGAAACTCATAATGCCCGTATCTGGTCCTGAAAGCAGTCGTAGATATATCTGAGTCTCGTACCCGCATCTGATGGTATCCAGATCTCAGATCTATCTTCGAATAAACAGAAGTACCCTGTAGTTGATCAAACAGATCATCAATCTGCGGCAAAGGATACTTATTCTTGATGGTGACACGATTCAACTGCCTGTAATCAATACATAATCACATCGATCCATCCTTCTTTTTGACAAACAAAACAGGTGCTCCCCACGGAGAAACACTCGGACGAATATATCCCTTATCAAGCAGATCCTGTAACTGCTGTTTCAATTCCCTCATCTCTGACGGTGCCAGACGATAAGGTGCTCGGGATATAGGCGTAGTTCCTGGTACTAGATCAATACCAAATTCAACCTCTCGAACCGGAGGAAAACCAGGAATCTCATCAGGGAATACGTCAGGAAACTCGCTGACAACCGGTAGCTGATCAATACCCGTACTACTCATGGACATATCAACTGCATAGATGAGGTAGCCCTCCCCACCTGACTCCAAGACATGACATGCCTTCAGAGCCGAAACAAGTGGCATCGGAGGTCGCGCACCCTCACCATAAAAGTACCAACTATCACCCTCAACGGGATGAAACTGTACCAAACGCTGATAACAATCCACAGTAGCGTGATACAAAGTCAGCATATCTATTCCCAAAATACAATCAAAATCCGTCATCGCTAATATCATCAAATTAGCCGATAACACATTACCCTCAAACTCCAGAAGGCAACCCATCACTAGACGCTTAGTTACTATTTCTTGCTCCAACGGAGTAGATACAACTAAATCCATATCTAATGATACATAAGGTAATCCATGTCTCTTAACGAAGCGACTAGAAATAAAGGAATGCGATGCTCCAGTATCAATTAATACAAGTGCAGGAATACCACATAACAAGAAGTTACCTGCCAACATGCGATCGCTTCCCTCAGTAGCCTGCTCCTGAGACAGAGCAAACACCTGCCCTTGAGTCTGGGGACGATAACCAGAAGAACTCTGTGGTGCTGGCTGCTGACGTGGAAAAATAGAAGCCTGAGATCCAACCTGGGATCCCGATCCACTAGCAGAACCCATGCGCTGAGGACAATCTCTCCGCAGATGTCCCTGCTGACCACAAATATAACACGCCCTAGTAGCTCTCCGACATGAAGCTGCAGGATGCTTCCCACCACAGTGGCTACAAAACTCCTCCTTCTTCTTCTTCTTCCCAAAGCGGAAAGTACCTCGTGAACCACGAGAACCAGACGAAGTAGTAGGAGTAGAAGAAGACGTAGGTACAGATGACACAACAGATTGAGCTCGAGGCTCAATAAATCCACTAGGCTGTGCTGACATCATCAACTGTCCACGCCTGTTGCTGGTCTCCACAAGACGGCAACGGTTCACCAAAGTCTCATAAGACATCGGGTCATCACAGACGACAACCTGAGAGTAGATATCTTGGTTCAGGCCTTGCAGAAAGATATCATATTTCGACGCATCACTCTCATTGATATGAGGACTGAAAGGTAGCAGATCAAGAAATCGCTGTTGATACTGATCAATAGTCATTGATCCTTGCCTCAAAGTAAGCAACTCCATAGATCGTGCTTGGCGAACAGCCGGAGGAAAATATAATTTCTGAAACTCCCGACAGAAATCCCCCCAAGTCACCTGTCCTCTCTCAGTACGTGCCTGAGCAACCTTGGCATCCCACCAAAAACGTGTTCTATCCTCTAGAACGAATTCTAGAACTTCCAGTTTCTGCTCCTCAGTACACTCAAAAGCTCGGAACGTGCTCTCAAGTTTAGACATCCAGCTTCTAGCTTGTTCAGGATTCTCGCCTCCCACTAAGGGTTTCGGTCCTACCTGCATAAACTTATTAATAGTATAGCGACGTCGACCCTCATGAGGACGATGTTGATCATCCTGATGATGATGGCGACGATGATGATGACCACCTCCCTGGCCAACACTACCGTGACTCTCGTCAGCCATATCCTGAAAAGAATTGCACATTAAAATCCCAAATGCGCAAGAATTACTCAAGACTAAACTAAATCCCAAGTACTAATCCCAAAATCTATGCATGCTCTGATACCAAAAATGTAGTGACCCTGCATGGAATCACCTACTAACTGGCAACTAATAACATGCATTAAACTTAATACAGAAAAATACTTAACAGAGTAAAAACGTGCGGAAACATAATCCATAATTTACATATCAGCTTTAGTAATATAATCCAGGCTTAAATCTGTAGTGATACAACCATATCGAAATTCTTAAAAGTAAACATTATACAGCTAATAAATCGTGCTGTATAAAAACTTCCAAAGCTCCTGCTCCCTAGTCCTGCCTTGAACTACCAGCTCCGTCCATCCTGCGACCTGCCCCATAGAATAGGGTGTCCAAGATAACAACTAGGACGTGAGCGCTACGCCCAGTACATAGACATGAGTAAACATATGTATATAATGCATGCAACATGATGACTGGTACAGGGTCATCTGAAAAGTCATGCTCAGAACCGGTGCCATATGAGTGCTGCCACCGCACGGATCAACCTCTGGGTGCAACCACACTCGTCTAGTACACCAGAGTAGACAGACATAAATGCCCCCGCCGTCGCGGTACTCTCAGTGACAGACTATCGAGTATAGAGCTGAGCGGCTCTATAATCAGGTATAACAAGAAATAGGCTCAACGTGTATATGCACATGACATATGAATATAGAAAACGGTAAATCATATCTCATGCCATATAATAATGCCAAATAAATGCAACATATAAACATGTATACTCGCTGGCAATCTCAGTCAATGTGTACGTACCTCTAGGCTAGTTCAAGTATAATAGATCCTAGGTTCCAAGCCTATATTCAAAAGTTCACCGTATCACTACATAAATTCTATAAGCCTTAACTAAGCTAATAAGTACTCCCAAAACTTAAATAGATTCCCGGACCATACCTTCGTCCGTAGTTAGCCCTTTGGAGTCGCTAGTCCCGGATGACTATAACCACACCTTGGTTATTCCAGAACCTCTATTATAATCGATAGGGCCCTCAAGTGTATATCTCACACTATATAACTGAAGAAGGAAATGCGGGAATTCGTATTTCAAAACTGAAGCAAATGAGCCCTATTTATAGCCAAAATCTCGGCAACGATCGGAACCACCGATCTCGGGATCGGAGCTTCCGATTCCAGCTCATTCTGTGCATGTCCGACACGTCGGGATCGGAACCACCGTTCCGGGATCGGAACTTCCGATCGAACCCCCGATCAACACTTGTCAAAACTCACAGCTGAGTCATCGAGCATTGCTGGCTGGCTGAGATCGGAACCTCCGTTCCTGATCGGAACGTCCGATCACCGTGCATCCGATCTGCTTCCGAAGTGGTCAGGATCGGAGCTTCCGAACTGGGATCGGAGCTTCCGATCTGGCCCAAAGTCAAAAGCCCAAATTCCTCTTCCGAAGTCCAATAACACTCCGAAATAGATCAATTACCAACCCTTAATCATGTTTAACATATTATTATCTTAAAATGGGTTCCGGGTTACTACAACTGTAACCATCTGAAATCCTCAGACTGATCGCGATAAACCTTGATCCGAATCCCGCTATTGTAGATAGCATCTACTCGATCGCATTAGTCATCCTTCCATGGATAACAACAAAATCCTGAAAATTCCTGGCGTCATAGTACGTACTTTCGGTACTCACCCTGCCATTAGCCAACGAATTTTCCCAAAGAACAACAACTAGCAAACAGAGATTACTAACCCCAATTGTGATAAAATCCTTATACACAATTTCTTGTCTAAATGCATTCTTCGAGGTCGTCGCCTCGAAATTCACTACCATCCTGCTGAAACCCCCAGATGGACCAACACCATCCTCAGCATTAGTAGTCTATATCAGATGCTTACTTCTATCTCGGAACTAGAGATAGTATCGACGAAAATGATTCCGGTTAATCCTGTTCCAGATAACCAAATCCTTGGCTCCCTAGCGGGGATAACCAAACGGATTCAACTAGATTCCGCACAAAATCCATCAATACTAGCGACAATCCCGCTATCCCAACCTTTCAATGACACAGTATATCAGAACGCACTGGGATATTAGTGACAACAATCTTGCCAGACTCAAAAACACAAGTCTCAGCTGCTGCCTCATCCCGAAAATAACTAATGCTAACACGCTAATGTTCATTGAAATCCATAAGCACTTGTAAAATCGCCTCTCAATAACAACTCATGAGAAATCGGTTGGAAGCACCCAAGCAAAACACTCTGACCAACAGTCTCCAAAATTCGTCCACAGACAATTACGAGACAATAGTTGAATCCTATTTTCACAAGCTGGATAAATCATTGCTAAAACCAAGCAATGTTCAGATCAAAATCCGTCAATGGTAACCAAAGCAACGTTACCAATAAACTATGCTCACAAGAGCCAAGTAATGACCACTTTCGTGATCCGCAGAATCCAAAATCCTCGATTCTAGCATCCCTGGAGATTCCTTAGCGACTAAAGAATTCCCTAAATGCACTTGAATCGCTATATAAAAGCATACCAAACTTAAAGTACTATTCCCAGCACTTCTTGATTCACTATATCTCAATCAGTACCGATTGGAATAATCAGATCGATCAAGTTGATCTACTGTAGCTCTTGCTCTGCCTGACAATATCATCCGTAATCAGACTATCACAGATCAAGGAACTCTCATGGCTGATCAATATTGATGATCTCACTGCCACACGTCCGCAGATCCCAAATACTTGGAATCAAAAGAATCATAGCTGATTCAATCACTCATCTTTGACAGAGTCAGACAACAGTTACAAGTAGTCATTAGTGCTAAACTTGCACTAGTCTAGACATACTATCCACTGTCTATCTTCATCCAAGATGATCATAAGGACTTGTTCAACCCAAGCCGCAATACAAGTCCGAAAGATTTCAACTATCGCTTAACATGCTCCTGATAACTATATCTCTTGCTAAGACTGCAACAAATCGAGACTGAGGTTACTTGCCGCGGTGTCCCACCTGAAATCACCACCAAGTGTACACTGGCATAAATCACGCTATCCTCACGCCTCAAATAGTCATGTACAATCCTAAGCATCGGATATAATCTATCACTGAAGGAAACCATCATTGCTGAAAAATACTCATCCCCGAGTCAAATGTTTCAGGGAGTTCACTAACACATTTCCTGAATAGCCCCTATCACAAGAGCATCCAACACCGACTAGATCCACTAACCTAGCAGTATCCAATAGTTTAAAACTATCTGCTCAGAGTACGCACTCGTCAAGGAAATCCCTCCAAGACTGGTCCTTATGGCAGAAATCCAAACCAATATCTCTGACGATAGTCAGACGATATCTGAACTGCCGATACCTAACCAGGCATCCAATCCAATGTCATACCCCTTTGTGACTGTTACCAAAACTCTAGACTAGGTAGCCTTCCCACCGCCAATCCTGAAGCACGAAGGCTTCCAGGCATTCTCCGAAGTACGAAAGACTCCCAAAGTAACACTGGCATAGGGTCGCGCTCCATCATGTCTAGTCATGGTCATAGTCCACAACTCTCGGCATGTACTAAACTGGTTCCTGATGAAATCCCATCATCACGAATTCCCAACATATGAAGGTCAATCAAGCTACTGTTCTACGAAAACAACCTAGAACGAAACTCAAAATTCCAAACAAGATCAATATTTCCATGCCCCCAAATGAATCACCTCATCACTGGCACTAACCCAGTCAAACGACTAATTAGGTAAATCCTAGGAAAACACCTAGACTAACCCCATGTCACCCGTTACCGCTGGCTTACTCAAAATCCATGAGATATCCTAGTTGATTACCAATCAACTAATTCCAAGCCAAACTTTATAAAATTACTTGCAATCAATCACGAATTGCTGAATAAGTAACACGTGTATCATTACTTCAAGTTTGTACAATTTCTTTGTTACAATCTCATGTAATATCATTACAGTATTCAGAAAATACAACAACATGTTCATCCAATAACTTGATATGATACAGCCAAATTCTGATGATATATTACAACTGAAATACTGTTTACAACTACAACAATACAGTATTTAAAATCACTGAATCCTGTCTTCGTCCCTTGAGCATGAAGCTTCCCATCGACACACGCATTGATACAAGCATACTCCCATCTAAGTCTCTCTACATGTCCTCCCGTGAAGAACTCCGGAGAAATGGCACGTGATAGCTAACCAGCTATGCTCTGCGTCAGTGTATGTCGGTCGACTTCTTTTGCTCGCGATCTACCATCAGTGTACTTCTTGTAACCAAATCATGCTTTTGAACATGAAGTTTCCCGTATGCCTACCAAAAGCATCGATACAAGCATACTGACAAAACCATGTTCTGCATGAGTTTACAGACCTTACGCTCGAAACCTGTCATGCCTGAGGCACTCGAGGCATTTCCTGGTAAAGGTCTATATGACAATCTCTCCAGCTACAAGTGGAGGATCTCTTCGGACTGAAACCACATGGGTTACTACACACCATTCGTTCCAAAAAGCCCTCAGAGATATCTGACGCGATATACCCAATCTTCTCTTCCAGTCTTCCCTGGCTGGAATCCATATGGTCTTCGATCAACATCCTAATGCATCGAATGATGAACCGTCCACAACAGTCAGTCTATCTATCGATATGCTACTACTAGTGTTCTCATCACTGTTTCATTCCTTATAGTAAAGACTTATGCCGCAAACCTCGGCAATGAAGAACCAAATCTTCTTTCGCTAGGCCTCAATCAATCCTACAAGGATAATCAAGAAGTCTTATTATCAATTTCCTAAGTCCCTTGCATGCAGCTCTGATACCAATAAATGTAGCGACCCATCCTGGATCCACTACCTAATCAGAGTTAAGAGTATAATTAAGCATGCAATAAATAAATTGTTGCGGAAGACTTAAATACAAATAGACCGACGGAATTCAACCGGCTAAACAAACTAGATTATACAACCCAATCGAATTACTTAAATAAAACCTACAGCTAATCCTGCTGTCTCCAAGGGTCACTGGCCTCTCCAAGCTCCTGGTGCTCAATCCTGCACCTAAATCTGCCCCGTCGAATGGGGTATCCAGATATACAGAAAGGACTGGACGTGAGCTCTAAGCTCAATACAAAAGCACGGATAAACATACAAATATGATGCATGCAAATGACAGGGTATCCATATCTGGGATAACTGTATACAAACTACTCAGACTGGCGCATGGATCATGAGCTCGTCACATCGGGGTAGCTAACCACTGTGTGCGACCACTCATTCCCGGATAACGGACGCAGACCACGGAGTCCTCCAGATATCAGTACCTAAGGGTACTCGATATCAAAACGTCCAACAGGGCTGAGTAACCCTAACTGGCTCATCTCAAAAGATGTACAGGCACAAGATGATATGTACATGCCAAATATCAATAATAACATGCAAACACATAAATGCAACATATAAGCATGCATATCCGCTGGCAATCTCAGTCAGTACTTATGTACCTTTCTAAGGCAGTCCTAGTAGTCCCACTCTAGGTTCCAAGCCTATCATCAAGTCTACAATGCAAATACCCATGCATCATTCAATAAACTCTAAAAGCCTTAACTAAGTTATTCCATACTCCTAAATAATTTAAGGAGACCATAGCTATAACTTCGTCCGTCGTTAGCCCTTTGCTGTCGATCGCCTCAAAACTAGGCCACAGCTCCGCTACGACACCGGGATTGCTATGCCACTTCCAGATTTCCAACGGGATGCCTAGAATTCCCTAAATCTGAGTTAGAAGGCTAAGGAATCGAGAGAGAAGAGAGGAATTGGTGCACTCAAATGAGAGCTCGGCACCCCCTATTTATAGACATCGATCGGAACCTCCGATCCTCGATCGGACCTTCCGATCCTTGATCGGAACGTTCGATCCTGCCATCGGAGCTTCCGAACATCCTCATCTGCCACGTGTAAAAATCTCACTGGTTGACTTCGGATAGGGGTGATCGGAGCTTCCGATCCTGTTCGGAGCTTCCGATCAACCACATGTCATGGATGACGTAATTCGATCGGAGCTTCCGATCGTTCATCGGAGCTTCTGATCACCTTCGGAGCTTTCGATCCTAACTTCGGAGCTTCCGATCTGTCTGACCCTCCGGACCATTTCTGATCATTTTGGGTCTATTTCCGGGCTCTGTTAATCCATTTAAAAGTCTACTTAATTACGTTTTACTAAATCTAACATGATCACACGATAATTACTCATTATCGTTAATTCTGGATACGGGCTACTACAGTGAGCCCCCTACTATAGGATACCTCTAAGGTAAAAGCTCAATATGCTCATGTATGCAACATACAGTTGTGACATGATGTATATATAAAGTCATATAAAACATGCAATCACATAATCCATGCAAACACATAAAACATGCATACTCATATGGATATCTCGAATAAATACTACCGTACCTTACTAAGGCAGATCCTAGAAGTTTCCCCTCTAGGTCCAATCCTACCATGCATCACTACAACATAAATAACTCATGCATTACCTAGCATGTCAAACATCACCTACTAGGCTCTAAAAGTCTTAATTAAACTATAGTCTACTCCCTATTTTCTATAGGGAACCAAAGTCATGCCTTCGCCCGTCGTCAACCCGCTGATGACGCACGCATGCCCCAGAGCCTGGGCATAATATCCTAGCTACGACCCTTGGACGCCTCGCCAGAGCTCCGCCGCTTGGCTGCTAATGCGGACACTGTCCGCTAAATAAAACTACTACCTACTCCAACTCTTAAAATAAGAGTACCCAAAAGCTCATAAAAAAATAAGCTAACATGGGCCAAGGAGAGGTGTGATTGCCTTCAAAATGAGGCCCCCTCGTCCCCTATTTATAGAGCACAATCGGAAGCTCCGATAGTGCCATCAGAAGCTCCGATTTGTGCATGGAATCCACGTTGCAACTGGTTGAGATCGGAAGCTCCGATCTCTTGCATGCAGTTACGTGTACAATTCTCATCCCATGTCTTCAGACAGCACATCGGAAACTCCGTTGCTGCATCGGAACTTCCGTTCGTACCGGTTGCTCCGATCTGCACAACGGTGGCTCCGAAGTGAACATCCATTTATTTACCATTTTTGGATCCCCGGGACCTACCCTACCATTTTCAAACGTTACGGATCTGATTTTCTACTTATTTTGACCAAATGAGGACTCCTTAAACATGTTATGACACTTTTAAAATTATATGCCATTTTCTAACATGTTTAAAATCATTTAATCTTGTAAAATGGAACCGAGCTACTACACACAGCGGATTAACATAACTAAATGAAAACATAAACTGGACAAAAACTATGCAACAACGAATTGTTGGTCTTTTTCACCAACCCCAGAACTCGTCTTACTCGGGTGGATAAGTGATAAGCGTGTCACTCAGTAAATGGGGAAATTTCCCAGCAATAGTTTTAAAATCACTTTAATTGAATTTATTATATTCATACATATATACAACAGAACTGAGTACAAAGATAGAGACTTATTCTTTGTGAAATTCAGAAATATAAAGTTCAGTTTGTTGTACCAAGTTGCTTGCAAAGTTTGTTGCTAGCTAATATGAGTCTCTTATATGGTATTCCTCTAAAGAGTAAGGCCAAATATTTAGATATTCAGATTGACAGAATGCGTATTCGTGAAAATGCAGAATGCATATTCTTGAATCAAATAATATATTTACATGCTTGAAATTTCAGAAAAACAAAACAAAAGAAAACCCATTTGCCGGCATAGTTTAAAACAAAACTCCCACTTACTTAATTTGTTGAATAATTTTGTTTGTCCTACTCAACTGGATGCCAAACTGATCTGCTCAATTGGCTGCTCCTGCTCATTGACTTTCATCACTCATTCTATATGTGAAATGCTCAGAATTTTGTGTAACAAATCTCATAAATCTAAGTGTTATTTATAGGGAGATTACGACTATTAGGCTCATTCTTCAATGTCATTATTTTCCATGATTTTTGAGTTAATGCATTAGTTACAATTTTTGGAGCATATAGATATCAGTCTAGCTATTGGACTAATCTTGATCAACTGATCAACTCAGTCTCCTTGGTTCAGTTTACCTCCACTAAATTCAGTTTACCTCCGCTTTAGTTTTCTTTGAAATTTTCGGATTCTCATAAAGATTGATCCTAGGGAAGATTTTGAAGAAAAAGAACCAAATTAAGCGAAAATTACTAAATTATGGTCTAGCTAGGCTAGTTTTGTTGCATATTATATATCTATGGACTAATTAATGCTTATTTGGCATACACAAAAACTCATATGAAGGTTGTTTTACAGATTAATTTTGTGAGATCTCCGATCCACTTTTTATGTTAAAAAGTATATATTAATTTTCAAATTAAATATGAATCCGATCGACCCGTTTCAATACAGAAAATCCACTCTTTGGCATCAGACTTGTTTATAAATTTTTTTTTTTTTGATAGAGATAAGTTAAATGTAGGAAACTCTCCGTTTTTCAAAACAAAGTCTCTAATACCAAATGAGAACCCAACAACATACAGAAAGGGACTCTAGAACAATTTCTAGACCCTTCGTTCATCACTTCTGCATATATTTGTTGCGCATTAAACCCCTCAAATTCATAAGCTATTAATTAACCCTCATGTTATCAAAAGAGTAGTTGACAACCTCTTATATGGAAAATTGTAGCAGTGCATTATAATACAAAATTTTTTTGGATTTAGCCACGGCCAAAACCGTGGTTAACTTCAACCACGGTTTTTTAAAAAACCGTGGTTAATTTATCCACGGTTTTAAAAAACCGTGGTTAAATTAGCCATGGTTTTGAAAAAAAAACCGTGGTTAAATTAGCCACGGTTTGGCATTAAACCGTGGCTAATTTAGCCACGAAATTAAAAAACTGTAGCTAAATTTGCCACAGAATTAAAAAATCGTGGCTAAATTAACAACGGTTTAAAAAACCCGTGGCTAAATTAGCCACGAAAATGAAAAAAATCGTGATAAAATGGATAAAAACTAATGAAATTGTGTATCAAAGATAAAAATATCTCCCAAAACACATAAAATCAAACAAAGGAAAAATAAAACTAATCCCACAACAACACTAAAACCTATCAAAATTATATAATTTAACACTTAAAAATCTAAATACATAGCTAAATAAACATGCACATAACCTTATTGTGTGAATGAAATGAAGCAGCAATACCTTTTTAGATAAAATGATATGAGCAATTCTTATATTTCATGGCATGCGCATAAACAAATTGAGTTCAAATCCAAATTAATATCAGTGACAATAAAAAAAATTGATTCTTAACTTAGAACATGAAATCATACTAAATATATACACCACTGAATTAAACAGGTCCACCACAATTAATCTCAATATGGAAGGTAAAAATGGTCATAATAACTAGACAAACAAAACAAGACAACTACTACATTCTAGCTTCAATTAGAATATAAGAGAATTAACTTGTGCAGCCAACAGTAGTATCCAAAAATACATAATGCAAAAAACATGCAATGTGCTTGAAGTCGAATGATTAAATTATACAGAAACCTTATCACCTACCGAAAAAGAGAGTTGCTGATTTGCTCTGTCATAATTCAGATGGATGCAAAAATTTAGGAACTTCGATATAGGGCAGGAGACCAGAGTTAGTCTAAAAAAAGAAATGTAGATGTTAAGCTTTCAGAAATGTAAATGTTAAGACAAAACTTAAAATGTTAGGATGTATCGAAAACTTGAATTATAATATCATCGAAATATACCTTTAACTCGACAGACGATATAATCTACAACATAAACTGTATTAATACGTCAATATAGTATCATAAATGATTTGAAAATGAAAATGAAAACCACAGAAATACTTTTATCCCGTTCGTCATCAAGTTAGTTATATCACAAAGAACAAATGGCTAGGAAACATTACTCAGCAGTAAAGTGAGCCAATTGATATATAATCCAAGACTAAACTATTCGTACAACACCATTTAAATCAAAAAGTCTGAATAAATTTACAAGATACATGAACATGTTTAATCATTACTTTGATTGAACCAAGTACCTGTAAGCCAACAACACCACCAAAGAAACTTTCCATTGTGTGTCCTCCAGATACATCGGTGCTGCAAGGTAAAAAAATGTGAATAGAGCATACAATGAAATTACTGAAAAGAAATATTGTATCAAGATTTGGAAATTACTCATCCATAAACAGTCCAGCATCACAAAACCCATATTATTAGAGGATACTATCCAAAAATGTTGTTTTCATAGTGTGATCATAATTATTTTAAATTTACAAAGCATACGCATTATTGCAGTTTAATCGTAGTAAGTTGCTCAAAATGCATAAACATTGGCATAAATGTACCTTTCATCTGTTACCATGCCTAAAACATGTACGATACCACTAACATTTATATACGTCGTAGTTTACTTACATAATCCAAGAATTGTCAAAATAGTTCCAGCAATCAAACTAAAGTTTCCAAAATTTCATTTTTCATATCATCACATCCGATTAATGTTTTGCTCTAATATTTATTTTATATCGTTCAAATTTTGATATTCTAATTTTTTTAAAAAATGTCGATGTTTTTTAAATATGATAGAAAAGAGAAGAAATCTATATATATATATATAAACAAAAAAGTCACCAAAAATAGAAAAAAATAGTTTTCCCGCCAAAAAATATTTCAAAAAATAGTAAAGATAACTTAAAAATTTTAAAAAACAAATACGATAATATTCAATTTAAAGTTATAGATTTTAGATAGAGATGATATTGAATATTCAGAAAATAAGATGATATTATAAGTGATAAACTATATCATATAAAAAATTTAGAGTATGGATAAAAATATGATTTAATTTTAAAAAATTTAAAATATATTTTATCGTGATCAAACAAAATTTAATTTTTGTTTTGAACGTTGGTTATTTGTCTATCTATGCATTTAAAAATGAATGATGCTACAGGTACAACGAAATTTGTGTATCAACTTTTACAACACAAAAAATTCAATATAAGAATTTAATGTATCAAAATCTCACGATACATTAAAATATAAAATCTCGCGATAAAATAACTAAATTTAAAAATATTTTTATTTTAAATATAGTTGCACAAAATATTTTTATTTATAATTTTAGCATTATCTATATATTTATATATATATATATATATATATATATATATGAACAAAAGTTTGTCATAAATAGAAACATAACATTTTCTAGACCAAAATTAGATTATAATTATTTGTCATTATCATCATATATTGTTTTATTTAATAAATTTATATTTTCACACTAATTTTTATTATATTTAATATAAATAGAATTTTATACTAGGTATATGGATTTTATTGTCACTTATCATATCAAAACTATTACGTGATCTATATTATTAGTAATTGTTTATATTTTATTTTTTTGTGTTTTTATTTTAATTTTAAAAATTAACAAATTTTATTTTAACAGTTAACATCTTTCTCTTTTCAATTTTTTAAAAAAATACGAGTATTTTATGAATATTAGATAAATAAACTCTTAGAATTTTTTATATAATACGAGTGTTTTATTATAATTATTGGATAAATAAATCTCTTAGAAAAATTAAAAATTTTAAATTTATAATATTTGAAAGAATATTTAAATATTTTCCGCAACAAATCAAAATAAATTAAAAAATCCACAATTTTTTTTGTATTTCAAAATTTAAAATGGATAAAAATAATAATTTAGAAAAAATAATTAGCAACGAAATATAAAGAAATTTTTATTTAATATGTGTCAAAATTAAAACCAATAAGTAATTAAAAATATTATGAACAAACTACGCATAAAAAATGTGCATAGATATATCCAGAGTTAGGAAGTACAAAGGTTTGAAAATTTTGAATTCTAAGAATCTGAAAATTTGGATTAATGAGAAAAATGAGTGGATGGTATTGAACAAAATATGTAAGGATAATATGAGGAAGTCAAATATTAAAATAAGATATTTTTTAAAAAATTAAGGATGAAAGAAATTTGAAAAAAAAAAATTATAAGATGTCAAACAGTTCATTTCGACAGCTTATAAGAACTCTCTAGCCACCATGAATTTAAATCAATTGCAATAGGCTAAATATTTGAAATACTTTGTGATTAGCTCAATTGTAGTGTAAATAAATATCAAGATAAATTTGATTTTTTTTAAAAAAATTATCTAAATAATGAAGATTCATTTAAATCCATATATTTCAAATTATTTCATCAAAGCTCAAAATTAATTTATTTTTATTTAATTATTTATTCAAGCACTCATATTTACTAATTTACATTAAATTACGCAAAAATAAAACTCTGTGTATCGCACAAGTGGAGTACTAATGGTAAAAAACGATAGAAAAGAAGAAATAAATGTAGATATATATCATGTAATTAACCACGGTTTTAATGGTTTTATTAAAACCGTGGCTAATTTAGCCACGGTTTTGTAAAAACCGTGGTTAAATAACCACGGTTTTAACCGTGGCTGAATAACGACGATTTTGAAAAAACCTTGGCTATTATTAGCCACGATTGGCTGAATAACGACGATTTTGAAAAAACCGTGGCTATTATTAGCCACGATTTAGATAAAACCGTGGTTATTTAACCACGGTTTTTAAAAACCTTGGTTAAATAGCCACGGTTTAAAAAAATCGTGGTTAATTAACCACAGTTTTTTTCAAACCGTGGATAATTTTAACCACGGTGTTTTTTAAACCGTGGCTAAAAATAGCCATGGTTTTTTAACCGTGGTTACTTAACCATGGTTTCAAAAAACCGTGGCTAAATAACCACGGTTTTGAAAAAACCGTGGCTATTATTAGCCACGATTTAGATAAAATCGTGGTTAAAAAAACTGTGGCTAAATTAACCACGAATGTTTCAAACCGTCGCTATTTAACCACGGTTTTTTCAAAACCGTGGCTAAATCAGTGATTTTTTTGTAGAATTAATTAACCACGCATCTTTGTGAAATATCGAGATTGCAAAAAATCATTTATATATAAAAAAAATTGATTCATTAGCTCTTTAATTATGTTTTTTTAATCTTGAGAAAATATATACATCTTTTCAAATTTTGAGCACTCACCTTTGATTTGTATATGTTTTTAAGGGTATGTGTGCTCAAAATTTAAAAATACGAAGATTTAACAATCACAAGTGGTTTTTAGCAATTTCAGATTTTGCATGGATAGTACATAGGGTTTTTTTTACTTTTAATTTTAAAAAAAATAAAAATTTCAAAAATACCGTAAACATAAAATAATTTCAAAACTACCGTAAAAGGCTGTCGATGGCAGCGGACGCTCGAAATTATTTTTGCAGCGTCCGCTGCCACATAGGCAGCGTCCGCTTCAACTGGCAGCGTACGCTGCCAGTTGGCATGGGACTTGCACCTGCAGGTCGCCATGCCTTTTTTCTTTTCTTTTTTTACTTTTTTTTTATTTAATTGTTTTTTATACTTTTAAAATTTGTAAATATTTTTATAAAAAGTTTAATTATTTAATTTTTTTTTATAGTGTTTTTAATTAGTAATTTTTTTTTATAAAAAATGATTATGTTATTTGTAAAAAAAATTTAAAAATTTATTTAATCATTTTAATTTTTACATGTTAAATTTTTAATGTGTCTTATTAGATGGTAATCAAGTCAAAAATTAAAATTAAAATTTTATTTTTTTGAAAAAAATACCGTATTAATAAAATTATTATCAGTTATATTTATAAAATTCGAGTTGGATCTAAATCATCTCGAAAATATGAACTCGAACTCAACTAACCCGATCAATCCGATTTGATTTTTTTACAAAATAAATAAATAACAATTTACAACACTTAATAGTAATAGTAATATAAATCAAAAATTTTAATCAAAATATGTTTACTTACAAATTAAAAAATTATAAAAAAACAAATTAAATAATTAAAATTTTTTAAAAATATTTACAAATTTAAAAAGTATAAAAACAATTAAATAATTAAAAAAAGTAAAAAAATGGAAAAAGAAAAAAGAAAAAAGGCAATCGCACCTGCAGGTCCCCGTGCCTTTTTTCTTTTCTTTTTTTTTTTACTTTTTTAATTATTTAATTGTTTTTTTATAATTTTTAAATTTTTAAATATTTTTATAAAAAGTTTAATTATTTAATTTGTTTATTTATAATTTTTTTAATTTGTAAATTTTTTTATAAAAAATGATTATGTATTTGTTATTGAAATTATGGTAATTTTTTATCAAAAAAATCAAATTTTAATTTTCGATTTGATTACGAGTTAAAAAAATTATTAAGAAAAAAATTAGAAATTTAAGAGGTAAAAAAATTTTACAAATTTAAAAAAACTATAAAAAAAACAAATTAAATAATTAAACTTTTTATAAAAATATTTACAAATTTTAAAAGTATAAAAAAACAATTAAATAAATAAAAAGTAAAAAAAGAAAAAGAAAAAGAAATAAGGCATGGGGACCTGCAGGTGCAAGTCCCCATGCCAACTGGCAGCGTCCGCTTCCAGTTGGAGCGGACGCTGCCTATGTGGCAGTCAGTGGCAGCAGACGCTGCAAAAATAATTTCGAGCGTCCGCTCCCACCGACAGCGTTTTACGGTAGTTTTCAAATTATTTTCAATTTACAGTATTTTTGATTTTTTTTTAAAAAAATTAAAAGTAGAAAAAACCCATAGTACATATGATTAATCCAATTGTATTTACATGTTTTTTTCCCGTTCTCTTATGTAAATTAAAATAAAATAAATATACTTTAAACTCTTGAATAAAATATCTGCTAGTTAATGGATTTTTCCTGGATAACTATCAGGATCGTTTGCTGCTGGATCTAATCTATACTGGTTAAGATCCCTACTGTAAATGAGCTAGTAATGAGTTACTATTTTTACATTATTGATTTCAATGGTGTAGGTTACTAAACTCTCTTTTCTTCTTGATCTCAGAATCAGTCAACCAACAACGAAAGAATGTGTGGAAAAAGGTCAACTGAGAGATTTATCTTGCATGAAATGACTCTACTGGATGTGTGTTTGTGTTGGCTCAAAGTAATTAACACATGAGTTTGTTTTTGGATGTTCGAAGACTCAACTGTTCGCTCATACGTCACCCCTTCTTCTGTGTCCAGAAAGTATCACTAGAAGACTTTGAGTATTACAACTCTCTGTCAAACCCCACCTTAGCTAGGACTTACCCCACTGTCTACTTCTAAAACTCTTAGTACTCTACTGGTTTCATCAAGTTACAGAGATTTGCAGCACCTCAACTGTATGAAAAACGTAACATTGTTTACACTATTAATACTTGACACAATATGATCTTAAATAATCTGATCTGCTTGAAGCGTATGCTCAGTGTTTCTACAAAAAAACTTGTTTCTAAGAGCGGTTTTTTAGGAGCAATTTTAACATCGCTCTTGAAAAGTCACCAATAGAATCGGTTTTAATTAAACCGTTTCTATTGTCTTATCTTTTAAGAGTGATTTATTAACCACTCATATTGATCACATTTTAGTACCAGTTTATACAAAACGCTGCTGCAAACTGTTCCTATTGACATAATTGTTAGGAGCACTATTGAAAGTGCTCATATTTAATAGTTTTAACAGCGGTTTCACAAAACCGATGTTGTAAACCGTTTTTATTGTTCTATCTTTTAGGATTGGTTTTGAAACTGTACCTATTGCATATTTTTATTATCGGTTTTATAAACCGCTATCATAAACTGCTCTTATTGACATATATGTTAGAAGCATTCTCGAAACTACTCATAATAAATATTTTTAGTAGTGGTTTTCAGAAAATCGGTGTTGTGAATCGCTTTTACTGCTCTATATTTTTAGGATTGATTTGGAAATTTCTCTCAGTGAATATTTTTAGCAATGATTTTTACAAAACCAGTGCAAAAACCATTAATTTGAATTGGTTATTTTCTTTATTTTTAAGTATTTCTTTGAAAAAATTGTACCAATTGAATATATTTAGAACCATTTTTGAATAAATAACTGATATAAAGTATTTTTTATTGATATAATTACTAGGTACACTTTTTAAAATACTCTTAGCAGTGATTTTTCACAAAAATGGTGTCAAGAACCATTTTTATTGCTCTATTTTTAAGGATTTTCTTTGAAATTGCACCTATTGAAAAATGTCAGTTCTGATTTGTATAAACATATGTTATAAACTGTTTTTACTAATTTATCTCCTATGTTTTTGTTCTAGATATACTAATTGATTTTATAACATTTTTAACTGTTTGTAGACAAATATGATAATAATATCAAACGTGTGTATATATTTGTGTGTGTGTATATATATATATATATATATATATATATATATGTGTGTGTGTGTGTGTACACACAATATATATATATGTATATATGTGTATTTTAACAACTTATTTTAAAAAAATAAAACCAGACAAATAAGTATGTAACTGGGCTAAATTGATTCCATATGTGGACCATATTATACCTTTAGGCTGCGTTTACTTAGTGGGTTGAGATTACACGTGGATAAATCATATTAGGATTATTAAAATGATTTTGAAGGATTTAAAATAATGATGGATAAACAATAACATGTTTACTTCGAGTTATTAATTTTGGGATTGAAATACTGATTGAATGATGAAAGACAGTTTTACCCTCCACTTATGATATACAATCTTATGCTTGATTTTGTATTCATATAATTTGGATTGAGTTATTTTTGAACTAAATTATTATTGATTCACACGGAGACATTTTCATTTATCAAAATTATTAGGTATAAAAATATGTATTTTTTCAAAAATAATAAAATTGATAAATTGAGTTATAAAAAAGAGAGAGACCGAAAGAAATTGGGAGGAAACAAAATAATTGAAGGAGGGTAGATTAGGATTTATATGTATTTTTTTCCACAATATGGGTTAGGATGTGTTATCCCTTGTGTAATTAAGGATGTTTAATACCATGAATTAAGGTTGAATGACGGGCCTTGAGTTTTGAGATATTTGATTTTTTTTGCAAGTAAACAATGGATGAAGTTGGATTAATAGGCTTATCATATTGTTATCAAGTCCAGTAAACACACCCTTACTTTACTATGTTTTATAATAATTTGAATTAAAGAAAATCTCCTATATATGAGAGTGTTTCACCGATCTATATGTATAAAATGATTCGATCCGACTCATATATATATATAATGAAAAGTCATTTTTTTGAAATAAATATATATAATAATTTTGAGATGCATTCGCTCTTGATTTTTTGGGGTAGTTTATTTATCTTAGATATTTTCTTTTGTTACTTTTAAAGTAAGGAATAGTGCATTCTCAAGGTTGTTTGAATTTTTATAGACTCATTATTTCATATGATATAGACTCGTTATTTTATAAAATATTTTTTTGGTATGAATTGTTGGTTTATATTTAATGCTTGAAATAAAAATTATTTTTTACGTATATTTTTCAGACAGTGACATTATATTCATGGTATTAAATTATTATTATTATTATTATTATTATTATTATTATTATTATTATTATTATTATTATTATTATTATTTTGAGATGACAACTAGTTATCATATCAAACATTATGCAGGAATACAAATGCTCTGATCCATCAGATGCACGTGAAAAGTAATCGTAAATCTTCTCAGGATCAGAGTCAGATAAAGATTAGATGGAATTTGAAAAAATACTTGTATTTTATCTATTGAATTTGAAACATATTTCATTTATTTTATATTTTTAATTGAAGAGTCTTATTGTCATTTTTGTAAAATGATAGTTGTTTATTAATGTCAACATTCATTTTGTGGATTGAAATATTAAATATGAACGTTTTATTGTTTAATCGATAACATTTATTTAATTATTTTATTTGTAAATTAATTGTTTCAAAATATATATTTGTATGAAAAAATACAATAAAAGGATAAAAATTTGTTTAGAAAGTGCTTCTATATCGATTTTATGGATGAGTGATATTAATTTAAATCACTACGAAATTAATTGCTAACATCAACCAAATTTTCAAACTAATCTTGGAGCAGTTTAAGACCGTTCTTACACACAAGTTTTTAACGCAATCTGACACCGTTCTTATATTCTAGCTCTAACAACGTTTTGAAAGTGCTCATATATTGATTGCATGTAGGAGTGATTGGAAACCGCTCCTAAATTGTTAGCATTAATAGCGTTTGTAAATCACTCTTATATATATGTCACGTAGGAGTGGTTTAAGTCCATTCTTACACCTTTCAGCTTCTAGAGCACTTTGGAACCGCTCCTAAGTGCACAACTATGGAAGCGGTTTGAAACCGTTTTTATATGTACGAAATGTAAGATCGGTTTCAAACCGTTTCTGCAACGAACAATAACATCGGTTTATTAACTTTTACCAACTTTTAAAAAAAACCGCCCTTATAATATATAAGGGCGTCAATAAGAGGAACACTTGTGAAACCGATGGTAAAAGTCTTGGAGCGGTGGAAAACCGGTCTTAAAAGTAAAAAAACCGCTTCTATAAAACTGTTTTTTTTGTAGTGGCTCTTGATGTGATCTGCAATGTAAGCTTGGAACTGTTAAACTGGTAGTATGAGAACAACAATTGAATGTATTCAGTGTTCTAAGACATGATATAGAATGATCGAGAGTTCTTGTGAGCCGATCCGATCTTTTGCTGGTTGTGTTATTTATAGGGGCAATATAACGACCATCTTCATTCAAATACATTCCGTTAGATAGCCTTTTTGTTCTTTTAGTTCACTGTGAGAAGGTACACTCCTGCAGCTGCATAATCCTGAGTGCATCAGTGTACGAGAGACTTTGTCCAATGATTAATAGCTTTGATTGGTTCATGGATAGCATCTGCTGATCTGCTTCTGCTCTTCTTCTTACTTTTTTTTTATCCGCGCTCTCTTCTGCTTCTGGTTCTACTATTCTTCTTACTTTTTCTGATTTGCACTCTCTTATGCTTCTGCTTTGTTTCTTCTTCTATCTACTAGTCTGATCTGATCTGCTCTACTGCTACTCAATTGTTGATGTGCAAAGTTGTTTGTCAAACAACGAACTCAGATATTTGATTTTCTAATAATAACTGCAACCAACCCCCTTGAATTTCCCAGGTTTCATTAACCCTTAAGAAGAAATAATATATTATTAAACCCTCAACTTTTTAAAAAGTAGCTGAAAGCCCTCCGTGTTGGAAAATTTTAGTTAAATGCACTTGAGATGCAACTGGTCATGATTTTTTAACCATTATTACTCCTAGCTCTTGGGTGTGTAATTCCGCTTTCACTAATAGCCTAACGGGGCGTAGCCTTGATTCAAAGTGTCTAGGTACCATGGAAGGAGGGCTTACTAATATAATAAGGGCTTTGGGACATTCTAGCGTATCGGAGCACGCGTTGCGTGCTCGTACAATCATAATTTTATTTTTTTTCTAAATATTTGTAATTAAATTATAAAATAAAAAAATTTGTAAAAAAATGTAAATAAAAATTTAGAAAACAAAAAAAAACTAATTAAGGGTATTATTGGCATATTAAAAAAAGTTTCACATAAAAGTAGTTACTATTCATCCATCTTCCTTAATTATAGTATATATAATAATAATAATAATAAATTGAAGAAAATACTGCGAAGCTCTTGAATAAAATATTTGTTAATATATGGGCTTGGAAAATACCCATGTGTATTTACAAAGTTGAGTAGTAACACTTTTTAAGGTCGTGTTTACAACTTTTAAGAATATTTATTATCGATTTTTTTTGTTTAACAAATTTATTAAAAAAAAATACATAAACACTTATTTTTAAAGTTTACAAACACTACATAAAAAATTAATAAGCTATTAAGGGAGTGTTTTGGAGAGCTTTAACTTATTTAAAATTGATTTTTATATTGATTATTTTGAAAGTGTTGAGAAGTTAAAGTAGAGAGTGTTTGAAAATAGAATTTTAAACCTAATATAAGCTAAATTTTGAGTGTTTGGAGAATAATTATTTTCGAGCTTAATTTTTAGTTAAATATTGACAACCATATAATTAAACTATATATAATTGATCTTTTAAATTATTTAAATTTTATATTCACACCATAAAAAATTATTTGTATAATAATAATAATTATTATTATATTATGAATATTTTATCAAAATTAATTTATTTTTTTATAACATGAATGGTTGAAAAAATATATAAGATTAATAACAATGAAAATATAAAAGAAATGAAAAAATTTGTATGAAAAACATATGTATAAAAAATTCAGAAAATGTAAATTTTATAACAATGCAAAATATTATTTAAAAAATAAACTATTGTAATAAATATGATTGAAATTTTATAAATTCTATTAGAAACTATTAAAAACACGTACACATGAGGGGAGAAAATTAGGCCAAATGAATCAAGGATACATAATTATATGTAATATGATAAATATAATTTTAATGACATAAATGTCAACTTGTAATTTTAAATTTTAAACTAAAATTCAAAGCATAAAAAAAACTTTTATGCAACTAAAATCTAAGAAGTGATTCTGAAAATTATCCAAAACATTACCTAAGTCTTTCAATTATTTTTTTAAAAAAAAAAGTATCAGAAAGCCTTGTGATGTCGTAGAAAATTGCAGCTCACGAATTTTGAAATGCAAATTGTCATGATTTAAAAATAAAGTAAATTTGATACACATTGTTATTAGTACAATTTAAAGTGTAAATAAGTAGGAAATAAATTTGAAATTTATTTATTAATTAAGTTATAGATAAACAATAAAAATACATTTGAAATCTTGATTATATTCAAAAGTGAAATTTATTTATTAATTAAGTTATAGATAAACAATAAAAATACATTTGAAATCTTGATTATATTCAAAAGCACCCTAGACCAAGTCAATGGTTGTGCTCAAATTTTCTCCATTGCTGTTTCATAGCCCCTAGTAGGTACACGATAATATACAAGACTTGTATATATATAATGATACTATTTTTCAAAATTATCTGCGGGCAAAGCTTGGCTTTTCCCATTGCATTAATTTACATCATGGACTTTAGCAGTACTCATGTTATAAACAGTGACTACCTTTGTTGACTTGGATCTATCGGATGCTGATATTTATATTATATTATATTTAGATAGTGTTTGTAATCTCTAAAAATAAGTGATTATGGAGATTTTTTTAACAATTTATTAAAAAAATCTCCATAATCACTTATTTTTAGATGTTGCAAACACTACCTTAGGTAGTTTCCTAATTAATTAAGTCCGTCATTTTTCTGATTGAATTAATGTAAAAGTTTGTTGCAAAACTCATCATATATATATATATATATATATATATACTCTAACATTAATGATAAGAAATAGGAGTATGTTGCAAATTGACGTAGTATATTAATTAATTTTTGGTTGATGTGATAATCAAGAGGTGAGATCCTACACTAAAGATAATATACAAATCATGCATCCAATGGTTCGTATCTCTACACATATATATGCGTAATTAATGATATATTGTTGACATTCACATGACAAATCATAGGGCATTATATTTATCATTAGAGTAATATCCATAAGATAGATTGAACTCTACCGGCGAGTCACGACCAGCGAGTAATAGTGATTAATGGTTTGGTAATGTAATTATGGAGCTAGGCTTATGACTGATTATTTGGATTTTGTAACTACCAAAGTATGAACTTTTAAGGTCAATAATAATGGGGATGTAACTCCCGAATTTCGATCTACCAAAGTTTTAATAATCTCCGTCGTTATGTTATTGGATTTTCTTATGGATTTTGGTTTATGCTTTATATTTTTTGATGTAAGAACATATATATATGAATAGCTTGTATACTAGTTTAAGTGATTTATGTGATACGAGACTTAAAGTTTTCAAATTTTTACTTGAGAGTACTAACGCAAGTTTCATTGGCCCCGTCGTGGGACGTTACAATATACGTTGTTTCCATTAACTAAATGAATGTAGAAAATATACGCGGACTATGGGACGTGGCAAGCTAATTAAAGACATTCTATTCTGAAAAAAAAATAAAAAATAAAAATAAAGAAAGCATGGAGATTGGAGACAATATTCTCCCAACAGCCAACTATACAAGGGCCTACACATAACAGCGAAATTTTCTAGCTATGAATATATATATATAGAGAGAGAGACTTGAATATGCCTACATTAATTCTTACTCAAAATCAAACAATTATGGGGTTCATGAAAGGACTTCTATTCCTTGGAATTTTAATTGCTACATTTCTTCTCATTTCCTCCGAGGTAGCTGCTAGGGAATTGGCTGAGACTCCCATTACCATGGATTCAGGTAAGAGTACTAACTTTAAATGTATATTCTGTTTTATTACTCGAGAGTTTTTTTAAAAAAAGAAAAATTATCTTGATGTATAAAATGTTATAATATATTGCACAAAATAATTTCTAAAAACTCCCTAAAAACTAAAATTTGAAGAAATGACATTCTACATCAAAATATATAGTCACTACTATTCCTCAGGTTGCATTATATTTTACTCCAGTTAAATAACCACCGATAGAATCAACGGATTCTCTTTATTTAGTTGAAGAATAATTGGTGTACAATTTCTCGCCGACAGGTGGACTCTGCAATATGTTTTTAGTTTATTTCTTTCAAGTGTTTTAGAGAAAAAGGGAGGGGCATATATGAAAGCAGCAACTTCACTTTTTTTTAAAAAAATAAATCTCCATTTTTCTCTAATATATAATTACCCTGAAAACCTTTCTAATTTCCCCATTCCCTTAAAATCTCCACTTAATATATATTTTCATAAGTTCGTTTCCCTTAAAAAAAATTTAACTTGGATAATGTTAAAAGATACAACAATATATCATATAACGATATTTACAATAATTATATCGTGATATGTTGTTATTATATAATGAGATTTTGATATTATATCATGATATTTTGCATTCAATGTATCATAAGATTTGATAAATTAAATTTTTATATTGAATTTTGTATGTTGTAAAAATTGTTGTACAAGTTTTGTTGTATTTGTAGCATTGCTCAATTTTTTTAGGTCTCTTGGTTTATCTCTATGAAAATATCCATCATGTACTGGATATATATATATATATATATAGACACGTACGTGTTGCGTATATAACATAACATAAAAACTTACAATATATGACATGTAGGTATTTATATTTTTAGAATATTTTGATATCTTTAATATTAAAGAGAAAAAAACAAAACATTATAGTTTTACCACAAAATATTGTGTGACATTATAATATAATTAATTATTAATTTTATTAATGAAAAAATAGTGTTCATTTAAGAAATTAACCAAATGCATTGTAATAAAGAGCATTTTAGGCGAGTCCAAAATTATATCATGACACCAAACGTGTATTATAGGGTGCTGAGATTTTAACTGCAGTAACGCCATGTAGACTTGGGACTTTATTTATATATAGTAAAAAAACTGTAAAATCAAGTAAATTTGATAAGACATAGGGTGGTTAGTTCAATCCAAAATTACAATATGACCGTATTTACTATAATTAAGGTGTCTCTGTATTATATATAGTAAAAAAATATATCAAGTAAAACTTTCAACACTTGAAGTTTCAAACCATAGTGACTCAGTGAGTATGGCTAGTTTTAATTGGTTCTAGGCTTCTAGCTAGTAAATTTTCATAAATAGCAAATTTATGTTAATATAATATAATTTATATAAATAATTTAAAAAATGGAGCAAAAGCATGTATGCATGTCAGTCCGTCAGCCATTAACCTCTCGTTGCTGGTTTTTGACTTTTGATTAACATTTAATTTTGACAAGTTATATATATGATCAAAACCACTGTTTTAAAGTATGACTTTTTCACCTATTAATGATATCTTTGTTTTTTTAAAAAAACAAAACACTGTTAAATTAAGGTAGTGTTTTGGATGTTTCAAAAAAAAAAAAGGTAGTGTTTTGGACAAAAGTTAATGTTTGGAAGAAACATTTTCAAATTTTGTGAAGAAGAAATTGAAAAGTATTTGTAAAAGTTCTGCCAAACACTATGTGATAAGTACGTATCAACGTCTATGCTCACTAGATATAGTCATGCAAAAATTAGTAAAGTTTATTTTCTGAATTTTATTACTAATATTGGATTATTTTCTCTGCAGCAAACGGTAGGGGGCCTGGTAGCAGCTGTAAATGGGGCTGCTGTGGTTGGGTCGGCGACGGATGCACGTGTTGTTTTTATTCCAGTCCAGCAGGTCTGCATGCCAACATGCCTTGAATTCAATCAAAATCTACACTTCAACAATTCAACTATTATCCATGCATTCTCAAGTCAAGTCCTATCAGTGCGGACAATTACATTATATATTTGAAATTCGGATCAAGATTGTAATCATATTTTAGAGAAAAAAAACAATTTTATTATTATTATTATTATTATTATTTCATATATATATATATATATATATATATATATATATATATATATATATGTCATTTTACATCATGCTGATCAATTGGTATTTGACATTCGTGTCTCACCGCCTAGTACTTATAATTATTTTTCTTATGAGAACACTTTAATATCAAGATTCACCTATCCAAGAACACAACTTCAATTATAAACTGATCACACAAATTTGATGTATATGCTTGAAACAAGAACACCAGCAAGTTTCACAATATGTATCTGCTACCATTCAACCACAAAACACAAAAGAAAATAGCTTGAATGTAATCAGACAGAAAAACAATAGCAATGCAAATCGATTTACGTGGTTCAGCCATCAGTTACAGTGGCCTACATCCACGGGGAGAATCAACTCAAAACTCTTATTAATCAACCCAAGAAACGGAGTTCCAATACAACATCAATACAAGCAACAATCGATCCCAAAGAAAAACTCAATACAATCAAGATTTTAATTGGACTTCCCTTGATTGCAGATCTTGCTTTCTTCTTTATCGATTATTCCTCCTTAACCCTTTTGTACTGCTTCTTTGAGGAGTAGTTTTGTTCTCTTCTTAGACCTTCAAGATCAGATCGGCTTGATTGATCGATAATTAATTCTCCCAGCTTCAGATCAATTCATATGTATATATCTCGGCCATCCAGTAGTTATAACTTCTCAACTACTTTTCCAGCTAAGAAATAGCCCGGCCCAACATATGTGATCCAATTCCTTAGTTACCAGCTATGTGAGGACCTCGGGTTACTAATCTCGTCTTAGGGCAATTAATAATTAATAAAACAATTAATCAACAATAGAAAATAATACAAACCAAGAGCTAAATTTTTTTTTTTTTTTTTTGTAAAACTTTCCAGAGCCTCGCTCGATCCGGCAAAGTTAGCCGATCGAGCGAGCTATAAATTAATACTCTCGGTTCTGCACACCAAAGCCTCGCTCGATCCGGCAAAAATCGCCGATCGAGCGAGCATGAATTTTTCTCGTTTCTGCCCATAACAACAGGCCACGCTCGATCCAACAAAAATCGCCGATCGAGCGAGCATGATTTCCAAAAAAAGTTCAGAATACACTTTGCTGTCAAAACTTAGAACAATGGCAAGAATCTTCAATACAAATCGATCATAAGCATGTTATAATATCTCAGAACATGCATATATACATATAGCCATGCTCAAGCATCAAATCTTAAGATTATTACATCAAATAGATATCATAGAGGCATGAAACAATAAGCTACACTAAATCTTCACATGTGAGCTTCTAAATCTCAAGTTTCATATCAAAATCAAGGCTATCAAACTACCATTCTTTCTCTTAAAACCCGAATCCACACTTGCTAAGTCTCACTCCCGAGCTGTCCATATCCTCTCAGACTAGCTCCTGCCCCACCTGTTGCAATGCACACATACAAAACAAAACAACAGCTGGATAAACTCCGGTGAGAAATTATTCTCAGTATAATCGACATATAAATGCGTTAAATAAATTCATATCAACCCTAAACATATCAACTCAAGAATAGAGTAAAAATAACGCATATCTCGCTTCATAATTGATTCATAAATCATCGTTGCCATCAAGATTCGTATCCGATCTTGACATGGATATCCATCTATCAAAATCATTCCGGATTCGAAAATAAAGTCTCCCTCCGACCTTGGCATAGAATCAATTCGTATCATCATCATATCAAAATCATATCGATTTAAAATTAAAGATCCACTACCTGGAATGGATCGACAACATCAAAATCAAATCAAAGCAATAAATACGTATGTGATTTTGGCGGAACAACTCAAGAAGAATCGTTCTTGAGTTTCAAAATTCCTGACTCTCGATGTCGTCATTATACCTTCGTAATTCTTGATTCTGAATGCTTCAATCTGAAATATAATCATCGAAACATATATATCAATCTTCATTCTAATCATTCATATCAGAATCAATTCAAATTCATCAATCTATCTTCAATCAAACTCATTCAAACCTTCAACTTCTTCATATACGATACAACTCGGAGTTGTGAGTCGTTAGCCTTCGAAATTTATCCGAAACTGAGAAATAAAAATGCTAAATCATCGATAACATTTCAAATATAGTCTTATCTCAGTCATAGGCTATTCAAACAGCTTCAAAACATCAATCGACGGCGTAGCGATTCAAAATCAGAAATCGACGACATAGCGATTTCGAATCAATCTTCATATACCAAATATATCATTATTACAAGTACCAAATCAGCATACCAGCAGGTATAAACATCGAATCACATGCTGAAAATTGTACTAAGTTCAATCGCTATCAGTTCGTCAATTCGGTTGCGATATCGGAATACATATACATGCAATACTGATCTCTTAAATGGATTGAGCTCATATCACATCTGAAATGTAACGATTATCATCTAACAAAATCAAAATACGATCCTCAGATCATTGGCTCAATCGTAGGCTGAAAATCTGGTTGCAAAACATAACCGAGCATCGTAGCGATTCAAATTCGGGATTCGACTCGGTATGGAACTTCAATTCTAATCTCATATCAACTATATGAATCACATATCAGCTACTTAACATCATATTCTCAGCATATCAGCAGTATAACATCAAGATACATGCTGTAACAATTCATTCAAATGCATACGATGTTAAATAACCAAGTCGATGTCGATATGGACATGTAGAAACCATCAAAACACAAGACATAAGTTCAACGTCTGATTTCTGTCATTTCTGGATTTTGAAATCTTGATAAATCAACAAGATACTTACATCAAATCGAAGTACTTGTCGCAAGGATTCCAGAACATCTTTCGGAATCGAAAACGGACGACCGACACAAAAGTTACGCCATTTTGAAAATCGTCGAAGCAACAAAAATGGAGGGATCGGACTCCCCTGTTCGTGGCTCCATTTTCCGAATGAATTTCCTCCAACCTTACACGTATTCCATCTAATATATATATATATATATAAAATCTGATATGCATGCATAAATTGCACTATTGCCCCTGGCCTCTTCCAAAAGGTGCAATTCAGTCATCGGCCTTCTATTTAATTCAATTTCAATCCAAAATAATTTAAGAATATTAGAATTTAAATCGAAACTCTAAATATTCCCAAATTAAATATACTCGAATTAAAATAAATTAAATTCGAATCAATTAAATAATCCCGGCCGTTTGTACTTCAGCCCTTCAAACTTCGATATTCGCAAATCAATCTCTGATCGGATTGAATCTTCGAAATACGTCATATTAATTTCCGAAAGTTGGAATTTAATCTTCAATTTCATAAATATTCAAATCGAATATTTATTCTTTTTAATCTAAGAATTCCCGTAATTGAAATCTCAAAATCCGTAAATTCTCAAATTAAATATTTTTGGCTCAGAAATGAATTCTATCATTTCTTCAGCTTCTCAAATCAATATTAACCCGAAATATGGAATTTAATTCTCAAATCCCATAATTAAGAATTTAATATTTTTGGGCCTTACATTTTCTCCCCTCTAAGAAATGATTTCGTTCTCGAAATCACAGTCAATTTAAATATCAAGTTTGATAGACTGAATGATTACCTGAAGTGGTTCTCACTTCAATCATCCAATTCTGATCTTCGTACTTTATTTCTTCATCTCTTAGCAAATGAATTCTTCGGATCCGCTTCAATTGTCTTGTACCTTAATTAATAGAAGAGAATATTTTCTGAGTTGTTTCTTTCCTTACTCAAGGATCTGTCGAAGAATTGACTTCACTCAGAATTTCTTCCATATCTATTGTATTTGATTAAAGTACATAGGAAAATTTACTAATATTTCCTTACTTAAGATATGTGGAACAATCAGATCCAACATATCAAGCTGAAAGGAATACTTCTTTCAAATCGCATCATCAATTCTATCTGACATTTCAGTCAGTAAAATCTAACTTCAATGACGACTTGTTTCTTCTTCAAAATCAATCCATGCCCTAGGCAAAGCATATCTCAAGTCGACAATGTCATTCTATTCATCGTTTCAAGATCTTTCGAGTTTGTATCTCAAACACGGTTATTTTTATATTCTGAATTGAATGATTTTTCAATATAACTCTCCTGTTAACAAATCAGTAACAGCTTCAACAGTTATATCTATCATTCAATTTTTAACTCTGATTCGTCTTCTATGTTCTCATTTCAGATAGATTTATAGTCATAATCTTTGTGTATCTCAAATCATATCTGATATTGAATACGTCGGTAATATCATAACCATAAAAAAATCTGATTTCTTCTCATCGTATCATCAAATTATCTTCTCAATAGCAATTCAATAACTATCTTATTTTTAATCAAGGATATTTTTGAGATTCTGAACATCAACTATTCAAAGTACGATCATTGTATCAATCAGATAGCTGTTACAGGACTTATAATCATTAAATGGCAAGTCATCAATCCATGAATACCCAATCAGGTATTAAAGTTCTGAGAATATTCTCACAATCTAGATAATCTATCGATCAGAGAATGGTATCATGCAATCACATCTAACCAAACTCTCAGAACATCAATCAATCAATGCCATATCTCGATCAAAGAACTGTAACGTCTTCATCATGACAATAGATTATAATCATTCCTGTAAGTTTATCATCAAATCCTTAGCTTCGTCACGGCTAACAACTATCTATTTATATCTGTATCACATCTTATACATCATATTCTGAAAATCTGATTTATCTATCAAAAACTATTATGTTGTACTTTACAGATTTCAAAGTATTCAGAATTTTTAATATTCTATATCATGTCAGATATAGGTTATTTCTTAAATTAAATTCATCTACTCTGACCATTCTTCAATTCACGTATTTTCGCATCAAAAAGTATTCATACACTAAGCACAATTCAATGATTTGATCGTACATGCATATCATTTTCTTCAGTAATTTCATCAATCTAATCATAACTACCACCTCTTTACCTCATTTATACTGCTTCATCATAGTAGTTTTGCAAAATCTTTTTTCAGATCATATTCTTGTTCTAATTCTAGAGTTCCTAAAATATCACTGAACTCATCTGGTCAACGATTTTCTTAAATTCATTAGAAATTCTTTGTATGTTTAAATTCGAAAACATACTATTACTATCCTATCTGGTTGAATAATTACTGACTTTATCATTGTGCAATTCTTCAAATTCTGATATCCCTTTTTGGAAATATCAGGCACAATTCATAATATCATTCATAAAAAAGAGTTCATCTATTCGGATCTGAAATCTATTCAGATCTGACATGAATCTTCATATCTCCATTCTGGCATTCTGTATTGAATTCTCATCGCTTCAATTTGATTTTCTGTGTTTCTTTCATCTTCGTAACAATTCTGGCTTCTTTTCAATTAGAAACCATTCTGATTGTTCTGCATTCATCTGAATATTCGAACCAAAATACACAGAATTCTGAAATCACTTAATTGAGTGCCTATTTCATTCTTCATTCTATGACCCAAAATACTAATAACTCATATCATCTAACCCAAAATAATGGATCATCTTCGAATTTCCTCTATTAGTTACGAGTCAAAATCTTAAAATACGCTGAAATATCCATCAAAAGATCAATAATTCTCAAAATCAAAATCAATAAATCAAGATTGAGAAAATCCCTCAATCAAGGTCATCCACAACTCAAAACGTCTGGATAACAAACTCTGCACAGTGAAAACAACTCACTTGTATCGCATACTCCAAATGAGTGAAATAATTCAGCGCGCCATGAAAAACCAATATTAAAGATTTCAAGAACCATAACTCCTTTGGATGTAATCGATTCAGCATAATCAAAGAAAAGACTCATTTGTAACTGATTGTCATATCATCATCGATTCGATAAACCTCAACAGCACCATTCATGTCATCAAGTTGCTATAGAATTCTAGTTCAAAACTTAAACTAAAGTCAAAATTTTACTGGAACATATATCAGAAAACTTCGACTCATTGGCACATCGACCAATGCTAATTTAGATCGTGAACATATCTATGACATTGAATATTCTGATGTCGAAATCTGTTTGTAATTGAACTTCATATAACAAACAGGAATGATAGAACCTTAATTCGAGATTCTATATCATATCATCATATTCATATGCACATTATGTTCTTGCTGATCTAATTTAATCGTTTCTAATCATCAATATTCTGTTATTCTGTATCAGGTTATTGCATCATCATCTATCATGCAACCTAAACAGATATCTCATTATGAACAAAATCATGTTCAATTTATTTCATCGAAGTAGTAGTTCCATTCTTCAGTTCAATTCACAGTTTCTCTTTTCGGATACAGAAGAGCAATATAATAAGCTTCATTTATCATATAGCTTCGTTGCACCAATAACATAAACAGGTTAAAACAATAAATTTGTTACCTGCAATTTCATTTCTGTGCAATTTCATTCGGATCCTCTGTATACTTCTGGAACTATTCTTCATTCAAATCTTCTCTGAGTCGAATTTGCTTTTGACATATACTAGCACATCAGCTTGTACTATCTTTACACTGATTGTTTGGATATCTTCCTCCAAATTGAGTGTAGTAATCTTTGACTTTCTCTGTATTCAGACCCAAACAAATCTGTATCGGTCCGCTAAAGTGAGGAGACTCTCTTCATATTGTTTACTTTATATCTGTCTTGAAAGAATAAGTTCAGCCAATTGTGATGATATCATCCACTGTAGCAAAGCTATAATGCTATTCTTTCTGTATCATCATTCAGTTTCAATTCTCTTCGTTCAGTCAATGTCTTCCATAAAATGTGTCAGGCATCAATATATATTCAGACAGAATATTCGAATTCAATTCATAAATAAACAACTCAATCGTGAGCTGCTTTATTATCATGGACAATTCAAAAACTGATAATAGGCTTGAACATCTAGAAATATATCCTTCATAATCAAAATATTCAATTTCGAGAGATAATTCTTTCTCATCAGTTTATCTGTTGTGGCAAAGAATCGTTAAATCAAACTCTGTTCGAAGCACTTACCAACAAATAATATACCTCTGTTTCTGTCAGAATTTCTTCGTCAAAAGATATCAGCTAGTCGCTAGGTCTTGAAGTTGATAGACAATCAATCTGATACGATATTCATCTATATCTGTCAGGTATCTGAACAACTGATCAAGTTCTTCAGACCAACTTCTACCTACAATAACATCGATTCATTTGCTGATATTCTGTTCTGTTCAATCAAAATACTTCATTTAGCTGAGCAATACAGTGCTGTTCTATCTGATCAGACAATTCTGTTCAGTCCGGCAAGACACTTCTGATTCAGTCTGGGGTGCTTACGTCACCCAAAGAACACTGTTTTCTTCGATTCGGGGTGCTTACATCACCCAGGGAGAATATTATAATAACTTCGATAAGACTTCCCAAACTTTACTTACCAAGTAATAAGAAATTCAATAATTTACGAATCAGTAAATCAGGCAATTTCATTTCAAAAAGTAGATCATGCGCACATGCAATTTCATCGAATCAGTAATGCATAATCATGCAATACAATAAATGCATGTGACTCAATCTACCCCGCTCAGCTTCTATCTCAGTCCTAGAAACTTACGCTTTGATACCACCTGTTGTGAGGACCTCGGGTTACTAATCTCGTCTTAGGGCAATTAATGATTAATAAAACAATTAATCAACAATAGAAAATAATACAAACCAAGAGCTAACTTTTTTTTTTTTTTTTTTTTGTAAAACTTTCCAGAGCCTTGCTCGATCCGGCAAAGTTAGCCGATCGAGTGAGCTATGAATTAATACTCTCGGGTTTGCACACCAAAGCCTCGCTCGATCCGGCAAAAATCGCCGATCAAGCGAGCATGAATTTTTCTCGTTTCTGCCCATAACAACAGGCCTCGCTCGATCCAACAAAAATCGCCGATCGAGCGAGCATGATTTCCAAAAAAAGTTCAGAATACACTTTGCTGTCAAAACTTAGAACAATGGCAAGAATCTTCAATACAAATCGATCATAAGCATGTTATAATATCTCAGAACATGCATATATACATATAGCCATGCTCAAGCATCAAATCTTAAGATTATTACATCAAATAGATAGCATAGAGGCATGAAACAATAAGCTACACTAAATCTTCACATGTGAGCTTATAAATCTCAAGTTTCATATCAAAATCAAGGCTATCAAACTACCATTCTTTCTCTTAAAACCTGAGTCCACACTTGCTAAGTCTCACTCCCGAGCTGTCCATATCCTCTCAGACTAGCTCCTGCCCCACCTGTTGCAATGCACACATACAAAAAAAAAAACAACAGCCGGATAAACTCCGGTGAGAAATTATTCTCAGTATAATCGACATATAAACGCGTTAAATAAATTCATATCAACTCTAAACATATCAACTCAAGAATAGAGTAAAAATAACGCATATCTCGCTTCAGAATTGATTCATAAATCATCGTTGCCATCAAGATTCGTATCCGATCTTGACATGGATATCCATCTATCAAAATCATTCCGGATTCGAAAATAAAGTCGCCCTCCGACCTTGGCATAGAATCAATTCGTATCATCATCATATCAAAATTATATCGATTCAAAATTAAAGATCCACTACCTGGGATGGATCGACAACATCAAAATCAAATCAAAGCAATAAATACGTATGTGATTTTGGCGGAACAACTCAAGAAGAATCGTTCTTGAGTTTCAAAATTCCTGACTCTCGATGTCGTCATTATACCTTCGTAATTCTTGATTCTGAATGCTTCAATCTGAAATATAATCATCGAAACATATATATCAATCTTCATTCTAATCATTCATATCAGAATCAATTCAAATTCATCAATCTATCTTCAATCAAACTCATTCAAACCTTCAACTTCTTCATATACGATACAACTCGGAGTTGTGAGTCGTTAGCCTTCGAAATTTATCCAAAACTGAGAAATAAAAATGTTAAATCATCGATAACATTTCAAATATAGTCTTATCTCAGTCATAGGCTATTCAAACAGCTTCAAAACATCAATCGACGGTGTAGCGATTCAAAATCGGAAATCGACGACATAGCGATTTCGAATCAATCTTCATATACCAAATATATCATCATTACAAGTACCAAATCAGCATACCAGCTGGTATAAACATCGAATAACATGCTGGAAATCGTACTAAGTTCAATCGCTATCAGTTCGTCAATTCGGTTGCGATATCGGAATACATATACATGTAAGAACATGTACACACATGCAATACTGATCTCTTAAATGGATTGAGCTCATATCACATCTGAAATGTAACGATTATCATCTAACAAAATCAAAATACGATTCTCAGATCATTGGCTCAATCGTAGGCTGAAAATCTGGTTGCAAAACATAACCGAGCATCGTAGCGATTCAAATTCGGGATTCAACTCGGTATGGAACTTCAATTCTAATCTCATATCAACTATATGAATCACATATCAGCTACTTAACATCATATTCTCGGCATATCAGCAGTATAACATCAAGATACATGCTGTAACAATTCATTCAAATGCATACGATGTTAAATAACCAAGTCGATGTCGATATGGACATGTAGAAACCATCAAAACACAAGACATAAGTTCAACGTCTGATTTCTGTCATTTCTGGATTTCGAAATCTTGATAAATCAACAAGATACTTACATCAAATCGAAGTACTTGTCGCAAGGATTCCAGAACATCTTTCGGAATCGAAAACGGACGACCGACACAAAAGTTACGCCATTTTGAAAATCGTCGAAGCAACAAAAATGAAGGGATCGGACTCCCTTGTTCGTGGCTCCATTTTCCGAATGAATTTCCTCCAACCTTACACGTATTCCATCTAATATATATATATATATATATATATATATATATATATATATATATATATATAATCGGATATGCATGCATAAATTGCACTATTGCCCCTGGCCTCTTCCAAAAGGTGCAATTCAGTCATCGGCCTTCTATTTAATTCAATTTCAATCCAAAATAATTTAAGAATATTAGAATTTAAATCGAAACTCTAAATATTCCCAAATTAAATATACTCGAATTAAAATAAATTAAATTCGAATCAATTAAATAATCCCAGCCGTTTGCACTTCAGCCCTTCAAACTTCGATATTCGCAAATCAATCTCTGATCGGATTGAATCTTCGAAATACGTCATATTAATTTCCGAAAGTTGGAATTTAATCTTCAATTCCATAAATATTCAAATCGAATATTTATTCTTTTTAATCTAAGAATTCCCGAAATTGAAATCTCAAAATCCGTAAATTCTCAAATTAAATATTTTCGGCTCAAAAATGAATTCTATCATTTCTTCAGCTTCTCAAATCAATATTAACCCGAAATATGGAATTTAATTCTCAAATCCCATAATTAGGAATTTAATATTTCTAGGCCTTACAAGCTAAGCCTTTTATTTGCTAATGAGCTGGCCCAACAAAGAAGAGTCACATACTCCAACAATTTTATTTAACATTTGACTCATTTTCTATAAAGGGTTAAAGTTATAAAGTATTTTATTATTCATATTTATAAATTTAATATTTGTATATTACTCAAATATCTTTCGTGGCATCATTATAACCAAACGATAACTTATATATTTCATCCCAAATATTTTAATAGGATACATGAATAGAAAATTCCATTCAATAAAATATGAATTAATAATGCTAGAGGTACAACCAATATATCGTACGTACAACGATATTTACAACAATTATGTCGTGATATTTTGCTATTATCTCGTGAGATTTGATATGATATTATGAGATCTTGCATTTAATGTATCGTGAGATTTGATAAATTAAAATTTTGCATGTATTGAATTTTTTGTGGTGTAAAAATTGTTGTACAAATTTGGTGGTACATGTAGCATTGCTCAATATGAATAAGACCCATAGCAAGACACGGTTCGAGGTTTGAACTAAGAGGGTGTGAAAGAAATATTTATTACTAACATCTTTTTAAGATTTAAAAGATTTATGTTAGTCTTTTAATATGTCTTTCTTGGATTGTTACATATTTTTTCCATATCTTGTATAATGGGTTGAGAAATTTTAAAATAGGAATTGTTTTGCATTGAATTGTTAAGATTGAATTCCTTAATTGGATTACTTTTGATAAAATATCCATCTCCAAATTTAACTATATTTTCTTTATCTTTGTAGAGATTCATTCACTACAAGAAAATTGGCTATTTAGCTACAGTTTGTCAAAAATCGTGGCTATTTAACCACGGTTTTAAAAAACCATTGGTAGTTTTTAACCACGGTTCTTAAAATCGTGGCTAAATTACGACGGTTTTTAAAAACCGTGGTTATTTAGCCACGGTTTTAAAAAAACCGTTGCTAAATTACAACTATTTTCTTTTGAGTCGCGCTCAAGCACAACTTAATTGTGCTCGAACGCGACATAATACCCTTTGTCTCGAGCACAAAAAGTTGTGCTACAGCGCAATTTTTTTAAAAAAAAATCAAAAAATTATTGGATTTTATTATTAATTAAAAATGTATTAATTATTTATAAATAAGGAAGAGAAGATTGATAAACCAAAAAAATAAAATTGAAATGAAATGTTAGAATTGATGCATATATTTTAATATTTTTTATATTATAAAAATTGGAACATAATTTTGAAATTAATTTTAGATTAGATAGATGTATATAATTAATGTCGAAATCATTTCAATGTTATTTTTTTTATTAATTGTCTCTTCATTAATTAAAAATATTAATACATATTTAATAAATAATAAAATCCAATAATTTTTAGAAATTTTTTTTAAAAAAATGCTGGAGCAAAATTTTTTGTATTAATTGAAACTTTATTTTGAAAATAAATAATCATCAAACTATAAAAATTATATCATAATTACTAAATAAAAATAGTTAATTTTTGTATTAATCAAATTTTTTTTGATTAAATTATTATAACATCCAAAATTTTCAAAATTGTGACTCAATGAAATATTTTAAAGTGTTACAATTAAAAGAATTCAGCCAACTGAGTTATTTTTGTGTTCAAAATACATATTGATAAATGTCAATTTATAAAAGATATTAATATATATATATTTGATTTATTGAACACACAAGAATTGAAATAACTTAAATCGGGTTAATTTGTAATGGCGAAAAAATATTTTGAGTACACAAATTTAATTATATTGTTATTATTATATATATATATATATATATATATATATATCCTATCTCTCTCTCCACACTCTCTCCCCTCAATCTCATCTCCTCCACCCCTGTGTTTCTTTTCTTCTTCTATTTTTAAAATTCTTTCCGTCACTTCAGTTGCTCGTATCTTCTTCGTTTGTGGTCGGTTTTTGAAAATAAATATAGATTTGGAATCCTCGCGAGATCTAGTTAGTGATGCCCATTTTTCAAGGTTTTTTCACGTCATCCGAAACTCGATTCCAACAGCCGTCTCCCGTCATCGTTATTCTTCATCGCCGACCGCTCTTCAGTCTATGAAAAGGTTATTTAGGTTGTTTGAAACTTGTTTCAAAGTTTTGGAGGTATAATTTGAATCTAGGGTTTCAAATTTTGGGAATTTTGATTCAATTGACTTTCGATAATTGATATTTGATTTATTATTGGTTGTAGGTACTGTATTGGAGTCAATTGAAAGTATTGACTATTTTTCAGAAATTATTGGGGAATTATTTCGAAATTCCAAAATTATTAAGTTAGGTATTTTGAATTTTAGAGTTGTTTGAACCATTATTTAGATGTTTTGATGTGTTAGAATTGATATATATAAATTTCAGAATATATGAGAAGTTTCTGGAAATGTCAGATTCTGAAAATTTGGGGTAATTCAACTTTTAAAGTTGAATATTCGATATTTGGGATATTGATAGGATATTGGATATTTGGATATTGATAGGATGGTTGATGTCCAAAAGGATACACATGGAATGATGCCTTTCTTTTGGTCAGTAGCTAGCTATTTTGGTAGAATTAAGTAGTATTATATAGTATGATATACTATTGGTTTTTTTTTTAAATTTAAAGTTTGTTCTTCATGGAGATATAAATAGTGGGTGCACTCCAATGTTAAAAATAATGTTGATTTTCCTTTATTTTGGTTTCAGGATAGCTTCCAAAGTTCCTCCTCATCTTACAAGGATTTTGGTTAAGTATTCTATTTATTTTATTGAAATATTGAGAATTATTTAATTTGTACTGTCACTGATTTGCCAATCTGTTGTCTATGGTGTCTGAAGTGAATGAAATTTAATGAAGATAATGCTATTTGTATTTTTTTTTCTCAGTGAAGTCCGTTGTTATCATTCACGATGGCTTTGTGACAAAGTAAGTTAAATAATTCATTCACATTATATTGGGCTTGTATGTGATTGATTATTGGTTGTAGATACTATATTGAAGATGATTGAAGGTTTTTGATATTTTCCACAATGTTGGAGCATAATTTCAACTTTCAGAATATTTGAATTTAGATTTTCGAATTTGGATGCTTAGATGTGTTGGAATTGGTCTATATTAATGAATGCTTAGATGTTGGATGCTTAGACGTTGGAATTGGTTTAGCCATTAATGAATAACTTATGGTCTTTTCTTGGTCGTCAAGCTTGGGTTACAAGCTTAAAGCAGTATTTCAGCGAATTCGTGGATGATATCTCACTATTATTTAATCTAGAAAGGATTTATTTTAGGTATTGTGTTTGAGAATTCACTATGCTTGTCTATTTACAAAGAAAAAACACTATGTTGTCTATCATATGTTTCAGAACATGGTATTAATTTGTTATATATTTTTACCTTACTGCAGATGTATCTTCTTTGGCAGACAGCTTGAGAGGATGTTGCGTAGATCCATCATCGAGAATAAATCACGTATCGTTCTTTTGCATACTATTTGTGGATACAAGTATATTCATCTTTCTGTTTCTGTCTATTTTCTTCTTGTTTCCATGTTACCTTATTTATAACAAGTTTGAATCTTGTCTGATGTGAACTTTTCTAATAGAATAATGGTCGTTTCAGTGGAAGTCCGTTTAAGTATATATTCAAACCAATTAAGCTTAAATTAAATGCAAGAAAAGTTTTAAATTTGTCCAAGATGTGATGATAAGCGTGCATATGGAATTCTTATCAAGGAATCTTGTGAAGATATTGGAATTCTTATTAGTCAACTTTTCCTGACCTCAATTCCGTCTTGTATGTTGTCTGGATTTTAATTTCTTGTTAACAACTGTTTTGTCTCCTTAACAGTATTTTTGTTGTTTGAAATTGGAATTACTCTGTTAAATATTCTTTCATTTTTTTTGTTTACTAGCTGTGATTTTTTTTCCATGTGGAATTATATCTTCTGAACAAGGATTACTTGAGCAACGACAACAAGTTACGATCACAAACTATTCTCTTACTCGAGTTGTAAGTGTTTTCTTAGAATTTGTGGTATTATTTCACAGATCTAGCTTCATATTCTTTTACGGATTTCTTTATTTTATTTTGGAAAGAATTAATGCAGTAATATGTTCATGTTGTTTTAGCTAGTATTTGAATTTTTAATTGTTAAATTATATAATTTATATAAGTTTTAGTGTTTGTTGTGATTTTTTTTTAAGGAGGTTTGTGATATTAGGTTTATTGGTTTTATGTTTTTTAATCTTCTGTGGCTAATGACTAATTTAGCCACGTTTTTTTTAATTTCGTGGCTAATTTAACCATAGTTTTATTAAAAATCGTGGCTAAATTAGCCACGGTTTTTTATTATTCCATGGCTAGTTTAGCCACGGTTTTTAAAAAAACGTGGCTAAATTAACCATGGTTTTGCATAAAACCATGACTAAATTAGCCACAGTTTTTTTATTCCGTGTCTAAACTAGCCACAGGTTTTAAAAAACCATGGCTAAATTTAACCACCGTGGATTTAACCATGGTTTCAAAAACCGTGGATAAATTAATTTAGCCACGTATTTAGCCATGATTTTGGTCGTGGCTAAATAGAAAATTTTTTTGTAGTGATTGAAGTTTGAAATAAGGAAACAAGATCAAGTGATTTGAAGATGAGATTGACATGCCCTATAAATGATGAAGAGGAGATCGAGAAAGAGTGTTATTGAGCGACAAAATTGAAAGATCTCTGAAATACATTTAGAGGAAGTTGACGCATTTTCTACAATGTGGTTGATGATTTCCCTAGTTACATTGTAGTACTGAGAACATGTGAAAATTGGTTATCGAAGACTGTAACTCTCATATTTTGGCATCAAGGAAACTCCTTTTGTTTTACTGTTATGCTTTCAGTAGAATTTTAAGGAGTGGTTTTACTTACTTTGTTTTTTCACTTTTTTTAGATAAATGTCTTCATTAGTATTAGGGTTTTGTAAAACGATTTGCAATTTTCTAGTGAAGATTTATCCTGAGGCACCGCACAAGTACTTAGTACTTGTATAATTATTTTTGAGTAATTTTATTGTTGGTTTTTTGTTATTTTTACGCTTTAAATATTTCCAATGTATGTTGGGTCGGATGTTGTCAAATCTAGAGACAATTTCTTAATATGATATTTTTCATATGTATCCAAATATAATATTTCTTAAAAGTGGTATCAGAGTCTTCTCTTGATACACTAAGAGCTGATACTGGTTATTGTTTTTCAGGGAATATTATGGATTCACGAACAGCAAAGCACTCTTTCCTCAAACCTTCTAAGATATGGTACAAACTATGCCTCATGGATAGGATTTGGTTTACCATAAAATCAATGGATGAGTATGTATGTCAAAGTGTTCTCAATGAGTAGACTCCTCCAAGAATCATAAGTCCTAATGGTGATTATATCCTCAGCCCGAAACAACTTGGACCACTATGGAGACAGATTTTGAGCTACAACGCTAAAGCACTGAATTTAATATTCTCAACCATGTATATGATAATGTTTGGACTCACTGTAGATTGTGTCACTGCCAAAGATGCATGAGATAATCTACAAGAACATTGTGAAGGGACTGAGAGTGTGAAATAAATGAGGATGATGGTGCTAAACATCAAATTTGAAAACCTTGGGATGGAAGAAGATGAAACTATTACAGCATATGATCAGTGTTTTCGGGAGATAGCCATTGAAGCCTTTACTTTTGGAGAACCTATTGCGAATGAGAGACTTTGTGAACAAAGTTCTTCGATCCTTTCTAGAAAGATTCAAGGGAAAAATTTGGGCCCTTGAAGAAGTGAAAGATACTTCAAAGATGAAACTAGCTGAACTGATAAGTATTCTACAGGTGTCTGAACTGAACTCGAGCGCACAGAAGAGAGAAAAAGGGAAATCTATGGCCTTTCAAGTTTCTAATGACTCGTACAATGATCTAGTTCAAATCAGTCAAGAAGTATTTAAATCGGATTTGGGAACCAACAAAAAGGAACAATCACCAAGGAAGTTTCCTGCTCATGACTATCAAGGCTATCATTATGCCAATGAATGTGAAAATAGGCTTCAGAAAGGGATAAACACATCTTTGAGTGATGGAGAATCTGAAGAAGATGAAGAACAAAATGAAAAAGAAAGCCACATATCCCTGAAAACATTGATTGACAGAAAGAAGCTGCTGTAAGTCAATCCATTAGGTGTTGACGCAGGTAGGGCTGGCATACCGTACCGAAATACCGGAATTTTGGCATACCGCACCAAATTTTTTTTCGATATACAGACATTTTTTGGTATACCAAATTTTTTTTCGGTATCTATACGATATCAATATGGATTTTTTTCGTACCAAAGTTTCGAAATTTTATTATCGGTATCGGTATGAATTTTTTTCATACCAATGTTTGTAGTAAGGTATACCGAAGAACCACCCCTAGACGCAGGTGTTTCAAAACCTAGCCGCAACATCTCCCAAAGGTCAGTATGTTTAAATTCTTCTAATATTGATGATTTGAGTACTACTAATGCAGATGATGAAGGAAAGACTCTGAAATATGTGCAAATGTTATATGAAGAGTTGTATCCTGGCTTGATTGAAGGAAACAAGATGAACATTATCCTTTCAAAGTAGAATATTGATTTGAACGTTGTTGTGTCAAGACTTGAAGTGATGTTGAGTAAGAAAGATCTGGAATTATCTCAGATAAAGGAAGAGCTTGGGAAATCCAAGGTCACACTGCCCCAGTTCAACTCAAGCAAAAGCAAGTTTTGATTCATTACTCATGATGGGTAGAGATGGTGAGGTAGGATTAGGCTTTGAAAATATAATTTTGAAGTTGTATTTGTTAAAGAGAGTATCAGTTCAATGTGCTCATAAAGCGTTGTCTTTGCTAAAAAAGACAATTCTTTTTTCTGTGTCGTCTTTGAGCGGACTTTTTACAACAGTGATTTTAACAAAGCTTTTTCAGCCACAAAGAGAACGCATAAAAGTCAATGTCTATGACTTTTTTTCTTGTAGTGGTGTCATTACTATCACATGATAGGTCATATCAAATCTTATTGCTTTATGTTGAAGGTGACTACATAAACTGGTCTGCTCTTCGGATGTTGTCTAAAGTGTGCCCAACATCTACCACAACATCCCTAAGAACATATCAACTGTAAGAAAGGTTTGAGTACCAAAAGCTGATATTCATTGTCATATTATTTACATTGCTTTGAAAACTAATATTTCAAGTTCGTGGTACTTTGTTAGTAGAAGCTCTGGTCATATCACAGGTTCAATACAATTTCTCACTTATTATATTGAACTAAAGAGTGGGAAAGTGACATATGGAGGAGTATCAAAGGGAAATATTGTTGAAAAAGGCACACTGGATGTTGTTGGACTTCCTAAACTTCACAACGTGCTACATGTTGAAGGATTGACTACAAATTTAATAAGCAATAGCCAACTTTGTGATGATAATTTATATGTGCAGTTTGATAAGAAAATGTGTAAAGTTTTTTTTATAGTTATAACGAGTGTGTGATGATAGGTACATGGTCATCTGAAAATTTCTACCAACTTGAAGAAGAGATAGCGTGCAGGCATAAAAAAAAAGTGAACGAATTCAACATATGACATCAAAATTTGGGTCATGAAAACTTCAAGACATTGAAGAACTTAATAAGCTTGATGTTGTAAGAGGTATGCCTAATTTAATATCTGGAACTTCCTTGTGTGTGAGGCATGTTAAAATGGTAAGCAAACCAAGGTGTCATACCATATATTACAATACTTTGGGACAAAACGTTGTCTCGAACTTGTACATATGGACTTGATGGGTCTAATGGAGGTGGAAAGCTTCGGAGGTAATAAATACTCATTTGTTTATGTTGATTTTTCACGATACACATGGGGTAAGTTTTCTGAGAGAAAAAATCAGAAATGTTTTATGCTTTTAAGAAATTGCTCAAAAAGATCGTTAATCTACTCAACTTGTAGGTATTCAAAATTCGCATTGATCATGATTTGAAGAGGAAGATTGCCGAAGATGAAGTTGAGGATCTTTTGGAAATTTTTGCAACACAGAGAAACTTAGATGTGACACAAAATCCTCATCAGACCCTCCATAAACAAAAATTGATCGATCCACTGATGATGATGAGAATAAAAACAGTGAAGTAAATGAAGCAGGAAAGAACATTCCTAGAAAAATTCAAAAGACCCATCCAGCTTCACAAGTCATTGGAGATATACAAACTCGGTAGATAGAAAAAAGTGGATTACAGAAAGATGGTTGGACTAATTTGCATGAGCTCCAAGTTCTCACAAGTAATATATTAGTGCTTTATCTCAAACATTGAACCAAAAAATGTAACTGAAGCTTTAAAAATGGATTTTGGGTCAATGCAATGCATGACGAGTTAGAACAATATTATAGGAACAATTTTTTGTACTTGGTACCTTCACCTGATCACGAAAATTTAATTGGAACAAAATTAATTTTTGAAAATAAGACCAATGAATCAGGAATATCGTGACAAATAAATCTAGGTAGGTAACTCAAGGGTACACACATGTTAAAGGGCTTGATTTTGATAAGATCTTCACTCTTGTAGCCCGCATTGAGTCTGTCCGACTTCTGCTTGCCATGTCATGTCATATGGGATGAAAATTTTCAAATGGACGCAAGGAGCGCATTTTTGATGGAATTTTAAGTGAAGAGATGTATGTGAGACAACTCAAAGGGTTTGAAGATTCACAACACCTATATCATGAGTATAAGTTAAAAAAAGGTCATGTATGGATTGAATCAAGCCCCTCATACATGTTTTGAAAAATTAACATAGTACTTGCTCAATCTTGGATTCAAAAGAGGTGAGGTAGATCGGACTCTTTTTGTAAAAAAAGCTCAAAGTAATATTCTCATTTTCCGAATTTATGTAGATGAAACATTATTTTGTGCTTCTTCTAAAAATCTTGTGAATGAATTTGTTAAGTGCATGTCTTCTACTTACGAGATGAGCATGATTGATGAGTTGCCTTATTTCTTGGTTTACCAGTAAAACAAATGCATGATGATATCTTTTTGTTTCAAAGAAACTATGCAAGAAATCTTGTGAAAAAGTTTTTGAATGAAAATTTTAAGCACATGCGAACACCAATGGGGTGAAGTGAAAAACTGTGTAGGGGAGATGTTGTGGAAGATGTTAACAATACCATTTACCACAGCATCATTGGGAGTCTCTTATATTTAAATGCTACTAGACCTGATATAATGTTCATTGTTTTTTTTATGTGTTAGATAGATATCAATCTAACCCTATGGTCACACACTTTAAAGATGTGAAAAGAATATTGAACTATGTGGCAGAGACTTTAGACTTAGGCTTGTGGTACACTACAGTAACTAACACTAATTTGGTAGGTTTTAGTGATGCAAACTGGGTTGGGGATCTTGAAGAGCGAAAGAGCACCACGAGTGGTTGTTTCTACTTGGATAATAACTTAGTATTTTGGTACAGTAGAAAAAAAATTGTGTTTTTCTTTCCACTGCTGAATCTGGATATGTGGCAGCTAGAAGTTGTTGTTCACAACTCTTGTAGATGAATCAAATGTTAGATGATTATGACATTAAAAGTGAAACTCCCACAGTGTACTATGATAATTCAAGTGCTATTGACATTTCCAAAATTCAATACAACACTCTCAAACCAAACATATAGACATTCGACATCACTACATTGAGATTTGGTCGAGAAAGGCATGATCTGTATTGAGTTTATTGGGACTAATAACCAATTAGCTGATATATTAACTAAGACATTGGATTTCAAGAGATATTCTAACTTAAGGAAGTTTCTCAGCATGTGTGCACTGTAAACAGACATAAATTTTGACTCTAGTGTTGTCAACACTCGGGACAACACCTAACATGCATGAACACTTTTTAGGTTAGACATATTGCATTCATGCATGCATATTGTTTTGTGAAGTGTTTGATACTTTGTAAGTACTTATCAGTATACACTCAGGTTGTGTGCAAAATCACCTTTTACAGCCTATTATCCCTTTTCTTTCATTGAGTTCTAACTAAATAACTGAGAATTTGAGGGATGTTTGTGTATTCCATAATCTTGTCCTATGTGAAAGGTGATTTTGCAATTTCAGAACTCAACATGATGAATGTTTCAATGACATATCATCTTCATATCAATCTTGAATAAACCAGAAGAAAATGAAAAAAAGTTACCTAAAGAAATCCAATGAAAACCTTTCCTTTAGTGTGCAGGCTATCACTTCTATGACATGCAGCCTACCACTTTTGTGGAAATAATTAAATGGATGAATGTCTGAAGAAAAATTTCTGGAAGTTTGAGTGTTGCTGTAAGATGTGACCAACATTGTCAATAACACTTCACATGTAAACATACAATTGTGTGTGTTAGCATCTTTCTTTATTGTTACACTCTGTTTAAGACATATTTGGAACATGCATTTTTTTTGGGGGAATTATCACACTGAGAAGTTTTCAATTCGAAATAAGCAAAAATATAGTGATTTTCTCTATCCACTAATATTTTGAATTTGTAAGAGATTGAATTTGTTTAGTGGATTTAAATTTCGAAGAGGAGTTTATTTATGAAATTAAAATTTTCCCGATTTATTACCATAATTCAAAATTTTGTTACCAAATTAATTTTTAATTTTTTTTACCTTTGTGGGCTCAATCACTTCGGCCGAGAGTAGGAGGTGAAGGGATCTAGGTTTTTTATTTAGATGTGATCATATCCTCAAATATTTTTATCATTCTTTCAAATCATCGATATCCTACCCTTTATTTAGATTTAGAAATGCGTCTTATGAATGTTGTTACAGCTTACTTATATGGATCACTAGATAGTAATATATATATATATATATATATATATGAAAATCCCTGGAGGATTTAAAATGTTTGAAGCACAAAGTTCAAAATCCAAAGAATGTTGTTCTGTGAAATTGCAAAGATCATTATATGGGTTAAAGCAATCTGGCCGAATGTGGTATAATCGACTAAGTGAACACTTGATAAAAAGGGATATGTAAATGATCCAATATGCCCTTGTGTTTTCATCAAAAAAATAATATCCAGACGTGTAATTATTGTTGTATATGTTGATGTTTAAACATCATTGGAACGAATAAGAAAATTCAAAAATTTATGTTGTACTTGAAAAAAAATTCGAAATGAAGGACCTTGAAAAAACCAAATATTTTTTGGGTTTGAAAATTGAACAAAAAGAATGTGGAATATTTGTTCACTATTCAAATTATACAGAAAATGTTTTTAAACATTTTAATATGGATAAATCAAATCTTTTAAGTATTCCAATAGTTGTTAGATCATTAAACATAAAAAAAGATCCATTCCGTCCATGTGAAGATGGTGAAGTTATTCTTGGTCCAGAAGTATCATATCTAAGTGTTATTGGTGCCCTCATGTATCTTGCAAATTGTACTATACCTGATATATCTTTTGCTGTAAATTTATTGACAAGATTCAACTCATACCCAACAAAGAGGAACTGGAAAGGAATTGAACATATATTTTGTTATTTACGAGGAACGACAGATTTGGACTTTTGTATTCAAAAGATACCAATCAAAGTATAATTGGTTATACTGATATTGGATATTTATATGATCCACATGACAAGACACGTTCTCAAATCGGATATGTATTTACTCGTGGAGGCACTGCAATTTCTTGGTATTCATAGAAGCAAACACTCGTAACAACTTCATCAAATCACGCCGAGATTATTACACTACACGAATCAAGTCGTGAATGTGTGTGACTAAAATCAATGACCCAACATATCCAAATCTCGTGTTGATTATCAGTGAACAAGAAGCCTGTGACACTATACAGATAATTCTCCTTGTGTTGCTCAAATGAAAGAAGGATACATAAAAAAAGACAGAATTAACATATTCCACCTAAGTTCTTCTCATTCACCCAAGAGCTTGAGAAAAATAAGGATATTGATATTTATTACATTCAATCAAGTGAGAACTTATCAGATACCTTCACAAAGGAACTTCCTATGACAGTATTCAGAAAGCATATATATAACATTGGGATCTGCAATCTACGAAATATGTGAAGAATTGTTCGTGTTAACATGAGGGGGAGTTTACTGTTGGAAAACGTGTTCAGATCAATCAAGAATTGATACCCGGTGCAGCGGAAGTTTAAAAATTTTATTTTATTATATGGAACGATTCCATATCAAGGGTATCAAAACTTTTACGATTAAATATGTGTAAGTAAAACAAATAATCACAATTAAATATTTTACCTTAAAATCTCGAAGCGAGATTATGGACACCAACAAAACTTAATCTACTCTTCTTGTAAATCCCGGGAACCGATTGCATCACGATCAATCACCGGAATTAGGTCCACGAATGAAAAACAGAAACCCTCTGATTGACTGCACTAGAAATCAATCAAAAGTTTTTACGTAGAGAATAAACAGATTTGATCTGTTAATTTGAATTGTAATTTTTCACAAAAATCACAGTCCGAATTTTCTCAAAAGGGACAGAGGAATTTTCGAAAAACTTCTTGAATAATATAGACTGATTTTCGAAAATTGCTAGAATGAAAGCTTGTGTAATTTTCGAACACAGTACATATATTTATAGATAATTTCTAGACTAGATTAAGTTATAATTGCATTAGGACTCTAACTCCTTAGGGCCCATAATCCATAACTTAAAGCCCAACAAGCCAAGCCCATTGTTCTAGAAATTAATATAAAATTTATCGTGACTCCGATTGATAAACTGATTTTACCAATGTGCACAGAAATCATTTCTGCATCTTTTAAAGTCAAGATAATTTTTATGAATCCGAATTCAGTGATTTCCAAAAATGTCCATCCCTATGTCATTTTAGGAAATCCCACTCCCTTTAGTTAAGAAGTCCAACTTCTCTTTCATTAAATTTAACTCTTTAAATTTAACTATCTCTACGGGGTTTTAGTAATCCATTACTTGTGTAACCCTCAATGGTTCAGGAACATAGCTAGCCGTGGGCTCACAACTCCTTGTGACTCGGAACAACAATTTCCGACTTACCCATCGAATCATGGTAAGAGCGCCTAGCAACATCGCCCCATGATTCCCTAGGTATTACTGATAGTGCCTGCAAGAACCAGTAGATTTTGGTTAGCGTGCAGTACAGTCCCTTCATCCATATATCCCGATCGAATCAACAACCATTGGTATATTGAGAGTCGTTCGAGATTCGATAACTATGCATTACATCTTGGAGATCAAATAGTGATATTGTATGTGTTACTAGGAAAACCCATTAACCTAAAACACATCGTGTATTCTGGCCAGAGATTCGTCACACTAATATCTCCTCAGATCGCATAGGATATACACACTCGCAAGTATGTGGTGAATCCTTGACAACAAAGCATCGACTCCTATATGTGCCGTAACTGTACCCAATCCCGACACTTGATGACCCCAATAGAGTCGGTAAACGAGTCAAAGTACAGTACTAGCATATAGAGTCTCAATGATGTTTCAAGTAATAAGGACTAATGGTGTACAACCAAAACCGCGGACTTTTCCCACTCGATAAGTGATAACCACTTGGAAAGTCCGAATAGGGTAGTTCGATCATTCATCATATGAATATCCATTTGCATGCTTTGAACATCTCTATGTTCCATACCAATGAAACGTGGTACTCGGCATCGCAAATGCTAGTCTCAATCTCAAGCGATCCTTATCCTTATTTGCGGACGGCTCAATTGACTAGGAACAGTTTAGAATATACAGTGACTATAAGATGTGTTTCATGATAGCCATCCCCATGTGCTACCACATCTTACATACACTATAGTATATTCAAGGTCTTTATCAAAACAACAATAGTATATCATAATATAACATTATGAAGAAAGATAAAGTCAATGCCATTATAAAAGTATAAATTATATTAAACAAAAGATTGTTTTATATAGAGTCATAAAAGCCCTTAGCCACAAGTTGGCTAACCGAGCACCCACTCTTTCAATCTCCTACTTGCCCTAAAGCCAACTAGTCATACTACGTAATCTCATTGATTCGCGATGTTTGTCAAACAATGGTCCTGGCAAGGGCTTAGTAAGCGGATCAGCGATATTGTCTGTAGAGGCCACTCTCTCGACACTGATGTCTCCTCTTTCCACGATCTCCCGGATGATGTGGTATTTTCTCAGTACGTGTTTGGATCTTTGATGAGACCTTGGTTCCTTTGCCTGAGCAATGGCATCAGTGTTGTCGCAGTACACCGGAACTGGACCAACAGCTTCAGGAATTACGCCCAAATCTTGGACGAAATTCCTCATCCAAACGGCCTCTTTAGCAGCAGCTGATGCTGCAATGTATTCTGCCTCAGTGGTGGAATCCGCTGTGGTGTCTTGCTTGGAACTCTTCCAAGAGACAGCACCGCCATTGAGCATGAATACAAATCCAGAGGTTGACTTCGAGTCATCCACGTCGCTTTGGAAGCTAGAGTCGGTATAGCCTTCCAATTTCAATTATCTTCCTCCATAAACCATGAACATATTCTTAGTCCTTCTCAAGTACTTAAGAATATCCTTCACGGCTTTCCAATGCATTTGACCGGGGTTGGCCTGATATCTGCTCATGACACTCAGAGCAAAGGCTATATCCGGTCTGGTAGATATCATCCCATACATGATACTACCTATGGCTGACGCATATGGCACGTGTGTCATCTTCTCTATCTCTTCGTCAGTCTTGGGACACATAGACTTGGATAGAGAAACTCCATGACACATAGGTAGATGTCCTCTCTTGGACCCATCCATTGAAAACCTTTTCAATATGGTGTCGATGTAGGTTGATTGAGTGAGTCCTATCATTCTTTTAGATCTATCTCTATAGATATGAATTCCTAGAATATAGGATGCCTCACCTAAATCCTTCATCGAGAATCTACCTGATAACCATATCTTTGTTGACTGCAACATCCCTACATCATTCCCCATGAGTAGGATGTCATCAACATAAAGTACTAAGAATGTTACCGCATTCTTAACTACTTTCTTGTACACGCATGGTTCCTCCAGGTTCTTGATAAAATCAAAATCCTTTATCGTTTCATCAAATTTCTGGTTCCAACTTCTTGATGCTTGTTTGAGACCATAGATTGATCTCTGAAGCTTGCATACCTTATGCTCGCTTCCCATGGATGTGTATCCCTCAGGCTGCATCATATAGATCTCTTTCTTAATGTTTCCATTAAGAAATGCAGTCTTTACATCCATTTGTCATATCTCATAGTCATACCATGCTGCTATGGCAATAAGGATTCTTATGGACTTGAACATTGCGACTGGTGAAAAGGTTTCATCATAGTCAACTCCTTGTCTTTGAGTATAACCTTTTGCCACCAATCGTGCCTTGTAGGTCAATACCTTTCCATCAGGCCCAAGATTTCTCTTGTAGATCCATTTGCACCCAATTGGAACAATTCCATCGGGAGGATCTACTAAAGACCAAACTTGGTTAGAATGCATCGAGTCTATTTTCGATTGCATAGCTTCAAGCCATAAATTTGAATCCGCATCAGAAATTACTTTCTTGAAGTTTCTTGGATCACATCCAATGTCGGGTTCACTTTGATCCCCTTCAAGAAGAAGACCATATCTAATAGGAAGCCTAGAAGTCCTCTCGGATCTCTTAGTAATAGGCGTGTCTTGTGATGATTTTTGAGGTGTAGGATCGCTATTTTGTATCTCGGGTTCTTCTCGAATTTCTTCGAGTTCCATCATCTTGCCTTTCTTATCCAATAAGAACTCCTTCTCCAAGAAGGTGGCATTCCTTGAAACAAACACTTTTGTTTCAGCAGGATGATAGAAATAATATCCGATTGAATTCTTTGGATACCCTACAAAATAAAATAAGGTGGATCGACTATCCAACTTATCTCCCACTGCCTGCTTCACGTAAGCAGGACATCCCCAAATCCTCAAGTATGAATACTTAGGAGCTTTGCCATTCCATAACTCGTATGGTGTTTTATCTACTGCTTTAGTGTGGACGTTGTTTAACAACAATACCGCCGTTTCAAGCGCGTAGCCCCAAAAAGAAGGTGGGAGCTCAGTGAAGCTCATCATGGATCGAACCATGTCCAACAAAGTTCGATTGCGACACTCCGAGACACCATTTAGCTGAGGTGTCATAGGAGGAGTCCACTGAGAGAGAATCTCATTCTCTTTTAGATAGTTCAAAAACTCGGTACTTAAGTATTCTCCACCTCGATCCGATCAAAGTTCTTTAATACTTCTACCTTGTTTGTTTTCTACTTCAGCCTTGAATTCTTTGAACTTTTCAAATGATTTAGACTTATATTTCATTAAATATAAATATCCATACCTCGAATAATCATTAGTAAAGGTAATGAAGTAGGTGTGTCCAAATTTAGTACCGATACTAAATGGTCCACATACATCTGTATGGATCAAATTCAACAGGTTTTGACTACGCTCAGGCTTCCCTTTGAAAGGAGATTTAGTGATTTTTCCTTTTAGCCAGGACTCACAAGTAGGTAGAGAGTTAATATCAGACATATCAAACATGCCCTCTCCCACTAGCTTGTTCATCCTCCTTGAGGAAATATGACCTAGCCTAGCATGCCAAAGGTTTGCCGGGTTTTGACCATCGTTTTTCCTTTTATTTGTTGTTACCGGTTTATCAACATAATCAACTGGAACGTCTTTTAATTTTAATTTATATAGATCATTTTAAATTGTCCATTTCAAATCAAACATTCATTCTTGTAAATATTGCAAATCCCATTTGCAAATTTTCAAGAAATATCTTCTCTATCAAGAATAGAAAAAGAAATAATGTTTTAATGAAATCTTGGTACAAATAAAAAACATCTCTCTCAAAATATAGCTTAAAATTGTTTTTTGCAAAATTAAACAAATGTTTCCCATAGCTTTTGGATTCAACTCTGGAACCATTCCCGAGCCTTAACTGGGTCTCACCCATCCTAAGCTTACGACTTCTTGTCATCATCTGCAACTCATTGCAAATGTGAGATCTACATCTGGTATTCAATACCCAAGAAATAGTATTAAGTGAAATATTTATAAAATATATCCTTTGTAGTTCGTAACTACTCGATATATATTCTTTGCAGTTGCGCTTCCAGTAACCGGGTTTCTTGCAGTGATGGCAAACTTATTTAGACTTGTCCATCTTTGCATGTAACATTTGGCCTTGAGATCATGGTCCTACCATTTCTCTAGTTCGGCCAACCTTTCCGAAGTTACATCAGCCGGGGCTGTTTTCGGAGGAGCCTTTTCTAACACTTAGAAAATCTTTTCCGAGCTCAGGACAATCTTAACTTATGGAACCATTTCGTATAGTTTGCTCCAGAAAGTTTGTTTTGTTCGAGAATTGAAATATGTGGATTACGAAGATTCATCATAATGATATACTGAGATGAAACAGACAATAATCGATGATTGTTTAATTAATTTACTAAGACATAAAATATGGCAAAATTTATTTTATGAATTTCACTCCCATTATTTTAACGATTTCACTATCCTCTAGTGAAAACGGGAAACTAGTTTCCTTAGTGGAAACATGGAGTCCAATTGACAAACTATAGTCCCGAATAATATCAGCCAACCATAATTTTCAAAAGGTAGAGCCCAATTGCTTCCAAAGCAACCCCATGTTTTTTTTACCTCATGTCCAATAAGGGCCCAATAATATGACGCCGTTTAATGTGACATGTCAAGATGACCCATCAATATTAAGTTGTGATGGACGGTCGCCATGTGGATCCCCAATAATATGAGCCAATCCCATGGGATTTCCACCCAACTTACAACATGTGTTGATCCAATGTACAGCTTTCCGACGAACGGGCCCCCCCAATAATATGAACCGAATCGTGCCCGCGGGTAGCATCTCATACATTGATCGTTGATGAAAGGTAGGAATATTTAAATAATATTTAAATTCCCTTTTGTTTATCTTGATATCAATTTTAAATCATATTTAAAATGAGGGATTTTTAATTTTTTGAAAATCTGTCTCATCATGCAATTTATGTATGCTTGCGGGATTCATACAATTTAGTCTAAACATTCATACATCAATAATATCATATATTATTTAAGGATGATCGATCTCATTAACTAATCGACCTGTGGTTGCCAATCACGAGTCTAAGTCCAATCCTAGGTGATATGCAAGTATGCAATGCAATCCTATTACAGTGAGCTTCCAATTTACATTTCTTCGGTCTTCATTGTCTGCTGGACCCACCATTTCTTCAAATCTTTGTCTCCCACTAAGTCTAATAAATTTACAATAAATTTCGATGACAAATATGGGATACATTTTTAGGGGTGGGAACGGGCCATAAACCAGGCCCACTTTTATTACATATGACAATCATATTGGGCTATAAACCAAGCCCATTAATAAAATCCAACAACAATAAGACAAATGTAAATTATCTAACATACACCTAAAACATTGGTCATGGCAATCGATCATTCTTTATTCAATAATTAATTCAATAATTAAATAATTGGATAAACATGCAAAGGCATCATAATTTAAAAGATAAAATCATATTTTATCTTATCCATCCATAAGATCATATCTTATCATCAATTGTACCAAAATAATTAATTTTATAAAATTTAATTTAACGGATAAAATTTATAAATTTTCCAAAAATTCAAATTTATCCAAAAATCAATTTTTAAAATTTTCGGACTCGAACAATTCGATCCGATGCCTCGTGAACCAATCAAAAACAATTTTTGATCGGATCAAAAACTAGAATTTAAAAAAAAATTAAAATTTTAATTAAAAATTAAAAATAATTTTTCCAGGCTGCCCGGGACCGCGCCCCAAAAAGGGGCCCGGGCAGGGCAGCCCGTCGCTGCCCGATTTGCCCATTAAAATTCAATTTTAAAATTTTTGTTTTGTTTCAAAAACCGAGGCTTAAAAATTTTGTACAATCGATTAATTTAATCGTTTGATTTGAGCAACCTGTCTCTGATACCAATGTTGGAAAACGTGTTCAGATCAATCAAGAATTGATACCCGGTGCAGTGGAAGTTTAAAAATTTTATTTTATTATATGGAACAATTCCATATCAAGGGTATCAAAACTTTTACGATTAAATATGTGTAAGTAAAACAAATAATCACAATTAAATATTTTACCTTAAAATCTCGAAGCGAGATTATGGACACCAACAGAACTTAATCTGCTCTTCTTGTAAATCCCGGGAACCGATGGCGTCATGATCAATCACCGAAATTAGGTCCACGAACGAAAAACAGAAACCCTCTGATTGACTGCACTAGAAATCAATCAGAAGTTTTACGTAGAGAATAAACAGATTTGATCTGTTAATTCGAATTGTAATTTTTCACAAAAATCACAGTCCGAATTTTCTCAAAAGGGACAGAGGAATTTTCGAAAAACCTCTTGAATAATATAGACTGATTTTCGAAAATTGCTAGACTAAAAGCTTGTGTAATTTTCGAACATAGTACATATATTTATAGATAATTTTTAGACTAGATTAAGTTATAATTGCATTAGGACTCTAACTCCTTAGGGCCCACAATCCATAACTTAAGCCCAACAAGCCAAGCCCGTTGTTCTAGAAATTAATATAAAATTCATCGTGACTCCGATTGATAAGCTGATTTTACCAATATGCACAGAAATCATTTCTGCATCTTTTAAAGTCAAGATAATTTTTATGAATCCGAATTTATTGATTTCCAAAAATGCCCATCCCTATGTCATTTTAGGAAATCTCACTCCCTTTAGTTAAGAAGTCCAACTTCTCTTTCATTAAATTTAACTCTTTAAATTTAACTATCTCTACGGGGTTTTAGTAATCCATTACTTGTGTAACCCTCAATGATTCAGGAATACAGCTAGCCGTGGGCTCACAACTCCTTGTGACTCGGAACAACAATTTCCGACTTACCCATCGAATCATGGTAAGAGCGCCTAGCAACATCGCCCCATGATTCCCTAGGTATTACTGATAGTGCCTGCAAGAACCAGTAGATTTTGGTTAGCGTACAGTACAGTCCCTTCATCCATATATCCCGATCGAATCAATAACCATTGGTATATCGAGAGTCGTTCGAGATTCGATAACTATGCATTACATCTTGGAGATCAAATAGTGACATCGTATGTGTTACTAGGAAAACCCATTAACCTAAAACACATCATGTACTCTGGCCAGAGATTTGTCACACTAATATCTCCTCAGATCGCATAGGATATCCACACTCGCAAGTATGTGGTGAATCCTTGACAACAAAGCATCGACTCCTATATGTGTCGTAACTGTACCCAATCCCGGCACCTGATGACCCCAATAGAGTCGGTAAACGAGTCAAAGTACAGTACTAGCATATAGAGTCTCAATGATGTTTCAAGTAATAAGGACTAATGGTGTACAACCAAAACCGCGGATTTTTTCCACTCGATAAGTGATAACCACTTGGAAAGTCCGAATAGGGTAGTTCGATCATTCATCATATGAATATCCATTTGCATTCTTTGAACATCTCTATGTTCCATATCAATGAAACGTGGTACTCGGCATCGCAAATGCTAGTCTCAATCTCGAGCGATCCTTATCCTTATTTGCGGACGGCTCAATTGACTAGGAACAGTTTAGAATATACAGTGACTATAAGATGTGTTTAATGATAGCCATCCCCATGTGCTACCACATCTTACATACACTATAGTATATTCAAGGTCTTTATCAAAACAACAATAGTATATCATAATATAACATTATGAAGAAAGATAAAGTCAATGCCATTATAAAAGTGTAAATTATATTAAACAAAAGATTTTTTTACATAGAGTCATAAAAGCCTTTAGCCACAAGTTGGCTAACCGGGCACCCACTCTTTCATTTACGTGCATGCACTATTTTTCCCTTACTATATTTGTTATCCCAATGAGTTTTTCCTAGTAAGGTTTTTAACGATACAGTATAAAAACACGTAATGAAGACAATCATTGTTTCAAGATCATCATCACAGGGGGAGAGTTGAAAATAATTAGAGTTAAATGTTGAAAATAACTAGAGTTGAATGTTGAAAATAATTTGAATATTAAAACTAGTGTGTCACTACAAGAAAAATCACATTTAGTGACACTTACAAGCGGACATATTTAAAAAATGTCAGCAAAAACATTTAAGCGTGACATTTCTTAAAAGCCTATAAAATTTAATAAAAATATAAAGATTAGGCCACTTCTACTGACATTCTCCGGTACATGTCACAATTTGTTTGGGGAGGGAAGATTGGAGCCCAAAGGTTTTTCGAAATATCTTTTACGGAAAAAAAGGGTTGAAATATCTCCTCTCTTTGTTCCCCCCATTTCTCCCACTTATCTTTTGCTCTTTAATCTGAGACGAAATCGAAATACGCTCATTCATCTTCCCTCATTCAATTAGCAGCTTGTTTCCTTTTCTATTGGATAGTATTTCAATTTCTTCTCAAATTTGCTTCATATTTCTCCTTCTCAAAGCAGATCAAACTTTTATCTCTGTGATGTTTTGACAGCGGAGAAAGAGGGGAACCGGGGGGCGAGATCTATCGGCAGAGAATTCCTCGTTCAAGGGATGGCGTGTGCTCGCTCCTACATCTTGTGCAGGTTTTCATTTTTTTTAAAAAAAATTGCATGAAGCTTTTAATAGACACACGCATCAATGCTAGCGTACTCCTGACCAAATCTCTCTACCCATCCTCCTGCAAAGACATCCGGAGAAATGACCCGTGCTCGCTAATCAGCTATGCTCTGCACAGTGCCTGTCAGTCGACCTCTTCTGCTCACGATCTACCTTCAGCTTTCTTCTTGTATCTGTATCATGCTTTTGAACATGAAGTTTTCCGTATGTCTACCGAACGCATCGATACATGCATACCGGCAAAACCATGTTCTGCATGAGTTTAAATACCTTACGCTCAAAACCAGTCATGCCTTAGACACTTGAGGCATTCCCTGGTGAAGGTCTATATGACAATCTCTCCAACTACGACTGGAGAATCTTCAGAGTAATGTCATCATGGTAATGACTGTACAGATGCAAACATCAAGTAAGTCCCCACCAATCCTCTGGCATCTGGTACTTGATCCAAGTCTAGGATCCATATGAGTAGAAGTCTTGAAAATTCAGACACGATCCATGGCTCCTGTCCGTACTTGCTGGAATCCCATAAACCAAATCTTCAGAAATCCTGCCAATGATGATAGTCTTCAAGCAACCTAATCGCCACATCATCATCTCTTCCATGATCTTATCAGTCCTACAAGGATAACCCAATATTCTTATTACTATCTCCCAAGTCTTTTGCATGCATGCTCTGATATCATAAATGTAGCGATCCGACCTGGATCCACTACCTAATCAGAGTTTAGAGCATAATTAAGCATGCATTAAATAAATTGCTGCAAAAGACTTAAATACAAGCAGACCGACGAAATACAACCGGTTAAACAATTTCGATTATACAACCCAATCGAATAAACTTAAATAAAACCTACAGCTAATCTTGCTGTCTTCAAGGGTCACTGGCATCTCCAAGCTCCTGGTGCTCAATCCTGCACCTACACCTGCCTCATCGAATGGGGTGTCCAGATACACAAAAAATACTGGACGTGAGCTCTAAGCTCAATACGAAAATACAGATAAACATACAAATATTATGCATACAAATGACAGGGTATCCATATCTAGGATAACTGTATACAAACTGCTCAAACGGGCGCCTGGGACATGAGCTCGTCACATCGGGGTCGCTAACCATTGTGGGCGACCACTCACTCCCGAATCTCGGACGCGGACCACGGAGTCCTTTAGATGTCAGTACCTGGCTAAGCTCGTCGGCCACAAGGGTACTCAACATCAAAACGTCCAAACAGGGCTGAGCAACCCTAACTGGATCATCTCAAAAGATGTGCAGGCAGGGGCGGAGCCAGGATCACGTAAGAGGGGGGGCCAACAAAGAAGAAACTGGAAGCGTAAACACAGACGGATAGATTTTTGACTTTTTTTTTAAAAAAAAAAGAGAGATATTATTAGAATGAAAAAAGAATAACAAGAGAGGGGGACCATAGCTATACATGCGTCCTTCGTCAGCCCACTAATGGCGACTGCCTCAAAACATAGGCACAGCTTCGCTCCGACGCCGGGATCGCTCCGCTACTTCCGGATTCCCAATAGGACGCCTAGAATTCCCTAGATTTGACTAGAAAGGCTAAAAAAAGAGAGAGAAGAGAGGAGAGGTGTGAGTTGGAATGAAGCCTCGGATCCCATATTTATAGACGCGGAACGGAACGTCCGTTCCCCCATCGTTGCGTCCGTTCGACGAACGTTGCGTCTGATGTCCCATCACATTCGTAAGCAATGACGTTATCTTGCTGACGTCACGGATGACATCAGATGGCCAGAACGTTGCATCCGTTCCACGAACGGTGCTTCCATTCCTGGTCACCCTTCGGGCCATTTCCGTTCATTCTGAGTCGATTTATGAAGTTCGTTAATCCAATAGAAATTTCCTTAATCATGTTTTACTAAATCTAAAAATGCTCATACAATTAATTACATATTAATCGCTAAATATGGATACGGATCACTACATTCAATGTGATCTGGATCAGACGAACATGGTGATAGTGATGCATCCTCAACTAGAGTGTATTCTTCATGAGTATGAGGAGGACTTGGTACAACTACCAAAGCAAGGTTCATTCACAACGTCATTTTCTGATGAAACGCCTGTATATAGCAGAGATGGAATAACATTGAGAATTTCATGCATTGGATCAATGGTAGCTGCTGTGTTGGTTCGAAATCAGCCTCAATTCATCTCTTTTATTGTTGTTGGAAGATTTGAGTCAAGTATATGCAATTTCTTTGGCCACCAAGCAAAGTTAATATGATTTATGCTATGTTCTTGCTATTATTTCGAATTTTTCATGATGTTTGAGCTAGGGTTTTGAATTTTTGATGGAAAATCAGTATTATTCTTGAGAAATTTCGAAATTCCCTTGTGTTTTTTTGTTAAAATGAGATATGAAATGATTTGGGAGATGAGATTTGGTTCGTCTTGCATGATTTCGAAATTTTCAGAAATCTCAGTAGGGTTCATGCTTGTGATTCAAAATTTATGTGTGTTTTGGAGCTAAAATGAGTTATGTTTTGTGAGTTTGTTGGCTCTTGAAGTTACTTGCTTGATTCAAAAATTTCAGCTTGTTAACTTGTGTCGATTGAGCACGTTTTCTGAATTTTTGGATTGATGATGTTTAAGGGCTGCCTAGGCTCGGTTATTGGAGTTTGAATGGTGTTATCCTTGCTGCATAACTAGTGAAGATGATGATCTTGTGCCTGATACAGTAATAAATTCTTATCTGTCTTCATCCCTTTCAAACATCAACGTCGCCTACATAGCTGGACCACCAACAGAGTCGCCGTCGTAGCGAGATATCGACGGACGAGAAGAACCAAAATTCATGTACCTTTTGATTATTGATCCATATTTTCTCGTCCCTGTTTGATTTTTTAATTTATTTGTTTTTGGTAACCTGTTGCTTTAACAGAACAGAAGGTTAAGTGGTTTTCAAACCACTTGTGATCGGTAATTTGTTTCTGTTTATGCTAGGAGGATGAATTCTTGTTTGTGTTTCTGCAGGGAAATGTATAAATTTTCAACACATGGTCGATATACATAAACTAAGGAGTGATGTAAGTATGAGTAAGTCAAAAGTGATTGAGAATTTGATCTCTTGATGAAACTTGATTCTTATTGTTTATACTGTTTATTAATTTATTTTTGTGGGTTCTTTGCTATTTCATAGGTTTCTACTATCTTTTGAAGTTTTGACATTGTCAAAATTTGCCATGGAAAACTAGGATAGTAGTAAGTTGTGTTTTGATGTTCAAATCTCAATGTGGCCCTAGAAAGCATAGACATGAGTCTCATATTAACTTCCTCGCTTCACATCAAAGTATTTTGCGTACTCAATAAAATTTTAATACTAGAGACACGATTATGTTCCTTTTGCTTATGTGTGGAGTAGATTCACTTTGGTTGTGGCAGGGAAGTTACGTTTTTCATTTGATGCGCGGATCAACCATTACCTAGATCGAAAGAATATATTGTTGTTAAACTGTCTATACCTTATATATGATGCAATGAAAGTGAATGAGAGTATTGAGTTAGTTCAGTAACTATGATTAGATACGAAAATTTTCCGATTCGATTTGGATGATCTCCTATCATGATTAATTCAAGATTTTAAATATATATATATATATATTATCAAAGTTGATTCCCTTTGATAGAGATCAGAAAATAGAAATTGAGTTCTATGGGATGGTTTAGGATTATAAAATTATCTTTAAATATAAAATGGTACCAGTAAAGCTAATACATTATCTTCGATTGACATACGTCAAACACGAATGAAGCAAATGCCACTTTCTTGGATGGTCTTGAGACGTTTGCAATTTCATGTAGAGCTGTACTGATGTAGTATTTTTTGCTTGTCTTGGTACTCTGTTATATATGTAAATGTTTTATTGCAATCTAAGCTTAAGTGTGAATGTGTTTCTTCCTATAGATTATCATAATCTGGGGACACGAAACCGATCAACCAGCGGGTAAGAAGAAGAGGCTCAAGTTGATAATTAACTTGAACGAGTTCCAAAATTTAAAATATAAAACTTTTAATCATGAATTTATATTGTTCTGATATTTAAAAACATGGTGGATACCTCTCCTATGTGACACTTTAATATTTCTTTTACTCATATAACATGCATAACAGATGCATATAATTTGGCAGCTACCAGATTCTATTCATATAGCATGCATATATTTACTGCGATTCATAATTAAAAAGTAACTTTTCATGTACTTGTAAAGTTATCAGTGGTATTGTCAACATGTTGAAAATATATGCTTGTAAACTTGCATTTGCCGAGTTTATTTGCTTTTCACAATGTCCACCCTTTGGCTTTGATTTCTAACCTGGAGGGGCTTGCTCTACAAGAACTTAAAATAACGTCTTTCAATGAATAACTTTAGCATTATCTCATATTTTCTTTTAGTGCTTAAGTTTATGTATTCATGCAGCAAAGAATCGGAAATGATTATTACAACTTAAAGAATTGGTGCTGACTGGCATGGTGATAATGGAAGCCTATGAGTGAGTTTAAGTACCCGGTAAATAAAATACTGACCACTATGTTGTTACCACAATTTAGAGGTCGTTCATCTTGTGATCTACACTCGAGCACTCGGATTTAATTATGATTTTAAGCGGTTCGTTGTTGGTATTCTTATACTAGTTTTGCACCCTCATCCACTTGTGTTAGTTCTCATACATGTAGCACGTTGTTAAGTTTGTTATTTATTGATGCTTTATAGCATTTAAATTTCCACATTGACAAGTGCTAATATATCAAGGTTTTTGTTTATTTGTTTCTTTGTTCAGTATATCCTGATTATAGACATATGGAGTATCAACTGCATTTTTGCTGAAGGTTGATTGGGAAGCAATTTATTCCTGAAAAGAATGTTGTTCACCAACTGGATCTGATAACCGATCTTCTCGGCACACCTTCAATGGATATCATTTCTCGGGTATGGATTATTGAAACTTATTCAGTAGTATCAAAAGTTTACAATTTACAAGTGTTTAGAGTGAGTTTTTTTATCCTACATGTTCATTGTTTTGAAATATTGTTTCCTTGTTAAGTTGCGCAATGAAAAGTCTAGGACACATCTTACAAGCACGAGGAAGTAGCAACTTGTTCCCTTTGGGCAAAAATTTCCAAATGTTGATCCTTTGGCCGTTCGACTCTTGGAGAAGTTGCTTGCTTTTGATTCCATGGACCGTCGAGCTGCTAATTCTTTTTTGGTGTATTTTGTTGGTGGATAGCCACTTAAAAGTAACACGTTTGTAAGTTGGAAAGACAAATATGACAATCATATATCAATATTTTTGATTCAATGAAAATTTTTATTTATGTTTCAATTTAAGTTAATTTGCTATCTACGGGAATTGTGATGTGAAAAACGTTTATTTATTTCGTGATACATAATTTTTTGGTGTCTTTATGAAGCATCAAAACTAAGAAATTAGATATATGATTCTCAATCTAATAAATGGCATTTCAAAATGTCCTTATAAAAAGCAAATAGTGGCACTTTTAAATGTTCATATAAATTAGTATAAAAGACATTTATATATGTCACAATAGTATGGTTGAAATGACATTTTAAAATGACGTAATAAATTACTTATAGTGACATTTTTTATTGTCATTATAAATAAATATACAAGACAAATATATGTGTCATTACAAATAATCTTTATTGACATTTTATGTTGTCTTGAAATCTTTAATTCATGACACTTATAAAGTTGGTATTAATATGTTATCTTGACATCTCAAAATGTCATAAAGGCTAAGACGACATTAGAATAGAGGACATTTTTCGTGAGTGTCACCAAAGCTTTAATGTCACCAAAAGTTCTTTATAAGGGCATTTATGTGTGTCATTAAAGGCCATTATTCTTGTAGTGTGTGATGATGTAAGTGATTATGTATTTATTTTTGGACTAATCTCAAATGAGGATTTATAAATAGGCCTTTACATTTGTAATGAAATATATAATTGAGAGAAATTTTTTTATAATATGTGGAGTTTGATATATTTTGAGTTTTTGAGATTTTACCTTTTTATCATAAATTTTTACTTTTTACAACAATTTTAATTATTTTATCATTTAATTATAGTTATAAATTATTAATAATTTTGTCGCTTGAAATTTTTTTATAACATGTAAGATAAGATATAATTTTTTTTTGCGTGCATATTTTATTTATATTTAATATATGCATATAAAAAAAACCATGGTTCTAAGAGAACCTAATAGAAAATTAAATAATCAAACAAATTATCAGGTATTTGTAACATTTATTATAATATATATATATTAACCAAAGCACATCAAATACCAAGAAAACCAATAAATCAAAACTAAGTATATACAGAGAAGAACATATAGGAAATTCACAATTCAAATTCGTATATTTATATTTTAAAAAATATTATTATTATTATACACGAAAATTATGATTAATTTTAAATACAATACTTATAGTAGTTAATGTGAAAAGGAATGATTAATATGTTTTGAAAAATAACTAACATTTAGGAAGCTAATGTTAACAATCAGCTACATAAAATAGAAAGTTCGAGTGTGATTAATAAATTATGAAGTACAAATTAAGTACAAACAACACTCCTCTCAATGATTAAATTATGCAAATACACAGGCGCGGAGCCAATGCAGTTGCCCACACTGGGCCCAAGAAAAAAATAATATATATGGGCTAAGCAAAATTTTTTTAAAACTTTTTGAAGCCCTTGCACACAGCCCATGAGTCAAGCCAATTTTGTTTTTTATTCGGCCTGCACTACACAAATTACTTCGTCTTCTTATTTCTACTACGCAGGGACGTTCAAAACCTCTCCACTCTTCGCCTTTGTGATTCGTCCGGCCAATCGCACACCATCATTTTTTTGCTTTCATTTTAGATTGAGCTTCTTATTTAGGTATGTAAAAATTGATTTAGGCAAGAAATTTTGTATTTTTGTTTGTGATGATATATTGCGTTTCAAATTGAAATTTTTTCCTTCGTCTTGAACGTATAGGCCAAAAGAATGTGAAAAGGGGTATTTTGTTAGGCCATATGCTTCATAATATTATATATCTTTAGGGGAAAATTTTTGTAAGCATCAAATTATATAATTTTTTTTAATATATTGATATTTTATTATTGTGTGAGGGTAGTTATGAACTTTAAAATGCCTCGTACGTTGAGTTATAATAATAATAATAATAATAATAATAATAGAAGCTATGTGGAGAAAGATATATCACTGATAGTGTTTTTTTTTTTCAAGAGGATATATCACTAATAGTTGATCATGAAAAAATTTCAAAATATGAAGACTTGAAAAAAACAATTGTAAAATAATTATTTTGTGATGTACGATTAGTTAAGATTTTATATTTTTTTTTTGCTTTGTTAATTATAGTATAGTATATCGTCGCCTATACTGAATCACAATCCTAGCTCTGTCCCTGCAAATACATCAGTGTTCTTAACCAAATTATTTTCCGAATAAATATTATGCTACTATAAAATTTTTATTTTTCAATTATGTGATTGCATTAGAAAAAAAAACGTACATTTATCGTTGTCTTCTTTTTAATAATGAGTTGTTCTTGTTAACGTTAGATAAACACCTAACGCTATGAGAAATTTCTCATCATTGCAAACATATCATGATAAAAAGTGAAGGACAATACAAATATATATATGTGTGTATATTTTGGTTTTAATAAGAAAAATAAAAATGAAAAAAAATTAAAGACAAAAAACAAACTACATGATATAGTTGATATTTTTTATTTAAATATATAACTTAAAACATTTAATTTATCTAGTGAATGATCATACTCATACGTAGAATAAAGATATTAGAAAATTCGAAACTCTAAAAAAAGACATACAAATTTTATTTAAACATATTCTGACTAATGACACAAGTAGAATAGAGATATTTGAAAATTATAAACTCTAAAAAAAACGCATATCGCGATGATAATTTGCCATATTTTATTCAAATAATTTACAAATGTAAACCACAAAAATTGTTAGTTGTAAAGTAACTTGTATTTAAACACATAAGTTCTAGTTAATGTCAAAAAATGAAAATTAGAAAATTTTAAGAAATGATATACCCAAAATGATCTTTTACTGTGTTTTATTCAAATGATTTATAAATATAAACCAATAAAATTGTTGGTTGCAAATTTTTTTTATTTAAACACATAAGTTTTAGCCAATAGTATCAAGTAAAGGGATCTTAAAACTAAAAAATTAAAAACTTAACACGTAAATATACATATATCACAGTAATTTTTTTGACCATCTTTTATTTAAATAAATTATAAATATAAAACATAAAAATGTTAAAAACAAATTAATTATCGAAAACTAACCCACGTGATATAGTTGATATTTTTATTTAAATATATAATTTAAACATATAATTTTTGGTTAATTGCTACAAATTAAAAAAAAAGAGATTAGAAAATTAGAAAATCTAAAAAAGGGGATATTACCCTTTATTTAAACATATAATAATGACCATAAGTGTAATAAGGATATTAAAAAATTATAAACTCTGGAAACTAGGCATATCGCAACAATCTTTTTCACGTTTTATTCAAATAATTAATAAATGCAAACAAAAAAATTTTGGTTGCAAAAACTTTTTTTAGTACACATATTTTTGGAAATAATATTTACTTTAATTTATGTTAAATGCACTCCATTTTTTTTAGAGTAATGCGCTCCACTTTTATTTTCTTTACAATTGTACGTTTTCATTGAGAATCTGAACCATTAATTTGTTCATTTTTTTATTTTGGTTCATTAATTTCTCAAAATTTAGTTTTGAGACATTAAATTTTAGTTTCAACTATTTTGATTCAGTTGTTGATGTAACACCGAAAAATGCTGACATGTCAAGCTGTTTCGTCAACAATTGAGCCAAAATAATCGAAAATTAAAATTTAGTGTGTCAAAACCAAAATTTGAAAAATTAATGGATCAAAATAAAAAAATAGACAAATTAATGGACCAAAAAAATAAATTTCCCTTTAATTTATTGCTTTCTTTTTTCTTTTTCTTTTTCTTTTTTTTAAGTTGGTTAATCATCCTTAATTACTCAATAATATTGAAAATGCATTTTTCAATGTCAATAAATAGAGAAAAACACAACATTAAATAAAAAAATTCATTAAATTAATAATATGTTATTTAAGTATGTAGTACGAACCCTCATCTTATTGACTAATATATGAAATATTGATTAGAGTACAATCGGGTATATAAATTATGATATTAATCTATTTGGATTACATAATTAATTTTGTAAATTCTAAAATATTAGACCAATTCAAGAGTGTTTCATTGTAACCTCTTTCTTTTTTAAAAAAAGCGAGTTTACTGTAAAGAGTATATTAGCAAATAAATGATCTATATATAATATTCGTATTGACAGTAGAAAGAGTTCCGAAACTGTTTAACGAAAATCCATTACGAGTGGAAGTAGAGTATCCAGAAATAATAAATATCGAAATTTCATAATTTGAAAATGCTTAATAATAGTTTTATTATCAACTGTTTCAAACACAATTCGCTCAATAAGTTGATATATGATATCAAACAATTATTTAACAACAAATTATCTTCCACTCTATTACGAATTATTTTTATAAAAATTTTCATTGATGAAAATACTCTCAACAATTACAAACAAATATTAATAATGTTGAATTTAAAATTAAATCTATACCAAAAGATATAATTTATGTTTATTTGATTAAATCATTATTTTTTTATAAGAAATCTTGCTAATTCCAGCAATTTTAGAAAATTAACTATAATTTTATATGTCAAAAATAAAGTTATCAGATTAATTTTAAGATATATTAACTTATATTAACTTCATCAGGGAGATATCAGATGTATAAAAGTGAGCAAATTGAAATAACTTCCATTCATCACATTCAAGCCAAAATGATCTTAATCAATGTATAATTAAATTAATATTTTATAAATATATTATATATATAGTACTAAGTTATTTTTAAAAAAAATTCATTCAAGCAAACTCACAATTAATTAAATTTGTATTTAATCAATGTATAATTAAATTATTATTTTATAAATATATATTATATATATAATACTAATTTATTTTTAAAAAAAATTTCGAAGAGGCAAACTCACAATTAATTAAATTTATATTTAAAAAAGATATTAGGGCATCTCCAACCCTGTTCTATAATAGAGTAGGGTTTGCTCTCCAACCCTCCTCTAAAAGCACTCTCCATTTTGGAGAGTGATCCTTAATAAAGGATCACTATTCATATAAAGGATTATATGAAGGATGACATTAATTACGAAAATGTCATCCTCCAAAATTATAAATAAGTCCTTACATGTAATTTGTTTATTATTTTGTTGCATTTTATTTTTTAAATTTTTTTGTATAGTTTAGTGTTTCATTTATTTAATTATGATAATTTTATTTGAAGTTTTTTATATTTTTTTCATAAATTAATTGTTATTTTAATATTTATAAAAAATTTATTGTCGACTTAATTTAGTCAAATAAATTTTTAGATTTTGTGTTTAATAATATAATACATAATTATTAATAAATTACATAATTTTTAGTTGAATCAACTAATCGAAATAATTTAGTTGAAATCTATATTATATAATTATTAAATTATATATGTGTGTTGTAAAAAAAAATATTAAAAAAAAGTATTTGATAATATATAAAGAATATGGGTTGGAGAAGATTTTGAAAAATAAAGATCACAAAATCTCTATTTTAGAGGATAGAGGATAAAAAATAAAAAATATGGATTGAAAATGGCCTTAGGTATATAATACCAAAATTTTTTAAAATTTCAAAGATATCATCATACCCTTTCAAGATCATATAAATCCCCCACTCCTCCACTTATCACTGTACCCTTTCAAGATCATATAAATACCCCACCGATCAATGGTATCTTATTAAACTCGGTACATTCAAAAAATAATATAGTTAATAAACACTAAACATTGTTTGAAATAAAATTCATTAACCCTACAATCATAACATAATAATTTCAACACTATTTTTCAAACAAAAAAAAGTCACATGTTTTAAGATTTTTTATTAATTATTCACTACTAGTAAAAGAAAATATAATTACAAAGTCAAAATCCAAAAAGCAAAATGCTTTATTACAAATTTATACACGATATTAGAAGCACAAGTACCTCTCCATTCATCCAACCAAATTAAATCAAACATCTTTTCGAAACAAACACTAATCACAACATACATTTCGGCTTCCTCCAGTAATCTGAGAATGCCTCATTTTTATTCGGAGCAAACTAATCTTTTTTCTTTTTTTTTTTAAATTTTCAGAAGTTAAATGTAATTATTATATATATATATTTAAACACGAACATTAATAGAAGCTGCATGCATGTGTTGCAGCAAGCTTTATATATATTTTCAAGTTGATTTGTTGTGATGATGGCCCGGCAACTTCTCTTTAATCTTCTCCATCATCCCCTTCTTCTCACGGTGCACGCCGCCCTGCGGAGCGGCGGTTTCGGTCCCAGTGCTTCCGTAATTAGGATCGGTTTCATACGCCCCGGTGGTGCCGGCGGCTTTGTCAGGGTCGGTCTGGTATGCCCCGGTGGAGCCGGTGGTTCCCTGAGCACCCGTCGGATGCAGCCCGCCGGTGGAGGCATAAGGCTCCGCTCTGATTGCCCCGATGGTGGCGCTGGTCACATGCGGGCTGGTTACGGCCTGCTGTGTACCCTGAGGATCGGTTTGATGTGCGTCGGTGGTGCCATACGTTCCTCCGGCGCCGGTGGTGCCGTAGTCCACCCCCGTAGGGCGGTGAACGGGGTCTCCGTATTCGTCAGTCTGCGTGATGGGATCGCCGTACTCGTCCGTCCGCCTCCCGTGTTGATCGCCGTACTGTGCCATAGCTACTAATAATTGTTCTCAAACGATTAATCTTTATCCGTAAAGTACTTCATGTAATTATGCGACTTTGGGGCCTATATATATATTTATATAATAATAAATATAGTGTAAAGTATATAATATAATATTATATGGATCGATGAAATGGACACGTTAGGGTGTGATAGTTTAGCATGGCAACGGTAGGTTAGAACAAGTGTCCACAAAATATAGTGAGATGATGCTTCTTCACCGCTTAGCTTCAGCACGTGTTGTGACTTGTTTAAGGTCTTCATTTTGGGGAGGGGCATGCTACACAGGGTGAATATCATCCGGTGCAGCATCCATTATTCATGGGGTTCGGGTTCCACGCTTAGCTTCAGCATGTGTTGTGACTTGTTTAAGGTCTTCATTTTGGGAAGGGGCTATGTTACACCGGGTGAAGATCACCCGATGCAGCATCACATTCATCTGAAACCCGTTAACTAATAGTCTTTCCCTTCATTTTGGATCTTTAATTTAACCTGTATTTTTTTCTAGTTACATATTAGTTAAAATAACATGTATATTAGTTAAATAACAAAAAATGAAAACAATATAAAAGTTATACTGTAACGACTCATTGTATTAAGACGGGTCTTTACAACGTGCTTATATTCTCACTCACACGCACCTTGAGAAACTTTACAGGGAGTCACCCATCTTATAATTTTCCCAAATCAAGCACACTTAACTTTGAAGTTCTTTTGTGATGAGCTCCCGAAAAAAAGATGCACCTTTTTTATATGAGTAGTACATATGAAATTTTTTAAACTCTCCTTAACTATGCAGTCTCATACCTACACAGTCTCATAATCCCTCTCATTCCGACAGGATCGGTTCATTCACGTCTCCATACGCTTAGAAGCCTGCCAGAAACCGCTCATTATCCGTGCAACCTCTTGGCACCGGCGATCACTCCCCGCCTCCTCAACCCCAGGCGTCACATGCCCACCAGCTTCCGTTTGGTTCGTCCCCTTACCATACCGTACTAAGAGAGGTCGTCTCTGATACCATTTGTAACGACCCAGTGTATCAAGACGGGTCTTTCCAACGCGCTTATGTCCTCACTCACACGCACCCTGAGAAACTTCCTAAGGGGTTACCCATCCTATAATTTCCCCAAGTCAAGCACGCTTAACTTTGGAGTTCTTAGGTGATGAGCTTTCGAAAAAAAGATGCATATTCTTGATGTGAGTAGTACATGTGAAATCTGTTAAACTCTCCTCAACTATGCAGTCTCATACCTACACAGTCTCAGAATCCCTCTCATTCTGAAAGGATCGGTTCATTCATGTCTCGCTCTTCCTAAAAGCCTACCAGGAGTCGCTCATTGTCCGTGCAACCTCTTGCCACCGGCGATCACTCCCCACCTCCTCAACCTCGGGCGTCACATATACACTAAAAATAAATTAAAATTTACTGGAACAGAGCAAAAATTGACAAAAACATACAAACTACATGACTAAAACAAATCCACTCTTAATAGGACTACAAGAAATTGGGATGGATTGACGAATATGGTTAGTGTGGATGAGATTAGAGGTGCATTGTCTGGCATTGAAGACGACAAAGCACGAGGACCGGATGAATTTGGGGCAGTCTTCTTTAAGAAATCTTGGGGCACAGTCGGGGGTGATGTGATTGCAGCAGTTATGGAATTTTTCAGGAGTGGGAAACTACTAAAGCAATGGAATCATGCGTCCATTCCCTTGGTACATATATCTGATCATGCTACCACTGTTTCAGAGTTCAGACCGATATCGTTTTGTACAGTGTTGTTTAAGATTAGAGCCAAGATATTGGCAAACAGATTGGGGAAAATGATCGAACCGCTGATTAGTCAAGCACAGACAGCCTTGATCATACCGGGTCGATCTATTGTGGAAAACATACATTTGGCCGGCTCAGGAAATATTGAAACACTATGCGAGGAAAAAGGGCTCACCACGTTGTATACTTAAGATTGATTTACAAAAAGCCTACGACACAGTTCACTGGAGTTTTTGAGAGACACTCTTCGTCTCCTAAACTTCCCAACACTGTTAATAGCTTGGATTATGGAGTGTGTATGCACTACCTCTTTCTCTATATCCTTTGGGGGTCAGCTGTATGGTTTCTTCAAAGGAGCGAGGGGGCTGCGACAAGGGAATCCTCTATCCCCTTTCCTATTTGTGATATGTATGGAAATGCTTTCGAGATCTCTTTTACATGCATCACGGTTACCGGATTTTCACTTTCACCCTAGATGTGAAGCCTTTTGAGTATCACGCATTTGGTGTATGCCGATGATCTGTTGATTCTGGCCAAAGGAGACATTCAAAGTGTGAAGATTATGTTGGATTGTGTTGATCGGTTCGGGAAGATGGCAGGACTCCGAGCAAAGGTGATGAAGTCTAATATTTTCTTGGCTGCAGTTGAGGAGCCGGATAGAAGTGAGATCATTAGGATGTGTGGGTACCGTGAAGGTACATTCTCATTCCGGTATTTGGGAATTCCCTTGGCAGCAAGGAGGCTAAGGGAGGGAAATTACAGTGGATTGGTGGACACCATTTCTAGGAAAGTGGCCTCGTGCCCAAGACATACACTATCTTATGCAGGGAAGTTGGAGTTACTACGGTCGGTAGTACAAGGGGTGGAGTGTTTTTGGCTATCAGTCTTGCCTATCTCTTGTGGAGTTATTGATAAGATTGAAAAGATTTGCAGGAGCTTTATGTGGACGAGCAAGCACCCACCGATTTCTTGGAGAAAGATTTGCTCACCTATTAATGACTGGGGGATGGGTCTTCGAAATTTGAAAGTTTAATTTGGAATAAGACCTTGCTTGCCAAAACTCTTTGGGATATCTATCCACCAGAAGAAAGACACTTTGTGTGTGAAATGGGTTAAAAACTATTATTGGGATGATATTGTAGATTGGAGGTTTAGGAAATATGACACTCTTCTCATCAAGAAACTTGTGGAGATTCGAGATGAGCTAGTTCTTTGATTTGGTAGCTGGGAGGGGGCGGCCTTTCAGCTAGGAAGTTGGATGAGAAGTAAAGATGGATTGACACAGTTGTACAGGAGTTTCTTTATGGGGGAGGGAAGATGGTCATGGAAACCTATTATTTGGAGACCACGTATTCTTCCAAAAAATCGAGTGATTTTTTGGCCTGTTGCTCTGGCAAGTGTTTAACCAAAGATCGACAACCGTACATTCTCGACAAATCCTACGGGTTCTGTGGGTTTGTGGATGAAGATGCGCTAACATATATTTTTTGATTGTACAGTTTCTAGGCAGCTTTGGGATCGGATGTGGGAATGGCTGAGAGTCCACTGCCATTTGAGTTCTTTGACAGGGTTATTGAGATTTATGCGCAGATATTATCGAGGCACGACGCTGAGGAAACGGAGATGTCAGGCAAGAGTCCACTGGTTTCTTCCTCTTTGATGTGGAGCAACCTGATGTTGATGCTATCCTCAAGAAGATCATCATAAATATATATATACACCGAGCTCCGGGAGTCCACTAAAGATCTTACTGACTTTGCTAGCTTTTTAGTTTAGCTAGATCACTCTTGGAATTGTATTTATGTTGACATTTTTGAGCATATTGATGATACATTGATTTTGAGATTCCTGGGTATATCTGGTGTATTTTGTACCTTGCTTATTTACCATCTATAATTAATATGTGCTTCATATAAAAAAATGAAGAAAATACGAATTACATGCTAAAAATATAGATGTTAATTTATTACTACATAAAATTCAAATAACCATGCATCTTGTAGGTAGGTTGAAATGAACAAGGTAAATAAGAATTTACCCGAAGTCAGAGATCATATCTTCCTTTTCACCCGTGCAATGATGAAAACGTGTGTATGGGATAAACTTTTATAAATTAATAATGATTATACTTTCGGATAAACTTATATAAAATGATGAGATCATGATATTTATTAATTTAAATAATTATTTATTAATTGATAAATTAATAAATTATAATTTTAAAATGTATTTTTTTATTCAATGAGCATAAATTTGATTACATAAAAAATAATGAGAGCACTATAAAAAAATAAACAACATGCCATGTACATGCATCATCTTTGTGGACATCTACTGACCACGTATACAAACACTAGTTCTCAAATGACTCTGTATCCATATGTTTGTTGTAAGATACAAAACTCTCAAAAGTCAACCACCTATAATTCCAATACCCTCAAATTAACTTAAATCCCAACAATAATAATATAGAAATTATAAATTGAAGTTCCAATCGATCGTATCATAAACATGCTTGCACTAATCCCCAATTTTTTCTTCCTCGTAATTAAATCCCAAGAACGTGTCCTGGTTTCGCTCTAATTAATACAACTTTTGTCACATCTCGATAAATTTAGTTTGAATATCCGTTTTTCGGAATTAAATTGTATTTCAAAACAAGTAGAAGAAATATTTCAACACTTGTTAGGTGGAAATTTCCCTTCACTAATATTATTTGAGTTTGAATAATATTCGTGTTTTGGAATTAAATTAAGATAGATCTTGTGTTGATGTAATTTGAATCCATGACTCCAAATTTCTTTTTGTTTGGATGGACAAGATTCAAACGAATTTCAAATACATTCTACCACATTAAGCAATTTCAATACTCAATAGTAATAATTGTGATGATGAATTTCAAATACACCAAATTCAAATGAAGGTCATTTTTTATAGGGAAAATTGTAAATTTAATCTTGTATGTTTGTCATTTTGCGATTTTGGTCCTCTATGTTTTCACATTTCAGTTTTAGTCCTGCATGTTCTGATTTTTGGCAATTTCGGTCTTTTTTATTCAAAAATACTTATGTGACATTGTACACGTCATCTTCACATCAACACTGAATTGGTGCCATATCAGCGCCACGTCGGAAAAAGGACTAAAATGGCCAAAATAATAAAGATAACGGACTAAAACTAAAATTTACAAATATAAAAAACTAAAATCGCAATTTTTCCTTTTCATTATATCAGTCACCGAATCAATTCCTTCTTCCCAACGAAATCAACCCATCCAACGCGCGCAATCTAATTGAATTCTGTAATTATTTCTTCTTCTTCTTAGTTTTTTTTAGCAAAACTAAATTAATATTAGGCCATCGAACAAATATCATATATAGGATAACAATAATTTGGAATATTGAAATTCTTTCATTAACTCTAGCCAATATTTTTTGTAATGCATGTCAAATTACTGATTCTTCCTAATAAGGATATTCACCTATAGCTTCCTCATGATTTTCCTTAATCTTGCAATGCATGAAATCAATCAACCCTTGAAGGCAAACAACAGGTTCATCATTCTTGAGAAGCAGCTCGCCTATTTCGGCCGGAGTGACTTTCGCAATAGCTATCAGATGCTCGATTTTCTTGAACAGAGCATGGTCCTGAATCCCAAGATAATTACTAGCCAGGAGTTTGAATCCACAAGGAGTGCAATATGACATGTTTATATGCACATCCATACGACCTGGTCGTAGCAAGGCTGGATCGAGCTTCTCGATGTGATTCGTGGTGAAAATTATGATCCTTTCGTCTCCACAGCTCGACCATAAACCATCCACAAAGTTCAACAAACTAGAGAGCGTCACCTGCTTGTTTTCTTCCTTCCTGGGAAAATAAACGGCCTGTTCAGTACTACTGAACCTATCTTTCATGTCGATTGTGCAATCAATATCCTCCACCACTAATATAGATCTATTCGCAGTAGCAAGCAGCAATCTTCTCAAATCGGAATTCCTCGTTAAATCAGTCAACTCCAGATCATACACATCGTAGTTCAAATAATTCGCAATTGCTGCGATCAAGCTCGATTTTCCCGTCCCCGGAGGACCATACAGCAAGTAGCCTCTTTTCCAGGCCTTGCCCACTTTTCTGTAGTGTTCTCTCCTGCTTACGAACCGGTCGAGATCATTCAAGATCATCTCTTTTTGATCTGTATCCATTGCCAGAGTGTCGAATGTAGCAGGGTGATTGAGGGTTACAGGAGCCCAGATATCGTTGATGTTGTACTGCATATGCTGATAAGCTGCAACAGTGTGAATCTTGATTGTCTTTTTCTCGTGTTTCTTGTTTTTGGCCACATTTATGATGTGTGCCAAGTAAGAATCGAGGGCCATTCGTTTGTTTTTCCTATGGAAAGTGAGGTGGAACGACCTGGTTTCATGTCTCACAGTTGAATTCCTGTCTCCGGGATTGTGGAAGACCTTTGCTGCGGTGCTTGTGCAACTCCAAACCCACTTGAATTTCTCTCCTCTGTAAAAATCCAACACCGCTTCGTCGCTTTCCGCGGCAATGTTGAAGCTGTTTTCTTGTTCTGACTTGCAGACTTTGAGTCGACGTATGTCGTCCCTTCTGGCTTTGGCGGCAGCCAGATATGTTTCAGCAGCTTCGTAGATTTGGTTGCTGCCTAATCCGTCGAAGTCGTCGATTACCAGAGTCATCTTGTTAGAGAATCTGCTCAAAAATTTGCAGACGCCGGAGAACACGTGGTCCTTCAATTCAGGTGGGAGGAGATTCAGAGCAAAGCCACGCGCCACCAGAGTTGTGGCGGCGATGGAGCCCATGTTGGAGAGAATGAACCTTGCGGTATTGGTTAGATTGGATTCTGACAATGCCATTTTGGTTTCGAGCAAGAATTTCCAATGTGGGATCAGATTGGTACTTTCTCAGGATTTGAATTTCTTTCTGTTTATAAATTAGACTATTATGTTCGCTGATCTTCACACACAATTATAGGCTCCCTAGTGATTACTTTAGTTTTTTTTTTTTTTTTTTTGAAAAACTGTAATTTTGGTTGTGTAAGTTTGTTACTCTACGATTTCGATTTTTTGTCCTGCATGTTTCGATTTTTGACAATTTCAATCATTTATCTTCGAAAATATTTTAAGTGGCATTATATATACACGTTTGCTTCACATCAATACTGCATTGGTGCCACATTAGTATATTAAAAAAAGAATAAAATTGTCAAAAAAATAAAGATAGCAGTTTAAAACTAAAATTAAAAATATAAAGGATCGTAATCGCAAAATGACAAACATACCGATGACAAAAAGCAATGTTCTCTTTTTTAAGTCAACCACGTAAAACTCAAGTTCGACACTGGTTCGGTTGATTCACCTAACTATACCAACAAAAATTATTGGGAAGAACCTCAAGTAGAAGAGAAAACAAATAATAAACATATTTAATTCTCCGACTTATAACTATATTTTATATTCAATTAATGTCAGCAAGGAGAGTGGCGCCCAAGTCTTGACTGTAATATCACTAATATGTATATTGTGTGATACCCACGCTTATGAATCTATGTTAATTAAATAAAAATTTGTGGTTATACATGTCATAATCATAATATAAAACTAGAGTTGGTTTCTCGTGAGATGGTGACAGGTCAATCTTGCTCTACAATTAAGAGTTATATTTTTGACACAAATATATTAACTATGACCATGACAAATAATTTTTTTTATACATTAGTACTTTTTTTTTGAAAATATTATGCTTAATTAAAATTTTATTGCTAAGATATAATTAAAAAAATAAAAAGATATGTAATCAAAATTAAAAAATAAAAACGGAACATTATTTGTTACGGATATTTGATAAACAAATATAAATTAACACAAAAACAAAAATAATAATTAATTTTAATTTTTTATTCTTATTTTTGCGTTTAATGATTAATAAATTTAACCATAATTTTTTGTTCATTAACATTCTACATAATTATTTTTGAAATTTCTCAAATCATTAATGAATTTACTAAAAATAAAATCAATCATTTAGAGGATACATTGTCAATTTGGAGTATATATATTAAAGATGGAGTGAACTTACAAAAGATGAAGCCTAAATAACACATTTTTTATTTATTATGAAATAGTTATAAAAAAAAAGTCACATGAATCACTCTTAAGTTTTTTAAAATTTTAAAAAAAAACTAAATTAATATTTTTTGTGTGAATAAATAATGTGACCGTTGTAGATTGTCCATCTAATTGTTACTCTTTTATTATTATTATTATTATTATTATTATTATTATTATTATTATTATTATTATTATTATTTTGTGATTAATTTTTCGGGAAAAATGTCATTTCCATGTCAAATTTTTTATAAAAAGAACTTTAAAAAGTCTATAACCTAACGGCTCTTACAGGTAATATTATATATATATATATATATATATATATATATATATAATTAATTTTTATATTTAAATAAAAATTAAAATCTCTAACGGCTAGTTAATAAAATAGTAATAAAATCTTCCTATAAATATTAATCAATTTTTAAAAACTCATTCATTCTTCCTCAAAAAAAAACTCATTCATTCTTCTCATGAATACATTTCTACTCATCAATCAAACTCAATATCTCTTTTCTATCCCTTTTAACAAAAAAAAAATATTTTCTTACCATTCTTATATTTCAATATTTATTTCTTGAATACTAATTTTATCCTTATGGATGAAAATATGAATTCTACAACCACATCGGAAGAAAATGCTTACAGTCAAAACTCCCAAAATGGACCTCAATTTGGTTCTTTTAGCAACATTTCATCGAACCAAGATTCGAGTCTCGATGAAGACGTAAATGAAGAAGAAAATCGTCCAATAGGTCAAAAGGCCGAAAAAAAGAAAGGGAGAAACAAAGTCAGTTCGCCCATGGTATGTATGATAGAAAAATACAATCGTATGCTTGAATTGTTTACTCAGTATATCGACATAAAAAAGAATGAATTTGAATGTAAACAAAAAGAACTTGCAATAGAGGAGATGAAAACAAAAGCTGCCTTGATCAAATATGAAGCAAAGAAGAAAAAATATTTGCTGAAGGAATACGAAATCCTTATGAAGGATGCTTCACAAATGACGTCGAAGCAGCTTGTGTTCCATGAACGTCTTTGTGACCAAATTAAAGAAAAATGGAATATGTAATTTTCAGTTGGTGTGATTCTAGTTTCAATTATTGTATTTCGTTTTCCAATGAATAAAATATATAATTTTTTCAATTAATGATGCATTTTTGTTAATTTAATTTTAAAATAATTTGATTTCAAACTGGCCGTTGCTTAACACAAATTAACAATATTTATAAACACTTTGTGCTGAGCAATTACAGCTAGGATATTTGTCCTATGCAATTCAACGTTGTCTCAAACTTTCACCTTAATATTAGTATATTACTAATTCTTTTGATAGTAATTGTTTTTTTACCTACTCTCAAATTCTCAATTCTTCTGATGATTTGCAAAAATTATTTAAGAACTTAACTCCACAAACAAAAATAAATTTCATTTACTCCGTTATTATACATGAAAATGAAATGTGAGTGTAAATTAATTTTAGTTGTTAAACACGATTTTCTAATTAATATCTTATTTCATGTTTTTATAATTGTAGTGTTTTGTTATATATGGTTTCTTAGGCATCAACATTTCGACAATTTCGTTTATACTATTTTTTTAATAAATAAAATTAGTAAGTGTTATATTTACTATCCACCTATATTTATCGTATTCATTATCGATTTACGAAAGTTATTAGCCTAGCTAAGTTGTTATAGAATTACATTATATATAGTTTATTATAAACTGATTTTAATCTTCAATTTTTCTCTTGTGGGACCGGACTACACTATCACATAGCATCCTCGTTAAAAAAACACATAAAACCTCTTATGTGAAAATAATGGTCTTTATACCTCATGTTTTTAAAAACCAGTCATAAAACACAATGCAATATTGCCTAATTTTTTTCAAAACACATCTTGTAAATGATAATAAATTTAATATATGTGGTTTTGTGGTTTTTGCAATTTTAAATCCACATGATCTTAAGTTTTTACACACTAGTAATTAATGCAAGATATAATATATTTCAAATGACATCATTATTTGGTGAATTTAAAACCCATACTAATTAAAAACAAATATCATATAATCATGTAAAGAGTGGATTTGAAATTTATGGACTTACTTTTATTTGAATATTGATATACATCCATCCAAACTCAGCCTAATTGAATTTTTGTTATCAAATTTTTATTTAGAAGTGAAAAAGAATTCATCGTCTCTACTATAAGCAAGCTTTTTCCTTTAGACTTATATTATAACATTATATTCTTAATTTCCCCATATAAAATTAGGCGATTGGACAAATATTATATATATACAGATCATAACAACAATATGGATTGAAGTCGCTATATAATTTTTCGTCATTATCCAACAAGTTAAGTGCAACACAAAATCTTATGCCTACAAATTCTCAATACTTTTGTTAGAAGCTTGCACATGACTTGCCTCGTTTCATCCAGCCATTTTCTTCTCCTTCATGCAAAGGCCCCATAGCTCGTTTCATATGACTTTTACCCCCTAGCTTGTATACATATAATTTATTTTAAAAAATTTTAAATCAAAATTTACTCGGATAACAATCCGTCCGTTTAATTCGGGCTCGATAGTTCGAATTCCTTTGATATAATCTCACTTTTTTCTTGTTGAACATCAGCTGATTCTTCCTTCACATTTTTAGCTTCAGCCTCCTCATTTTCCTTGATCTTGGAATGTATGAAATCAACTAATCCTTGGAGGGAAAGATTAGGATCATCATTCTTGAGAAGCTGCTCCGCGATTTCGGCCGGAGTGACTTTAGCATTAGCCACCAGATGCTCGATTTTCTTGAACAGAGCATGGTCCTGGATCCCAAGATAATTACTCGCCAGGAGTTTGAAGCCAGATGGTGTGCAATATGACATGTTTATGTGCACATCCATACGACCGGGTCGTAGCAAGGCTGGATCGAGCTTCTCGATGTGATTCGTGGTGAAAATTATGATCCTTTCGTCTCCACAGCTCGACCATAAACCATCCACAAAGTTCAACAAACCAGAGAGAGTCACCCTGCTTTCTTCCTCGTGTGACGAAGAATCCTCTTTAGTAGTAGTAGCAGTAGTAGTGGACCTATCTTTCAAGTGAATGGTGCAATCAATATCCTCCACCACTAATATAGATCTGTTTGCAGTACCAAGCAGCAATTTTCTCAACTCCGAATTCCTCGTTAAATCAGTCAACTCCAGATCATACACATCGAAGTTCAAATAATTGGCAATTGCTGCGATCAAGCTCGATTTTCCGGTCCCTGGAGGACCATACAGCAAGTAGCCTCTTTTCCAGGCCTTGCCCACTTTCCTGTAATAATCTCTCCTCTTGACGAACCGTTGAAGATCATTCAAGATCATCTCTTTTTGATCGGAATCCATGGCCAATGTCTCGAACGTTGATGGGTGATCGAGATTTACAGGAGTCCACATCTCTTTTATGTCGTACATATTGTCGTAATCAACTGTGAAAAGCTTGATCGTTTTCTTCTCCTGTTTCTTGTTTTCTGCCTCGTTTATGATGTATGGCAAGTATGACTCGATCGCCAGATCTTTGTTTTTCCTGTGGAATGTGAGCTGAAACGACCTGATTACGGATTTCATAGTTGAATTCCTGTCTCTGGGATTGTAAAAGTCCCTTGCTTCAGTCTTTGTGCAGATCCAAACCCACCTGAATTTCTCTCCTTTGTAAAAATCCAACACTTCTTCGTCATTATCAACTGTGATATTCAGGCTCTTTTCTTTCTCCGGCTTGCTGATTTTGAGCCGCCGGGTGTTGGGGCTGGCTTTCGAGCCCAAATAGGCTTCCGCAGCCTCGTAGATTTGGTTGCTTTCCAATCCATCGAACTCCTCGATCACCAGAGTCAACTGGTTCGAGAATTTGCTGAAGAAATTCCGAATGCCGGAGAAAACGTAGTCCTGGAATTCGTAAGGGAGGAAATCTTGGGTCACGCCGCGCACCACCACGGCGGCGGCGGCGATGGAGCCGACGGTGGAGAGGATGGTCTTCGCGGTGGCTAACTTGGATTCCGACGAAGCCATTGGTTTTATGCAAGAAATCAAAGAAAGGACAAATTTCGTGATTCAAGATTTGAATTGCTTTGAATTTCTTGATTCTTTGTGTTTGAGAAATATGAGAGTAATGTGTTCGCTAATATTTATTTTCTCACGCGCAACATTTTATAGACTCACTCCGTTGTTTCGGACAAACTTCCCGCACAAGGAAGAAGTCGCAGCAATTAATTAATTCGAATATTCGACCCATAATATGATAAATAAATAAATAAATAAAATCCTAACATCAATAATTCAATGGGAACACGCGCGTTAAATGAATTTTTAATGACAAAGATTACTTTTGCAAAAACGCAGCTCACTATTTTTCCCAAGTATCTTAATGACAAAGATTACTTTTGCAAAAACGCAGCTCACTATTTTTCCTAAGTATCTTAATACATATATTTAATAAAAACTATTGATGTATATGTACATGTTACATGTTTGTATAGTTTTTTCTGGATACTTATTTTTTTAATTTTAATTAGGTTTTATATAAAACTATGAACACTTTGTATTGAACATATGTGATTATTTTGTTATAGTTTGTTAATTCTTTTTGGAGAATATTTGTAGTTTGTATTTGTATAGATAATGTGGTAATCTTTTATTTTGAAAAGTGGACGCGGTCAGGTAGTTTCGGGAAATTAAATTTAATAACATAGCATTTTGATGTTTATTTATTTTTATTAAGTATTAGATAAATGAGAAAAGTATACATTGTTTAACTGATAATGGATTTTTTAAAATTTAAATAAGAGTCACATGGTCGGATCATCAAGTGCCTCAAAGGCTCAAACCGTATAGACTAAATACAACTACATAAGGAAACTGTCCGCACAATAGACGAGATTTGAGCATAGACTCGAGACTTGCTTATCTCAAACAAATAAATTACTAATAAACTACAAAATTTACCTAAATATAATAAATTAGAAAATCTACCTAAATAAATTAAAAAATATATCCGTGAACAGCGAAAATCGAACCTGAGACTATATGACTCAGAGCTTCAGTCTTAGCCAGTAGGCTTAAGCCTCGTAGGCAGTTCTGGAACATGTTTGACTTAGATATAAACATGTTTATTTATTTTTGCGTCACACATATATTTTTTTCCAGGTTTCTGCTTTTCAGCAAGGAGGCCGAAGAAGTGTGCAGGTGCAGCCCAAGTTTTGACCAACTAGAGACTTTAGGTATTGGCTTTTTCTGCAGGTGCTTTCCGATTTCAACGAAATTTCCTAGCAAGTAATTTTGGTCTATTCTTCACATGCTTAATTGTAAAGTTATAGACGACTGATGTAACCAAATCAAACCCAATATTTTTAGGTGGAGGACAAAAATTTCATTGTAATAGTGACCAGAAAAAAAAGGATTAAGTAATACACTTATATGGAATCAGGTATTTTATAATTCCAAATAAAATAATAATAAAGTTACATACAAATTTCTGTGAGACGGTCTCAGTGCTCAATTTTGTTAGACGAATCTATGACAACTCGATCCTTGAAAAGTATTACTTGATGTTCATATGATCACTGCAAAAATATTGTATTTTGGAATTTGGATCCTTCGCATTGCATGACCGTTGGATCATGTAGACATTGTATGAGGTCCACTTGATCCAACAATGGTGTTGTACACGAGATCATGTCCAAAAAATTTTATATATTAATATTTAAGTTATGGAGGAATATTATCTAATTGATTGAGTGATAAGTATTATTTTTTTTTTTAGTACAGTTATGAACTAGACTGAGTTATGCCACCAATAACAATCAAAGTATGCTATTTCCTTCAAGCTTCCCTCTTCTACCTTCAAATGATTAATAAATATTATTTTTTATTGTAAAAATAAGTAAGGTTGGTCGTAAGACTGTCTCACAAGAGACTTAATTTTTTGTATCTATTGTTTAATATTTTAAACTTGGAAAGCAAGGTTCTAAAATTAGCTACAACCATTAATCAATTAATACAAGTGTTGTGCCCCAAAATCGGGGTTGGTCGACATCGGTATTGTTTTCAAATAACATTCAAAAACAACAAGTTTCATAGTACAGACTTTAACAAAAAATCAGTATATTATTTCATGACAAAATTTCTTCTTACATCTCATAAAAAATCATAAACCAATTCATCAGCGGAAGCTAAAACTAATCTTCATAGAAAAAAAAAACTCAAATAATAGCAGCACTTCTAAATTTCTCTTTTTTCACGAGTCCAATATTAGCTATGATCTTCATCTTCAAGTTCTTCTTTATTTTTATCTGAGAAGGAAAGTAGGGGTGAGTGTTTTGAAAAATACTCAGCAAGTGGAGGCCGATCGTACACACAAATATCGAATATATATACATGATACGAATTCAAAGGAGGCATGTTCCAGTGCATATCGCAGCAGAATTCAAGACAAGAAACAATTAGAGTTTGAAGCAAGGCTGCATAATATCTCATAATTGAATCATGTACTTAGACTTAGCACTGTTATTCATTTTGTTAATCATGGTTACTGATCAGTCCCTAATTGTTATTCCTCTAAAAGGACGAGGCCTTAAACTTTTATTATAACCCACCACATCAGGTCCTTATATCATATCATGTTTTCGGAATTTCCTTACCATTTTTTAAGTTGAATTCTAACAGTGCATAACAAGAAATCATGCAGAATAAAATATGAAACGAAATCAAATGACATGAAACGAGTAATGTATGATCGATTTTTCGAAATCAAGAACATCATTATTTTAAAACATATATATAAGCCCACTTACCTCGATCTCAGATTCATATAGTGGAAATTAACATGGACCATACTCGATAAAAAAACTTAAGAGCTATATATCCAAGAATTCTCAAATTGAGTCTTTCTATGGCAATCGATATCTACGCTTTTGATATTTACCACTACCGTTCCATTAGAAAATGGAAATTCGTATAGTCAAACTGGCAAAAATACCTTCCTACCGCTAAGATCATTTAGAATGAATAAATGTATAGTAAGTTTAAAGGGAAGAATATATGAAGTGGTGGTAGAAAGATTGTGCTGTCAACTAGAGATACAAGTTGGCAACAACAAATTAGAAATTCTTGGTGGAGGATGAAATTTTGGATTAGGTAATGAGAATAGAGATTTATATACACAAGACAAAGGGACATTAAAGGTTACCAATTTAATTAGAAAAGTTATTATCATATTGATAGTAATTTATGAAAAAGAGTTAAAATAATAATTATTCTATATTAAATAAACAAAAAAATGTTAATCTTACTAAAGCAAATGAGTTTCATACGGTTTTGAGGAAAAATATAATTTAATGGACAAAAGGTGGGTAGTAAATTGAGAGGAGAAAACATGGGTTAGTGGGTAGGAATTTGATAGGTCATGGTGGTTTATGACAAATAGTAATTAGGGCGTAATGGTTGGTTAAAGACTAGTCAATATAATTTTTTAGCACATGACAAATAAATTATCTGATGATGTCGAAATTTTCCTCCGGGTTCGGTCTGGTAGAATGGATCCTCCAACTTTTTTATAAAGCAGGTCGGGTCAGGCACCAATGAATTCTGCATAAGCAACAGCTAGGTCAGGGCGGCGCCGAAAGTGTTTTCGGCGTGACCCCTCCGATGCATATGTCAATGTCTTGAAGGCAGAGGGTATGATGAATGCGAAAACAGAAGAATATGAGTGCGTGAATGTAAAAGTGAGAGTGAATGTCTAAGACCATAATAGTACTTGTATTTATAGGAAAAAAAAATAAGTTACGTAGTCGAAGTCCAACTAGTTCTGAGGTAGGACTCTCATTCATTGGACCGCCCTCAAGCTTATCCATATCTCCCGAATATTTAAAAATAGCCAAAATTATCTTCAATGTATCTGAGTTCCACTTGAACTAGAAAAGTATGCACAGTCCATTGGGCCCCAGCTCGGGTCGACTCATTAACAACAGTCCAGGTCATGACAAGACCCAACATGTGATAACTGGTCCAGACCGAATCTCCTAATAATGATTCTTTTAACTTTTGGGCCAACACATATAAACCTATCATGAATGTGTTCGGGTCAAAATATTTACAAGGGGTATCATTATCTATATTGATAATTTGGACACAAAAATAGATTTTATATATATTCCCAAGAGATAACATAATTTTTCTTGTAATTTAAAAGGTGGTGTATTTTATAAATTTTTAAAGTTTTCACTTTCGTTTTAGTGCAAGGATAATATCTTAAACACTACCAATTAGATAAGAGAATTAATTATGATGGTTGAATGAATTTATAAAATTGGTTAAAATTTTAAATACTAATAAGTATTTCACATTAAAATAACAATTAAGATAAATTATTATTTTTAACATAAGACTAGTGAATAAAAATAATAAGTTTTCTTTACATAACTCAATTTTCAAATTCTTAATATATATAAGACGAGAACAGAAATTTAGAATAAAACTAAAATTAGAAATCTTAATTTTATTTCACTAATATATAAAATAATTTACAAAGATATTTTTATTTATTATATCGTAAATATAGTTACGTGTATCACAACAACAAGGTTAATTCAACTACAAATTATATTGATTTTCCTTCAGTGATTTTAGGTTAATAGAAAAATAGTGTGTATTAAATAAGTTACATATATTTTGTAGGAAAAACTAGACAACAGAAAAATACGATTCTAAAAATATTAATGGTATTTTACTGTTTCATTTGAAAGAGTGCATAATATAATTTTTAAGCAAATAAATTGATTCTAGAGTCACGCGAAAAATTAATTGAGAAAAAACATATTCCTTATGTAATAATGAAAAAAATACCCATTCAGCTCACATATTTATAAAAATATATATAATATAATATAATAGATAATAGATCTCTCACTTCTTTTCTTGTTCAACATCAGCTGATTCTTGCTTTAACTTTTTAGCTTCACCCTCCTCGTTTTGCTTGATCTTGGAATGTATGAAATCAACTAATTCTTGAAGGGAAATATTAGGATCATCATGCTTGAGAAGCTGCTCCGCGATTTCGGCCGGAGTGACTTTAGCAAGAGCCACCAGATGCTCGATTTTCTTGAACAGAGCATGGTCCTGGATCCCAAGATAATTACTCGCCAGGAGTTTGAAGCCACAAGGGGTGCAATATGACATGTTTATGTGCACATCCATACGACCGGGTCATAGCAAGGCTGGATCGAGCTTCTCGATGTGATTTGTGGTGAAAATTATGATCCTTTCGTCTCCACAGCTCGACCATAAACCATCCACAAAGTTAAACAATCCAGAGAGAGTCACCTTTCTTTCTTGCTCGCGAGAATAATTAGAATACTCGGACCTATCTTTCAAGTCGATTGTGCAATCAATATCCTCCACCACTAATATAGACCTATTTGCAGTGCCCAACAGCAATCTTCTCAAATCAGAATTCCTCCTTAAATCAGTCAACTCCATATCATACACATCGAATTTCAAATAATTCGCAATTGCTGCGATCAAGCTCGATTTTCCGGTCCCCGGAGGACCATACAGCAAGTAGCCTCTTTTCCAGGCCTTGCCCACTTTCCTGTAATAATCTCTCTTCTTGACGAACCGTCGAAGATCATTCAAGATCATCTCTTTTTGATCTGAATCCATGGCCAATGTCTCAAACGTAGATGGGTGATCGAGATTTACACGAGTCCACGTGTTTCTAATTATGTCGGAATCAACCGTGAAAATCTTGATCGTTTTCTTCTCCTGTTTCTTGTTTTCTGCCTCGTTTACGATGTATGGCAAGTAAGACTCGATCGCCAAGTCTTTGTTTTTCCTGTGGAATGTGAGCTGGAACGACCGGATTTCGGTCGAATTCCTCCTGTCTCTGGGATTGTAAAAGTCCCTAATTGCTTCAGTCTTTGTGCAGATCCAAACCCACCTGAATTTCTCTCCTTCGTGAAAATCCAACACTTCTTCATCATTATCAACTGTGATATTCAGGCTCTTTTCTTTCCCCGGCTTGCGGACTTTGAGCCGACGGGTGTTGGGGCTGGCTTTCGGGCCCAAATAGGCTTCCGCAGCCTCGTAGATTTGGTTGCTTTCCAATCCATCGAACTCCTCGATCACCAGAGTCAACTCGTTCGAGAATCTTCTGAAGTAATTCCGAATGCCAGAGAACAGATACTCTATAAACGTTCCGCGGCATTCAACATAGAAACTGACTCGGAGTTTTAAAAAGTCGTACTTAGCAGAATTTAACATGGAATCTGATGGAATGTTTTAAAAAGTAACTTTTATATACTCTATAAACGTTCTGCCATATTCAACATGAAAACTGATTCAGAGTTTTAAAAAGTCATATTTAGAGTATTCAACATGGAATCTGATGGAGTGTTTTAAGAAGTAATCAAACTTGACATTTTATTTTTTAAAACTTTATAAAAGCTTATAGATATCCAAAAATGTCAATAAACTTTAATTGACTTCTAGGGAATGATTTAGTACAAATTTTGAAACCTTAGATTCAAAAAAAAAATCTATATACCATGAAATTATTTTTGATTCTTTTCTAAATTTGTATTTACGTTTATAATGTTTTACACACTATTAATTAATTTTTTTTTCTATTTAAACATTGTATTATAATGAGTAAATTAATATTTAATCATTTTTAAATTTGTTTGTAGATATTTGAAAATCAGCATCTTAAATATCGTTCAAGTTATATAATCTATAAAATTCCATACAAAAATTTAAAATGTCCTAAAAATCTTCCAAAAAGTCTGCTAAGAATTCTGCAGGAATCCATAGAATTATTTCTATAATTATATAAAAATCAATAAAAATATATCAACTCCACAAAAGTTTACTCCCAATCGAATATAGGACTAATTTGTTCACTATATTCACTCACACCACCATTTTATAGACTCCACTCAGTAGTTTGGTCAACCCCCGACACAAGAGGTAGTCGCTACAATTAATTAATTCGATCCAAAATATAGTGTATAAATTAAAGGGGAAATTGCATATATCACCACTGTGAAATCTCGAGTTTGCTAATAACACCTTATGAAATTTTTTTAAGCTAATAACCCCATGTGATTCAAAATTTTTAGCATACACACCCTTTCCAGTTAAAAATTGACAAAAATACCCTTACTTAAATAAATAATTAAATTAATTTTGTATTATAATTCTATATTTAATTGAGTAAAATAATCAAATTTTATTTAAATAACTATGAAAATTATATATAATTATTTTATCATAATATTTGTCATACACGAAATATATTTTAATATTAAATTGTATTATAACATTAAGGGTATTTTAGTCATTTTTTAGCCAGAAGGGGTGTATGCTACAGATTTAGAATCATGAGGGGATTCTAGCTCAAAAAATTTTCATAGGGGGTTATCATCAAACACGCGATTTCACAGGGGTGATATATGCAATTTTTCCTAAATTAAAAGAAAAAATGCTAACGTAAATTGTTCGATGGGAACACGTAAAATGAATTTAATTGACAAAGATAATTATAAATAAAAATTAATTCACAGTTTTTCCTCAATATGTTTGGATGCCTAAAAAATGAAATTTGGAATTGGATTTAGAATTGAAATTGGATTTGAAATTAGAATTCATGGAATTCAAATATCACTTTGGTGTTTTGAAAAAAATTAAAATACATATTAAAATTTACTATCATAATTTTAGGAAATTTATATTTTTAAAACAAAAATGTTAGAAAAACTTAAATTTATAACGAAAGTTTATAAATTTATTATTAGAAATAATTTTATTGTTTTTATACACCCAAATTCCATGAAATCCCATGAAATCCGACCAATTTTATAAGGATTTCACTTAGTTAAATGAAATCCCATAAAATTTCATCAAATATCAATCCCGTTTTAAAATTTTATTTTGCCAAACACCAAAACAGTATTTGCAAATCTATTTATGATATACATATATAACGTGTTTGTGCAGTTTTTTGTATATTTATTTTTGAAGTTTAATTAATTTTACTAGATAAAACTATCAAGTTTATTTGTGATTATTTTGTTATAGTTTGTAAATTCTTTTTGTATCATATTTGTAATTTGTATAGATAATGTGTGAATCTTTTGTTTTGAAAAGTGGATGCAGTCTGCGATTATCGGTAAATTATAAATACTAGTGTATTGATGCACGCATTGCGTGCTTCGAACTATAATATTTTTGTAATTAATTTGATTTATATTCAAATAGAAGAAATATCGTAATATTTGTAAAACGTATTTAGGGACTAATTTGAAATTTGAAATATCGAAATTAAAAAAAACAAACAAAAGAAAAAAAAACAAAAATATAATATCTATATCACATAAAAGCAATTTTGACAAAACAAAAGATGGTGTCTAAGGGTGAGATTCTTTATATACAGAGAGAAATAATAAAAAAAAGTTTAATGATACTTTATATTATTAAAAATTAAATAAATGAGACAAATATATATTGTTTTTTAGGTAAGAAAAATATAGGGAAAAATGTATATACTATATATTACTCATGTGAAATCTCGAGTTTGCTCATAATCTCTTATGAAAGTTTTTAAGTTAATAACTCCATGTGATTTCAGATATGTAGCATACACATCTTTTTCAGCTAAAAAATAACAAAAATACCCCTACTTAAATAAATAATTAAATTAATTTTGTTTTATAATTCTATATTTAATTGAATAAAATAATCAAATTTAGTTAAATAACTTTGAAAATTATATATAATTATTTTACCTTAATATTTTCTATACGTGTAACGTGAAATTGTATTATTACATTAAATTAATTAATCAGTTTAATTATTTTTTAAAATAAAATTTAATATTTAAATTAATTGAATTGATTGTATAAATAAACTTAATTGAAAATATAAGTTAATGCATTGATGTTTTAATTTAAATTTTCAATAAAAAATGATAAAATAGTTCATAAAAATCATTTAAGAATAATTTAGTCATTTTTAGCCTAAAGTTATGTGTATGCTACAAATCTAGAAGTACAGAAGACTATTAACTCAAAAAAATTTCATAAGAGGTTATCAGCAAATCCGAAAATTCACAAGGTGATATATGTCATTTTTCCGAAAAATATGCATTGTTAAGTTGATCATAATATTTTTTTTGTGTGTAAATTTAATATAGTCCGATCAAAGTATCTCAAACTGTTGACACGATATTTTATGTTGATGGCTCACTGTGAAAAATATGTGAATTACTCACGAGCCCTCGAACATTACAAACCAACGCTTGAACCGAATGGTTGGGGCACGTATGGTGGATTCACCTTATACAGACATAAATTTTGAGAGAAATAAATTATAATTTGGACAATTTATTTATTTAATTTTTTTTACAAGAAAATTTGGACAATTTATAAATCTCTTTGGCTTACTAATATTTTTTGCATGTTTTTACTAAAGAGTGATGCCCAATCGTTGACCATGTCGAGACCGCGTTTAGCTTTTGGCTTCTTTTCTGCAAGGTCATGTGATGTCAATTTCAATTATATTTCATACATACCAATTAATTTTGGGATCGAGTTTGTTCACATTGTTGATTGTAAACTTTTCAACACATCAAACTGAATTGACGACAAAAATTACATCGTGATAATGACAAAAATTAAAGGTTTATGAATTTGTAACTCGGATGCATATGTGGCTGATATAATTTTGTACATAATTAAACATTTTATTTGAAACATCTTACATTCAAATTTCCTAGAATTTATTATTACAGTTAAGTCTTTCTCTCTCTTTATTGGGGTCATTGTTTTTTTTTTAAGTACAAATTGTATCGAATATCGAAATTACATCATATTACAACACTAAAGAGTGAAATTTGCCCGCACAACCGACGGGACTTGAGCATGGACTCAAAACGTGCTTGTCTCGAGATAAGAAAGTACGTAAATCTACTTAAATAAATTAGAAAATCTATCCGCAGTCAGCGAGAATCGAACCTGAGACCTCGTGGTCTCAGGGCCTCAGTCTTGACCACTAGGCCAAGACCTCATTGGCGGGTCATCGTTAATATATATTGAGAATTTGTTTTGATGATTTTGACGGTGGGATTTTAAAACTCATTTCATATAAATTTCACATTTATTCAATAAATTCTAGGTGTGTTCACGGTTTGGTTAATCACTCGAATCGAGCCGAAACCGAAAATTCGGTTTGAATCGAAAATCGAACCGAAAATTCGGTTCGGTTTGGTTCGGTTCGGTTCGGTTTTTTTCGTTCGGTTCACCGAACTGAAAATAGGTTTTTTGATTTTCTAAAAATTTAAATTATTTTTTAATATTTTAATTCATTTTTTGTTTGCTTTTATTAATAAATAAATATGAATTAATTAAATAAATAAAAATTCGGTTAAACCGAAAATTGAACCAAAAAAACGAAAATATTTCAGTTTTTAACTGAACCGTGAAATTCAGTTCGGATTTTCAGAAAAATTTGGTTCGTCGGTTCAGTTCGGATCGGTTCGGTCCGGACGAACACCCAATTAAAATCAACTTGTCACCGAGTTGCACAAAAATTCAGTGCGATCGTCTCATGGGTCATCTTGTACTCATTCAAGTATTATTTTTCATTGTAAAAATATCATTTTTTGTTATTTATGTTATAAATAAATAGTGTAATAGAATGTATATGTTGATTACTGCAGGTATGCACGGAAAACCTACTCACCGAGTTGAATTAAAAAAATGGAAAATATTCAAGTAGTTTCTTGTAACGATCAAAGTATATTGAGTAAGTCTTTTGTGAGACGGTATCACGGATCTTATACGTGAGATAATATCACAGATTCTATCCGTGAAACCGGTCAACCCTACTTATATTTAAAATACGAAGTAATACTTTTAAAATAAAAAGTAATATTTTTTTCATGGATAACTCAAATAAAGATATGTCTCACAAAATTGACCCGTGAAACCAACTCACAAATTTTTTTTTTATCAATTTGCTTTCAGCTTCCATGGCATCCCTTCAAATGAGTAATGGTCCACGGCCACCCCATAAGTCCCAAATATGCATGTGAATAATTTGGTTTATATTTTTTCATGCATCCTAATAATGTAGTCCAGTTTTGATATTTCTGGTTATCTTTCTTATTTTTTTTACTAATTTATCCATAATTAACTACTTGTATAACTCTCTTATCCTATTAAAATTTTCATTAAATAAGAGTAAATTGAAAAATTGTTTTAAAATTTACCACTCTAAAAACTTTCTTAATATGTGTGAAAATATACAAAAGTTTAAATGAGTGGGACGGAGAGAGCACGTATCTCAGTCGCATATGTGGTGGTGTTCAATATTTTAAACTTGAAAAGCGAGGGTCTGAAATTAGCTTCAACCATTAGTCAGCACAAGGTTAATTCAATTACAAATGATATTAGCAATAAAGGTCTTGCACGACGAAAAAGAATTATAGAATCAAGAATAAAAAATATGAACTCCATACAACTTCAAGGCCAAATATTCGATTTCGCTTTATTTTTAATGTGCATAAACTCTCTAGATGAAACATGAATAGCAGCATCAACTAAATCTTAACAGTATCAAACTCCAAGCTCGTGTAAAGAATCAACCTTTTTCCAAATATTCGTTTAAATATTTCATCTATATATAAGTTTTATAAATTTCTATTTACACAGTACGATGAAATCCATCCTTCATCAACAGCCGGAATGGAACAGTTTATTATAAACTCAGAAATGTTGAGAACAAGACCATATTAACTAAGCTTTCTCGTCCGATCTCTGACTGTCACGCCTCTCCGACTCTCCTTTCTTTGTCCTCAGGATTTCCTTGATTTCAGTCTCTTTCTTATCAACAAAATCAATCAAAGCTTTGAAGTTAGAGGCTAAGGAGGCACGCCAGCCGGAACTTGAAGATTCGGTTTCCTCAGCATTCTGCTGCTCTCCCTCTGCATTATATCTATAGTATTGCGTACAAACCCTCCAAAAAAACACTATTAATGCCATAAAGCAAGCAATGCCGCATATAAGAAACAGTCCCCAGAAACTCTGGAGAGAGAGCCGGTTGTCATTTGCCAAACTGGTCGGAATCGAGCATTCTCTTTGTGAGAGCCATTTGTCATGGATTTTTTCGAGTTCGCCGCTTTCTGAGAGTTGGACTATAGCCGTTGACAAATCTACCGCCAGCGGCGAGTCCCTTTGGAATGCCTGAAGAGATGTTTCATAAGGCGAAGTTAAAACAACTTTCATGGAAGTATATGCATGGACAAACACCCAATTCTTAAGAATGAGCTAGTCAAACACTTTTGAAGGATCTGAGTGCTCAACACTATACCATTATTTATTGTTTATGCTGTCTTTCAATCTCAGATCTTATGAATTATATAGCAACGTAAACGTCACGTTTTTATGTTTTTGTCACATAAGTAGCTAAATAAGATAGAAGGGGCAGTTAATAATACCCAAAAGCTTCATTTTTCATTAGGAATTTGCCACTCCAATTATAATACAAATGGTAGAATGTGCCATATCACGGTGTCAGAGTTTTACAAAGGATTAATGAATTCTAACTTCAAATTTTAAAATATAAATATACTTACAAATCCCCAGCCGCTTTTTGTGAACTCTTGTCCCACAGTAGCGAACGAACACGGTGTGCTTGACAAGAATAGCTCGACATAAGGAAGCTCATCAACAATGGCAGCAACTCCACCACCAGTTGGACCTAGGTGAAGGTATTTAATATAGTCACCTTCGCTTTTCAGTATTCGGAGCCTCGACTCTGCTATGTTTAGTTGCTCTGTAAGATATTTATATGCAAAAGATCCATCCTGGACTCCTATAGGATCAGAACTTGAGATCAAGGAGTCGATTCCTTGAACACTTGTAGACAGCTGCTGCACTTTGAGCATTGATGTCAAACTAGCTGTATAGCTTGAATTGATGATTAACACTACAAAGAGCCAGACGAGCAGCACCAGTCGTCCTAACGTGCTTACTGTTGTTTGTCCTGTATGGAGTATAATCCGATCAAAGTTAAGCACTGAATTTCAAGAACGGACAAGAAGATCGTCCCTGGTATTCAAAAAAGGAGGAAACTATAGTGTACTTACTGTGAGAAAAGAATACTGTTGACAAAATAAACCTGAAAGACAAAACACAATTTAGTAATGATCTTATGAATGATCAAATAGTGTTGTGTAAATATCCAAATGAGCACATGTTTAAGCATGTGCGGCAGCTTGTTAATTTAGTTCATGCACAGTTTCAAACTTTCAACGAACTTTTGATGATCGAAACTTTAACCTTCAACAGAAGTGAAGCAGTTGGTACACGTTTCTATGACTAAAAAAGACGTGTGTTTTGAGTGAGTCTTGTATACTGAAGTTTTTCTAGAAATACCAACCAAAAGATGGTAACAATTTGTTCGCGAGGGGGACCACGGAACTCGGTATTTGTTCGATGTTCAAGAATCCAGACAACAGTTCCCACAAAAAGAAAGAAGATCCCAGTCACAGCCCACATTTCCCAACTAAATGGCATAAGGAAAGACCACGGACTAGATTTATTATGCATAACTTGAGCAACTACGACGAGGCCAGATTCCATGTAATGCTGTGTAAAGTCCACTATCCTTGTTCTATTTGTCGTAATAGTCACATCCCCCACAGCTGCATCATATTTCTGTGCAAGGACGATAAAATAAGTTCCCAAATCTAAAGTCAAAAAACAAATTTCAAACCATAAATATGTTCACAAAGCAGTTCCAAGTATGATGTTTCGATTTTGCAGAATTTGGTACAATATGTGCCAGAAAAACAGGCAAACTGACTTAACTTTTGATTTACTTTGGTATGAGAATACTTACATTTTGAGCAACATCATTGACAAGCTCATTGAATGAAGGATTTCGTTGGCCATTACCATACAACTCATATTGGTGAAGAACAGGATATGGCAACAACTGAATTGCAGCTTCAAATACATCAATGCAATATCCTCTGACCCCTAAAGCTCCATTATCCTTGTTTGCAAACTCGGTAAAAGTAACCCTATAAGGCACTGCAATACGCATGGGCTTCCCATTATTTGGAAACACCCATCCTCGAGGTTTTTTTGAAGTTTCACCAGGCCATATTGCATCATAAAGATGATGATTACTGGTTGAAGTGTTTGTTGGTGTTTTGTACAATATTTCTGGAGGAACAATAGAAAGACCGGAGTAATTCGACCAATAACCAAGTCTCCGAAATCCTCTTCCACCAATGTTTAGAATATCGAATGCCCGATGGATCAAATTCTTCTCCGAATCAAACCCAAAATGTCCTGTCACACCAGTAAAGTTGGTTGCAGTAAGAATTTGGAGCAACTCAGGTCCTTGATCAAACATTTGGAGGGGCGTTAAACGGAGGGGACTATCATTTGTGTGAAACAATCTTGGGTCATCAGAAAAACTTACATTTCCTCCACCACTCAAGAAAACATTGAGTGCTCGGGCTAGTAACCACAAAGAATCATAGGCATACAGAGCGTAGGAATTAAACTTTGAGGAACTTGTATTCTTTAAGTTGCCCCATTGTGAATCAAATCTTTTCTTGAGATCAGAATCGGGAGTGTAATGGCGAAAAGCTACAACTCCCTGTATAAGATTGGCTGTGTCAGGATCAATGGCTTCTGCAGTATCTAGAAGACATGGAAGCCAATCTGTAGCAATCCAAACGTAACCACTGCTCATCATTAGAAGTTCCTTGGCTACTGAAAAGATAGTGAGACCAGAATCTGGATACACATGTATGACAAAAACCCGTGATTCCAACATGTTCACTCCTACCAACAATTCTTCAATGTCACTTCTTGAAGCTCCAGGAAGAAATGCAGCCTTATGAGAAATCTTGGAACGTTTTGTTGCAAGCGCATCGCCTAACGCAGAAATCCCATTTCTACCATAATCATCATCGATATAGATTGCAGCCACTTCTTTCCAGCCAAAATATTCAACAAGATCAGCAATGGCATGCATTTGAAAATAATCACTTATAGTGGTTCGAAGAAAGTAAGGGTACCGTAGAGCATAAAGACTCGGATCCGTGGCACCAAACGACAAAAGTGGTATGTGAAGTTCATTGGCGACATTTGAAATCGCATGAGCTATCTCCGACGACTGTGGACCTATTGCAGCTACAACTTTTCTCCCCATTAGTTGCATAGCTACACAAGTAAGAATGCACTGTCATAGTTTCTTCCCACTCCTCATTATTAATTATTAGGAACTAAGGCATATCGTTCTATAAAAAAACTGAAGCCAAAAGAAACTATCATTGTACTGCACAATTGCAGACATCACATCTTAGATAAGTATCATTCGAAACTTAATAAACTGAACCAGAATTTACTGAATTTAGCATGATGTTTGATTTTATTAACACTTAGCTTCATTGTGGCAGCAGCAGCCTATGTAAATTAATTTGGAGGTGGAAGAATATTTCATGATTTGAACTTTAAAAACCTAAAAAAGTCAAGTTCCACATTTGCTTTTGCTGTTCTACAGAATTAATTGACCATATAGCACATCATGAACTTCGAACGTTCGTCGACTTCATATCTACAGCACCCGACGATAAGAGCATTACAAACGCAACAAAGCCTCAACATATAGACACCCAAATAAATTCAAAAAATATATGTGGGACAACTTCAGATTATAAAAATGTTTTACTAGCTTACTAGCTTTCTTTTTTTCTATTAGGGCCGGGGATTTAAGACTACGACCACCATCGAGAATATTTTGTTGCTATACAGTAATGGCCAATAGCTTCTTAGGCCAATCATCTTTGGTCTTTGACATAATTTAGACTAACAAATAATACCCATGACCTTAAAAGGAGGAGGTAAGAAAAAAATCTCGCAGACAGGACTTTCATTATTAAAACTATGACAAGGATTCTGTTCAAGCCTAAGCTCTAATAGAAAACAAGAAAATATCAAGAATTGTCCTATAAGACAATCTATTCAGAAGAACAAAAACTACCTTTTCAAGCTTGAAATACTTGAAACAACTGATTGAACAAAGCTCCATAAAAAAGTCATTAAGTCGAAGACAACCAATTATACCTTCGACAGTTCCAAGAAATGCACTGCAGTTAGTATCCTCCATGATGAGATTGAGCTCTGTATCCTTCAATATGCTAGAATCAGAGTTGACATCTTCAACTGCAGCAAGAAGAGCTGGCCTTACGGACCGCCCAATAACCGAGTTAAAAGTGAACAAAGCTCCAATGTTCAACACTCTTTTCCCATCAGAAACAACAGTGGAATTCTCAGCCATACAAATGACTCCCATGGTACAAGAAATCAAGAACACAAACAACCTCCTCACATTTTTCATTTTCCAATGATTCAGCAAACGAATAACTCAACTTACATCGTCATCTTTTCAAGAAACCAGAAACTTGTGATATACCAATTAAGAATACACCTTGAAAACTAAACATACATGTTAGAAATGGTGAAGAGGGCGGGCCACATTTTTTGGTAGCATAAATGGAAAGAAGATGAGGGGGGTTAAAGTCCTGAGAGTCACTGAAAACATGGGGTTCCGGTAAATCCAACCTATATTAAGTCTCTTTCATTTGAATGCTAAATTAGTTCCAAATCAATACAGACAAATAAAAAAAACAACTAAACATTTAACACATGATAAATTCAGTCGACTTTCTATCGCTGCCATACGTTTGCAAAGCAACAAAATAATACACACATTAGCACGAACGCACAAAATTGCTCCACCAGTTAGGAACTTTCACGGCGAGGTGGCAAAGTGTCGATCTTTTTCTCTCACACTATAAAAACAAAAAAAAAAAACCCAATGTGCAAATGGGCAAATTTTTGGAAATTTCTAATTTTATTAAAGGTTATGGATTCTGGGTGGCATTGGATTCTGGGATTTTAGAGGTTTAAAGAATTCTTGAATCCCGGAAACATGCATGCGTGAAGTAATGTAAGATAAATAATTAGTATAACTTTCTTCTCAGTAATTTCATAATATGGGAGATGATCAATAAATGCCTGATAGAAAGTTAAAGTTTTCTCTCCGTCCCTGCTCGGAAATTTGTTGTTCTAACTCCCTGATTACATACCAACAATTGTTTGAACTCCTAAACGAAGTAAATTACGAAATTGCCCTTAAATATAATATAAACTAATTAATAATTTATTTTTTAATAATAATTCTCTCCCCTTCCAATCTTCCATCTCTTCAACGTCTTTCTACTTGAATTTCAATGCTTAAACCAGCCACGATCTATACTTTTTCATCGAGTTTTGGTGCAAAAAAATGAGATAAAGGAGTTTAAAGTGAAGAAGCGTCTTATTTTGAAAATTTATATGAAAACCAACATTGAAACATCAACTTCAAGGTAATTTTTTTTTTGCTGGAAAATTAAGAAATTTTTTAGATGAAATTTCATCTTGATGATTGTTTTTTTTTTAATCTTTTCCAATTGACTAATTCTTTGATGTTTTGTGTATATTGTGTGGTGGTTATGTGGAAGTTTCATAAAAAAATTAAAATTATACAGATTTGATGACGAATATTTAGGTTTTATGTATATCTGTGGGTCTGTGGTTCATCTCAACTAATTATAGGTTAATTATCTGAAATTCGTTATTGTTCTTGATTATAACGATTTTATTGTCAATTTTTATAGTTTAGTACTGGATTATAAAGATTATATGTGATAGTTTTTATAGTATTTGAATGGGCTAATTGCATCCATACCCCCTGTGAAAAGTCTAAAAAGCATAAAACCCCTTAAGAAATATTAATAGGCTAATGCATCCCTAAGTTTTTTAAAATGTAGCACATTTCACCCCTATGTTATACAAACTCGGGCACATTTATTCCCTCTCATAGGGGTTTTTATGCTAATTTTTTTAAAACATAGAGTCTAACATGCTATTAATTTTACACATGAGGTTTTATGTCTTTTAGACTTTTCATAGGGGATGTGGATGCAATTAGCCCGTATTTGAATATTCTATTTACAGTTGTGATTTTGTGATATTTTTGTTGCGGAATGGGTTATGAATTAAATCATGATCTTCAGTGTTTATCTTATTATATTGAATGTTATGTTATTTATTATGTTCAAAATAAAATATGGAAACCTTGTTTTTTTTTTTTGTTGTTGTTATAAACGTAAAAAACATATGTTTGTAATTTCAATATTCTATAGTGGGTGTATTTTGATGAATATATTTGTGAGTCTCAACAAATTAGCATAATTTTTTTCGGAATTTATGATTATGCAATACATAGCACCACATCATAAGATGTTCGTGTTTCTAAACGATGACGATAATGTCCTTATTGTGATTTATCTTTATATATGAATGAAACTCACAATGATATTGAGGGTAGATAACAAACACGAACATCTAAACATTTTATTTTGAGAGGTATTCTACTTTCATATCATTGCATTCTATTCGACGAGTTCAATTTTTCTCGGACAGACATCCTGATATTATCAAGCGCCTGAACGACTATTTATGGGGAGTCATCATGTTATTGATTGTAACATTTAGTAGATAATTTTGTGAATCTAATAATACTAAATTATTTATTATTATCTAATTTTATTAAAATTTTCATACACGATTTTATCTTTTTAAGCTCAATGTAAATTATTTTGTTTTTATTTAGGTGTTGAGAAGTTATCGTCGACATAACAAAAAATATTGGGCTTTCATAATCAAGAAAACAATGTATGCTCCATCTTCACACTTGCACAGGAGAAAGCGGTTATGGAAGTTGGCTCGAGCACAGACCTTCGAGGAGATATACATGTTCCAGTGGAAGCATTGTTGATTTATGCTTGATTTGATGATTATATGGAACACACAGTTGTTTTATATTAATTTGAGTTTTGGTTGTAGTGTACTCTTATGTATTATGATCTCTTGTATTGTTCTAAATATATTTGAAATGATCTCGAATCGAATACAGTTGAAACTAATTTACTATCACTTAGAAAGATCGGTCATAATGACCCAAAATTTTATTCTGAGAAGTATGTACTTTTATGGCTCATGTGTTGTGCCACACAGACATTGTGGTGCAATCTTCAATTCCATTCTGCAAAATTAAATTTTTTTATAAGGTAGAACTTGAAGGAACAAGAGAATGATAAATGTATTGTATCAACAGACTCAATAATGAGAGGTATGTGATAGTAAACGCCTTTGATTGGTCAATGTTATAAATCTATTGATTTTTGTTTTATTGTGAGGGTCAAAAGAGTAATTTAAAGCAGATTGCTCAATGTCGTCTTGTGTCAGAAATCAACTATATTATCCCTAATCTTTTTTAGAGTGTTCCAAATACCTCTCATTAAAAGCCGAAATCTTGTACGCTAGAAAAGAGTGATCTTGATGACCCAAATGATTGTCCTTCAAGTTGGAACAATTTATGCTCTATTAAGGCTAATTTATTCTATTAATGCGTACATGTTGTGTTGGATCTCATAGTCTCAGATTCTTTGAGATTAGTGGAGTTGGAATACATGCGTTGTCTTACAAATTGATGTAATATATTATAAAAACTCAGATTCAATAACTTATGAGTTTGAATGTTTGAATTATTACTCAATTTTAGTCATTAAGAGACAATTGATATCAACAAATGTGATCTCATTGAATAAGGATCATTGTGTTTCTCCTATACCTTAGACAAAGTAGTGTACAAGATATTACATGACAAACACTTGGGTAATTGTTCTACCAATCTTGAGGTATTGAAAACTCTTCATAACGTTTGTAATGAGACATATTGTAGCATCTTGGTGCATGTGCAAACGATAAATCTCAAGTTCACAATGAAATGTCCTATTGTGCCAAAAATAAAGAGTATTATCCCTGATATTGTTGGATTGTTCCAAATACTTGACATTTAGAGCTGAAATATTGGACGCAAGGAAAGAGTGATCTTGATGGTCCAAATGATTGTCCTTAAAGTTGGAACAATTTATGCTCGATTAAGGCTAATGTATCCTATTTATCCGTAAGTGTTGTGCCGAATCTCATAGTCTCATATTCTTTGGGATTAGTGGAGTTGAAATACATGCGTCGTCTTACAAATTTATGTAGTAGATGATAAAAACTCAGATTCAACAACTTATGAGTTTCAAAGTTTTAATTATTACCCAATTGTAGTCATTAGGAGACAATTGACATAAAAAAATATGATCTCATTGAGTAAGGATCATTGTGTTCCTCCTAAACATTAGACAAAGTAGTGCACACGACATTACATTAAAAAAATTGGGTAATTATTCTACCGATCTTGAGGTATTGAAAACTCCTCATAACGTTTGTTATGAGACATATTGTAGCATCTTGGTGCATGTGCAAACGATGAATCTCAAGTTCACAAGGGCATGTCTTATTGTACCGGAAATTAAGAGTATTGTCCTTGATATTGCCCAGATTGTTTCAAATATCTGACATTTAGAGCCGAAATCTTGGACTAACAACTTATTAGTATGAAAGTTTGAATTATTATCCAATTGTAGTCATTGATAGACAATTGACATTAACAAATGTGATCTCATTGAATAATGATCATTATGTTCCTCCTATATCTTAGACAAAGTAGTGCATTACATGAAAAACACTTGAGTAATTATTCTACCGATCTTGAGTTATTGAAAACTCCTCATAACATTTGTCATGAAACATATTGTAGAATTTTGGTGCATGTGCAAATGATAAATCTCAAGTTCACAATGACATCTCTTATTGTGCCGGAAATTAAGGGTATTATCCTTGATATTGCTGGGATTGTCCCAAATACCTGACATTTAGAGCCGAAATCTTGGATGCTAGGAAAGAGTGATCTTGATGGCCCAAATGATTGTCATTCAAGTTGGAATAATTTATGCTCGATTAAGTCTAATGTATTCTATTAATGTGTATGTGTTGTGTCGGATCTCGTAGTCTTATATTCTTTGGGATTCGTGGAGTTGAAATACATGTGTCGTCTTATAAATTAATGTAATAGATGATAAAAACTCAGATTCAACAACTTATGAGTTTCAAAGTTTGAATTATAACTCAATTGTAGCCATTAAGAGACAATTGACATCAAAAAATGTGATCTCATTGATTAATGATAATTGTGTTTCTCATATACCTTAAATAAAGTAGTGCACAAAACATTACCTGACAAACACTTGGGTAATTATTCTACCAATCTCGAGGTATTGAAAACTCCTCATAAAGTTTGTTATGAGACGTATTGTAGCATATTGGTGCATGTGCAAACGATGAATCTCAAGTTCGCAATGACATGTCCTATTGTGCCGAAAATGAAAAATATTATCCCTGATATTGTTGGGATTGTTCCAAATACTGACATTTAGAGCCGAAATCTTGGACGCTAGGAAAAATTGATCTTGATGGCCCAAATGATTGTCCTTAAAGTTGGAACAATTTATGTTCGATTAAGGTTAATGTATCTTATTAATGCATACGCGTTGTGCCAGATCTCTTAGTCTTATATTTTTTGGGATTAGTGGAGTTTAAATACATGCGTCGTCTTACAAATTGATATAATAAATCATAAAAACTCAGATTCAACAACACATGACATAAGTTGATCTATACCAATGTAATTGGGCAACAAATAATGTGACAATGAAATCTTATCATAAGCATCATAATGTATGTTATGCATCAAATCATAACATCTTCGCATTGGCGCGAAAAATGAATCTTTTATAACCAATTGCTTCTCTATTTGTTCCGTAAATATCCGACATTGTTCCAAATTAATATGGAATGATTCTGAATCCAATAAAATTTGAACCTTTCCTAATTTATTTTCACTTGGAAAAGTTTATCTTATTGGTTCAAAATTTTATTCTAGTAAGTAGAACAACTTATGTTAAATTAGATTGCATGTGTACTCTTATTTTCATGTGTTGTGTCAAACACTACGAACACACATGTTATTTTAATAGTGAAATTCCAATACAAGAGTCGTCTTACAAATTAGGCTAGTCGATGCTTAAATATCGTATTCAATAATTTTTAAGTTTATAATTACATCTAGTTACACAATTGTAACATTGGACATTGAAACATGCATGTGTGAAGTAATGTAAGATAAATAATAGTACTGAGATAATCAACTTTCTTCTCAGTAATTTGATAATATTTCATTTTATTTTACTATGCAGACGCGAAGTTATATTTTGCGTAGGCTCAAGAGATGCTTCTTACTAATTACTAATGGATGATCAAAAAATTGTGAGGTAGAGGAATTTTCTCCAAGAAAATTTCTATTCAATTTTTTTACAACACTCATTCATTTTATTTTACTAGTAAAATGCATATGCTCCATCACTTATTTTATGACCAATATATATAATTAAATTAAAGATGATACTAATAATGAAATCTACAGTAACATTATATATATATATATATATATATATTATAAATCATTTCACATATTCCAATATGCATTATTAATTAATAGTTTTGATTATTATTTTAATATTCATCCTAAATTTATCATATTTAATTAACATTTTATTTTCTTTTCTTTTACCAACTAAAAATTAAACATAATAATTATAATAAAGATAATTTTATAATAACTTTTTAAATATAAACATTTCATTAATGGATTATATGATTTATTATATTATTTTTATTCATTTTATGATAAGATTTTATTATTGACATGCATATACTCAACCTTATCACCATGTTAAAAAAATGCATGTAAACATAAAAAATGAGGAAATATTTTAACAAAATATTTTTTACACAAAAGTATAAAATATAATAAATTAATCTACTTGCCATAATATTTTACATATTCAACATATTAGTTGTAAATAAATTATTTTTGCTCAACCTTTTTACTAAGTATTATTTAATGATAATTGATAGTTTTATTTTCGATCATTTGAATTTTTTTATATCGAGTAGATAAATTATTTTTATCTAACAATTTTATTTAACTTTATTAAAAGTAATTTTTATGTTTATAATTTGCTACGTTTTTATTAATCTATTGATTTGTATATCAATTCATGTATATATATATAGATATAAATATATATATGCATAATATTTCATTTATTAAAGTGATCATATAAATGCATGATATTTTATTTTTATATTAGAATGTATATTTCGTAAAGAAATATTAACAATTATTGGTTTATAGGCTACACAATAATAAATTTAGATAACCAATGTTTTTTTTTGAAATAATGTAACCTTTTTTTAAACAAACAGACTAATACAATAATCATGAAAAAAATAATATAACTATAGAATATATTATGAAACGCATAGAACTTTGAAATAAATCATCATAATAAATAATTGAAATAAATATTGAAATTTTGAATAATTGTCTAGTTACTTAAAATATTTTTAAAAAATCCAAAAATACTATATAATTTTTACTATAAAGATTTATTATTTTATTTATGTTGCAAAAATTTTTATTAACATATTATTTGAATTGTCCTCGTGATAATTTATTTGTATATACTATTATAATATAAGTGCAATCAAGAAATAAATTATTTCATATAGTTTCTTTGTTATTAAAAATACATTGTGTCAATTCGCATGCCTCTTATTTAATTATAAAATTCACATTCAATGAATTGATTTATAAGCTACAAAATAATAAATTTAGAATGCATGAAATTTTATTTTTATATTAGAATGTATGTAGTGACCCTGCATGGAATCACCTACTAACTGGCAACTAATAGCATGCATTAAACTTAATACAGCAAAATACTTAACAGAGTAAAAACGTGCGGAAACATAACCATAATTTACATATCAGCTTAGTAATATAATCCAGGCTTAAATCTGTAATGATACAACCATATCGAAAACTTAAAAGTAAACATTATACAGCTATATCGAATCCTACTGTATAATAAACTCATCAAGGCTCCTGCTCCCTAGTCCTGCCTTGAACTACTAGCTTCGTCCATCCTGCGACCTGCCCCATGGAATAGGGTGTCCAAGATAACAACTAGGACGTGAGCGCTAACGCCCAGTACATAAACATGAGTAAACATATGTATATAATGCATGCAACATGATGACTGGTAAAGGGTCATCCGAAAAGTCATGCTCAGAACCGGCGCCACATGAGTGCTGCCACCGCACGGATCAACCTCTGGGTGCAACCACACTCGTCTATTACACCAGAGTAGACAGACATAAATGCCCCCGCCGTCGCGGTACTCTCAGTGACAGACTATCGAGTATAGAGCTGAGCGGATCTATAGTCAGGTATAACAAGGTATAGGCTCAACGTGTATATGCACATGACATATGAGTATAGAAAACGGTAAATCATACATCATGCCATATAATAATGCCAAATAAATGCAACATATAAACATGTATACTCGCTGGCAATCTCAGTCAATGTGTACGTACCTCTAGGCTAGTTCAAGTATAGTAGATCCTAGGTTCCAAGCCTATATTCAAAAGTTCATTGTATCACTACACAAGTTCTATAAGCCTTAACTAAGCTAATAAGTACTCCCAAAACTTAAATAGATTCCCGGACCATACCTTCGTCCGTAGATAGCCCTTTGGAGACGCTGGTCCCGGATGACTATAACCACACCTTGGTTATTCCAGAACTTCTATTATAACCGATGTTGGTTATGGTGATCAGATCAATCAGAATTGATATCCGGTGCAGCGGAAGTTTAAAAATTTTATATGGAACGATTCCATAATGGGTATCAAAACTTTGCGATTAAATTGTGTGTGTAAAAATTAAATAACAATTATAAATTTTTACCTCCAATCTCGAATCGAGATTATGGACACCAACAGATTGCTCTGCTCTTGTTGTATCTCCCAGGAACTGATGGACGAACTGTTCTTCAATCAGGTCCACGAACAGAGATTTAATCCCTCTGATAGATTGCACTAGAAAATCTATCAGAAGTTTTTACGAAGAGAATTAACAAATTTGATCCGTTAAACCAGACTGCAAATTCAAAATTCACAGGCTGGATTTTTTCCGACAGAGAGAGGGAGGGGGCGGCCACTTATTAAAACGCAGCTAGGGTTTTCAAAATATTTTGTGACCTCTGTTGTGTAATTTCTGTACTGCAATAACTTATTTATAATGTGGGCTGCTAACAGCTTAGGGCCCATTAGTCATAAGTTCAAGCCTGAGCAAAGCCCGCATGTTCAGAAATTAATATAAAATTCATCGTGACTCAGATTGATAAACCAATTTCACCAATGTGTACAGAAATCATTTCTGCATCTTTTAAAGTCAAGATAAATTTTTCTGAATTCGAATTCAGTAATTTCCAAAAATCCCATCCCTATGTCATTTTAGGAAATCTTACTCCTCTACTCTTAAATAAGAAGTCTCACTTCTTTGTTCATTAAATTTAACTCTTTAAATTTAACTATCTCAACGGGGATTAAAAATCCATTACTCTGTGTGACCCTCAATGGTTAAGGGATACAGCTAGCCGTGGGCTCACAACTCCTTGTGACTCGGAACAACAATTTCCGACTTGCCCATCGAATCATGGTAAGAGCGCCTAGCAACATCGCCCCATGATTCCCTAGGTATCACTGATAGTGCCTGCAAGAACCAATAGATTTTGGTTAGCGTACAGTACGGTCCCTTCATCCATATATCCCGATCGAATCAACAACCATTGGTAAATCGAGAGTCGTTCTAGATTCGATAACTATGCAACGCATCTTGAAGATCAAATAGTGACATCGCATGTGCTACTAAGAAATCATTTCTTAAAACACATCATGTACTCTGGCCAGAGATTCGTCACACTAATATCTCCTCAGATTGCATAGGATATCCACACTCGCAAGTATGTGGTGAATCCTTGACAACAAAGCATAGACTCCTATATGTGTTGTAACTGTACCCAATCCCGACACCTGATGACCCCAATAAAGTCGGTAAATGAGTCAAAGTACAGTACTAGCATATAGAGTCTCAATGATGTTTCAAGTAGTAAGGACTAATGGTGTACAACCAAAACCGCGGACTTTATCCACTCGATAAGTGATAACCACTTGGAAAGTCCGGATAGGGTAGTTCGATCATTCATCATATGAATATCCATTTGCATACTTCGAACATCTCTATCTTCCTTACCAATGAAACTTGGTACTCTGCATCGCAAATGCTAGTCTCAAACTCGAGCGATCCTTATCCTTATTAACGGACGGCTCAATCGACTAGGAACTGTTTAGAATATACAGTGACTATAAGATGTGTTTCATGATATACATCCCCATGTTCTACCACATCTTATATACACTATAGTATATTCAAGGTCTTTATCAAAACAACAATAGTATATCACAATATAACAATATGAAGAAAGATAAAGTCATTGCCATTAATAAAAGTGTAAATTATATTAAACAAAAAATTGTTTATACAAAGAGTCATCAAAGCCCTTAGCCACAAGTTGGCTCACCGGGCACCCACTCTTTCAACCGATAGGGCCCTCAAGTGTATATCTCACACTATATAACTGAAGAAGAAAAACTCGGAATTCGTAATTGAAATGAATCCCGGAGACCCCTATTTATAGGCAAAATTCCCGGTCAGGATCGGAACCACCGATCTCGGAATCGAAGCTTTCGATCAGCCTCATTGCGTGCATGCAGGACACGCCAGGATCGGAACTTCCGATCCGACGATCGGAGCTTCCGATCTTCCCTCCGTTCAACACTTGTCAAAACTCGTGGCTGAGTCATCGATCAATGCTGGCAGTCGGAGATCGGAACTTCCGTTCCAGGATCGGAGCTTCCGATCTCGGTGCTTCCGATGAGCTTCCGAAGTGGCTGAGATCGAAGCTTCCGATCTGGGTTCGGAGCTTCCGATCCGGCCCAAAGTCAAAAGCCCAAATTTCATTCTGAAGTCCAATAACACTCCGAAATTAATTAATTACTAACCCTTAATCATTTTTATCATATTATTATCTTAAAATGAAATCTGGGTTACTACATTCTCCCCACCTTTAGATATTTCGTCCGCGAAATAACATCTAAAGACAAATCAAGATAACAATATGAAACATCAAATCATGTTTTATTACAACAACTGTAATTACATCTTACATGGTAATCAAAAGTACAAAGCAAACAACTCAGGATATTTCGCTTGCATACGACTCTCAGTTTCCCAAGTTTCTTCTTCAACGCCTCGGCGCTGCCACTGTACCATCACAAGTGGTATAGTCTTGTTCCGAAGAACTTTCTCCTTCCTGTCTAGGATACGGATTGGTCGTTCAACAAAAGACAGATCTGGCTCTAGCTGAATATCAGTAGACTGAATCACATGAGATTCATTAGCTATGTACTGTCGAAGCAATGACACATGAAAACCATTGTGTATACTGGAAAGAGATGGCGGTAAAGCCAAACGATATGCAACATCTCCGATCTTTTCCAGTATCTGGAAAGGCCCAATGAAACGAGGAGACAACTTTCCTTTCACACCGAATCTCATCACCTTCCTGAAAGGTGATACTCGTAAGAACACATATTCACCAGGCTCAAATCGAAGTGGCCTGCGGCAAATATTCGCATAACTGGCTTGCCGACCTTGAGCAACTTTGATCCTATGTTTGATCAAATCTACCTTGTCTACAATCTGCTGCACCAATTCAGGACCCTCGACTTGTCGTTCCCCGATCCCAGAATAACGGAGTACGACACCGTCGACCATACAATGCCTCGAAAGGTGCCATATCAATACTAAGATGATAACTTTTATTGTAGGAAAATTCGATCAAAGGTAATTGATCCTGCCAAGATAAGCCAAATTCCATCACAAAATAACGTAGCATATCCTCCAGCGTACGAATAGTGCGCTCTGACTGCCCATCAGTCTCCGGATGATATGCAGTTCTCAAACTCAGAGTGGTACCCAACGCCTGCTAAAAACTACCCCAAAAACGTGAAGTAAATCGCAGGTCTCTATCACTAACTATGCTCACTGGAATCCCATGCAATCGCACTATCTCCTGGATGTATAAGCGTGTCATGCGATCATAAGAATACTCCTGGTTGTAAGGAATAAAGTGTGCTGATTTCGTCAAACGGTCAACGACAACCCAGATAGCATCACACTGACGTGAAGTCATAGGCAAGTGGGTGACAAAATCCATAGTCACGTGCTCCCACTTCCATTCGGGAATCTCAAGATTCTGCAGTAATCCACCTGGTCATCGATGTTCAGCCTTGACCTGTTGACAAACCAAACATCTCGAAACAAACTGATAAACACTTCGCTTCATCCCCTTCTACTAGAATCTAGTTCGCAAGTCCTTATATATTTTCATACTACCAGGATGAACTGATAATCGACTCATGTGAGCTTGAGATAGAATATCATTCCTGAGCTCCGCAATATTAGGTACAACCACTCGATTGGATAGGCACAATAAATCATCTGCCTGAAAATGGAATCCAGATGTATTAACTCCATTGGCTAGACGTGCCAAACGCTGAGTCTTAACATCAGACATCTGAGCATCTCTAATACGAGAATACAATGCTGGCTCAGATAGAATAGTATACAAACGAATCCCATTCCTCCCTTTCTTGTGCTTGAGCGTAAAACTCAATGAACAGCACTCTTGAATCATATGAGATATTTCATTAGTCTGAAGTGCAGAAAGTCTCACCTGCCGACTCAAGGCATCAGCAGTAAGATTTGCAGAACCTAGATGATATTTGATTTCACAATCATAATCCTTCAGAAGATCCATCCAGCGTCTCTGTCGCATATTCAACTCTGCCTGAGTGAATAAATACTTCAAACTCTTGTGATCCGTGAATATCTCAAATTTCTTGCCATAAAGATAATGCCTCCAAATCTTGAGCGCAAATACAATGGCGGCTAACTCGAGATCATGCACTGGATAATTATTCTCATGCATCTTCAACTGTCGAGAAGCATAGGCAATAACATGTCCATGCTGTGTCAAAAGACATCCCAACCCCTGACCAGAGGCATCAGTATAAACAACATAACCTCCTAATCCAGAAGGTAGAGCTAGCACATGTGCAGTAGTAAGACGTCTCCGCAGCTCGTGAAATGACTGCTCACAATCCGAGGACCAAATGAAGGTAACATCTTTCCGAGTAAGCTGAGTCAAAGACCTGGCTGCCAACTGTGAAAAATTTTCGATGAACCGACGGTAATATCCAGCTAGACCCAAGAAACTAAGAATCTCAGCAACCGTCGTCGGACGAGACCAGTTCAGCACTGCCTCTATCTTACTAGGATCAACAGATATCCCTTCACTAGAAATCACATGACCGAGAAACACTACCCGATCAAGCCAAAGTTCACACTTGCTCAATTTCGCATACAGTTGCTTATCTCGTAACGTCTGTAAAACAATCCTTAGATGATGTGCATTGTAAGGACCCGATATGCGTATGTTAATTAATTTGTGTTTTACAAATATGTATTAATAAATATCGGTGTATAGACGATATTAAATTGCATATTTGATTTATAAATCACACAGGAGTTGAAATAATTTAAATCGGGTCAAGATCCAACCCCGAATGAAGAAAAGAAGACACACATTAAACTAATACATATCTAATACACTAGATATGGATATACATATACAAATATATGATAAATAATATATATTAAACACCACCGTTTCTCTCTCCTCCAGATTTGCATCGTCTGCGTCGTCTTCTTCTTCCTTTTCATTTCATAATTTTCCCGTCGCTTCAAATGCTCGTATCTCCTTCGTTTTTGGCTGGATTTCAAAAGTAAATATAGTTCCGGAATCCTCGCAACGAGAGCTTTCTTTTGGTACCAGTATTGTAAGGTTTTCTCGCATCGCTCGAAGCTCGAATTCCGACAGCCGTCGTCTTCGCCGCCCCTAGCCGCCGTCCAATCATCGCCGAAGTTTAAGGGGTTGTGGTTTCGGTTGATTAGACCTTTAATTCGAATATTTGAGTTAGATTTCGAGATTAGTGTTTCGAATTTTGGGAATTTTGATTCGATTGACTTTCGATAATTGATATTTGATTTATTATTGGTTGTAGGTATTATATCGGGCTCGATTGGAGGTATTGGCTATTTTTCAGAAATTATTGGAGCATTATTTCGAATTTCCAGATTTATTTTATTGGGAATTTCAAATTTTAGAAGTCTTGAAATCAAGTTTTAGATGTTTTGATAATATTCAAAAATTTTGGGAATTTTCTGGAAATATTCAGAATCTGAATATGTTGATATTTCGACTTTTAGAGTCATTTATCGAGATTTAGACATGGATAGGATGACTGAATATGAAATATGAATATTTGGAACTGTTAGTTTTATTTTTAGACTTAGTTCCGATAATTGTCAGATTTGTAAACGAAAATAGGAATTGATGTGAAATAAATGGTTTTTCACAGGATTGGAGTATTCGAATATTACTTGAGATATTTCTGTGGTAATTAAGTGTTGGTTGAGGTACGTATGAGCTGTTTATATTACGACGCCTATAATGGCATGTAATGATATTAAGTATTTTGTAATGAGTGATAACGTGTTTTATATGCTTACGTGGATTATATGATTGCATTCACTCATTTACAAGTTTACATAGCACGTTGAGCCTTGACTCCTTTGATTGCTATTGATATTGATCTCTTGAGATGTATTGAGTCATCATGGAGCGAGTGACATTATTTTAGTGCACTCCTGAGATAACATGAGGCACGGACAGGTAGCTCCTGTCGCCCTCCGATGCTACGTACGACACTCCTGATGACAGCATGAGGCTGGACGGGTCGCTCCTGTCACCCTCCGATGCTACGTGTATGGATTAGCGGTGATGATTCGAGGTCTGCTGCGTTCCTGGCACGGGTGGCCACTGAGTTTATTGTGATACGATTATTTGGACTCCTTTTGGTATCCCTTATTTCATTGATACCTGTTACGCATTACATTGCATTTCATTGCATTGTACTTGATTTTATTCATGTCAGTTATATTTGTCGTAATTTTTATAGTTCATCGTACTGGGGTCCGACCCCTGTTTTCTTTTTATGCTGTGGTTGTTTGTGATTCCATAGCAGGTTATCCAGGGGGATTTGACGCATCTGGTGGAGCGTCATCTAGTGGTACCCAGTGAGGCGAGCGTGGAGTCAGGTTCCCAGATATATGTATATATATCAGTTTAGCGAGTTTTATATTTGCCGGGGTGATGCCCTGTGTATCTGTATAAATAGTTTTGGACCTTGTTTTGAATTGTTATTTGTGTGATCAAGCCTTGCCGGCTCTGCATGTGTTTAGTCCTGGCCAGTGCGGCTATAGGTTTGTAAATTGGAGTTGTGACTCTATTTTCGAGTATATATTGCTGGTTATGTTGTACAGGTTTTTGGGATGTCCTATTTACGAATAGGTCATGCCGAAATTTCTGTAGGCCCAAACGCAAATTTTTAACTCGTTTTCGCTGTTTACATTAATTAATCCTGGTTGTTTGATCATTAAATATTAAATCAGGACACGGGCCCTTTCATTTGGTATCAGAGCGTATACTGGGATATGCTCGAATTAGAGTCTAGGACACTCGAGTTTAGACACTAACAAAATGGTTGTGTATGTGTGTGATTACTTGTTCTTACGTGACTTACTTGTGGTGTTTATTTTTGAACGTATTTGTTAGAACCAGTAGTTCTTGGCTTTAGAATTAGTTTATGAATTCTATTAGAACTCTGAGTTCCTATCACAGTTTTCTGTTTGTTAAGATATTTTTGCCTGTATTTAAATCCTTGTGTCTTGTAGAATGGCACCAGGAGGAAGAGGTAGAAAAGGAAAGGAAGTTGTAGAAGAGTCTGCAGCGGAAAATGTTAGAAATCTTGATGATATTGTCAGGGGAAGACGTGGTCGACCAGCTGTTCAGCCTCCGAAAGATGTGGAATTAGAGGTGGAACAACAACCACGGGTAAATCCTGAAAAAGGAAAAGCGATTCAGGCTGAGGCTGATCCAGTAGCCCAATTGACTGAGAAAATGGGAGGAATACGATTAATAATTTCTCAATTTCAGGATTTGCATCCGCAAAAGTTCTTTGGCAATGAAGGAAGTGAGAAAGCTGCTAGTTGGTTGAAAAGTATCAACAATATGTTTAATGGATTAGAATATCCTGATGACATTCGACTGAAGTTAGTTCCTTTTCAGCTGAAAGACCGAGCGCAACTGTGGTGGGAAACGACAACAGAAACACTTTCTGATTCTGGTGAAAAGATCACATGGGAAGTATTTTGTAAGCAGTTTGCACAAGAATATGCACCACCATCATACTATTCTGCTAAAGAAGATGAATTTAATCTGTTGGTGCAAGGCAATAAATCTGTTGCTGAATATGCTTCTCAGTTTTCTGCTCTTTTGCCTTATGTCCCACATGTTGCAAAGAATGATCGGTCAAAGCTTTCACATTTTCTGAAGGGGCTTACACGAACAATCCATACTTTGGTGACTACTGAAACTCCATCTACTTATATGAAAGCAGTAGAAAAGGCCAAGAAAATTGAAGCAAGTCTACTCAGGGGTGAACCACAATCAATCCCAGCATCTGTTCCTCAAGGAGCTGGAAGCAGTTCACAGACACCAATGGGTTTACCTTCATATCAGCCTACGCAATCTTCTCAGCAAGCGAAAAGGCCTTGGTTTAAAGCTAGAGGGAAGCCATTTAAAAAGAAACCACAGTCTAGTTCCTTCAGTTCCAGTGGTAGTCATGGTGGAAGTTCAGTTGGATCGTCTGGAAGAGTGTACTGTGACAGATGTGGTGGTAATCATTTGAGTGCACATTGTACAGGATTTCCAGGAACTTGTTATACTTGTGGGCAGGCTGGACATTCGTCTCGAGTATGTCCAAATGCTGGAAGACAGCAATTTCAGCCACAACAGTTTGGCCAGTTTTCTGGACGACCATCATTCAGACCATATGCTCTTGTACCACAGTTTGCTCCTACACAGCCTTATATTCTAGTACAGTCCACTCAGCAGCCTAGGTATCCATCTCCTCAGAGTCAGCAGCGTTTTCCAGGTCCACAGCAGGCTCAAGTCCATGCTATGACTCAGGATCAGGCACAAGATGCACCTGGGGGAGTTATTGCAGGTATTTGTTATATTTTTGAGTATCCTGCACGTATCTTGATAGACACAGGAGCATCTCATTCATTTTTATCTGTTACATTTGCTGATGAGCATGAGATTGCTTTTACTTCGTTATTGGATACTGTGTCTGTTGCTACTCCTGCTGGTGTTTTCTTGATGTCTAATGAGATAGTTTTGAATTGTGTGATTAGATTTGAGGATAAGATAATGATAACCAATCTAATCAAACTAGCTATGTCTGATTTTGACTGTATCTTGGGTATGGATACACTGATGAATTATAGAGCTACGGTTGATTGTTTCCATGGCATTGTGAGATTTAGACCGTATTATGGCAATAAGTGGAATTTTTATGGTAGTGATTCACAATCTCGCATTCCATTAGTATCGGCAATGGAAATGTTTAGATTATTGTCGATAGGAAATGAAGGATTTATGATTTATGCTCTTGATGCGACGAAGGAAGAGAAATTGAAAGTTTTAGATATTCCTGTCGTTAAGGATTTTCCTGATGTATTTCCTGATGAGATTCTGGGTTTTCCGCCTCAAAGGGAAATAGATCTTAGCATTGAATTAATGCCAGGGACAAGTCCTATTTTCCGAGCTCCATATCGATTAGCTCTAGCAGCATTGAAAAAACTCAAGACGCAATTGCAAGATTTGCTGGAAAAAGGTTATATTAGACCAAGTGTATCACCTTGGGGTGCTCTAGTCTTGTTTGTGAAGAAGAAAGACGGAACGATGAGAATGTGCATCGATTATCGGCAATTGAATCAGGCTACTGTGAAGAATAAGTATCCTTTGCCACGAATTGATGACTTGTTTGATCAGTTGCAGGGTACATCTGTATATTCTAAAATTGATCTTCGTTTCGGATATCATCAACTTCGAGTTCGAGAGGAATATGTTTCCAAGACAACATTTCGAACGCGTTACGGACATTATGAATTCTTAGTTGTGCCTTTCGGGTTGACTAATGATCCAACGGTTTTTATGGATTTAATGAATCGTGTGTTTCGAGAGTTTATAGATCGATTTGTTATCGTTTTCATTGATGACATTTTGATTTATTCTAAGTCAAGGAAGGAGCATAAAGAACATTTGACATTAGTACTTCAGAAACTCAGAACATCACAATTATATGCTAAGTTTTCTAAGTGCGAGTTTTGGTTAGATAGAGTATTATTTATAGGACATGTGATATCAGCACAAGGGGTATCTGTCGATCCTAGTAAAATTGAAGCTGTTCTTAATTGGTCTCGACCAACCAATGTCTCTGAGATTCGTAGTTTTTTTGGGTTTGGCTGGATATTATAGGCGTTTCATCAAGGGATTTTCCGAAATAGCTAGGCCTATGACTATATTGACGCAAAAAGATCGACGTTTTGTGTGGACTGAGGAATGTGAAGCTAGTTTTCAGACTTTGAAAGAGAAATTGACTACGGCTCCAGTACTAGTATTACCTTCAGGCTCAGGTGGATTTGTTGTCTGTACAGATGCTTATTTGAATGGACTGGGTTGTGTTTTGATGCAAAATGGACGCGTGATTGCGTATGCATCTCGTCAATTGAAACCACATGAGACTCGTTATCCAGTTCATGATTTAGAATTGGCTGCCATTGTGCATGCATTGAAAATATGGCGTCATTATCTGTACGGTGAGCAGTTTGTGATTTATTCCGATCATAAGAGTCTGAAATATTTATTCACACAGTCTGATTTGAATATGAGACAACGTCGATGGTTGGAACTGATTAAGGATTTTGACTGTGATATTCAATACCAGCCAGGAAACGTGAATCAAGTTGCAGATGCTTTGAGCAGAAAAGTTCATACTAAGATGTTGGCATCGTTAACTATTTCTAAAGTTCATGAGCATTTGAGAACTTCAGGATGGACTTATCGAGCTAAAGGTAATCATTTCATAGTTTCATCTATACAAGTTGAACCACGAATAATTTTGAAAATCAAAGCAGCACAAAAGACTGATCCATACATTCATCACTTGAAAGAATTAACTCCACCTGGTCAGTCAGGGAAATTTCTTGTTTCTTCTGATGGATGTTTGCGTTATAATGGTAGACTTGTGGTTTCGAATTTGATAGATTTGAAATACGATATACTATGAGAAGCTCATTGTAGTCGACATAGTGTACATCCTGGAATTAGAAAGATGTATCATATCTTGAAAGCCCATTACTGGTGGGAAGGTATGAAGAATGATATTTCTGATTTTGTGGCTAAGTGTTTGACGTGTCACAAGTTAAGGCTGAAAGAATGAGACCAGGTGGTATGTTACTTAGTCTTGAAGTACCACAGTGGAATTGGGAACACATTACTATGGATTTCGTGACACACCTACCTCGATCTAATCGTGGTTGTGATGCCATTTGGGTTATTGTGGATAAATTGTCTAAATCTGCCCATTTTATTCCATATGATCGTACGTGGACATATACGAAAATGGAAAAAATGTACATTGATCAGATAGTGCGATTGCATGGTGTGCCAGTTACTATAGTATCAGACCGTGATCCCAGATTTACTTCTAAGTTTTGGTCTAGTTTGCAATCAGCTTTGGGTTCTAAATTGGCCATGAGTACTGCCTATCATCCACAGACAGATGGTCAATCTGAAAGGACTATTCAGACGCTTGAAGATTTATTACGAGCCGTTGTGATGGATTTTAGTGGTGGTTGGCAAGAATCTTTAGCTTTGGTGGAATTCTCTTACAATAACAGTTACCAAGTATCTATCGGGATGACACCATTTGAAGCCTTGTATGACAGAAAATGTGGATCTCCGATCTGTTGGGAAGAAGTAGGAGAACGACAGTTTTCAGGACCAGAGTTTATTCAAGAGATGAAAGAAAAAGTTGAACTGATTAGGAAAAGAATGAAAGCAGCCCAGGATCGTCAAGCCAGCTATGCTAATAACAGACGTAGACCTTTAGAATTTCAGGTTGGCAATTTTGTTTTCTTGAAAGTATCACCATTTCGTGGTACTATGAGATTTGGGTGTAAAGGGAAATTAGCTCCTCGTTATATCGGTCCATACGAGATTGTTGAGAAGATTGGTATTTTAGCGTATCGTTTGAACTTGCCGCAGAGTTTTTCTGCGATACATGATGTATTTCACGTATCTATGCTGCGGAAGTATGAACCAGATCCTTCTCATATCTTGAGGGCTGATGATGTGGAGTTGGATAGTTCCCTTAGCTATGTTGAGTATCCAGTGTAGATTCTTGATCGTAAAGAAAAGCAACTAAGGAACAAGACGATTCCTTTGGTTATGGTGGAATGGAGTAGACATGGGAGAGAAGAAGCTACATGGGAATTGGAGTCTCGAATGCGTCAAGAATGGCCTCATTTGTTTGACAATGTCATGAATTATGCCATGTACTCTGATTTCCCTATGTACTATCAGTGATAGATGTTTGATCCCTTTGTATATAAGTTTGATGCGTGTTAATTTCGAGGACGAAATTTTCTTTTTAGAGGGGGAGAAATGTAAGGACCCGATATGCGTATGTTAATTAATTTGTGTTTTACAAATATGTATTAATAAATATCGGGAATTTCGGGAATTTTGGTGTAATTTGTGTTTTCGAATTTTGGGAATTTTGATTCGATTGACTTTCGATAATTGATATTTGATTTATTATTGGTTGTAGGTATTATATCGGGCTCGATTGGAGGTATTGGCTATTTTTCAGAAATTATTGGAGCATTATTTCGAATTTCCAGATTTATTTTATTGGGAATTTCGAATTTTAGAAGTCTTGAAATCAAGTTTTAGATGTTTTGATGTGTTAGAATTGATATATATAATATTCAAAAATTTTGGGAATTTTCTGGAAATATTCAGAATCTGAATATGTTGATATTTCGACTTTTAGAGTCATTTATCGAGATTTAGACATGGATAGGATGACTGAATATGAAATATGAATATTTGGAACTGTTAGTTTTATTTTTAGACTTAGTTCCGATAATTGTCAGATTTGTAAACGAAAATAGGAATTGATGTGAAATAAATGGTTTTTCACAGGATTGGAGTATTCGAATATTACTTGAGATATTTCTATGGTAATTAAGTGTTGGTTGAGGTACGTATGAGCTGTTTATATTACGACGCCTATAATGACATGTAATGATATTAAGTATTTTGTAATGAGTAATAACGTGTTTTATATGCTTACGTGGATTATATGATTGCATTCACTCATTTACAAGTTTACATAGCACGTTGAGCCTTGACTCCTTTGATTGCTATTGATATTGATCTCTTGAGATGTATTGAGTCATCATGGAGCGAGTGACATTATTTTAGTGCACTCCTGAGATAGCATGAGGCACGGACATGTAGCTCCTGTCGCCCTCCGATGCTACGTACGACACTCCTGATGACAGCATGAGGCTGGACGGGTCGCTCCTGTCACCCTCCGATGCTACTTGTATGGATTAGGAGTGATGATTCGAGGTCTGCTGCGTTCCTGGCACGGGTGGCCACTGAGTTTATTGTGATACGATTATTTGGTCTCCTTTTGGTATCCCTTATTTCATTGATACCTGTCACGCATTACATTGCATTTCATTGCATTGTACTTGATTTTATTCATGTCAGTTATATTTGTCGTAATTTTTATAGTTCGTCGTACTGGGGTTCGACCCCTGTTTTCTTTTTATGCTGTGGTTGTTTGTGATTCCATAGCAGGTTATCCAGGGAGATTTGACGCATCTGGTGGAGCGTCATTTAGTGGTACCCAGTGAGGCGAGCGTGGAGTCGAGTTCCCAGATATATGTATATATATCAGTTTAGCGAGTTTTATATTTGCCAAGGTGATGCCCTGTGTATCTGTATAAATAGTTTTGGACCTTGTTTTGAATTGTTATTTGTGTGATCGAGCCTTGCCGGCTCTGCATGTGTTTAGTCCTGGCCAGTGCGGCTATAGGTTTGTAAATTGGAGTTGTGACTATATTTTCGAGTATATATTGCTGGTTGTGTTGTACAGGTTTTTGGGATGTCCTATTTACAAATAGGTCATGCCGAAATTTCTGTAGGCCCAAACGCAAATTTTTAACTCGTTTTCGCTGTTTACATTAATTAATCCTGGTTGTTTGATCATTAAATATTAAATCAGGACACGAGCCCTTTCATGCATGCTCATCCTTGTCATGAGAATAGACAAGAATATCATCAATGAAGACGATGACAAATCTATCCAGATATTCTCGAAATACCTGATTCATCGGATTCATAAAGACTTCCGGTGCATTCATCAAACCGAATGGCATCACCAGAAATTCATAATGCCCGTATCTGGTCTTGAAAGCAGTCGTAAAAATATCTGAGTCTCGTACCCGCATCTGGTGGTATCCAGATCTCAGAATCTTAGAATAAACAGAAGTATCCTGTAATTGATCGAACAGATCATCAATCCGTGGCAAAGGATACTTATTCTTGATGGTGACACGATTCAACTGCCTGTAATCAATACATAATCGCATCGATCCATCCTTCTTCTTGACAAATAACACAGGTGCTCCCCACGGAGAAACACTCGGACGAATATATCCCTTATCAAGAAGATCCTGTAACTGCTGTTTCAATTCCCTCATCTCTGATGGTGCCAGACGATAAGGTGCTCGGGATATAGTAGTTCCTGGTACTAGATCAATACCAAATTCAACCTCTCGAACCGGAGGAACACCAGGAATCTCATCAGGGAATACGTCAGAAAACTCGCTGACAACCGGTAGCTGATCAATACCCGAACTACTCGCGGACATATCAACTGCATAGATGAGGTAGCCCTCCCCACCTGACTCCAAGACATGACATGTCTTCAGAGCCGAAACAAGTGGCATCAGAGGTCGCGCACCCTCACCATAAAAGTACCAGCTATCATCCTCAACGGGATGAAATTGTACCAGACTCTGATAACAATCCACAGTAGCGTGATACAAAGTCAGCATATCTATTCCCAAAATACAATCAAAATCTGTCATCGCTAATATCATCAAATTAGCCGATAACACATTACCCTCAAACTCCAGAAGGCAACCCATCACTAGACGCTTAGTTACTACCTCCTGCTCCAGCGGAGTAGATACAACAAAATCCATATCTAATGATACATAAGGTAATCTATGTCTCTTAACGAAGCGACTAGAAATAAAGGAATGCGATGCTCCAGTATCAATTAAGACAAGTACAGGAATACCACATAAAAAAAAGTTACCTGCCAACATGCGATCGCTTCCCTCAGTAGCCTGCTCCTGAGACAGAGCAAATACCTGCCCTTGAGTCTGGGGACGATAACCAGAAGAACTCTGTGGTGCTGGCTGCTGTCATGAAAAAGTAGAAGCCTGAGATCCAACCTGGGATCCCGATCCACTAGCAGAACCCATGCGCTGAGGACAATTTCTCCGTAGATGTCCCTGCTGACCACAAATATAACAAGCCCCAGTAGCCCTCCGACATGAAGTTGCAGGATGTTTCCCCCCACAGTGGCTACAAAACTCCTTCTTCTTATTCTTCTTCTTCTTCCCAAAGCGGAATGTACCTCGTGAACCATGAGAACCAGACGAAGTAGTAGGAGTAGAAGAAGACGTAGGTACAGATTGCACAACAGATTGAGCTCGAGGCTCAGAAGATCCACTAGGCTGTGCTGGCATCATCAACTGTGCCCGCCTGTTGCTGGTCTCTACAAGATGGCAACGGTTCACCAAAGTCTCATAAGATGTCGGATCATCACAGACGACAACTTGTGAGTAGATATCCTGATTCAAGCCTTGCAGAAAGATATCATACTTTGATGAATCACTGTTACTTATATGAGGACTGAAAGGTAGCAGATAAAGAAATCGTTGCTGATATTGATCAATAGTCATTGATCCTTGCCTCAGAGTAAGAAACTCCATCGATCGTGCTTGGCGAACAGCCGGAGAAAAATACAGTTTCTGAAACTGCTGACAAAAATCTTCCCAAGTCACCTGTCCTCTCTCAGTACGTGCCTGAGCAGCCTTGGCATCCCACCAAAAACGTGCTCGATCCTCTAGAACTAATTCTAGAACTTCCAGTTTCTGCTCCTCAGTGCACTCGAAAGCTCGAAACGTACTCTCAAGTTTAGACATCCAGCTTCTAGCTTGTTCAGGATTCTCACCTCCCACCAAGGGTTTCGGCCCTACTTGCATGAACTTATTAATAGTATAACGACGTCTACCCTCATGAGGACGATGTCGATCATCCTGATGGTGATGGTGACGATGATGATGACCACCTCCCTGGCCAACACTACCGTGACTCTCGTCAGCCATATCCTGAAAAGAATTGCACATTAAAATCCCAAATGCTCAAGAATTACTCAAAACTAAACTAAATACCAAGTACTAATCCCAAAATCTATGCATGCTCTGATACCAAAAATGTAGTGACCCTGCATGGAATCACATACTAACTGGCAACTAATAGCATGCATTAAACTTAATACAGAAAAATACTTAACAGAGTAAAAACGTGCGGAAACATAACCATAATTTACATATCAGCTTAGTAATATAATCCAGGCTTAAATCTGTAATGATACAACCATATCGAAAACTTAAAAGTAAACATTATACAGCTATATCGAATCCTGTTGTATAATAAACTCCTCAAGGCTCCTGCTCCCTAGTCCTGCCTTGAACTACCAGCTTCGTTCATCCTGCGACCTGCCCCATGGAATAGGGTGTCCAAGATAACAACTAGGACGTGAGCGCTAACGCCCAGTACATAAACATGAGTAAACATATGTATATAATGCATGCAACATGATGACTGGTAAAGGGTCATCCGAAAAGTCATGCTCAGAACCGACGCCACATGAGTGCTGCCACCGCACGGATCAACCTCTGGGTGCAACCACACTCGTCTAGTACACTAGAGTAGACAGACATAAATGCCCCCGCCGTTGCGGTACTCTCAGTGACAGACTATCGAGTATAGAGCTGAGCGGCTCTATAGTCAGGTATAACAAGGTATAGGCTCAACGTGTATATGCATATGACATATGAGTATAGAAAACGGTAAATCATACATCATGCCATATAATAATGCCAAATAAATGCAACATATAAATATGTATACTCGCTGGCAATTTCAGTCAATGTGTACGTACCTCTAGGCTAGTTCAAGTATAGTAGATCCTAAGTTCCAAGTCTATATTCAAAAGTTCATCGTATCACTACACAAGTTCTATAAGCCTTAACTAAGCTAATAAGTACTCCCAAAACTTAAATAGATTCCCGGACCATACCTTCGTCCTTAGATAGCCCTTTGGAGACGTTAGTCCCGGATGACTATAACCACACCTTGGTTATTCCAGAACTTCTATTATAACCGATAGGGCCCTCAAGTGTATATCTCACACTATATAACTGAAGAAGGAAAACTTGGAATTCGTAATTGAAATGAATCCCGGAGACCCCTATTTATAGGCAAAATTCCCGGCCAGGATCGGAACCACCGATCTCGGAATCGGAGCTTCCGATCAGCCTCATTGCATGCATGCAGGACACGCCAGGATCGGAACTTCCGATCCGACGATCGGAGCTTCCGATCTTCCCTCCGTTCAACACTTGTCAAAACTCGTGGCTGAGTCATCGATCAATGCTGGCAGCCGGAGATCGGAACTTCCGTTCCAGGATCGGAGCTTTCGATCTCGGTGCTTCCGATGAGCTTCCGAAGTGGCTGAGATCGGAGCTTTCGATCTGGGTTCGGAGCTTCCGATCCGACCCAAAGTCAAAAGCCCAAATTTCATTCTGAAGTCCAATAATACTCCGAAATTGATTAATTACTAACCCTTAATCATGTTTATCATATTATTATCTTAAAATGAAATCTGAGTTACTACAATGTATCTTTAGTAAAGAAATATTAACAATTATTGGTTTATAATCTACACAATAATAAATTGATATTACCAATGTTTTTTTTGAAATAATGTAAGTATTTTTTAAACAATCAAACTATTGCCATAATCATGAACAAAATATATAAGTATAAAATTATTAAACAAAATCATAATATTGAATATTTGTCTAGTTACTTAAAATATTTTGAACAAATTTGCAACAAAAATAAATAATTATAGTGAAAATACTATATAATTTTTACTTTAATTTTGAATCATTTATTCAATCTTCGATTGAATATTAATAAAATAGTATTACAAAAATTTATATTAGAATCTTGCAAATACATGGATGAAATGGAAAAAAAAAATCATATAATAACATATAAATTTTATGTATGATAATTTTTTTAGACAATTTGACACAATCAATAGTAAAAAATTGGAATTTATAGAATTAAATAATTTCAAATAAGATGAAAGTTAAATGTGAGAAATTATAACACTCAATCAATTATTATACCCAATCAATTCTCTTGTGTATTTTCTCATTTTTGTCCCTATTTTTTTTGTAATTTTACTTATATAACCCTCATTAACATCTCATTCATATGGAACAAAAGGGTAATTAACATGTATATACACAATGCAAAAACTTTGCCCCTACATTCATACTTTTATAACAGGTAAATAAAGATTTTACTTTTTATGTTAGTATTTACTTATTTCTAACAATTTTTATTTCGGAAAAACAAATGAAAATCAAAGATTAAAATTAAATATTACGATAAAAGATGAATGAATGAGTCTGGAGATATAACATATCGATGAGCTAGCAACATCGAGAGCTCTGAAAGAAGTTTATCTTCGATTTTTGAATTGTAGTGATATTGTTGGAGTTCACAACAAGCTACAACTTAATTCTTGAAATATGAGTATATTAGTAGATTAACTTTGATCTTCGTCCTGTTGTGTTCCTTTCTATAATGATGATGCATGGTCAATTTATGAATATTTTTGGTTAACACGGAAAGTTATAGGAAATTTTTTTGGTTTTTTTTTGTTTTTGGATTATGGTGCATAACAATTACTTTAGTTATTGGGTATGATATAATATTGGTTGATGATTGATTAACTTTAGCATTTTACAGAGTGTTGGACATGACTGACATTTATACGAAAATAAATTGAATAACATATGATAATTGTCAAATTAATTTTATTTTTCCTAAAAAAAATAATTTTATTTTGAAGAAGTAATTTTCTAATTATTTATATGTACTTTTTTACTTAATTAAGACATAAACATAAGCTTTATACGTATTTTTTTTACTTAATTTTTGCTGGGAGCTATTTATGTCAATTACTGATTTGTTTTTTTTTTTGAAAAAATCACAATTTCGAATTCCTTTGGTTTCAATAAGTTAATTTTGATTGTTATATATAAAGAAAAATTACCATATATAAATGACTCATTTATTTAGAACTATCCATGAATAGGGGTGTCAATTCGGGTGGGTCGGGTTGGCGAAAATAATTTTAAAAATTTCTTCAACCCGAACCCGACCCGAACCCGAATCAACCCGAAAATGCCCAACCCAAACCCGAACCTGACTAACCCGACTAACCCGATCAACCCGAACCAACCCGAATTTTTTTTATTTTTTTAAACAAATTATTAAATAAAATTCAAAAAACACAATAATAATAATAATACTTAATTTAAAACACATAATAATAAAATCTAAACTTATATATAATTTAAATTTGAACTTTTAGTTATAAAAAATTTAAAGTATACTTAATACAAAAAATAAAAAAAATATTTAAAAAAATAAAAATTGTACAAAATAAACATTAAATTTAGAAAATATATTATATGAATATATAATAATATTTTTTTCAAACATACAACGTATAAAAATGTAGTAAATCTATCTTAATTTTATATAAAAATAATAATAATTAAAACTTTCGGGTTATTTTGGGTCAACCCGGGTTGACCCTAACCCAACCCAAACCCGATTAATTTTTTCGGGTTAGCTTTCGGGTCAACCCGATTTGACCCAAACCCAAAAACCCTCAACCCTAACCTGATATTTTTCGGGTTGGGTCGTGTCGGATTGACGGGTTGGGTTGAGTTTTGACACCCCTATCCATGAACTACCCTTTTGGCTTTTACAGTTTACTTTGCACCATGGGCACTGAAACTACAATTAATTCGTTGTTACAATCTATCTTCGTATGAAAACAAGGGGTTCCCACGTTGGAATGCATATTTCATGATGTTGATTTTTTTTCTTATTGATATCTATCTGTAAATATATGAGTATATTTTACATTTTTTTCTATTTTGTATGGTTCACGCATACATGCAACAATCAAATATCACTTTCTTGATAAAGTGAAACCATTTCTCAAAGAAGATTATCTTTTTGTAGCAAAAAGTAATTGTTGCAGAAAATGGACTGAAATATAAGACGACAACAAACAAATACAAAATAAATTTTATAAACAAAACAAATGTATGCGAGACAGCAAAAAGTAATTGTTTCGGAAAATGGACTGAAATATAAGACGACAACAAACAAATACAAAATAAATTTTATAAACAAAACAAATGTATGCGAGATTTTCGATGATATTTTTTCGTCAAAGATTTTTTAATTCAAGAGCTTTCAAGATTTTAAAAGTGCGGATGTAACCGATGAAACATAACTTTTGGTACGTTTTTTTCTTCGTATTTTATGGATAGATTACATTTTATATCATTTTTTGTTCAGTTACAAGTTTTTTAATAAATAAATTTTTTTGTTCATTTACTTTGTTTGTTTTCTAATTGTACAATCTATAATTCATTTAGGTCATTTGTATTTTAGAGAATGTTTACAAGCTCTAAAAATAAGTGATTGTAAATTTTTTCTTAACAAATTTGTGAAGAAAAAATCCATAATCACTTATTTTTAAATATTGCAAACACTACCTTAATTATTTGTTCAAATGGTCATAATTACTAATTATTATTGTTAATTGTATAAAATAATATCTCGTGCATCACACGGGTGAGATACTAGTTAAATTAAAATAATTGAGAAATATAACTTTGCACAAGTTTTTTAACAAATTTTTTTTTTAGTACAATGAATGTATTGTCTCCGCTAAAGAGAAATCACGAACAAAGTTTTGAGATGGGTAAAAACTACATAAGATGTTTTTAAAAAATACCTCCATATCCATCTACTTTAGGGGTGTAAACGAATCGAGCCAGTTCGCGAATTTTTCAAGCCAGCTCGATAAATATTTGATTCGTATTCGAATTTATTGAACTCGAGCTGAATACGAACATGTTCGAACCTTTTTCGACCTGGGCTAGAGCCATAATTCTTTTGTTCGATAGTTCGCGAGCTTTAATATTTTATCAATATAATATAATTATATAATAAATATATATACATTTCGAGCCTTTTCGAATATTTCGAGCTTTTAGAACCATAATATACGAGCAATAGTTTAAATAGTTTATGAATAGGCTCGATTCCAGTTCGTTTGCATCCCTAGTTCCAACAGACTTGTTATATTCCATGTAGTAAACTGATATACAGATTGGGCCACTTTATCTAAGATCAGGCTATCTCCTCCAGGCCCAAGACTACAAAGCCCAAAATATTCCTTGTGGATGCAATTTGCTGGTCTGTCAGATTAAGGGATTTAATTTCTACAGGTGTCAACGCATTGTGATTTGTGAATTGTAATCATGTATATAGATGCATGCTCTACTGTGAAGCAATCTTGTGAATAAAATTACAATTCTATAATCTCCATCATTAATATTTTCTACCAATATCCCCACCGATATTGAATGATCCAAGAACAGATCCAATTACAGAAAACACCAATAGTTTCAGATTTGGCTGTGACACGGACTACAAAGAAATCATACTCAAGCCCAACGCAGGAAGTCATTTTTCTTGGGGTTCTGACACTGTGACAAGAGACGTTGCATTTAGACGTGTCAAAATAGACTAGACTCATTGGGTTGGTTTGAATCTATACAAAATAGGTGAGTAGGGTTGACATTTTCCAACCCTAAAAAGTAGGCCGGCCCGCCCCACTCATCTAATGATGTGTTGCAGATTGGCCCGTCAAAATCCGCTAAATTACACGTAGGTCCGTTGAGTTAGTCCGCTCCGTCACCTAAAATAGGTGGGTTGAGTTGGTGTTTTTTCAATCCGCCTAAAAGATAGGTCGACCCGCCTAATGGTGGGTTGCGACAGGTTATGGGTCATCCCGCCCCGCTAGCTCATTTTGACATCTCTAGTTGCATTCATCAAGTAATGTCGAGTGTCATGTAGATAATATATCAGCCGGTAATATTATTTTTGGTTTAAACTTTAATTGCTTGTATTTGATTAATTAATTGGTACAAATTAAATCAGAATGCGTGTTCTGTTCAATTAAAACTAAGTTGAGATAAAAATTGAATTTTCAGTGACAAATTAAAACTGAAATATGATAACATAGATCACAACCCAAATCGAAAAGAGAGAAACTTATATAAGATAAAAAAACAATTTTTATTATTATTATATATTATTGTAGAGTTTATAGCGATAGTTTATCCTGTACGTATCAAAAGATAACAGTTAGTGGTTATCACTTCGTTTTTTTTTTAAAAAAAAATTGAATAGGATATTTATTCATTGATTTTAGGATACAATTTGGGATTGAGTTGATGTGAAAGACAGCCCTCGATGCATGACATAAAGCATAAAAGGACAACAATTCGAGTTTTTTCACCTGGACAAGCAAATTAAAGGAGCATGTAACATGTACGGGAAATGAATATTAATACATAGTGGATTAATTAATATGTGAACACTCTTCCACATGATCGTCAATTAATGTTTCACATTGAAGACCTTCACAACATGGATTTTCTCTACAATCTTCACCCTCTTGAGAGCACGTCGACTCAAGCAGTTTCCTCGACCAATCACCTGTGTTAATCATCTTTGTTGATGTTGTCATTTTCAGAAATCCAGAATCTGCAAAATGCGCATCCACAAACATTCATTCAACCTTAATTTCATTTGTTTTAAGATTTGGGACACGGGAGACTCGAAACTGAACCTGAACCTGAACACGAACCGAGTCACTTATTTGTTATGATCATTAATAGCAGAACTACATATTAATTCTACATATTGAGTAACAAATAAAAATTTAAAAAAAAATGTTGTAGATAATAAACGAAAGAGAGTTATTTGACGTGGAAAGTAAAAGGAAGCAAAGAAATAGTAGCTTGATCAATGTCTTCTCCATGGATAAGCTTTGATTGATTTTTAAGTCCAAATGATGCCCTTTTATAGGAGGATCGAAATGTATGTCAAGTGTATGGGGTTTGAGCAAATTAATAAAAATACATTAATTAATTAATTAATTAATATTGGCTAATTTATGTTACGGATCGGATCTACTATTTTTATAATTACACATGAATCATTTTATCAATAAATTATTAGAATAATATTGTCAGAGTCGACAAGCAATATCAAAATTTATTTATATCAATAAATTATTAATATAGCATTGTCAGAGTAGACAAGCAATAGGGTTAATTGTCAATCACTCCCTAAAATACTTTATAACTTATTTATAAATCCCTACATAAATAAAACTTACTTTCAACTCTCTGGAGAGAGAAACTTTTGTTTCTAAATACCAATTTTACCCTTATCTCGAAAAAAAAATAAAAATAAAAAAAATGAGAGAATGGATAATAAAAACAAAACTAATCCAAATAGTATATATATATAAATTCAAATTAAAATCAAAGAACATAAACCATATCATATACATGCTTATGTTGATACAAGAGCAAGTATGTGTTTAGAAAGCAAGCATATACTTCCAAATCATTATTGGAAGAAATATGATAAAGGATTAAAAGTTCGAATAGGAAATGGATCAATAATCATGCTTAATACAGTAGCAGAAAAATTAAAAATAGAATAGAAGAAACAAAATTTGTAATACCCATTATATATCAAATAAAATCAGGAATGAACATTATAATAGGAAATAACTTTTTAAGAGAATATCTTCCCTTTACACAATTTGAAGATCACATAACTTTAAACAAAGGATCATCAATGATTTACATTCCCAAAATACGAACAGCATTTCGCGTAGGAAATGAAGGATTTACAAAGAATTTTCATAAACGAAATACAAATCCAATAGAACTAAAAATAGAAAATATTTTAACGATTAATCCTGAAAAATAAATCATGAGGAAATTTCATGATATATGTTCTGAAAATCCTCAGGACAAAATTAAGAAAAGAAAACAATTCATTGTTTCAATAAAACTCAAAGACCCTAATATCACAATCCGTGAAGCACCAAGAAGATGTAACATGGATGATGCAAAAATATTTGAAAAAAAAGTTCAAGAATTATTAAAACTTAAGATAATCATCCCTAGTAAAAGTCCACACTCTTCACCAGCCTTTTATGTCAGTAAGAAAGATACTGATAAGAAAAGAATGGTAATTGATTATCGAAAGATGAATAAAGCAACAATTATGGATGGATATTATATCCCAAATAAGAATGATTTACTATCTTATATAGGAAAAATGAAATATTTTTCCAGTTTAGATTGTAAATCAGGATTCTGGCAAATTCAACTAGAACCACAAACACAATTACTTACAGCATTCAGTTGTCCAAAAGGACAGTATCAATAGACTGTATTACCTTTCGGACTTAAACAAGCACCAGGTATCTTTCAAAGATATATGGATGAATCTTTTAAATCATATATAGATTTTTGTTGCGTTTATATAGATGACATATTAATTTATTCAAAAATACTAGATCAACATTATAAAGATCTCATGACAGTTTTAGATATTTGTCATAAAGATGGAATTATACTTTCTGAAAAGAAAGCACAATTATTCAAAACAAAAATAAATTATTAAGGATTACAAATAGAAGATGGAAAACATTGTTTACAACCGCATATACTTAAGAAAATTCATGATTTTCCTAGCGAAATCAAGGATAAAGATCAATTAAGAAGATTTTTAGGATTATTAACTTATTCTGGAAATTACATTAAGAAACTTGCAGAAATCAGAAAACCTCTTCAGGTAAAACTTAAACAGGACTATAAGTGGAAATGGTCGAAAGAAGATACTAATTACATAGATACTATTAAAAAGAAAATAATTAGTAATCTTTCTGAATTATATTTTCCTTCAAATAAAGATATAATAATAATTGAAACAGACGCTTCAGATGAATACTGGGGAGCATGTTTAAAAGCTTATACTGGAGAAAGAAATTTAGAAAAACTTACTAAAACAGCTACTAGAAATAATGAAGAATTATGCAACTATACATCAGGAACTTTTCAAGGTGCACAATTAAATTATCATTCGAATGAAAAAGAATTATTAGCTTTAATATTCACAATTAGAACTTATGAAATTTATCTTATTTCTAAACCTTTTTTAGTAAGAACAGATAATATGAATTTAACATATTTCAAAACAAGAAAAATATCAAGAAATGCAGGGAGAAATGCGGCAAGACTAATTAGATGGCAATTAAAATTGAACCATTATCAGTTCGAGATCCAACATGTCAAAGGAACGGATAATTCATTACCCGACGCATTAACCAGAGAATTTCATCCAAACTATACTATCCGTAGTAACGGAATAATAAAGGAGATCCTAAGTGATCCAAAAAATGACTGTGAGTCATCCGAACATGCCTCAGAAAGCATGGGGAATATAAATTGATGAAATGAGATTTATATTCAGAAACATAAATTACTCTTTGAGTAAAATAATCAATTTAAGATTGATTCAATTCTTGAAAAAAAAATTATAAATGCAATGATACGCATAATAAAACTATCCGAATTACTCACGAAAAGAGTTATTTTACTAACCATTATATATATAAATATGTTTTCTTGTGCAGAGTATAATCAAGATGGAGCAACTAAGTCAATTAAAAGAACAATTGATTGAATTGCAGGAAGAAATTCAAATTCTTCAACTAAAAGAAAGGAATTTGAGTAGAAAAATTCAAAGGACAGAAGAAAAGATGATAACTTCATCATCATCATCCTCACCAAGAACACCAATCAAAATGGCAACTCCATTTGACAAAATAATGGAGATAAAAGAGAAACAGTCAGTGGTCACAGCCAACACTGACAAAGAAAAAGAAAAGAAAAAAGAACCGGTGGACACAGCCAGCACCGAGAAAAATAAAAAATAAGAAAGGACGTTTAAAAGTGCCCTTGAAAAGAAAAAAAGAAAGATGGTCAATCTGCGACCACAAAAACCAATTTTTGAGAAAACAAATTTTTCAAAAAAACTCAAGACTGAATTCTTTGAAACACTAAACTATTTGAGAATAGCCAAACCATCTGCAGAATCTTGGCTACAAACTTGTGACACACAGAACATATCAAGAGCAAGAACACCAGCGCATGAAGTCGCAAGATTCTTTTTAAATGGATTATTAAGTGGATTGGAAGTCAGTCCCAACAATCAAGAAATAGAACTATTTTCATATCAGTTGAGAAATAGTATCATCCAGTTCAAGAAAGCAATCTTTAAGGACGATCCAGTATTAACATTGAGTATTCACTCAACCCTTCCAGATTGGGATGATAACAAATTCTATCAACCAATGGTATATATTCAATGTCGAAAACAAAAAGACAAGTTCTTATTCGAAGGATCAAATGAAGAGAAACCAGTAATGGATATCTCAACACTTCCTGAGATAAGAATAAAGACATTGATTGATATGATCTCAAAGACAGGAAAGATTGATGGAAACTCAAAGGTTAAAATAAATTTTGCAACCAGTAAAATTTTATTAACCACTGGATACAAGGAGACAATCCAAAAGAAAAAACAAGTCATGTTAGCTCAATTCGAAGCTCCAATCTATGAAGCAAAAGTTGACATGACCCGAGAAACCCAACAAATGTTATGTCAAAAACTAAAAACAATGATATCCACTCACAAATGTGGACATTGTCAACCCATTCAGACCGAAGAATCAGATGTCAAAGAGGACAAACCAGCTGTCAAAGAAGACAAACCAATAAAGAAATGGTCCGAATGCACCAGTGATTCAGAGAGTGACACAATGTAAAAACAAATGAAATCGTGGACCACACCACATGTTAAAGGCATCCACTCAGATGTAAAATGAGCTGTTTCCATTATGTAGTGTCGGGTGGTCCCCCTCTTTTCTTTTATTTTTAATTATGTATGCATTTCTCCATGCCTATAAAAGAAGATGTTTTGTGCTGTAAAAAAAAGTAAGTGAAGTTTGAGTATCTCTCTCTTCTTAAAGTTTCTTACAATCTGGTTCATATAAGACGTATGAAAACTATCAGAAACTAAGAAACATAAAATCAAAAACAAAATAAGCCTTATGGCTAATAACTAAACAAGCAGGGCGTAAGGAGGATAAGGTTGGAAACCAATTATTGAATATTCATGGTTAAGAGTAAACCTGGAGATCCATAGAGCAAATACCAGTTGATCAAGTGATCGTTAAGGGAAAGCAAGGATTTGGCCTCTGCTCAAAACCAAGATTCATTCAAACAAGGTAACCTTCCTAAACCTCCTGCAGCCCTTAATTCAAAGAAATAGTCAAAATACATTAATCATGTCATCATCCTTTATAAGAAATGGAAGATTAATAATAAAAAAACTGGTTTGAAATAGAAGATGATCATGAATATGATACATTTCGTGAATATCGTTTAAATACTTCTGATTTAACCATATTTGAATCAATTTATCAACTAAAATTTGTATTAATAATCCATGAATGGAACCAAACTAATATGAACACATTTATCTGTTATAAATGAATCAGATCTGAAAATCCATGAATCAGATTTGTAAATCCATGAATAAGAAAATTCATAAGAATTTGAAGAATTCCGCAACCTGGTATCAGAGCTTAAATAAAACAAATTATTAATGTCTGGATTAACTTTAGATATTGAGATTAAAAATTTATTTGATAAAATAATCTTACTAAAAGATTTACGTCAAATAGATCAATTATGAAATAAAATAAAAGATCTCCAAACCTTTTATTTCAAAAATCATAAAAAAGAACATTTTTCAAGCAACTGGAAAATGATAATTCAAATTTCTGAAAACGATGAAATTGAAGACATAACAATATGTTATGAATAAGAACAAACTTTGTTATCGAAATCCGATCAACAAAAATAAAATAATAAAAGTAACAATTTTTACTAAATGGAAAATGTATGAAAATACAAAAATGAATATCTTTAATTTATATTCTCAAAATATAAATTTTGATATAGAAAATTGTGAAAACAATTTGAAACATCTTAAAAATTGTCAATCTTCAATTGATAGTTTCGAAAATTTTCAGAATTTATTAGAACAGATAGATTCGACAAAAAGACTTTTAATAGCCTTAAGAAAATTAAGAAGTTCTATCATCTGTTAAAATTACAGAAGTAAAAATTCCAAATCAAAACAACCTGGTCGATGAATCTGAAGAATCTGAAGAAAACCAAGAGTATAATTTGAATATTATATTCAATCAAAGGAAGTTTGCTGAAATACAGAAAACAGGGTTTTCTAATTCAAAAACAAATCTAATAGACCAACCAGGAATACTAAGTAAGATTTCAAATTTTATTAATCCCAGAAAAAATTTAATTTATTATTCGATTCGTACAAAAGAACGATCTTGTAAAATAAATAACAAATCAAGGTCTAATACTCTGAAGTTATTAACAACTCAAGATATTAATACCATCATGGCAAAAGCCAGTGAAAAAGAACGATCTGAACTGAAATATGTTCATATCGGATGAATTGAAATAATAATATCAGCTCACTACCGAGAAGGAATAGATACACCAATTGAAATAACAGTTCGTGACAAAAGAATACGTAATTTCGAGGATTCTATCCTTGGAAAAATTGAAGGAAATTTATGTTACAAAAAGATGAAATTTTGTATTTATCCACAATACAATATATCTCTTTTTGATAAAAACATAAATGACGTTTTAACATTAGATTATTACTTTTATAGAAATAATCTTATGTTAACAGGAAACCATCCGATCAATATAAACTATGTTGTCGGTTTAGCAATAAGTAATAATTCTCAAACAGGAATAATTTCAACAAAACCAACTATTTCTGTAGAAAGAATGTTTGAAAATATTACAAGAATTGAACACCCTCGAAAATCGTTTATTGAAGAAATAAATCCCTATAAAAGATGGAGTTCAGATGACCTCCAAATCACAAAACAGTCTGTACCAAGAAGATCATTATCATTTGCTAGAAATGATGAAGATATTCTTGATAAGATTGGAACCATGAATCAAAATATTCTTAAAATTAAACAAGCTATTGTTAATGAGTCAACCTCATCGCAATGACGTTCTTAATAAAATTAGAAAAAGATCTAGGAGATTTAGAAAATAATATTAATAAGATCAATCTATCAATACAAGAATTAGAGAAGAATTTCAAAGAATATATTGATTTAGCAACGACTAAATTAATAATTGAACAAGAAAGACATAGTAATGAAATATTAAACTATCTTAAGGAAGTTCTTTCAATAGATAAAGGAAAAAAAAAAATGGAAGAAGAACCACCATTCAAAATTAAATCATGGTATAGAAATCCCCTTAGTTATGGCAAACATAAGTATGGAGATGTTTAGTGAAACCGACTTATTTGATTTTGAACAAATAGGAGTAAATACAGAAGAATTATATCATTCAGAATTATATCATTCACATCAGGACTCAGAACAATACAGAGATATGGATATTTCAGAATCAGAATCTGAAGATAATTCTAGACCACGATTAAATCTACGAACGAATGTAGAAGGTAGTGGTGGAAGAGATGATTAAGAATTTAAATATAACAGAGACCAATACTCTGGATCTTATAAAGATGTTAGAGATATTCTTAGAGAATCAAAAACATCAGGATTTGTGAAACAAAATATCTTAGATTTAGGATGTTCAACAGCCAAAGAAAGAAAGTCAAAGATAGATCATTGGGCAAATGAACTATCAGTACAAATTCAATTAATACCATTATTAGACAAAAGTGAGAATATTCAAGTTTTAACTCATGGGATGATAAAAATGACACTGGTAGGAGCAGTAAGAACTTGGGCTGAAAACCTAGTAATTACTAATCTACCACAAGGAATGACAGGACATCGATATTTCGAACTATTTGTTGATGCCTTGTACCAAGAATTTTTAGGAGTTTCTAATAATGATGCTAATTTGGTAGCTAAGAATATAGAACAAAATAGAGCAATCTTTATATTAGATAATATTAAATTATGCAATTTATGTTACTTAGAAGAATTTATTTGTGATTATGAAACAAACTATTATCAATTAATAGATGCTGATAAAAAAGAACATTATAAACTAAGTATATTTAATAAGATACCTAATATACCTATACACAGTAAAGATGAATTCTTAACTAGTCCTTATGCTAAAACTTTAGGAGGAGCTATTAAATTCATCAAAGACATAATAACAAAGAAATGTCATGAAGTAACACTAAATAAAAGAATCTCTAAATCCTACAAACAAAACAATAAACTTTGTTGTGACAAAATGAAATTCACAGTAAAAGAATACGGTTGCAAAACAAACATGTCACACAAATATTTAAAACGACAGAAACAGAATAAATTTAATAAACCTTATAAATCTTTTAATAATAAATTTATTCCCTATAAGAAAAAGAAATTTAAAAAGAATTTCTTCAGAAAACCTTATAAAAATTTTTTTTATAAAAAGTTTGATAACAAAAAACCACCTTGCCCAAAGGGTAAAGGAAAGAATTGCACATGTTGGTTGTGCAACGAAGAAGGACATTATGCGAATGAATGTCCAAAACGAAACGAAAAGAAAAATAAAATTAAACTTCTTGAAGAAATATATACTATTGGATTCTATCCCGTAGAAACAATTGAATTTTCATCCGATGATGAAAATATTTATTATCTTGATGAATCAAGTGAATCAGATTTTGAATCCGATTCCACATTTGATAATTCAAGAAATAATAATGATTAAAATAACGACAAGGGCATTTTCGGAAAGACAAATATAGGGAGTAAATTGAAAGTTATGTTTGATTTAGGGAGTTATCTATAAGTTGCCCCAAGCAATATCAAAATTTTATATATATATATATATATATATATATATATATATATATTCTGCTTCATTTCAACTGTTGGACTGTATTGAGTTGTATTATGTTGATTCGACTTTTCCATTTAGGTGAATGGAAATTGGACAAGTAACTAGCTAGTGGATTTGATAAGTGGATGGTTAAGTATGGAATAATAAATATCTCACATGAAAATTAATTTGGAATTAATGGGTGAGATTAATTATATAATTGACTTACACTTTATGAATATATAAGAATAATTGGTCAAGAGATTTTCTCTCGCGCACCTTCGTAGGCTCGATTTACACTGAAAAAGACTTGATCACTTATGTGCAAGCGTACGAGCGCGACCTAGGTGTGCGAATGTCGGACCGATCAAGGCAAAAATCGCTTATGTGGTGTTGGATAAGAGATGACCTTCTACCTGTCTGACTGTTGGTGCTCTCATGTAGCAGCCTTGACTGTCCATTATACTGGGTGCCTATATATAGATACAGCCTCCAGTCTTTAAAAAGGTAAAGATTTATCAATATATTTGGGGTCAACTGAAAATTCGGATAAGAGACGACCTTGCACCTACCTGACTGTTGGTGCTCTCATATAGCAACCTTGACTGTCCATATGGTACCCTGGTGTCTATATATAAAGGCAGCCTACAGTCCTTCAAAAAATAGAGATTTATCAATACATATAAGATCCACTATTTTTTTTCAATTGACCCCACGTATATTAATAAATTTTAATCCTAAAATGCACTATTATTTAAGACATTTCTTCACGAGCAGGATAAGATTTTCCCTCTTCCACATAGTATATATGCTGATTGGTTATTGGGATATGGTGCTAAACTAGCATAGTGATTTAGATCGATAATTCTAAGGAAGAAGTTGACCTAGAAACGCTACACAAATTATTACTGTTATATTCTGTATTTGATGATGATGATGGGAAAAAAAGCTCCAGCTTTAACATATAATAAAAGATGTACTTGACCATTGGGCGTCCGATGATAATAAGTATTTAATTTTTTAATAATATTAGATATTAGATTATTTGAAATAAACAAATACTAATAAGGTAGATGTAGCAATCATTTATAGAATGGTCTATCGATCAAATAATAAACTATTTCACATTAATATTCTTTAAAAAGATATTTAAGCATAAATTTTTGAAAAGAAAATAAAAATTTAATAGTATAATTTTATTTTATTTTTCAATTGTATTTTTTTTACTGATGGAATCATTTTTATTATGGAACCAAAGATAAAATACGTTTGTTTATTCATTTAACCTTTTAAGCAGTGTTCTAAAAAGCTCGCTAAAGCGACACTTAATCTCGCTTAAACGACGCTTAATCTCGCTTAAATTTTAATACGTTTAAACTCGATTAAGCGATCGCTTTTTAGAACGGAAGATTTTAATTTTTTTTAAATGAAAACATTTTTATAAATATGTATATTTATAGTTTAGAACTTGAATTATCTATTAAATCTTATATTTATGGTTAATTTAACATTTTATTTAATGTTTATTTTAAAATAATTAAAATTATAGTAAAAATTAAAAACGTTTTTTGACGCTTAAACTCGTTCTAAGCTCGCTTAAGCTCGAAAACTTGAAGTTTGACATCCACATTTCGACGCGCTTCACGCTTTTTAGAACCTTGCTTTTAAGAGAAATGATTATTTGTTTTTTTTTAAAAAAATCTCATATTAACTTATGTCACATCCTGCATGTAGTCGAAATTTTTTTAATTTGTACTTCATTAACTCAATAAAATCAATAAAGATTCGTGAATATTAATAATATAAAAAAATCCTTTGTAATAAAATAATGTATTAATATTCAAATTCAATGAGTAACACGAGCCACTGATTACAAACTAAACCACATGATATTAAAGAAAAGTATAGTGAAATTAATTGAAATGAATCCTTAATTTTAGCATTAAATAGATAGTGAGTGGTTTTTGATAATGAGGGTGAGAAATGCAACTTGTGTTTTTTTACCATTTTGTCCAATAATCTATATGAAGTATAATGTATGTTTGTGGGTTAAAATTGTATATTTGCATTGGTGTCATCAAATAGACCAAAATAATTTTTAAATAGGTCTCAACCTTTATATAATAGTATAGATACTAGCTGTTCGGGCATACGTGGTGTGTAATTTATAGGAAAAATTGAGAATATACATATTTTTTTAAAAAAAATTAAATTTAAAGTATAAATGAAGATGAATGAATATAGAAAATTTTATTTAAGGATGATACGATCATTTAAAAATTCAAAAGTATAGATAAAAATAAATACATAATTTATTGAGATACGGTAACTATAAATAAACTACAATTTACTAAATAGATTTTTCTGATATTTTTAAATTAGGTAAATACACGGGAACCTGAGGAGATTATATGCTACACGGGAGAAATACTCTATTTTTTTTCCAGATATACGCACGAACATTACACTAAAAAAAATAGTGATAGAGTACACATGTTCGTGATTCCTTAGAAGGTGTTTCATGGTTGGGTTATCAACCAATGAAACTATCTTTTAACTAAATTGATCAATCGGGTAACTTTATAATAAATTCATATACTAATTTGACATTTAATCAATAATTCGTGTACCAAAATAAATTTTACTCATTTTAATAATTACATATGAATCATGTTTTCAATAAGTTATTAGAACATTGTCAGAGTGGAAAAGTAATATCAAATTTTATTTATTTATTTATTTATTTATTTATTGTTAAAGTTACATATAATATTCTGTTTCATTTTAAAAAATAATGAGTTTATATTTTTTCAATGATAAATATCAGAAAATTTATTATGTATGTTTAGTTCATTTGATTATTTGTTTGTGTGTTATACTATTGTTTTTTTTTACGGTGAAAGCTCTTGTAACTTTATTGAGAAATAGAAATGTCCTTCATTACAAGATTATCAACTAAATTGAAAAATTTCTCGGTTCCCACACAATTTTGGAGGAGAAAGAAATAACAAAAGCAGGTAAAGTGTAAGCAACCACATTAGCCGATCTTCGAACATGCATAAAATTGACATGACCCTGTTGCTCCAATAAATATCGAACACCAGACGCAATGGAGCCAACATAGCTACGATCCTCTTCAAGATGAGTAACTACTTGTACTGCTAGAAGAGAGTCAGAAGTAAGTAGTAGCAACTGAATACCATAGTCTTAAGCAATCCGAAGCCGACCTTCAATAGTTAACAATTCGGTCGTCGTAGCTGATAGTGGTCTCACTAGATTGCAACCAAAAGCTAAGATAGTATGGCCCTCATTATCTCTTATCACACCTCCAAAGGTAAATTTATTTGTTCTCTCATTAAAGGCCGCATCAACGTCCATCCTTAAACTATTTTTCGACAGAGCGGACCACTTCTCCAACGAGATGCCCATATCTCCATTGTTGGCAATAAGGAGTGTCACCCGGGCATGTTGGAAATCACATAGCAGCGTTTCACTCCAGTAAGCATTGAGCTCGGCCTTCCTGCCCTTTTTATTATGTATCACGCAAAGCCTCTCTCTCCAAGTTGAAGTTCGCATAGCGAAGGCTTCAAAATCCTGTCTATGAAGATTCTCCTTCATCCACCCAAATAAATCCAAGCCCTCCAAATATCGAACATGTTTAAGTAACAACCAGAATGATCTTGTCCCTTCCCAACATGTTCTCACCGCCAGGCAGAAGAATAGCGCATGCATAGTAGTGTCGCTACCAGATTGGCAGAGGGGACATAAACCCGCAACTGGAACATGGTGATGCTAAAGATTCCGTTCGTAGGGCTGATATCATGCAATACTCGCCACCAAAAGATACGAACTTTCTGGGGAATCAAAAGTGCCCAAAGAAATTGCCACCATCCTTTCAATCGATTCTCAGAGCTGAGCATTGGCTGGTGATAAAAACCCATTGCTGCCTTATAACCATCTCTCACGGTGTATTTTCCTTTTGCGTCAAAAGTCCAGAACCTGGAGTCCTCTTGCCTAGTCAGATAGAATGGTGTAGACATGATACTTTGGGCAATATACAGGGGAAAGATATGCTAAATCTTCATCACATTCCAACTCCCATGCTCAATGAGATCATTCACTCTAGTACATTTTCCTACCTCATGTAGAGAGGGCAAACGACCACGGACTCCTGGGACCCAGCAGTCCACAAAGATAGCGATTTTCTCCCCGTTGCCCATTCGCCAACCGATCCCTTGTTCGATTAAAGGCCTACTCCATAACAACGATCGCCAGACATAAGATGGGTTACCATCAAGGTTAGCCTCCATAATATCTTGGTGACGAAAGTAGCGGGCTTTTAGGACGCGAGCAACAAGGGATTTCGGTTCAGCAATAATATGCCAAATCTGTTTTGCTAAAAGTTCCTTGTTAAAAGTCTCAAAGTGGCTGATAAGTGTCTTTTGTGTGCATTATTTTATTTTAATTTATGTCTATTTTGCATGCATTTGTATTGTCTCATTGTGTTTTTATGTGATTTATTGCATATGTGTGCACTTCACTCTCTGGGTTGATTTTTGTAGGAATTTGTGAAGAAATCGTGATTTTGGGGCAAGAAAAAAGCCGCAAGAATGAATTACAGAGCAGTGATCGTCCAAAATTTATTTTTGATGCTAGAGAGATCCAAATCCGATTTTCACCGTTCAAAATGAAGTTCAAGATGTTGTGAATTATGCGCGAGCTGGAATATTTTAATGGGAAAAGGACATATTACAGCTCGCCCCAGCACATGTTCATGCGCCCCAGCGAGCCTGGAGCAGCGTGAAAAAAATAAAACAAAAGATCTCTCGCTCGAGCGCATGTTTAGGCGCTCGAGCGAGACGGCATGCAAACTTCTTATTTTTAAAAACTCTTATTCGCAAAGAATGCAATCTTTTTAAGATTTGAGGCATATAAATAGGATTTCTATCATCAGATGAAGGGTTCCAAACGTGTTCTATCATTGGAGAGACGGCGGCTAGGGCTCGGGATTGAAAGCTTCATTCTAGTTCTTCTTCTTTCTTCTTATTCTTTTTATTTTTGAATATTATTTTCACCTATTGATTAGTTTTCTTTCACCCAAGACCATGTGTGATTGGGCCGAACAAATCTATGTAGAAAACTTAGATGTTTGTTTGGGATTTTTCAGATTTGGTTTTATATTATTGATTATTAGATTTATATTTGTCTTGTGAATGATCTGGTCAATTTTTTACTTGCATGTTAATCGATTCTAAGTCAACAGAGGAGAAATTATTTTGATCACTCTAATAATTAACACGAGGTAAAATTGATTAGAAATAGTATTCGATTTCATCGTGCGGTTTTAGGTGTTAACTGAATTTTCACAGTTCATAATGCATTTTAATTTGATTATAATTATGAAAATTAATCCGTCAATATTTGAATAGATTGAATAAATTTAATTGTTCTAGAAATAGACCTTTAAACAAGTTAGGAGAATTCACCGTATATTAAGATTAAATCCGAGTCTTGAATCGACTATATGTTACATGATTTGTTCGGTACCTACGTGTGTCTTGGTTAGCTTATTTTAATTAGAATTATTATTTAGTTCTAGTTTTTAGTTAACTTCATAATGATTTTTATTTTAAATTCTTAATTTATATTATTCAATCCATACTCCTTTCTATTATTTTGTCTAGATTAAGTAAAATAATCAAATCTTGAGAATTGACAACAGTCCCTGTGGGTTCGGCATCTGGACTCTCTGTCCACTATCTATAACTTGACCTCGTACGCTTGCCAGTAAATTTATACCACACCGATTTTAGCGGTTAAGTTTTTGGCGCCATTGCCGGGGACTGTTTAGTTAATATTAATTAGGATATATTATTTGTTTGAGACTAGACATTTTTTTTCTTGCATTGTTTAATTCTTAATTTTAATTTTAATTTTTCTTACTTGTGAGGTACTTGGAGATGCATTATCGACAAGTGTTCACAAGGTTTGGCCAACAATACTCGGAGCCTTTCTATGCTGCTTGGGGGAGATTCAATGAGTTGGCGAACATATTTCGATGTCATGATTTTTCAAACTACACACTATTTCAAATTTTTTATGGTGGTTTGGATGCAACAACAAGAAGTTGGGTAGATTATGAAGCATTGTCAACTGGCAGTCACTTGTTTCACAAATATTACGACGGTGCTATGAACTTGTTAAATGATATGGCAGATTTCGACTACCATTGGCATTCGAACCAACCACCTGAGCATCAAAAAGAGTGTATAGGGTGTTTTAAAGATCATGTGGATCAGTTGGAGAACATTGTGAAAAAGCAGGCTGAGATAAATAAGTTCTTCAAAAGTCACATCAACTCTGTGAGTTATTTGGATGAACAAATTGCGCTCCTTATAGAACCATCTTCTGAGATTCGCCAAAAGAATGAAGCGATTGTGTTGATCAGTTATCATGGGCATGTGATTTTGCAGCAGTAATTGAGCCAGAGCAAGAAGAAATATTTTTTAAAGAATTTTCATGTGACGAAGATCCGAAAGTGACAGTGGAGGAGAAAGAAATATACAAGGCGAAAGATATGACATCGTCAATGGACTTTACATGTGTAACGACCCACTGTATCAAGACGGGTCTTTTCAGCGTGCTTATGTCCTAACTCACACGCACCCTGAGTAACTTCCCAGGGTGTCACCCATCCTATAATTGCCCCAAGTCAAGCACGCTTAACTTTGGAGTTCTTATGTGATGAGCTTCCGAAAAGAAGATGCATCTTCTTTTCGAGAGCTCATCACATAAGAACTCCAAAGTTAAGCGTGCTTGACTTGGGGCAATTATAGGATGGGTGATCCCCTGGGAAGTTTCTCAGGGTACGTGTGAGTGAGGACATAAGCACACTGAAAAGACACGTCTTGATACAGTGGGTCGTTACAACATGTATACCATTAGAAGATCCGTTCTTGCCATTGACGCCAACTCCACACTATTACGTCCTCTATGAGCTTCGGCCTGAATTTCGGGTCTCTTTTCAAAATAATCAATCCATGAATTGTTGGATCGACGAGCTTACAAAGTCAATATCACGCCAAGCTTGAGGGCGTAGAAAATCAAGACTCATACGTAGAATCGTATTATTCTTACTATGGGCGGCAACCGCTCTTTGATGGTTGCTACTATATAGTCAGGCTATAGACTATAAATTTGGCACTGACTGCAAGGCAACCCAGTGTTTTCTTTCTTTTATTTATATATATTTTTTTAATTGTTCTTTTTATGTTTATTTTTTTATTCCCTTTTGTTAATCCAACGCCTTACCCGTTGCCTTTACATGTTCAATAGGTTGCCCTGCTAATAAAAAGTTATTGTTGGAGTTTGACAGATGGAGGAAGAGGACGAATCTAAAACCAGGGGAGTGTTATTTTTGTTTTCATTGTGTTTTTGTTCGTCTTGCATGTGTTTGTTCATTTTTGCATTTTGTTCATTGTTTCTAAAGCATCGAGGGCAATGCTTTGGATAAGTATGGGAGGGGAGGGGGTGGGGGGGGGGGGTATTCTAGTCTATATTTCATTGTGTTTTGTGTTTGTGTTGCATCTGTCATGTTTTAGTTTTTTTGCATATAGTTCGTGTCAGTTTTGTTGTTGTTTTTATGTGTGTTGAGTAGGATGATAATTGGGAGCCAATGATGATAGGAAGTTTTGATTTTTGTGATTTTTTTTTTTTTGTTTTTTGCCCTTGATTTGACATGTGAAACTGTAGGTTGAACCGTGAATCTTTTTAAGCTCTCATGTTAGACCAGTGAATTGTAGCAAAAAAATTGATGATGTTTGTGTCTGTTTGACCATTGCACGACTAGGTGCTAAGTGATCTTAATTGTGTCTTTTGATTTTTAATGATCCTCTAACAATTGCACTTATGATCTTGGGCTCGCCAAAATTTTTGAAAAATTGATATTGATATGAATTTTTGAGAAATTCAACTCCATCCGGGTTTTGGACAAGGGATTGAAATCCTAATCGCCTAGTCTGAAACTAAGTCTGTGGATTCAATGGGGTTGATGCTCCATTCGGGCTATAGACGAGAGGATTGAAATCCAAATCCTATCACGGTTATAGCTAAGTTTGCGGATAATTATTGGGGCGCTTAAAAAGTTGGGTGCAAAATTCGATGGTGTGTAATAATAAATCTCAAGGGAGGTGTATTTGTTAGAAGTAATTGGAAGGAATAGACGCATGCGAGTGACTCTTGTACTAAGGTAAACCTCTCCAAGCGGCCATTGGCTTCGCCACTAACCTTTCATCGTTCAACCTGAGTCATGTCCCTTCGAATGTGGTCTCCATGATTATATCAATGCGTGAGTATACAAACCTACATGTACATGGAAAGTATGTGACTGGGAATACTGTGTCAACTAGACTAATCCTGCTCAAACTATATGTCATTACAAAGTGATGTGACTAGGAATACTGGGTCAACTAGATATATCTCGATTGTTTAAAAAAACAAATATTAAATTTATATCTTTCGAAAAAACTTTTATTTATGTAAAAATAATGACATATATTCAAGGAAGCCAGTTTTCAAATTTCTACTCGAACTCACAAAATCTCCGGTACGTATGGCACATATTTTAGCAAGTCTCATGATCTCGTCAGCTTAAGAGCATGATACAAACAGTTTCCTTGATAATTCAGATGTAAATAATCTTTGTTGATGTTGTCATTAGGGGCGGATCCACCATAGGGCGAAGGTGGGCCACGGTCTCCCCAAAAATTTGAATTTTTTTTTTAGTATATATGTTTATATATATATATATATATTAATTTTTAAAAACATAATATATATATATATATATATATATGTTGTGAAAAGTAAAATTTATAAAACTCAAAAACTCAAAATATTCTCAAACTCCACACTTTAAATTTATTCTCTCAAATTATGTTTTTCTACACAAATGGAGAGACTTATTTATAGATCTCAATGGGAGATTAGTCCAAAAATTAAATCATCATCATCTACATCATCACACACTAATTTTCAAAATAATACAACTCAATTTTCAACAATTCTAATATAATATAATATATTTTCAATACTCCCCCTTGTGATGATGATCGGCATATGATGATTGTCTTTATTACGTGTTTTATGCTGCCTCGTTAAAAACCTTACTAGGAAAAACCCAGTGGGATAAAAACCATAGTAAGAAAAAAAGAGTGCAGCCACGTAAACTCCCCCTCATGTTAATATGAGTGATTCTTTACATATTCCGTAGATTGCGCATCCCAATGTTGTATATGCTTTCTGAATATCGTCGTGGGAAGTGCCTTTGTGAAGAGATCTGATGAGTTCTCACTTGATTGAATGTAACAGATATCAATATCTTTATTCTTCTCAAGCTCTTGAGTGTAGGCAAAGAACTTTGGGGGGATATGTTTGGTTCTGTCACTTTTGATGTATCCTTCTTTCATTTGAGAAATACATGCAGCATTGTCTTCATACAACGTCACAGGCTTCTTGTCTACTGATAATCCACAAGAAGTTTGGATATGTTGTGTCATTGATTTTAACCACACACATTCACGACTTGCTTCATGTAATGCAATAATCTCGGCGTGATTTGATGAAGTTGTTACGAATGTTTGTTTATGTGAACGCCAAGAAATTGCGGTGCCTCCACGAGTAAATACATATCCGGTTTGGGAACGTGCCTTATGTGGATCAGATAAATATTCAGCATCAGCATAACCAATGATACTTTGATTGGTGTCTTTTGAGTACAAAAGTCCCAAATCTGTCGTTCCTCGTAGATAACGGAATATATGTTTAATTTCGTTCCAGTGCCTCTTTGTTGGATATGAACTGAATCTTGCCAATAAATTTACAGCAAAAGATATATCAGGTCTAGTGCAATTTGCAAGATACATAAGGGCACCAATGGCACTTAGATATGGTACTTCTGGACCAAGAATAACTTCATCATTCTCACATGGACGGAATGGATCCTTTTCTATGTTTAATGATCTTACAACCATTGGAGTACTTAATGGATTTGATTTATCCATATTAAAACGTTTAAGGATCTTTTTTGTATAATTTGCCTGGTGAACAAAAATTCCACATTCTTTTTGTTCGATTTGCAAACCCAGACAGTATTTGGTTTTTCCAAGATCCTTCATTTCGAATTCTTCCTTCAAGTACATCATAACCTCTTGAATTTCTTTATTCGTTCCAATGATGTTTAAATCATCAACATATACAACAATAATTACACATCCGGATGTTGTTTTCTTGATGAAAACACAAGGGCATATTGGATTATTTACATATCCCTTTTTCATCAAGTGCTCACTTAGCCGATTATACCACATTCGGCCGGATTGCTTCAACCCATATAATGATCTTTGCAATTTTACAGAATAAAATTCTCTGGATTTTGAACTTTGTGCTTCAGGCATCTTAAATCCTTCAGGGATTTTCATGTATATATCACTATCAAGTGATCCGTATAAGTAAGCTGTAACAACATCCATAAGAAACATTTCCAAATTTTCATACACTGCCAAACTAATCAAATATCGAAACGTAATTGCATCCATAACAGGAGAATACGTTTTTTCATAATCAATTCCAGGCCTTTGAGAAAAACCTTGTGCAACAAGTCTAGCTTTATATCTGACTATTTTATTTTTCTCATTTCGCTTTCGAATAAAAACCCATTTGTATTCAACAGGTTTTACACCTTCAGGTGTGAGGACTATAGGTCCAAAAACATTACGTTTATTCAGCGAATCCAATTCAACCTGGATGACATCTTTCCATTTGGCCCAATCATGACGAGTTTTACATTCACCAAAAGATTTTGGTTCATGATCCTCATTTTCATTTATGATGTCACAAGCTACATTATAAGAAAATATCTCATCAATATCTTCTATGTCTTTTCGGTTCCATATTTTTCCAGTATTAATATAATTGATAGAGATTTCACGATTTTTGTCAGTTTGTGGTTCTGACAGAACATTTTCATCATCATGTGTTTCTTCTGGAACACCATTTTCTATTTTATGATCATCGTGCTTCTCTATGCCTTTTCTTTTCCGAGGATTTTTATCCTTGGAACCGACTGGCCTTCCACGCTTCAGGCGTTTAATGACATCATGAGTGTCTTTAATCTGTTTCTTTGGAATTTCAATTCGAGCTGGGGCATTTACAGCATGTATATATGATTTTGTCACCCCTTTTGTGTCTGCAAATGCATCTGGAATTTGATTTGCTATTCTTTGCAAATGTACAATTTGCTGTACATCTTTTTCACATTGTTTGGTCCTTGGATCCAAATGTAACAATGATGGTACATACCATGTGATTTCTTTTTCGACGTGTTTCTTTTCTCCCCCTAACACTGGGAATATTTCTTCATTAAAATGACAATCAGCAAAGCGTGCTGTAAACACATCGCCTGTCTGAGGCTCAAGATATCGAATGATTGATGGACTATCATAACCGATATAAATACCGATTTTTCTTTGAGGACCCATTTTTGATCGTTGAGGTGGTGCAATAGGCACATACACCATACATCCAAAAATTCTTAGATGAGAGATATTTGGTTCTTTACCAAATGCAAGTTGCAATGGGGATAATTTATGATATGCACTTGGTCTGATGCGAATTAATGCCGCAGCATGTAAAATTGCATGTCCCCATATAGAAATAGGGAGTTTTGTTTTCATAATCATTGGTCTAGCAATCAGTTGTAGACGTTTAATCAATGATTCAGCTAATCCATTTTGCGTATGAACATGAGCTACAGGATGTTCAACAGTGATTCCCATTGACATACAATAATCATTGAAAGTCTGGGATGTAAATTTTCCAGCATTATCAAGTCTTATTTTCTTGATTGTATAATCGAGAAATTGATTTCGTAATTTTATTATTTGAGCCATCAATCTTGCAAATGCCACATTCCGAGTTGACAATAAGCATACATGTGACCATCTGCTAGAGGCATCGTTCAATACCATAAAGTATCGAAATGGTCCACATGGTGGATGAATTGGCCCACAAATATCACCCTGAATACGTTCAAGAAATATGGGTGATTCAGTTTGGATTTTAGCTGGTGATGGTCTTATAATAATTTTTCCAAGTGAACATGCTTTACATTGAAACTTATTATTCTGAAAGATCTTCTGGTCTTTCAGTGGATGACCATGTGTATTTTCAATAATTCTTCGCATCATTGTTGAACCAGGATGTCCTAATCGATCATGCCAATTTGTTAATATTGATGAATTATCCATCACCATATTTGATTCAATTGGACTTATATGTGTATAATGCAATCCAGCAGGGAGCATTGGTAGTTTCTCAACTACAAATTTCTTTCCTGACTTATATGTGGTAAGACACATATATTTCTGATTTCCATCAGTCGTTGTCTCAGTATCATACCCATGAGAATATATGTTATTAAAACTCAACAAATTTCTTTTTGATCGTGGTGAATATAAAGCATCATTTATCAAAAATTTTGTACCATTAGGTAACAAAAATTTTGCTTTACCAAAACCTTCAATCAAGTCTACAGGACCTGATATTGTATTCACCATTGTTTTTGTTGGTTTTAGTTCCAAGAAATATCTTTCATCTCGCAGAATAGTGTGCATTGTACCACTATCCGGTATGCAAATTTCCATGGTATTATTTCCATGTTTGCTCATAGCATTTTTCATATCAAACTTCACAAAAATGTAATAAATAAAAATTAAGTACAATACAAATATAACATGCTTTATAAAAAAAATGCATGAAAAATACAAATTTGTTACAATCTAGTCCCACCAATCTTTTAATCAATGTCTTCGAAATCATTCAAAAAATCTGCAGCACTGAAACTAGTTGAACCAATTAAATGGTCACTATTTTCAACAAAATTGGTCTCTTTTCCTTTCCCCTTTATCGATTCTTTATAGAGCTTACAAAGGTGCTCGAGGGCTCGACAAGTTCGTGACCAATGTCCCGGAGTGCCACATCTATAACAAACACTCTCGGTTCTTTTTGAGTGATTTTCATTTTCACTCATGTTTTCATGCTGCCTTTTTAGTGGGTGGTGTGTGACGCTCTTTTGAGATGAGTTACTGAAATAACTATCTCGATTATTTTCATATCCACGACCGCGTCCATGACCATGGTCATTTCTACGTCCACGTCCACGCCCACGTCCTCGACCTCGTCCACGACCAAAATCTGGTCTATTCCTTTGATTTTGGTTTTCATTTTTCATTACGACATTTGCTTCAGGAAATGCCGTTGATCCAGTGGGTCGGGATTGATGATTTCTTACTAACAATTCGTTGTTCTTTTCCGCCACAAGAAGACATGCGATTAGTTTGGAATATCTCGAAAATCCACGCACTCTATACTATTGTTGTAGAGTTATATTAACTATATTAATATATAATTTCATGTTATTATATAAAAGGTTGTCTATGACACTGACCTTATAATAAATGATTTAAATGATTTATTTATTTAAATCTATCAAGCTCTTCCTCTAAAATTATATAAAATAAATATTTGCAAATTAATAAAAATAAAAAGAAAAGTCTTATTCATGGTGAAAAGTGAAAATCTCTCTTCTAATTTTTTTTCTAAATTTTCTCATTTAAAATAAGAAATTTCAAACTAATAAAAATAAAATAGATTTTCATCGTGAAAACAAAATTGCCCTTACATAATATAAAATAGCGTTGACGCACACGCATTGCGTGTGTAATATAATAAATAAATATTATGTGTTGTGTGCATATGATATAACATTTATTTTTAAATTATTTGATTTTAATATGATGAAATTCATTTTTTGTAATTTGACAATGTTATTATTATTATTATTTTTTTTTGAAATTATGAAGTTGAGTATACCAAAAGATCAACGAATTAAGGTGCTCTTGCTTAATACATAACTAGCGTCTGTTGCACACGCGTTGCTTGTGTAAGACGTGTTTATTTCAAGAAAAAAATTCATGTAATTCTCCCACAGTTGAAATTTTAAAAACCGTTTTTTTTATAACATAATTTTAAATCTCAAAGAAGATAACATTATGAAGGGCAAAGATGGTAAAAAAAATTTGGTGTGTCACTAACCAACCAAAGCTGTTTTTATGTAGTTTTCAACTTTTATAATATTGTATAGATATAGATAAGTAAATTTGATTTTATTTATACATTTTTTCATATTTTTCTCAGCTAACCATTATAGCTAGAATAAAATGATAAATAACTTTTAAATTTGTTTTATATTATTTTAAAAATAAAAATAAAAATGTTAAAAAATTATTGAAAAATAAAAATATAATATTTATATATATATACTAAATATATTATATTACTTTGTACACACATAGTGTATGTGTACGATTATCCTAGTTATTTACTCCCTCCGTCCCATATATGTTGTCTTGTTTTAGTTTTCACACAAATTAAGAAAAATTTATTGGGAAAGTAAATTTTATATAAACTTCCTATTTTATCCCTATTTAATGTATTAAAAAATGATTGCACAATTTTCAAGGTATAGTTAATAGGGTATATTAGTAAAGAAGTGTAAAAATATATTACTAAATATGGTGTATGACTATATATTTGGGACAAACAAAAAAAGAAACGTGCACAATATAATTGGGACGGAGAGAGTATAATATTTGAGCACTTTATAGTGAGGACACCAAATTTTTTTTTTCTTTCAAAATTTCACTTTACACTACATAAATAACTAAATAAGTAGATTTAATTTTATTCATACATATATTCCATTTTTTTTAACTAACCATAATAGATAGGATAAAATGATAGATGAATTTTAAATTTATGTATTGTCTATATTTTGTAGCGGCTCCTCCAAAGTCGAAATCCTAGATCCACCCCTGGTTATCATTTTCATAAATCCATATTAATCTGCAAAATGTATTAACACAATTTAACTTCTATTTTTTTTTTTTAAGGATATGGACGGGTAATTGAGACTCAAACTTTAGTCACTCTCATAATTAATCAAATTATAATGTTTAAATATTAATTGTGGCCACAGGTCAAATAGGATGAGTGACATCATACTCGCAATATATATATATATATATATATATATATATATATATATATTAATAATACATAAACCCCATAGAAAAATTATATTTGGTCATTTTAATGTATTTTCAAATTTACCTTTTATCATTCTTCTAATATGTTTAATAATGGAGGTCCAAAAAAGTAAACTTCTTATTCAAAATCTTCGCATATTTTTTTCCACTATCCTATTATCCTAACCACTATCACATTATCCTAACATTTAAAAAAAGTTATAATTAAATTCAAGTTTATAAAATAATATTTTTTTAGGCAAGTTTATAAAATAATATTTAATTTCAAATAATATATGTTTTATGAATATGCAATGCACGTGTTCTATGTACTAGTATAATATAATAGCACTTGACACCCTATACTAGCTATAAAAAGTCACGGTGTAATTTTAGATTTTGCCTAAAATACCATCATCTTATCAAACTATCTACATGGTTTTATCATATTAAAATAGTATTTTTTTTTATATTTTATGTTTCTCTCCTATCATTTCAATATAAAAAATTGTTAATTTTTATTTTAAAAGTTTTTTAAAAAGATACTTTTTTTTCCGAAAACCTAATGCTTTGGTAAAACATTTTAAAAAGATACTTCATTGTTTTTTTTACGGAACATATGCATCGTGTATCTGACGATATTAATAATTAATTTGATTTGAGTTGGACCTGTCACTCCAATAACCCGAGTTAGATTAAAAAAATAAAACTCTTCATTGATGGATCAATGATCACAGATGTACTAATTAATCCTTGATTATTTTACGAGGTGACTACGCCTCATGAATCTTCATATGATTCGATCGAGTCATTTCAAACAGGTGTATATATATATATATATATATAGTTTTGATCACATGGGCAACCACCATAGGCAATTACGTGATAAACAGCTGACGTGGCACATTAGACATCCAATGAATGATTGTCACGTCAGCTGTTGCTCACGTAGTTGCTCATGGTGGTTGCCCACGTGATCAAAACTCTATATATATAATGTTTAATACATACATAATATAATATATAATTTATAAATACACTCGCATAACAGGGATAGAATATCAATTTACTCATTGATTCATTCATCATTTTTTGATACAACAAAAGAGATGAAAGACGACCAGCAAACATATATATAAGGCATATATAATAATTAATAGGGCAACAAATTCGAGTTTTTGTACCGCAATCCACAAGCAAAGAGCTAGCATATGATAGCAAAATCATAAATGATCATGCGTATCAATTATTACCGAAAATAAAGTAAAACTGAATTTGATAAAAGGGAGACCCATATACTTATAGGAAAATGGCAGTTATAAATTAGGTATACATAGAATGCCAGCACATCGAAAATTTTCACAACATTCTTCATTATATGAACAAGGTTGTAAATTTCTAGAGCACAACGACTCAAGCAGTTTCCTCGAACCGTCTGTAATCATCTTTGATGATGTTGTCATTTTCAGAAACTCCGAATCTGCACGCAAAATGTAATTATACACAATTTGATTTTTAAACATTCATATAAAATTTGATCAATTATTATATTTTTTTTCACAACAACAATGTTATTAATATAGATCCGTGAAATCGTCCCATACACCTGCTCATATTATCATATATGTGTTTGTGTGTGTATATCATATAAATAAATAAATTTTTAAGAAAGAAAGGGAGAAATTACTTGGCGTGGCAAGTAGAAGGAAACAGAGAAATACTAGCTTGATTGATGCCTTCTCCATGGGTAATTAGCTTTGAATGAATTTCAAGTCCAAATAATCCCTTTTTATATTAGGAAATCAAAGCAAAGTCGATTGGCTTTGATTATATATAATTATTTTATCTTAATATTTGTTATACGTGAAACATATTTTAATAATAAATTTATTATTAAATTTATTAATTAATTAATAATTTTAAATATTATTTTTAAAATAAAATGTAATATTTAAATTAATTAAAGTGATGGTATAAATAAAATTAATTGAAAATATAAGTTAATGTGTTGTAGTGCAATAATTGTCCCACTGGTAGAGCGATAGAACCATGACGCTTGTGCTGCTGTGCAGTTTAAAAGATTTGAGTTCCATCATTACCACCAGTTATAGCTTTTGGTAAAGCGACAAACGATCGGTCCTACAATTGGTATCAGAGCCAAGATCATGAGTTCGATTCTCATTGATTGCAAGAAGTGCAATTATTGGGAGAGAGATTGTCGAGGTACAATAATTGTCCCGGCTGGCCGAGCGATCGAACCATGACGCTTGGGCTGCTGTGTGCTTTTAAAAGATTTGAGTTGCACCATTACCACCAGCTATAGTTTTTGGTAAAGAGGAAAACGCTCGATCTTACTTAATACATTGATTTTTAATTTAAAAATTCAATAAATGATTATAAAAGAGTACATAAAAGTCATTTAAGGGTGGTTTAGTCATTTTTTTAGTCGGAAGGAGTGTGTATGTTATAAATCTAGAATCACATGGGCTACTAATATCAGCAAACTCGAGATTTCACGGGGTAATAAATGTTATTTCACCTTAAAATTTTCATAGCCATGATTTTCATGACTATTCAACTGCAAAACAGCTTTATGATCGACATGTTTATAATAACTAGCAAATAAGCACACACAATGTGTGTGATGTAAAAAAAAAAAAGAATGAATGTGTTTGAGATTTGGGTGGGAAATAAGGAACGTGAAAATGTGGAGAAGTGGGTGATGGTAGTTTAGATAGTTTTAAAAACAGACCAATACACCAATTAGTTATTCTAGTATGTTCACCCTTAATATATAAGCCACCATGACACACATGATGCGTGTCCCGTAAATATATAATTTGATAAAAATTCTAACTTGATTAAGGTGCCGGTCGAGAAAATTTGAGTTTGATAGAGAGAAAAAAAAAAAGCGATGAAAGAAAGTTAAAGGGAAAACCTATGAGAAAGTTGAAGGAATGAGACATGAAGAAAGTTGTTTGTTAGTTAGTGAGGAGTATGGGGGAATACTGGGTAAATTTTAAAAAAATACCATGACACCAAAAACAGTTTTTATAACCCACACATACTTAATAATATAGTAAGATAGTAAGATAGTAAGATAATAAAAGATAATAAGCATTAGTGTAATGTAAGTACTCTGTTATTATTCAACTTCAAAACAAGGGCAACTTATAGATAACTCCCTAAATCAAACATAACTTTCAATTTACTCCCTATATTTGTCTTTCCGAAAATGCTCTTGTCGTTATTTTAATCATTATTATTTCTTGAATTATCAAATGTGAAATCGGATTCAAAATCTGATTCACTTGATTCATCAAGATAATAAATATTTTCATCATCGGATGAAAATTCAATTGGTTCTACGGGATAGAATCCAATAGTATATATTTCTTCAAGAAGTTTAATTTTATTTTTCTTTTCGTTTCGTTTTGAACATTCATTCGCATAATGTCCTTCTTCGTTGCACAACTAACATGTGCAATTCTTTCCTTTACCCTTTGGGCAAGATGATTTTTTGTTATCAAACTTTTTATAAAATTTTCTTTTATAAGGTTTTCTGAAGAAATTCTTTTTAAATTTCTTTTTCTTATAGGGAATAAATTTCTTATTAAAAGATTTATAAGGCTTATTAAATTTATTCTGTTTCTGTCGTTTTAAATATTTGTGTGACATGTTTGTTTTGCAACCGTATTCTTTTACTGTGAATTCCATTTTGTCACAACAAAGTTTATTGTTTTGTTTGTAGGATTTAGAGATTCTTTTATTTAGTGTTACTTCATGACATTTCTTTGTTATTATGTCTTTGATGAATTTAATAGCTCTTCCTAAAGTTTTAGCATAAGGACTAGTTAAGAATTCATCTTTACTGTGTATAGGTATATTAGGTATCTTATTAAAGATACTTAGTTTATAATGTTCTTTTTTATCAGCATCTATTAATTGATAATAGTTTGTTTCATAATCACAAATAAATTCTTCTAAGTAACATAAATTGCATAATTTAATATTATCTAATATAAAGATTGCTCTATTTTGTTCTATATTCTTAGCTACCAAATTAGCATCATTATTAGAAACTCCTAAAAATTCTTGGTACAAGGCATCAACAAATAGTTCGAAATATCGATGTCCTGTCATTCCTTGTGGTAGATTAGTAATTACTAGGTTTTCAGCCCAAGTTCTTACTGCTCCTACCAGTGTCATTTTTATCATCCCATGAGTTAAAACTTGAATATTCTCACTTTTGTCTAATAATGGTGTTAATTAAATTTGTACTGATAGTTCATTTGCCCAATGATCTATCTTTGATATCCTTTCTTTGGCTGTTGAACATCCTAAATCTAAGATATTTTGTTTCACAAATCTTGATGTTTTTTATTCTCTAAGAATATCTCTAACATCTTTATAAGATCCAGAGTATTGGTTTCTATTATATTTAAATTCTTCATCATCTCTTCCATCACTACCTTCTACATTCGTTCGTAGATTTAATCGTGGTCTAGAATCATCTTCAGATTCTGATTCTGAAATATCCATATCTCTGTATTGTTCTGAGTCCTGATGTGAATGATATAATTCTGAATGATATAATTCTTCTGTATTTACTCCTATTTGTTTAAAATCAGATGAGTCGGTTTCACTAAACATCTCCATACTTATGTTTGTCATAACTAAGGGGATTTCTATATCATGATTCAATTTTGAATGGTGGTTTTTCTTTCATTTTTCTTTTTCCTTTATCTATTGGAAGAATTTCCTTAAGATAGTTTAATATTTCATTACTATGTCTTTCTTGTTCAATTATTAATCTAGTCGTTGCTAAATCAATATATTCTTTGAAATTCTTCTCTAATTCTTGTATTGATAGATTGATCTTATTAATATTATTTTCTAAATCTCCTAGATCTTTTTCTAATTTTATTAAGGACGTCATTGCGATTAGGTTGACTCATTAACAATAGATTGTTTAATTTTAAGAATATTTTGATTCATGGTTCCAATCTTATCAAGAATATCTTCATCATTTCTAGCAAATGATAATGATCTTCTAGGTATAGACTGTTTTGTGATTTGGAGGTCATCTGAACTACATCTTTTATAGGGATTTATTTCTTCAATAAATGCTTTTCGAGGGTGTTCAATTCTTGTAATATTTTCAAACATTCTTTCAACAGAAATAGTTGGTTTTGTTGAAATTATTCCTGTTTGAGAATTATTACTTATTGCTAAACCGACAACATAGTTTATATTGATCGGATGGTTTTCTGTTAACATAAGATTATTTATATAAAAGTAATAATCTAATGTTAAAACGTCATTTATGTTTTTATCAAAAAGAGATCTATTGTATTGTGGATAAATACAAAATTTCATCTTTTTGTAACATAAATTTCCTTCAATTTTTCCAAGGATAGAATCCTCGAAATTACGTATTCTTTTGTCACGAACTGTTATTTCAATTGGTGTATCTATTCCTTCTCGGTAGTGAGCTGATATTATTATTTCAATTCCTCCGATATGAACATATTTCAGTTCAGATCGTTCTTTTTCACTGGCTTTTTCCATGATGGTATTAATATCTTGAGTTGTTAATAACTTCAGAGTATTAGACCTTGATTCGTTATTTATTTTACAAGATCGTTCTTTTGTACGAATCGAATAATAAATTAAATTTTTCCTGGGATTAATAAAATTTGAAATCTTACTTAGTATTCCTGGTTGGTCTATTAGATTTATTTTTGAATTAGAAAACTCTGTTTTCTGTATTTCAGCAAACTTCCTTTGATTGAATATAATATTCAAATTATACTCTTGGTTTTCTTCAGATTCATCGACCAGGTTGTTTTGATTTGAAATTGTTACTTCTGTCATTTTAACAGATGATAGAACTTCTTAATTTTCTTAAGGCTATTAAAAGCCTTTTTGTCGAATCTATCTGTTCTAATAAATTCTGAAAATTTTCGAAACTATCAATTGAAGATTGACAATTTTTAAGATGTTTCAAATTGTTTTCACAATTTTCTATATCAAAATTTATATTTTGAGAATATAAATTAAAGATATTTATTTTTGTATTTTCATACATTTTCCATTTAGTAAAAATTGTTACTTTTATTATTTTGTTTTTGTTGATCGGATTTCGATAACAAAGTTTGTTCTTATTCATAACATATTGTTATGTCTTCAATTTCATCGTTTTCAGAAATTTGAATTATCATTTTCCAGTTGCTTGAAAAATGTTCTTTTTTATGATTTTTGAAATAAAAGGTTTGGAGATCTTTTATTTTATTCCATAATTGATCTATTTGACGCAAATCTTTTAGTAAGATTATTTTATCAAATAAATTTTTAATCTCAATATCTAAAGTTAATGCAGGCATTAATAATTTGCTTTATTTAAGCTCTGATACCAGGTTGCGGAATTCTTCAAATTCTTATGAATTTTCTTATTCATGGATTTATAGATCTGATTCATGGATTTTCAGATCTGATTCATTTATAACAGATAAATGTTTTCATATTAGTTTGGTTCCATTCATGGATTATTAATACAAATTTTAGTTGATAAATTGATTCAAATATGGTTAAATCAGAAGTATTTAAACGATATTCACGAAATGTATCATATTCATGATCATCTTCTATTTCGAACCAGTTTTTTATTATTAATCTTCCATTTCTTATAAAGGATGATGACATGATTAATGTATTTTGACTATTTCTTTGAATTAAGGGCTGCAGGAGATTTAGGAAGGTTACCTTGTTTGAATGAATCTTGGTTTTGAGCAGAGGCCAAATCCTTGCTTTCTCTTAACGATCACTTGATCAACTGGTACTTGCTCTATGGATCTCCAGGTTTACTCTTAACCATGAATATTCAATGATTGGTTTCCAACCTTATCCTCCTTATGCCCTGCTTGTTTAGTTATTAGCCATAAGGCTTATTTTGTTTCTGATTTTATGTTTCTTAGTTTCTGATAGTTTTCATACGTTTTGTATGAACCAGATTGTAAGAAACTTTAAGAAGACAGAGATACTCAAACTTCACTTACTTTTTTTTACAGCACAAAACATCTTCTTTTATAGGCATGGAGAAACGCATACATAATTAAAAATAAAAGAAAAGAGGGGGACCACCCGACACTACATAATGGAAACAACTCATTTTACATCTGAGTGGATGCCTTTAACATGTGGTGTGGTCCACGATTTCATTTGTTTTTACATTGTGTCACTCTCTGAATCACTGGTGCATTCGGACCATTTCTTTATTGGTTTGTCTTCTTTGACAGCTGGTTTGTCCTCTTTGACATCTGCTTCTTCGGTCTGAATGGGTTGACAATGTCCACATTTGTGAGTGGATATCATTGTTCTTAGTTTTTTACATAACATTTGTTGGGTTTCTCGGGTCATGTCAACTCTTGCTTCATAGATTGGAGCTTCGAATTGAGCTAACATGGCTTGTTCTTTCTTTTGGATTGTCTCCTTGTATCCAGTGGTTAATAAAATTTTACTGGTTGCAAAATTTATTTTAACCTTTGAGTTTCCATCAATCTTTCCTGTCTTTGAGATCATATCAATCAATGTCTTTATTCTTATCTCAGGAAGTGTTGAGATATCCATTACTGGTTTCTCTTCATTTGATCCTTCGAATAAGAACTTGTCTTTTTGTTTTCGACATTGAATATATACCATTGGTTGATAGAATTTGTTATCATCCCAATCTGGAAGGGTTGAGTGAATACTCAATGTTAATACTGGATAGTCCTTAAAGACTGCTTTCTTGAACTGGATGATACTATTTCTCAACTGATATGGAAATAGTTTTATTTCTTGATTGTTGGGACTGACTTTCAATCCACTTAATAATCCATTTAAAAAGAATCTTGCGACTTCATGCGCTGGAGCACCTTGCAGTGTTCTTGCTCTTGATATGCTCTGTGTGTCACAAGTTTGTAGCCAAGATTCTGCAGATGGTTTGGCTATTCTCAAATAGTTTAGTGTTTCAAAGAATTCAGTCTTGAGTTTTTCTGAAAAATTTGTTTTCTCAAAAATTGGTTTTTGTGGTCGCAGATTGACCATCTTTCTTTCTTTCTTTTAAAGGGCACTTTTAAACGTCCTTTCTTCTTTTTTATTTTTCTCGGTGCTGGCTGTGTCCATCGGTTCTTTTTTCTTTTCTTTTTCTTTGTCAGTGTTGGCTGTGACCACTGACTGTTTCTCTTTTATCTCCATTATTTTGTCAAATGGAGTTGCCATTTTGATTGGTGTTCTTGGTGAGGATGATGATGATGAAGTTATCATCTTTTCTTCTGTCCTTTGAATTTTTCTACTCAAATTCCTTTCTTTTAGTTGAAGAATTTGAATTTCTTCATGCAATTCAATCAATTGTTCTTTTAATTGACTTAGTTTCTCCATCTTGATTATACTCTGCACAAGAAAACATATTTATATATATAATGGTTAGTAAAATAACTCTTTTCGTGAGTAATTCGGATAGTTTTATTATGCATATCATTGCATTTATAAATTTTTTTGCAAGAATTGAATCAATCTTAAATTGATTATTTTACTCAAAGAGTAATTTATGTTTCTGAATATAAATCTCATTTCATCAATTTATATTCTCCATGCTTTCTGAGGCATGTTCGGATGACTGAAAGTCATAAAATAATTCATGTTTCTGAATATAAATCTCATTTCATCAATTTATATTCCCCATGCTTTATGAGGCATGTTCGGATGACTCACAGACATTTTCTGGATCACTTAGGATCTCCTTTATTATTCCGTTACTACGGATAGTATAGTTTGGATGAAGTTCTCTGGTTAATGCGTCGGGTAATGAATTATCCGTTCCTTTGACATGTTGGATCTCGAACTGATAATGGTTCAATTCCAATTGCCATCTAATTAGCCTTGCCGCATTTCTCCCTGCATTTCTTGATATTTTCCTTGTTTTGAAATATGTTAAATTCATATTATCTGTTCTTACTAAAAACGGTTTAGAAATAAGATAAATTTCATAAGTTCTAATTGTGAATATTAAAGCTAATAATTCTTTTTCATTCGAATGATAATTTAATTGTGCACCTTGAAAAGTTCCTGATGTATAGTTGCATAATTCTTCATTATTTCTAGTAGCTGTTTTAGTAAGTTATTCTAAATTTCTTTCTCCAGTATAAGCTTTTAAACATGCTCCCCAGTATTCATCTGAAGCGTCTGTTTCAATTATTATTATATCTTTATTTGAAGGAAAATATAATTCAGAAAGATTACTAATTATTTTTTTTTTAATAGTATCTATGTAATTAGTATCTTCTTTCGACCATTTCCACTTATAGTCCTGTTTAAGTTTTACCTGAAGAGGTTTTCTGATTTCTGCAAGTTTCTTAATGTAATTTCCAGAATAAGTTAATAATCCTACAAGTCTTCTTAATTGATCTTTATCCTTGATTTCACTAGGAAAATCATGAATTTTCTTAAGTATATGCGGTTGTAAACAATGTTTTCCATCTTCTATTTGTAATCCTAAATAATTTATTTTTGTTTTGAATAATTGTGCTTTCTTTTCAGAAAGTATAATTCCATCTTTATGACAAATATCTAAAACTGTCGTGAGATCTTTATAATGTTGATCTAGTGTTTTTGAATAAATTAATATGTCATCTATATAAACGCAACAAAAATCTATATATGATTTAAAAGATTCATCCATATATCTTTGAAAGATACCTGGTGCTTGTTTAAGTTCGAAAGGTAATACAGTCTATTGATACTGTCCTTTTGGACAACTGAATGCTGTAAGTAATTGTGTTTGTGGTTCTAGTTGAATTTGCCAGAATCCTGATTTACAATCTAAACTGGAAAAATATTTCATTTCTCCTATATAAGATAGTAAATCATTCTTATTTGGGATATAATATTCATCCATAATTGTTGCTTTATTCATCTTTCGATAATCAATTACCATTCTTTTCTTATCAGTATCTTTCTTACTGACATAAAAGACTGGTGAAGAGTGTGGACTTTTACTAGGGATGATTATCTTAAGTTTTAATAATTCTTGAACTTCTTTTTCAAATATTTTTGCATCATCCATGTTACATCTTCTTGGTGCTTCACGGATTGTGATATTAGGGTCTTTGAGTTTTATTGAAGCAATGAATTGTTTTCTTTTCTTAATTTTGTCCTGAGGATTTTCAGAACATATATCATGAAATTTTCTCATGATTTCTTTTTCAGGATTAATCGTTAAAATATTTTCTATTTTTAGTTCTATTGGATTTGTATTTCGTTTATGAAAATTCTTTGTAAATCCTTCATTTCCTACGCGAAATGCTGTTCGTATTTTGGGAATGTAAATCATTAATGATCCTTTGTTTAAAGTTATGTAATCTTCAAATTGTGTAAAGGGAAGATATTCTCTTAAAAAGTTATTTCCTGTTATAATGTTCATTCCTGATTCTATTTGATATATAATGGGTATTACAAATTTTGTTTCTTCTATTTCTATTTTTAATTTTTCTGCTACTGTATTAAGCATGATTATTGATACATCTCCTATTCGAACTTTTAATCCTTTATCATATTTCTTCCAATAATGATTTGGAAATATATGCTTGCTTCCTAAACACATACTTGCTCCTGTATCAACATAAGCATGTATATGATATGGTTTATGTTCTTTGATTTTAATTTGAATTTTTATATATATACTATTTGGATTAGTTTTGTTTTTATTATCCATTCTCTCTCTTTTTTTTTTTCTCGAGATAAGGGTAAAATTGGTATTTAGAAACAAAAATTTCTCTCTCCAGGGAGTTGAAAGTAATTTTTATTTATGTAGGGATTTATAAATAAGTTATAAAGTGTTTTAGGGAGTGATTGACAATTAACCCTCAAAACAATGCATAATTCCATTGACTATAAATTGATCCAATTATTATTTTAATTTCAAATAATCGTGTAATAAAAAAAAAAAGAAAATAAAAGAAAAGAATCATCGTGAATCAAAATTAATATATATTTTATAGATCACAGCGACGGAACATTTACATAATCGCTTGATATCAGCCAAAAAATAATAATAAACAAACAAATATAAATGTACAAAAAAGTAAATATTTATTTGGATATGTATTGTTGTCCTTCAAAATTTTTAAATATTTAGGTACCGTTTGGTTTGCTTACTATTAATTTATGTATAATTTATCTTATCTCATCTCATGTTCTTTTAGTCATATTATTTATCCATCTATTACTTATTTGTCCTACATCAATCAAATCATTAATTATTTATTTTACATCAATCAAATCATTAAATTTAAATTATTATATTGCCCTTTATAAATAGTATTATTCATATTTTTTTAATTACTAAAAGGACAAAATTGTAATTTTATCATTTTATTTAAAATTTAATCAATCAAATCAAACGAACTATAATCTATCAATCAAATCAAATAATATTTTAACTATAATTTCTTATTTATTTTTTTATTAAATTATATTACTTATCTATATAATATTTATCTTATCACTCAAACCAAAGATACTATTAAGAAATAGTATACATGACATGACACTGTCAAATTTAAAACTTATATATATGAAACCGTTTTAAAAATTAATTTTGTGACATGGATCCCTAAGTCGACCCGACTTATGAAGACATGTTATTTTTTGTCTTCAAAGTTTTACTTTTCATGAATTCACTTCATATGGGGTCGGGTCGTCCTATTAGACACACGCACACACACACACATATATATATATAAATCTATAAGATCGTCTCACAAGAGACCTACTATAAAATTATGTAAAAGAATGTGTAATTATAATTATAAATAAGACTTCGCCAAATCAACTAAATTAAGTTATTTAGTAGTATATGCACTCAAGGCTTACTTTTAAGTAAATAGTAAGATATGAAAACAAATTTTTGGGGAAAAGAAAATAAAAATTTTATCGTAATATTTGATTTTATTTTGCGTTTAATCTTGGGAAAACTGGGGGAAAATCTCCACTCATAAACATTTATATGTGTTTGCTCCATATGTCAGAGAACTTTTGTTTAAGCTCCCTGATCGTACCAAACTTTTTTTAACTCCCTGTCCACCTATTTAACATATTTTTAGGCACCGTTTGATATCAAAAGCCAGACCAGAAAAATATTTTTTTTAAAAAAAGTGCTTTTTTAGTTTTTTATCAGGTGTTTAAATGGTCATTTAAATGCTTAAAAAATATATTTTAAGTCAAATTTAGAGTTTTTTTAAAATCCCAAAATTAGAGCTTAAAAAAGTATTTTTTTAAAAAATTCAATGAAATCCAAACAAACTCTTAATCGTCTAAATTAATTAAATGTAATTACCTTCTCTCCAACGCACACGCTCAAACCCTCTCTCCCCCAATTCACACGCATCAAACCCAAGAATGAAGAAACCCTCTCTGCCGTTGCATCCTTGAACGGCAGTGTTCAACCATAGGCGAGAAAAATCATCGAACAAGAATAAATTTTCGAATCGGTAGCACTAATGAGGGAAAAGGCAGTGAATGATAAACTGAAAAAAGCTCCAACAAAGAATAAATCTGTTACAGCGGCAAAGAAGAAGAAAAACAGCAAAGGTATGAGTAAAATAACCTTTTTAGGTTTTAAAATGTTATTATAAAATCGAACTTTATTTTTAGGAATGATTTTCTTGTTCTCTTAACTTCATCTCTTTTGAAATTCCCATCCCCTAAAGCCTCCACCATGTCGTTCTTTCCTTGACTGATTTCGTCAGTCTTCTATCATGGTAATGGGTTGTGTGCATTATGACAAAAATAATTTTTTTATTAATTTATCTATTTCTTTTCATAATTCTTGAATGTGAGACCTTCTCATGATTTTGAAGTCATTTTTCAAATTTTTAGGATTTGTTCTTTGCTGTCATTTCTATATTGAAATGAAATTGCAAAATGTTGATGAAATTTAGAATTTAGTTATAGTGCAATATTCTAAGTTGGTTCTCCTACTTTTGTGTGTGTTATAATTTGGTTCTTGTTTTTTTGTGTTTATCTTTTTTCTTTTTCTTTTTTATGATTTTGTGTTTGGTTTTGATTATAGAAATAACTGTAGAAGATGAAGTATTTGATGAGAGAAAAAATGGGAAGATATTTTTTTCATGATGCTCTCCCTCCTATTTTAAAAGTGCGATGAGAAAATTAAAGTCGATCCTAGGCGAGCAGCAAAAGAGTCGTATAAATGATACTCCTTTTGGTAAATGGATTGAAATGTCCATCCTTGCGATCAGTAGTGGCAGGATTGATTATCTACTAGACAAATTTCAAGTGGAATCATGTTGTTTTATTGTTGGTGATGATACAAGGATCTCTTTCCGTTCATCAGAGTTCTCTATTGTCCTTGGTTTGCAACATATGGCCAACCCGTGGACTTAAACTTAAAAATGGATTCCAAATTTTTAGAACGTCATTTTGTCGGCAAATTCACCAATGCCAATCGGTAAGCTATTATGGTAGTATTTGCAACCTCTAAAAATAAGTGATTATGGAGATTCTCTAAATAAATTTGTTAAGAAAATCTTCATAATCACTTATTTTTAGAGGTTGCAAACACTATCTAAATAAAAAATTCTTTTACTTGCAAGAAGTAACATTGAGAGTGAAATTGATGGTTTTGTTAGATTAAAGATCAACAAAATTAAAAATCTAACAAAATCATCAATTTCACCCTCATTGTTACGTCATAAGTTGTAGGCTGTGGGGACCAACTCGTCAAAAAATTCAAAAATAATTTAAAAAATCTCATATATAAACAATTATAAATTATATACATATTTAAAAATTCATTAACCATACATAAATCATTATAAATAATATAAATTTTCAAAATTGATCAATTATACATAAATTATTATAAATAATATAATTTTTTTTACTTTTAATGAACATATATAAATCATTTTAAATAATATAAATAATTCAAAATTTATTAACCATACATAAAATATTAAAAACATTAATTTTAATTAATTTTAAAAATTCAAAAACAAAAAAACCGCCTTGGCTCGTGGCCCAAACGGGTCAGCCCGTTTAGGCTCGCCTCTAAACATAGCACAAACCGACTCGTTATTTTTTAACGACGAGAGGGTTGGCTCGACGGGCCCAACCCGAATTGACAGCTCAAGTATTTTATATTTTTTTTAAAAAAATATATTTGTTATACAAATTTTATATGTACAAATAACACGGAAAATAAAAAATATAAATTTTATTTTGGATAATGCTATATGTACAAATAGAGTTACAAATAGGATTACAAGTTCATTTTAAATTACAAAATTACCCTAAATTCTATTTAAAATGATTTCTTCTCTAACTGTTTGATTTTCTTAAATAATACATTAGAGAAAATTATTGTTTTTTTATTTTTATTTTTTAGCCGAAAATTCTTATTTTTTATTTTTTTTCTATTTTTCGTTATTTATTGTCCATATTTATAACAATTCACATTGGGATTCAATTGAGAAATTTTTGTTGTTCGATTATTTTTTTGATTTCAATTTATATTTTTTCCTCAAATTTTTTCTTCTAAGTTTGTACTTTGCGTATGAAGGTGAGTTACTTGAAAATTGTAAATTTAAATTTTTCAAAATTTTTAATTGATAAGAAATATTATGATCTCTTAATAAATGCATATTACAAACTAAATAGGAGTTTTTTTGAATGAAACATACAACCGAAACATATCAAATTGGGTGGAAAAAATATGAACTCACATTCGTTCCAAATTCAGAATTTTCCAACTAACATAAAAAAAATCTGAATTACTATATATCTAATCGAATGTCCAATTAACTTGCTTTATAACTCATTCTATCACTTCATCCACATTCGAACACCATCTTGATGAGCATAGCATTGTCGATGTCTGATCAATTTCATAGTTGGATACTAAATGTACGCCGCAATCGATATTACAAGGAAGATGATGAACACCCTAGAATTATTATGCAAATATAAGAAACAAACACAAACATTATTAACGACTTGAAACATGAAGATCATAATATTATATCATTAATTGTTGTGAGAAAGAGAGCGGAGTCATGCATAATTTTGATCAGATGGTTGAATAAATGCATTACTATATTCAATATTTTCTGGTTGTGAGTTTTTTTATTTGCTTGATTTTACTTATACCTACAAACCAACATATGTATGAATAGAATATCAGATATTGATAATTCATAAAAAATTATTAGGAATATCTTGTACCTTTGATTTCTTGGAACACTTCTCCAATGGACAATTTTTTCGAAGTTTCTTAAGGGCTCCTTTTGTTTTAGTACATTTTGGATCAAGAACTTTGCAAGTAGAAACTTGGTATAAATTATCAACATGATCAAACTGTACTTGCATGCTTAGCGATGATACCAAAGTACAACCACAATCTAATCGCAACTTTGAAATAGCAAGATCACTTGTTTTACTTTCAATCCACTCGAGGAGCTTTTTGAGTTTCATCATCATTATCTGCAGCCAAATCTGCAACATTTTTAAATGCGTCACATGACAACTTCTCATAATTTAACTGACTAGGAGCAGGGGCGGATCCAGGATTTCGATCTGGGGGGGGGGGGCGGCTACAAACTAAACACAAGATTCAAAGAAAAAAAACAAATTAAAGTTTTAGTTATATTCAACTAATTAAATATCAATTGATGTTTCGAACAAAATATTTGTACATTAAAGGAATTCGACGTCCATTAGAATTTTTAAAGTTATTTATGGTAATATCAATACAAATATTTTTAGCAATTATTTTAATACATATTATCAATGTATCCAAGAGAAAATCGTCATCCATTTTGCTCTGAAACACACATATTTACAATTTTTTTGGAAATGTCAATTGTTAAATAACTTTCCAATATTATCCTTATTTAATGAATACTTATATGGTGTAAAAAAATTATTGAAAGTAATCTATATATTTAATTAAAATCTCAATTAAATATGAACATATTAATTCGAAAAAGTGGAAAAATATTATTAATTATCGTACAAGTTCATATATTTTAGGAAAAAAAAATGAAAAAGTGATTATATATGAAACAGAGAGAGTGTGTGTAATTTTAGATGATAAATTTTAAAGATATCAATAAATATACAAATATTTTATATATTTGAATTGTTTATTCGATTAATATGACTTCTTTCATTTTATTTGTTATTATAATGTCATTTTATTTTATATAATTTTAGAAAATAAATTTTAAAATTTTCAAGAAATAAATAATTTATCATTAATTAAAAAATAATAATAATTTAGTTAAAGAAGAAAAAGAAAATAGTAAGAAAAAATTATGTGTGCGCGCGAGAGGAAGAAAAAATAAAACAAAAGAGAATGAGAGGGAAATAAGAATCGAACCTTTGTAGAAAGATACACAGAAGAACTCTTGTCACTAAGCTGCAGGAACTATTATTAAATTATGAGGGACCTTTGTAGAAAGATACACAGAAGAACTCTTGTCACTAAGCTGCAGGAACTTTTATTAAATTATGAGGGGTTGTTATTATATATAATACTATTTCTAAAATTATTAAATATATAATACTAAAAAAAAATTTAATTTTGGGGGGGCCACGATCCGCCCCTGACTAGGAGTACTTATCCATCCATTGTAATTGATCTTCACCCTCGTATACAATCTACGCACATCTTTCCTCCAACGCCAAAGTATATATTGCTCGGGAACGACCGAAAACTTATTGCGGATCAAAACTGTAATAGTATGCCTACAAATTATTCTCCTGAACTCAAATAGGTGACAACTACAAGAAAATGTGCATTTGTCTCTCTCAAACATAATTTCAATCTTTTTTTCCTTAACTTTCTCATGCACGATAAAATCTTCAGTAACCACATATCTCATACCAAAAGACCCCTTGTCAGTGGATTCAATGTCACAATACATCTTTTCCTGTCAATTCTTGTTGAAATTCTTTAAATTTTACAATTGTATAAGGAGTTTGAAATTGCCTCTCCATACGAATCGAGTAACGCAAGGGACCACTTGGAAGAAGGACCTAAAATCGTCTTGGAACTCTTTCTCGACTTTACTTCTTAGAGCTTGCTCATATTGCTTCACAAACTGTTTTAAAGATATTTTTGAATGCACATACCCATCAAAAAAAGCATTCATACTCTCACTTCATTGAGTTGTTGACATTCCAGCCCAAAATGATGTTCTGAGAAAACAAGGAACCCAACGACTTCTCTCCCTAAAAAGCCCTATTAATCTATTATTATTTTGCAATTCATACATATCAAGCATAGAATACCAGCCCTGTTCGAACTCATCTGCACTTTGTGATTCATACACCAATTCGTGTACAGACCATATTATGGAAGCCTTTTGAGATGATATCCAAAATTTTCAGGCAATTTCTTAAGTATATGCCATAAACACCACCTATGTTTTGTGTTAGGAAATACGATTTCGATAGCATTCTGCATTGCCTTGTCCTGATCAGTGACTATCCCTTGAGGTGTCTGAAATTCCATGCACTCTAGCCATATCCTAAACAACCATACAAATGTCTATGTATCTTGATTAGAAAGTATACCACATCCAAGTAGTGTCGACTATCCATGATGATTTACACCGATGAAAGGAGCAAATGACATGTCATACTTATTAGTCAAATATGTTGTATCAAAAGTCACTACATCACCAAATTCCTTGTACGCTTGCCTACTCCTATTATCTGCCCAAAATACATTCTTTAATCGACCATCATCATCAAAATCAAAGCTAAAGAAAAAAACTAGGACAAATAGACTGCATTTTCGAGAAATAAGCTTGAATATCAGCTGCATCTCCCTCTCCAAGTCTTAATTTTCTAACCTTATCGATATAATTTCGACAATTTTTTCAATAAAAGTCATATTCTCATATCCACCTTTTTCAACAACAACCGAGTTAAAACTTTTATGAAGAGGAATATATGTTATATCATTCACGTCTAGTTGTCGTTTCGCATGAGCATTCAACCGACGATAGCATCGAAATACTCTGAATTTGGATGGGCTAATTTCTTGATTGTGCTCGAGATAGACACTGGTAATTTTCCATACTCCAGTAGCATCTGAACAAGCTGACAACCTAGCTTTGAAACCTGTTTGACTGGTTGGTTGGGGCTTCAATGTAGTGCTTGTATTACTATTTCTACAACCTTTCGACAACATGTGAACACAACAAATGTAACAAATCCTTTGTTATTCTTCTGTGAAGTTCTTTTTCTAACTGGATAACCAACAAGATACACATATCTCTTATAGAAATCAAAAACTTCATTCTCATTTTCAAACTTCATCCCCACCTTGGGCTCAATCTCACTATCTTCTGCAAGTAAAGGTGTATCAGTCATTAAACCACCATCTATTGAATTTACAACACCTACACAAAAAAATATTTTGCAAACTTACAATTACATTATTTTATGAAATCCAAACTCCACAAAATTCAATTTCCATATCATATTAATAGAAATGAGATGAGATATGAAATTACCTATTTCAGACAAGATCAAGCTTTTCCAACGACAAGAAAATGACACTTCTCCTGTAAGACCCAAAAATATTAAGTTATTAATTACAAAATTTAAGATTTAAATTCTGAGTTTCAAGAATTAAAGAAGAGTTAATTAGAAGGTGAAACTTGCGCAGGAATCGAATTGCAATTATCAAAGTTTAAGGGGTAAGCCCGAGATTATTTAATTTTAATCCAAAAATATTTAATTTGAGAATTTTTAGAGTTTAGAATTAAATTCTAATATTCTTAAATTATTTAGGATTGAAATTGAATTAAAAAGATTGGACGGGGACTGATTTGAAATTACTGAAGAGTTCAGGGACTAAATTGCAAATAGGCTTATATATATATATCACAAATTCCACTTGCTTACCTATCATTCTCACGTGAATCAGCAGCAACAAGGGGAAAAGAAATCAGAAAATTTTTCAACGCCATTTAATTTCTCCTCTTCAAGCTTCGATATCTTTTGATCCGCACGGTAGAATTTCTGATTGATCGTATATTCGCTATCACGGCTTCGAGTGCTACGTTTTGACGTAAGTTTTAAGAATTTTTACCATATTTGAATTTTAAAATATTGTTAGAATTAAGATTTAATTGTTTAAACATGTTTTAGTATATACGACTATAGCATATCTAAGACGGATCGAGAAAAGATCATCGTTTTGAACATGTTTTCGATTTTGAAAAGATTTTCAGAATTCTGAATTTTGGGGACTGTTTTGTATGTGTGTATGCTACTGAATTGGTGATGAGTATTGGTTTAGATGGTTGAATTAATGATGTTAATGCGTTTGGAATTTCGGTTTCGAACTGTTACGCCGCCGGTTTTGATCGATTTTGATTGAATAATCAAATCTTGTAGTGGTTTCAGATTAGATGAGATTGAAATGGAAATGAAAGCTGATGTTAAGCTATGTTATAAATTCATTTCAGAATTGAAGTGAAAGATTATCGAAGTCGAGTCGTCGAGTTCGAGCCGTGTGGAATATTGAATCAGAAACGAGAGCAACAAAGAGATTGAGCTATCAAGGTTGAGTTGAACAGAATTTGATGACAAATTTGACTAGCTTGTAGTTGATCAAGAATTGCAAGAGTTTCAAATACTTGAATCCGAATAAAGGTATGAATAGACATTAGATAAGATGGGAAGAATAACTCGAGATCGTTCTGACTTCGAGTTTCCTAAATCACATACTTGCATGCTTAATTGCTCCTATTGTGTTGTTGTATAAGATGACATTGATTGTAAGGGATTTGATACTTGAGATTGATGATTCTTGAGTTGTCCCGACAAACCACATACTTGATAGTTTATTTGTTCTTGATGTAGAACTTGAGTTTATTGATCCATCTCAGGTAGTGGATCTTGACTTATAAATGAAAGTTAATAAGCTTACTCTTCTGCAGTGTGACCGAAGACTTCAGAGGGAAATTCCCCTTACTTGAACAAAATACAGAAGCCAAGAAACCTAAAATCATCCCTGCACACATTCACGTACAAAAACTAACTAAACTAAATAAAACAAATACAAATTAAGCGTATTTGAAAAATACGATGAAATATACTTACTGAAGCTACGATAGTTGTCTGCTCCGTCCTTCACGAAAAGAGAAGAGGGAGGAAGGCGATCATGTACGTAGCTTGCGTAATTAGGATTAAAGATAAATTTTTTTCACCCCTATCAATAATGTGTCTTGTGAAGAGTAGTAAAAAATTGGAAAAATTCAAATTATCGCGAGAAATTGAATATAATTCAATTGGAGAGATTTTGATGCGAAAACTTGTAATCTTATTTGTAACTCTATTTGTACATATAACATTATCCTTTTCTTTTTAATAATTTTCAAACAATTTCTGAAAAAGACGGACTATCATCACTATGATTTGTAAGACTGGTGACGGCCTTATCTACGAAAATTACATATTGGTGTTGTCCCTGATTTTCCCCTCATTTCAATTTTTATTTTTTTGAAAATTTGTACAATTTTATGCTTGATATATATGATAAGTTCATATTTTGATATATTTATTTAATTTATTTGTTCTTGAGTGAATTGAATTTTAATGGTTAAATTATTGTTTGTGACTCGTAATCATGAGTTTTCATTCGGTAAAAGTCCGATCGAGCAAAATAAGTTGAAACGATAAAAAAAATAGAGGTTTCGCATAGTTTTGATACTCCGGAGTCAACCGACAACATCCCGACTAAAAGGAAAAGACGTGATATACTTCATGTATTAATAAATCTTGAAACATGCGTTGGGCCTTGTCCAGCTCCGGCCCAATAATATTCAAAGTCCAATCCTCTTATAATCTGGACAGCCGTGAGGAAGAGGGGATTGGAGACTTGAGATTTGAGGCCGCCGAAAAAAAAAAAAGAAAAAAAAAAAGACAGCAGCGAAAGGAGAAGATTGGAAGAGAGAGCAGCCTCCTGGATTTTTCCGACCGAGAAGAACACCCTCTATGAATAATTTTATGTATTATAATTATAATTGAGATCGAGAGATAAATTCAAATACATGTGTTATAGCTATAGATTATCTAATCGAAGGCTAGTGGTTTTTTCATAAATATTTTATGCGATATTGTTTGTTAAATAAGTGAACGAGAGTTACTTGTTGCAATTCAATATTAGGTTTGATATAGCTCATGAGAGTCTATTAAATAAATTAGGAGAACTCGTCACCTTATGAATAGATGTCAATTAGAAATAATTTGAGAATTTTAGGGGATTGTAACGATGAACCGAAATCTTGATAATTTTTTCCTACTGAATTTATCCTCCCTAACTTTAATTATTTTTGGTTGGAATTTGAGTTTTTATATTGTTTTTGTTTTATTTTAGTTTATTAAATTATTCACTCAATAGGACCTATTGAGTTAATATAATAAATACATAATTAACTCGCATAACACGCGCAGACAGAATATTTATTAATTATTAATTCATTCATCGATCGTATTATGATACAACAAAAGAGAGGAAGAAGACCTGCAAACATAAAGCGTAACAATATATATAGCACAACAATTCGAGTTTTTGTACCTCAACAAGCAAAGAGCACATGAATGCATGATGATAGCAAATTAATCATGCCGGCATATCAATTATTACTGATTTTAAAAAAAAAATTAAGATTTTGATAAAGGGAGATCACACATGAATTGATGGCGGGTTAAGTACACAAGCAAAATTTCTAAAACATCGATAATTAACTTTACAACATTCTGAGGAAGAAAATATTAAACTTTTAAAGCAGTCATGTACTGAAGCAGTTTTCTTGACGAACCATCTGTTATAACCATCTTTGATGATGTTGTCATTTTCAGGAACTCAAAATCTGCTAAATGTTATACACAGTTTGGTATTTAAACAATTATAATTTGATCAATTGCATTTTCATGTGTGTGTGAGTGTGTGTGATATATATAATTTTTTTTGTAAAATAAATTATAGGGAGGAGTAATACTCTTTACTTGGTGTGGCAAGTAGAAGGAAGCAAAGAAATACTATTTTGATTAATGCCTTCTCCATAGGTAAGCTTTAATTTGAATGAAAATTTTAGTCCAAATAATATCTCCTTTTATAGGACGAAATTGAAGCAACGCTGATAGGCAAGCTTTTAGACAATAAATAAAGTAAATATCGGCTGCAGGTATATAAAATTTCAAAGTGGATTTTAATTCCATTGATTAGAAATATTGCGGCCAAAAATTTTGAATTCAAATCATAAAAAATTTAATATATTATTCTTTATTTCTTTATATATTTTTTTAAATTAAAACTAGTAGTAAGACTGTAAGATTACAAAATAACTCTGCTCAATTTAAAATAATATAAATTTACATTTTATTTATTTTAATTGGATTAAATACTAAATTTACATAAATAAACTTTAAACAAAATATTTATGTTTTTCAAAAAAAAAGTATAACTTATTATAATACTAAACCTCATAAGATTTAAAAAAAAATCAGGGCATATCAAATACTTGAGTTTCAATATAAAACAATCAAATTCATCCGTAATTGACAATTCATTTTTCATCATGCTAAAAACATAAACAAATATTTTTCGTACAATAATTCTATAATAAAATCAAAAATTTAGTAACATATACTAATCAAAACAATTATATTAACACATCCGATATTCAAGAAATATATTTTGAAATTAAAATAAGTGTTATGACAACACATTAGGGTACAATACAAACCCATGGACCACATATACAGATCATCGAAAAATCTCAAATTCATGAGTTAGCCAAACAGTTGGAGTGGATTTGAGCTATGGATTTTAGGGTTAGGGATTCAGTTTTGGGCCATCTGTTTTTTATTTGAAAGTGTCGGCCACTTCTAGACTCAATTGATTGGGTTTAGACTGATCAGGAAACGTGACTGTTTCAATAAGAGAACGAGTTTAAACACGATCCATTTTTATTCCTAAGAGCTATTTTGGCCCATATATTTTACTTTCAATTATGCACCTACGCTTCCAATAGCTAAATTATATATAAAAGCAAGATTTAGTGATATTTTGGTATGACATCCTTTATGATTTTACCCTTGGGTGGTTAAGTAATTACGAAAATATCATTTTTATTATATTTTTTTGCCTTTTATAAATATTTATTTACAAAAAAATCCATTTTTAATTTCACTATTTATTGTTATTTTTAATTAAAAAATAGATAGGAGACGAGTACTAGTATTTATTATGAGTAAATCTAAAAGTAAAAAATATATATACATATAGTTATTTGTCAGATATTTTTGAAGAAGAATTATCTTGAAAAATATTTTCATCTCCCAACATAAAAATTCTAGCTCCTCCATCCCCGATTCTTATTTATAGTTATTGGTCCATGCATATGTTGGTTATGCGCATGTAAATATAAAATGACAATAGATTTGGCCAAAATGTCACAAATTCTGCACAAATATATTAAATAAACAAAAAATAGGAACATATTTACAATCCTCGAGTTAATAAGAATGTATTTGGAATGCATTAAAAAAAGGAATTATGTGGAATAAATATAATTATAATTATAATTATTTGATTGTGTAATGTATAGATATTCTTGTGGGAGAATTAATGCATCAACACCTCTTATGAAATGTAAACAAAAAACAAAAAAATAAAAACACAAAAACGAAAAACACCCTATATAAAAATTAATAGAATGTTAAATCTAAAGTTTTTAGATTTAAGCATAAAACCTACTATCAGATGAGGTAAATATGTCTGTGAAATGTGCTAAATTTTCTGTTTTCAATATATTTTTAAAATTATTCATTTGCGTATTTGGTCGAGTTATTATACCTGATTTTATATTAAAGTACTTATTATGTATGATAACATTAAATTTTTAGGCATGAATTAATTTTTACCTAAAAAATTATGATTTTTTTTTCTATTTTAGCTTATTCAGACAGGTGGTCCCGTCCTTAGTATTTACTATTTATGCTCCTATTTTATACCTACACCATTTTAATTAACGGGCTAAGAATAAATCTTTTAATTGAAAAGATGGAAATACTATATGAAAATTCTTTATACATATTTATTTTCATTTTTGAAATGATTAATTTATAATTTATAATCCGCAATAATATTTGTATATGGATGAGGATGTTAGCACGATCCTATAACATCATAAATATTAATAGTCTTTATAGTCAAAGATTATGACGTCACCGTCTAAAAAGAAATAATTTTCAAAGACATTAATAAATAATAATAAATAAAAAATTTCAAAGACATTAAAATCTTTTTTCTCTACAATTTCATCTCTATCTCCACCGCGTTGGAAGGCGCGCCAAAATTATGTACTTCCATGCTTTCATGAGCCAATCAAAAGCCTTCCACGTGGATATCTTACATGGCACCACGTCACCTTTCTTTCCGTGCAAATCTTTCTGAGCTGCTCACCTATACAAAAACCAATAAATTACCTCAGAAATTTCACCTCAAATTCTTTCGATCGAAGGAATGGAATCCCGTGAAGAAAACGCCTCAATTTCAATGTCGGGAGATGGGTTTCTGGATAAGGATCAATCCATCGTTACTCGACGCATCCAAAGATTGTGTTTTCACCTACAGCCGGCGCCGGAATCGGCGTCCTGCGGAGACCTGGAGGTGCTGAATTGCGCGGGCCGTGCGAAGATTGTAGTGAACACGGATCGATTGTCTGAGTACATGAGGGGAAAGCACAGGGATATACAACAAAGAGTTTATGATTACTTCAATTCGAGGCCTGAGCTGCAGACGCCGCTTGAGATATCCAAGGACGAGCATCGGGAGCTTTGTATGAGGCAGCTGATGGGGTTGGTCAGAGAGGCTGGAATCAGGCCATTTAGGTATATTTTGGAAGACCCGGGGAAGTATTTTGCTATTCTTGAGGCCGTGGGAGGCGTGGACATGTCGTTGGGGATCAAGATGGGTGTGCAATACAGGTAATTGTTGCTACTTTAGATCTTTTTTTATGTATAAATTTGCATGTGTGTTCTTGGGGAATTATGGTTTGCCGTTTATTAACGGGCATTGTTTAGCCAAAGGTTATAATTTTATGTTCTTTTTTAATTAATATGTGTGATTAAGAAGAGTGAATGACTTGATGGATGTGTGCTTTGTAGAACATGATCATTGATCGTTATTTCATATGCTCAGTTTCTGGAACCAACCAAAAGTCTTAATCTGTTTCGGAGAAAAGTCTCAAGTTTTTCATCATGCTTGCGTAATGTGCTGTGAAATCGATGGAGTGTGGTGGCATTGCCAATAGATGTGAATGACTCTGAACACCATTTGGGATTTGGCTGGTACCCTTACCATTGACAAATTGATGTCCCGTGGTTGTCTCCTAGTAATGACTGTCGTTCACTAATCACTATTCTGGATTGGGTTTCAGTGTGAGCCACGTGATAGTATTTTTCAACCTTTTCACTCTGTTGTTTATAATCAAGGGTACTAATGTGATGAGGATACCCAATGACCTTGAGCTTTGCTCAATCTCAGAAATAGGAAGAAAGTTAGAACAAAGAACAGAATAGAAGGAAACCTAGAAGAGAAATAGAAGGATCTTGAACTCTGTTATGATTTTCATTTCCTTTGCACTTTAGAATTTGTAAACGTTAGGAATATCAAATAAAATTTGCTACTGTCCTTCCTATCTCCTGCTTCCCAGATCTCAAGCTGTTAAGTTGTTCACGCCATTTCCCAGCGTTAACCAATGATGCTCCCATCACAAACTCTTTCTGCATCCTTGTGGATGATATTACAGTTTGATTGGGGCTCTATGTTGGCTGTTACATTTATTTCTGTTTCGTCAAAGATTAGGTCAGAATGGAAGGATAGAGGTTATGGGGATCTATTATAAATGATCCGATATAAGGCATATCCACGTATTTTGCTGGACCATATGAAACAAAAACGCACTAGCAATCTATCTTGTTGCCTTGCAAAAATCATGCCATGGAACTGATGACACCTCTTGGTGCAATTTCCCTTCCTCATTAACTCATAATACATGTAAAGTGAAGGCAACAAATTTTTTTTTTACATGATGCATATGATTGTTGGGTGAGCGTGACTTAACTATTTTGGCTTTCCTGGTGCCTATATAAGTTGATGTATTTGAGGTTTTTTTTTCCCTTTATCACATAATTGTGGGATATTATAAAAATAACATTATCTGGTGCTTTGCTTTCTAGTGTTTCTAATATTTAACTCTCTGCTTAGATGATCCTAATCAAGACCTTGAATTTATATGAATTCCTCAGCCTTTGGGGAGGTTCTGTACTTAACTTGGGGACCAAAAAGCATCAAGACAAGTTCTTTGAAGGAATTGACAACATGGAGTATCCAGGGTGTTTTGCAATGACAGAGCTTCATCATGGTAGTTTCTCGTGCTCGGGCTCAAGACCTAATGCCACTTATGAACCATTATTCTTCATGAGTCAATTTTTGTTTAAGAATTTCTTGAATGTCATCGGTGCCATTTGTTCTCCATATTCTCAACCTATGCACTTTTTTTTTTTAACTATCAAGCTATGCACTTGATCATGGATGTTGACAATAATACTTTCATATTTTCTTTTATGGCGTTTATATGACAATTCAAGAAACAATAGATTTGCAAAAGATTAAGAAAATAATATAAGATTTACATAGTTTGAACTGTGAAGATTTTGTTTTACGTTTTTCTTATGGCTTCTTTTGAATGTTCCTTTCAAGGCTCAAATGTTCAAGGCCTCCAAACAGTAGCAACTTTTGATCCACTCAAAGACGAGTTCATCATTGACACGCCCAATGATGGGGCCATTAAATGGTGGATTGGTAACGCTGCCGTCCATGGAAAGTTTGCAACAGTTTTTGCAAAGTTAATCTTGCCTACTCATGATGCGAAAGGCATTTCTGATATGGGTGTTCATGCATTTATTGTACCGATTAGAGATATGAAGACCCATGAGACGCTTCCTGGAGTTGAAATACATGATTGTGGACATAAAGTTGGCTTAAATGGAGTAGATAATGGCGCACTGAGATTTAGATCGGTAAGAATTCCTCGAGATAATCTTCTAAATCGATTTGGAGATGTCTCCAGAGATGGAAAATACACGAGCAGTTTGCCTTCTATCAGCAAAAGATTTGCTGCTACACTAGGTGAGCTTGTTGGAGGGAGAGTCGGTCTTGCTTATTCTTCAGTTGGTGTCCTGAAGATTTCGGTCATAATAGCAGTAAGATATTCACTGCTACGACAGCAATTTGGCCCTCCAAAGCAACCTGAAATCAGCATTCTTGATTACCAATCTCAGCAGCATAAGCTGATTCCAATGTTGGCTTCAGCTTATGCTTACCACTTTGCCACGTTGCACTTGATAGATAAATATTCCGAGATGAAGAAGACTCACGACGAGCAGTTAATAGGGGATGTCCATACACTTTCAGCGGGGCTGAAGGCCTATGTCACTTCATATACAGCGAAGTCATTGAGCATTTGTAGAGAAGCCTGTGGAGGTCACGGATATGCTGCTGTCAACCGATTTGGCAGCTTGAGGAATGACCATGACATCTTTCAGACATTTGAAGGAGACAATACCGTGCTTTTGCAACAGGTTTTATTCTATCTAATTTGCATATCTTATATGTTCTTCATCAAGCTTTTGTAAACTAGTCCGTAATAGACTTTTTTTCTTTTAACAAAAAGAACCTATATTTGATTAATGGAATTATGATAACAATAGCAAGCGAGCTCATAATTTACTGGAATTACGTGACATTGGACATACAGCAGTAGCGTGTCTTGAGCTCTCGAGGCAGGAACTGTTTTCTCTGAGTATGAAAATGAGTGGGATGTGGATTGCTTTATGCAAGGATTGTCGATAAACCTAGTCTGCGCCTGATATCTTAATCTTAGAATGAGTTAGCTTCGTTGGTCCTGTAATACAAGTGTAAAAGGGGCATCCTTTCCTGACTAGTTTTGGATTATAAGCAAACAAATTTCATTCAATTTGCCCGACAGCAGGTTTTTTTGTGTTCGGTAGTATGGATGCAAGAATAACAAATTTTCTTCTTCTTCTTCTTCTTCTCTCTCTCTCTCTCTCTCTCTCTCTCTTTGTGATCCAGGTAGCAGGTTATCTCTTGAAACAGTACCAAGAGAAATTCCGAGGTGGAACACTAACAGTCACATGGAACTACTTGAGAGTCTCCATGAACTCCTATCTCTCTCAACCCAATCCTGTGACTGCTAGATGGGAAGGCGAAGATCACTTAAGGGATCCTAAGTTTCAGCTGGATGCCTTTAGGGTAATTATTGTTAGGATGATTATATAAATGAGAAAGCCATAAAAAAATATCTTATCTCTGAATTCAATTTTTCTTGTTTCAGTACCGCACTTCCCGGTTACTTCAAAGCGTTGCTGTTCGACTCCGGAAGCACTCAAAAACTCTTGGGAGCTTTGGGGCTTGGAATAGATGTTTGAACCACCTTTTGACGCTTGCCGAGTCTCACATAGAATCCGTAATCCTAGAAAAATTTATCGATGCTGTACAAAGGTAGATCCTAACCCTACACCTTTTACTCCTTGTGGGAAATAATTTGGATGTATTAATCATAACATAATCTTCTGCACCAGTTGTCCTGATCCAAGTTCCCAGGCAGCTTTAAAACTAATCTGCGATTCATATGCCTTGGATCGGATCTGGAATGACATTGGAACTTACCGCAACGTAGATTATGTTGCTCCTAACAAAGCTAAGGTATGTATGTTATATTCTTGTTAAGGATCAAACTCTAGATTCTTCAAGGGTTGATTTCAAGATTTATGGTTGTGTTTTGATGGAAGGATTTGGATTTATGGGAGGTATTCAAATCAAAGGAATTGAAAAGCATAATTGGATTTGAGCAACATTCGGGATTTCAAATCCTTCGCTTTAGTTTTGAGCCAAATGAATACGATGAATTTGAAATGTGGATTTGTTAATCAAGTCAACTGAAATCCTTCCATTCAAATGCAACCAAAATGGCTCTATTATGTCATACGTGCACAAGCAGTTTAACCGTTGGTTGAAGCCAATAATCTATGGTTTTGTTTGCGGAAAGTTTGTATTTTGAGTTTTGAATATAGGATTATCATTTGTTGGCCTTTCTATATTTGCAGGCAATACACAAGTTGAGTGAATACCTAAGCTTCCAAGTAAAGAATGTTGCAAAGGAACTTGTGGATGCGTTTGATATTCCAGATTATGTGACGCGGGCGCCAATTGGAATGCAGGCCACAGAAGAAGCTTATTCTCAATATACACAGTTCGCCGGGTTTGAAAATTAGAACGGTATGCTTTGACTTAGACAAAAAGAGGGGTATAGCAATCGAAATGTATGTTAGTAACTATATGTTGAAATAGGACATATACTTGATCTGGCAGATCAATGAATAAAGGGCATTTTCCCCTATTTTGATTCAATTTTTGCACTCTAATAAGCCTTGTAAATGAATTCTTAGCATTATTCTACCCTAATAAATAGCAATTTTCATTGCTTAATGTTAATTGTGTGTTTGTCACTGTCTAATATTCTTGTGATGAGAATGGTAGGACACATCTATAAGATAAAAACTAGTTGAAACACTTGTTTTTCAAAACGAGGGCCAACACTTCTCGGTTCTGATACACGTAGTTACTCGGTTCGAATCATGAACTGAAACTGAAATTGTAAACCCGATATCTGGAACCGTGAAATTTTCGATTACATCAAGAAGTTACTCGGTCACTAGAAGTTTGATACAGAAGTCTCGGCTGTCTGATGCTACTTGCTAGTTGCTAGGCCTGATGGTTCTATGTTTGTGATCATTGTCATAAATAAGAATACTGCAACTAAAACTCATAAAAGCTATGCCTTTGGGGTATGCAGTCTTCATATTCTAAGTTTGTGGCTGTGCAGGAATAACCTTTTCTCAATAATTTCGAAATACTGTTTCTGTTAATCTTGGTCTCCACTTCCACAGCAAACACAGCGCAAACTGGCCTATGATCAGAAAATCTCGACTCTCCTCGTACATAAGACAGTTGTTCTATGCCACTTCCACGCCATAAAATTCTGTCACACCTGAAATCCATGAAAATGCATTAGCATTCACATGACCCTCTTACGTTCTACGACTGGAATCAATCGAATGATTGATCATAATAAACAAAGGTTTTGGATTATATGTTCATACCATGCCGGGGTTCTTCGCTTCTTCTTGGATTTGACAGTCTCTCCTGTGTATGAATCTGAGTTGTGGGAGTATTTATAAGTGGGTGCAAATGAGATTTTACCTTCATTCCACCCACTGAACACTCGTCCACTTCCTCTTTCCATATTCAGCTGTGTATGTATCATCCATTCAATTAGTAGGAGGTATATGTAATTGATTATTAGTCATGAAAACCATGTATAATTCCTCAAGATTGCTGTCAAATTAGGATAATTCGCCGCAAAAAGATTCATATTTTTAAATAATTTGGTTAAGAGTTTTAAAGCAATCAAGAACCAAGAACTGTGATAAGAGCACCTGATCTTTCTCCAGGAGTGAGTCCCAATCATTGCCCTCTAACAGGAGCCTCGTCTCTTCATAGCTCAAACCCACTCTATAGTTCAAGTCCCCTAGCCAGATCATACGGCTGAAAACATGTGACAAATTACCAGTTCATTTGTTGCGTTTCCATGTAACATTACGTCCTATTTGCTCATCGAAAAATAGACATTTGAACGTATACTCGAGCTCTTGAAACGATAGCATATGCATGACGTAATGCTTACTCGTGACCGATGATTCTTTCGGGCATTCGACGAATGGGGGATTTGCAAATCCTGGAAAATTGTGTGGACTTCAAGATCTCAGCTACGTCGGCGTTTCTTCTCAGCTCGTCTCCTTCCTTCTCTCCGGAAGCCAAATGACTGCACACGAAGCAAAAGCTTGTCTGGTGCAATGTCATGCTTATAGATATACAGCCCTGCCAAAAGATATATATATACATAGGTTGAAACTCTTCCAATTGCATGATATCTGATAATTCAGCAATTTTCAATATCACTTCACCCTATGTCACATCAACATTTTCGATCAACAATAGGATAAAAATAGTTGGAAATTAAAATTTAGTATATGAAAAGAAAATTGAACAGGGTAGTTGAGATCAATATATACATGAATAAAGGGATATATGAAAAGAAAATTGAACAAGGTAGTTGAGATCAATATATACATGAATAAAGGGATAGGGATGTTATATTTATATCACCTTGTTTCCCAGATAGCCCAGGATTCCTCTTCCAACACAAGAAATTCTTACATGACCAATATCCTTCAACAACTGTTTTCGCGCCCAGATCGAAACGAAGAGCCCCACCATCTGCTTGCTAGCCACCACTTGATACTTGAATCTTTTAAGCATGGAACTTTCAGCTGTTGAAAGGAATTCATCTGCATTCGGATCATGCACGTAGGGTTCCGACGCACAAGCTGGATCGCTAAGCTTTATAGCTCGCCTCCAATTCAAAACCGCGGGATCCCATGAACAGTTGCATCTCTTTACGAAATTATTATCTGCCCTCAAATTCTTGCTGAGCGCTTTCAAAGATGGCTTGCTAAAGAGATTGGATTTCGATTCGGCTTTCGAGTGTTTGGAGTTTGTGCTTGAATCTGAAGAGTAGTAGGCAGATTCATGGTATTGTTTATTGAGTGCATGGCTTATAAGTGCAAGCCATTTTGATACTGGTTCATTGTCTTCTATTACTAGTACATTTCCAGGGCTTAGTGGAACAATTTCTTGAAACCTGAAAATACAACACTAGTAGAAAACTCACTCCTCGAAGTTCCATAAAATAAAGTAAGCAAGCAAGCTAGCTAGCTAGGGTCATATATCTGATAAGGATACATAAATTACACGGATTAACGTGTCCCATTTTTGGGTTCTGATCCTTTAAATATCCAAGTTTGATTTTGGTATATTAACTTTAAAATTTTAGTTATTTCCCTGACTCGACATATGATAAGTTAAAAGATTTCATGGATGTTTTCCGACATCAGCAAGTAGACCAAAATATGAGAAAATCAATAGTTAGTGTATCAAAATCAAAATTTGAAAATTTAGATAACCAAAACCCAACATTGAATAAGTTAGCGGAGAAAAAAAAATTATTTCCCTAAAATTTAGCTATTTTCTTGGAAAAAAACAAAGTTGGTTGGGTGGGTCAGAAATATATAACTCTGCAGGTTAAGCAATTTTTTTTAATTATAATCTTCTAAACGTAGAACCATACTTAATTAAGACATTGAATCATAGATCAAAATGTCGGTTAAACACAAAAAAAAATTAAATAGCTAAATTTCCTCATATTTACCCAATGTGAATTTTATTTTATTTTAATATAAAAAAAAAAAAAAAAAGCCATGCATTTCAAGATTGGCTGTTGAAACTATTTATCCTTGCACAAAGTGATATCTTTAATCCAGGGAGAGACTTTTAAATACTAAAATAACATTTGAAACAGATGATCTCTACACTTTCTATTGTGTTTTCTACTCCATCTTTTGATAACAATGGTTACATTTCATACAACATTAAATCCTAACATTTAAAATCACCCAGACTTGCAAGATTTTTCATATGCTCATGTGCTAGCTAGCTCATTATAAATTTACTAGTCATTCTAGTATATATATTTTTGAGTTGAGTACACAAAAGCAAAATTCGCGGGCGTACCCGAGCACGTATATGTCTGAAGAACCCTCCAACTGCAAGAAATCCTCAAGATTGAGTTCGGGGTTTGGAGTCTTCCCCCCAACATTCCATGTCGCCGCGAAAACCCTACGGTTTTTCGATATATATATATAGCAGACTGGATATATCAAAAAATTTCTGAAAACAATATTGTATGATCACTTGCAGTAATTTATATATATATACCGAATGTCTTGAATTACAGTAGGTTCTTCCATTGCTAGATCATCATACCATGACATGTTCAGGCCTTCGATCCCGGCACCGCGCCTTCCTGAGAGTGCACACATATACATACACACACAAAAACTGCTCAAAATATATAGCAAAAATCAATGCAATTAATTCTTAGTCTCTTGTTAGGCCACCAACCAAAAATGCATACAAATACATATAATATACATTATATTGTATATATTATATATATGTTTGCCATAATGCTAACGATTCTTACCTTGAAAACCTTGCCTTGTGGAACTTGACGTCTCCAAGAAAGCTTTCTTTCTTGATGTAATGATCTTTTTATCCAAATCTATATATTCCCCAAACAACCAAAAAAATATTTAAAAAATGTTCATTTTTTTATTTCGGGGAAATAATCCCATTTATGTAACGTTTGAATATATTTATTTCATCATCATAAATTTTCTAGGGAAAAAAATGAAATAGTTTACCAGTTTCATTTCCATCCGATGGAACAATGTCCTCTTCTGAACCCTCTCTGCTTTCTCTCGAACCAAAAATCTTTGGAATGATAGACTTCATCAAGAAATTATTGACATTATTAACTAATAAATGAAACATAAGATTATATATTCAAGAAATCGATGAGAAAAAAAATATTATTAATATACCTTCTTTTTCTTGTCGCATTTGATAGAATTATTATCTGGGGTGGTCGTGGGATTGCTGGAACAGCTGCAGGTGGCCGTAGCCATGAAATCAGACTCTTCTAACAATTTGCAGGATTCAAAGACGTTCAATCTTTTATCTAAATTTCCATATTTTCACAATATAATCTTTTACTAAATTTGCATATTTTCATAATATAATATAATATAATAACTAATAATACTAATGTACAACTCATAATTAATGCAATGTATATTTATATTTTCCTTTCGTGGATTTCCAATGTAGAATAGAATTCTAGTGAATCGTATTAATTGTCAAGAAAAGAGACCGTGCCTTAATTGTTTAATTAATCAAGATTGTGAATATAAATGTTATGAATTTTTGGGTTCTTTTATCGATTTTTGTGTTGACTTTTTGTTTTCTTCGTGAAAAAACATGGATTATCCCATTCTCGAAATACTAATTTTTTTGCGGAAAATTTAGTTATTTTTTGGTTGAATATGATCAGAAATTGCCGCCAAGTCTTTCGGGGAATGGAGAATTCACGCTGTCCAGTGTCACCTTTATGTACTGACTTCTTTTTTCGATAAATTAAATTTTATTTTATACCATAAAATGTTTCTATACCTATATTCTACAAAAAAAACTGGCTCGACTTTTGTTCAGTTTAATTCAATCCAAAAGCTTGGTCCCTTGCAGATTCAGATTCTTCAAAATGATTCTAGTATTTTCATTAAATAAATAAAAAAATTATATGAACTATCTTTAACTATAATATTTTTTGTCTGATCCATTATTATTATTATATCCACACACATCATCAAACTCTATCTTTTGGCAAATACTCCGATTAAAGTATTTTTTGTATTTTATTTAAAAAAACTAGTATAGAATAAATTATTTACGAAACATGCACCTTATATATTCTTCCCACCCTCCCCCCCCCCCCCCCCCCCCCAGCCACCCACCCTCTTCTCAATTATTCACAATCAATATATATATATATATATATATATATATATTTTAAACTACCTATTTGATTCAATTTGATGCCTCGTCGTGTTTACAACTTGTATATGGATATTTTTAGAACAAATATTAATCAAAATGTAGTTTGCAGTCATTTCTAGCAAAGACAAAAAAAAAAAAAAAAAAAAAGTTGGATACGAGAGTACGTTGCGATGAAAGCTACAAGCTGTTACACATAAAATGTTGTTTTTATTTTGAAACAAAATGTACAAACATTTTGAAATTATAATACTCCATTCGTTCCATATATGTTGTCTTGTTTTAGTTTTCACACGAATTAAGAAAAATTTATTGGGAAAGTAAATTTTATATAAACTTTCTATTTATCCATATTTAATGTATTAAAAATGATTGCACAATTTTCAAGTTGTAGTTAATAGGGATATATTAGTAAAGAAGTGTAAAAAAGTATTACTAAATATGATGTATGACTATATATTTGGGACAAATAAAAAATCAAATGTGGACAATATAATTGGGATGGAGGGAGTAAGATAAACAGAATAGAAACAATTTTCTTTCTTGCTTGTATCGAGCGATTTGAATTTGGTTTCAGTGTTTTTATAACCGGATCGGTGATCGAACCGATCTACTTAAAAGAAACAATCCAACCGATCGGACCGTTTTAACCGGACTGTTGAACCGGAAAACCGTTTATATAATATAATATAATATAATAAATAATATATTTTGAATTTTAAAAACTAAAAAATATATATAAATAGACAAATATATATATTTATCATAATTTGAAAGCTAAATAAATATGTAAATATATTCAAAATATCAATTATAGTTCTAAATTACTTAAATAAAGAATTATTTAATTTTATAAAAACCAATAATTATTAAAATAATTTTTTAATGAAATACAAATTCCAAATAATCATGAATATATATAAAAAAATATTAAATTTAAATTTTAAAAATAAAAAAATTTAAATTTTAAAAAAAAATAAAAAAATTCGAAAAACCGATTCAACCGGTTCCAACCGGTTTTTTGGTTCTTGACCGGCCCAACCGGTTCTTGACCGGTTCTAACCGATTGCACCGGTTTTTTGGTTATTGGTGAAGTTCCGAACCGGTTCGACCAGTCCGATTCGATTCTGAAAAGAGTGTTTGGTTTAATAAGATATCACGCTTTATCATCAAAAAAAATATCTGAACAACATAAGAATAAACAAATACTGTACAATACACAAACAATAAATGCTAAAAGATCTGCTAAAAAGACAACCTAGGATTTTAATTAACATTATAATCTTCTACTTACAATTAAGCACAAGTCAATTTAAATTAATAGCGCGAGCGAGAAACAATAATACAACGTTTGATGAACATTCAATATCGAAGAACCAAAAAAAAGGGATTTCAATGTAACAGCCGGAGAACTCCGGGTAATAATTAGTTTCTTCACATGAATTTAATTCGAGTAAATATAAATATCATGACTCAAACATTTCATATTATCAGACAAATTCTACAATAATAACAAGCTTCATGTATTTATGCCTTCAAACTGGCCTATAGAATGATCCTATCAGTTCATCTCGTGTTTGAACAAGTTGCACTGAACGTATCAGGCTGAGAATATGTCCAGGCATCATCGGTATATGCAACTTGAGATTCACTCGAGCAGAATATTTCAACCAGCTTCCACTCTTCATTGTGTTGTTTCACCTAACGTTTGCTTATAAATTGCCAGGCTCTGCAGCAGAATAAATAAATTTGATCAATGCCGACTCATCTGTATAGATATTGACTGATATGCGTATTGAATTCGTATATATGATCAAAAGTCCTTACAGAACCAGATAACCAGGAGAGAAATACACTCTTGTAAAGCTAATATCTCAAAGTTTCACTATTTCGATTCTATTCTGCCAATTTTCATAGCAGGTTCTATAGTGTTTTCCTAATCCATTAGCTGCTGGGCCTGTTTAGTTCATCTCAACTCATTTCAGAAAATTGATGACCAGAGCTTCTAAAAATTTCATATGGAGGATACTCAAGAATTATTAACCTCTATCAGATCATAATTTTTCCCCCTCCCAACTTTGAACTAAAAGATAAAATAATAATTTTAATAGATTAATATCATAATAAGTTTTCTGAATAGCATTATGCAACTCTATGGTACCGTTCATATCACAAATTAATAATTTGCTAAAATTCTAAAATTTAATAAATAAAATTTTTTTCTTAAAATATGAATCTATTTTTCATTTTTTTTGGGTGTAATTCAATCTCATCTTTGAGTTTTCTCATTGCGTCCAGAAGTTTGAGAGTTAATTTATCAAATTGTAATTAGAAAATACTAAGCATTGTTGATGTTTTGATTGCTTTCTTGAGAATAACAGACCCTAAAACTATGGTGTCATCCTTATTCCATTCCAATGTACCAATCATAAAATTAGCTTCAACGTCAGTAGGATTATTTGTGATGCTGACAATGATTTCTTCTAAATTTGAAACCCCTTGACTAGCATTTATTTTCACTAGGATAATACAAAGATATTTCACATCCATTTTGTAGCGATAACCTGAATCTCTGTTTATTGCCTCAAGTTCTTAAATAACTTCCCCATCTAGACACTACAAAAAACAGTGGTTTAGCGAAAATTTTGCCGTGTGTAAAATTTTATGTCTCTGCGACCAGCAACGGTTTTAGTCCATACCGTCGAGGCTCTGCTTCTGTTATCTTTAAACACCATCGCTGACATCTTTTAACTAAACTGGCGCTAAAGTCAGTGACGATCATCTTTAACACTGTCGCTGACTTCTGCTACGGTTATTTTAAAAATTCAACGACATGGTTTAAGAGTAAACCATAGGTGATAGCAAAACCGTCCTAGAGAGCCATTTAAGTTATTTGATAAAAAAAATTCCACAGAACGAACTTTGAAATGTCGAATTCTATCCATCCTTGTGGTGTATTTACAATTATTTCTCATAATTGTATAACATTTTTTACTGGATCTGATTAGTAGAATACATTTTAGGTTTTGATTAATAAAATATACATTTTATAGAATCGTGAATTCAATCTATTATATAATAAATTAATTCATAGATTAACTAAAAGCTCTTTCAATTGATAGAATTTATATGGTCTCAATACTATCAAATTGAGGTTACACCAGATTTACATAGTCAGTAAGTAATCCCTCGTCTATTTAATACTAATATTCGATCAAATCAAGTTGAGCATGGGAGTAATTTTCAACAATTATTGAGCTATTAAGAGAATTACATGTGTTGTTTACTTCAATCAGAAAGGGAGTACCTCTGAATAAGCATAAACACCAGCCTCACTAGTTCCAATGATGCTTCCTCTCCGAATGAAGTTTCCTTCCTTGTACATGTAGAGCATAGGTACACCAGTTGAGAGCTCTAAATTAATAACCTGTCAATAAGAAACGGTTGAAAAAAATAAACCGGCCAAATAGCATCGAATACCTAGTACAAGTACAAAAGTGCTAGTTACCTCTTCGGAAGTCAGTTTATCAAGATACATTATTATGGACCTCAGTGAATTTGCATGAGCTACAACCATCACATGCCTTCCACTCAAAAGCTGAGGCTCAATCTGCAAAATCATCATTTTCATGTATCAACTCAAATCCCCACACGATGAGAACAGTCAGAGTGCAGAGTTATAGGTCGTTGAAGAATTATAAGCATCACACTTACATGCTCTTTGAAAAAAGAAACTGCTCTTCCCAAGCACATTTCCAAGCTCTCACCATTTGGTGGACGGACATGATAACTTCTACGCCATTTATAAACCTGCTCACTACCATATCTTTCAGCTGTTTCCTGCTTATTAAAACCCTGTAGATCTCCATACCTATAAACATAATCATAATGTTATGCCCTACACTGCTCTGCTAAAATTAAAAAGCGAAAAAATTGAATGACATTTAGAATAACTGAATTTCAGGAATGAAATTACATTCTTTCATTTAGTTGCCACGCCTTAACCACAGGAATAGATTGCTTCTTGGTGCCTTCACTGTAAATTTGAGTCCATGTCCTTGCTTGTTCAGTTTCACAATGCATCACTATTGGCACCTAAATCATTTTGAGTAGGTTCACCTCAATAATACACAGGTCTATTTCACAATGCATAACTATAGGCACCTAAAAGATTTCGAGTAGGTTTCACCACAATAATACACAGGTCTCTTTAATGAAAACGGTTCTTGTTCCCATTGTACATGAAAGCAACTGCAACGTCATGTTTGAGAAACAACAAACGATGTGGTAGTAATAGTTTGACCTATTTAAGGATTTCTATGTAAAGAAACTAGTGTGATTTAACTCGTTCAATATGCTGAAAGAGTAATAATTAAGTATTGCTCAATAGAGTATCCCTGGATAAATTTCTTAGAAAGCTTCATCTAACCCAAGATACAATGGTAGTGTTCAAGTGAAAAATTCTAAGATCATTCAGAGGAGGTACATATATTTGACAATCAGCGCTGAACACAAATTTCAAAATTAATTCATGTCCAAGCAAAGCGGTAAAATGCTCAAGATGCTGTAACATTATGTAAACAAAAAATCCAAATTTGAAGAACCTTCATGCAGCAATGTTGTGTCAAAGCAAGCATAGCTGTCATCTGAGAACGTATCAGAGTCGATGTATAGATGATGTCCAAAGGTAAGGTGCTAATTCTTTTCCCAGCTTCAATTGCTTCTTCTACTCCTTTATTTGTTAATGGCACGTCTACACAACCAGTGAACAGGTTCTTTTCATTCCACATTGATTGTCCATGTCTTAACAGAATCAAAGTAGATTCATCTGCAAATGTATATTAATGCATAGGAATTATGCATGATAAATGAAGAACACGCACAAAATTTGAAACATGATTCTGAGTGTAGTTACTCTTTTTCGTCTGAGAAGCATTAGCATCACGGGAAGTGCAGGATGAAGACAGTATGGGATGTACATATGCTGAACGGGATAAAGATGCATTATTTATGCACATTCTGAAGCAGCTAGAGTTGTAATTCCTTTGATGCTTCTTGCATCCAGTAAAGAAGCATTGAAATCTCTCACTAGAATACAGTTCACCGCCATTTGGAACAATCCAACGGGCATTTAAGATTTGAGGAAGAGCAGGACTACTCATTCTTATAATATAATTCAAATGTACCTTAAAACAACAAAATGTTCAGATTAAATACGGATCAAGACAGAAAGGCGGATCCTTTTCTTGAATACTTCTGAACCATTTATGTAAAATTAATGATAAAGACGGAACAAAAGGATCATTTTCTTGAATACTCTGGATCACTCACGTAATAATCACAAATACATTTCACTCAACTTCATTATAAACAGGTTAACTCATGGCGGGTGATTAAGAATGCATAACTGCATAAGTAATTCCTAGTAAGCCTTTCCTCGTAACAAATAATCACATGGTTCAAACCCACAAACGCCGATGAATCTAACGGAACAATAACTCAGATTGCCATCAGGAGAGGAGCGAATTGGAGAAAACATGATTCATGCAAGTAGAAGATATTGAATTACATTCGATATGTTTTAAAAGAGAAAAATAATCAGCTTCAAAGGAAACCAAATTCATAAATTGAGAGAATCAAGTTGTAAAACTAAACAAAAACAATCAAACAAGCGTAAAGTAGGTGGATCAACAGCGAAAACAAAGTTTACCGGATTAATATAACGTTAGAAATCGCGATCAAATCGAAGTGGTCACCGGACCGACTGGCAGTTCGGGCAAGAAGGTGGCACCGCCGCATCATGAATCAATTTATGAAATCTATGCAGCCTAAATCCGGGAAATTTAGGGAGAAGAAGATTCATTTCTAACTTATTTTTTAAAATAAGGATTCATGTTTAAAATTACTTATATATCCTTCTATGTTATTATTATAATTCTAAATCAATAATAAATCTATTCTTAAACGGGCGACGTGATTATCTTTTCTCTCTTTCTTCTTCATCTCTTTCTTCTTCATTCAAATTATTTTTTATTTCTCAATCTCTTTCTTTATCAAACAAAATCTTCCATTAAACTCAAAAATTCTATGCACTCTTCATCTTCTCAAAGCGAGACAAATCTTGGCAACAAAGCGAGACAAATGGCTGACAACACAGTGGTAACGTTTCTTCTTAAATGTATTTTTCAAAACTCATCGTCTGTGAATTTAATCAAACGTGAACCCTTGGTCGACCCAAGCGTGAGTCTCGATAAAACGCCCCATGCCTGGGTCAACCCAAGCTAAGGGTCAACCCAAGCTTGGGTCGACCCAAAGCTTTGGGTAAACCCAGAGCTCTGGGTCGAACCAGATCCCTTGTGCTTGGCAGACCCAAAGCTTGGCAGACCCAAAGCTTAGGTCTGCCAAGCACAAGTGCTCTTTGGGTCTGCCAAGCAAAGCACTTGTGCTTGGCAGACCCGCATTGCTTGGCAGACCCAAGCTTGGGTCTGCCAAGCAAAACGCTTTGGGTCTGCCAAGTGCTTTGCTTGGTAGCCCAAGCTTGGGTCTGCTTGGCAGACCCAAGCTTGGGTCTGACCCAAGTGCTTATTGCTCTCTAGGTCTACTCATCTAATATTTGTTTTTTTAATTATTCTAAAGCATATATTTTTGAATTTTGCAGGTGCATTTGCCAACAAAATTAGGTAAGGATGTAATTTTTCGTGTCAAATTGACTATGGAGTCGAGGTATAAAGAGACGTCGGAGAAGATTCATAACTATCTAAACAACAATGAGAGAACGACGTTTTTTGAGCACTTTTCATTTGGTAATCTCGTTAAGTATTACCGAGATTTTAATGTTTCCGGTCAAATTATTTGGTATCTAATGAGTAGGCAGATATTTGATAATAACAGTGATGATTTTTGGATGGTTGTGCGCAAGAGGCGGGTAAGATTTTCTATGTTAGAGTATTGTTTAATAACCAATCTCGATTGCGGTATAGAGCCGATAGATTTACCAGAGGAAGATGTCTTTGCATCCAGACATTTTGTTGGTAAGTCTCAGATTTTTCTCAGTGATTTGGAGGCAAAGATCAAAGCCGTAGGGCAGAATGAGACCGAGGGAATGGATGTGGAAAAGTTGAAGATAACTAGTCTTTATTTTTATTGTGCTGTGCTCGGTGGGGGGGGAAGTAGGAAAAAGAGCATGAAGATTGATCTCAGATGGTTAAGGCTTATAGAAGATTTGGATAGATTTAATAGTTATCCTTGGGGTAGAATAGCCTATCGGGATGCCGTTAAATCTTTGAAAAAGGACCTTTCAGGGAAATATACTTCCCTTAGCGAGACACATGGTTGTAAAGAAGTTGATGGCAGTTTTTTTCTCAGTGGTTTTGTGCTTCCTCTGCAGGTATATCATTTTTTTTTATTTTAAATTTTAAAGTGACTTTGTTAACATTGCTTGAAATTTATGTTACAGATACTTGCTTATGAATATTATCCTAGTGTGGGAGAAAAGTTTGCCAAGAGAAGAGATGTGGTGGACGGTTTGATGTTGCCCAGGATGTTTCAGTGGATAACTAACACGTGGTCCAATAAACCGTGCCCCGTCTGATGTTGATGTTTGTGCAGCCTTTGGTGCCTGTGATATACATGTAAGTAATATGAATTAATTTGATATAATAACTCTTGTAATAAATTTTTAATTTATTTGATACGAGATTAAATTAATATAGGATTGTGTTGGATGTTTGACTCCTATTCCTGAGGAGCTCGTGTCATCGTATTATACGACCGGTGTATTTGTTGATTCTGCACCAGATGTTGTCACCACTCGGGTACTAGAGCTGTGGAGTCAGGGTCAGACTGTTATATGTAGTCAGCACCGTCTCGAGAATGATGTGGAGTCTCCCCTAGTCCAGCACACCCCTTCTATTGAAGTCACTAGATCCAGCTCTAGCACCTCTTCTGCTGAAGCCACTAGATCCAGCTCCAGCACCAGTTCTCTAATTCGTACAGGTCCACGAGTCCACTTTTGGTAGACCATGAAAAGTTTTTGGTAGACCATGAAAAGTTTTTGATAGACCATGAAAATTATTTGGTAGAACACGGTAGACCATAGAAATTTTTTGGTTGACCATGAAAAGTTTTTGGTAGACCATGAAAATTTTTTGGTAGACCATAGAAATTTTTTGGTAGACCATGAAAAGTTTTTGTTAGACCGTGAAAATTTTTTGGTAGACTACGAAGATTATGTTATGTTATTATACATATTTTAATATATGAATTCATAACATATCACGATTATGTTATATAATCATACATATTTTGATATAGGATATGAATCCATTAATTTCACGATTATGTTAGATAATTATACATATTTTGATATAGAAATCAACTGATTTAATGATTATGTTATGTTATTATACATATTTTAATATATGAATCAATTAATTTCACGATTATGTTAGATAAATATACATATTTTGAAATAGAAATCAACTGATTTAATGATTATGTTATGTTATTATACATATTTTAATATATGAATCCATTAATTTCACGATTATGTTAGATAATTATACATATTTTGATATAGAAATCAACTGATTTAATGATTATGTTATGTTATTATACATATTTTAATATATGAATCAATTAATTTCACGATTATGTTAGATAATTATACATATTTTGAAATAGAAATCAACTGATTTAATGATTATGTTATGTTATTATACATATTTTAATATATGAATCCATTAATTTCACGATTATGTTAGATAATTATACATATTTTGATATAGAAATCAACTGATTTAATGATTATGTTATGTTATTATACATATTTTAATATATGAATCCATTAATTTCACGATTATGTTAGATAATTATACATATTTTGAAATAAAAATCAACTGATTTAATGATTATGTTATGTTATTATACATATTTTAATATATGAATCCATTAATTTCACGATTATGTTAGATAATTATACATATTTTGATATAGAAATCAACTGATTTAATGATTATGTTATGTTATTATACATATTTTAATATATGAATCAATTAATTTCACGATTATGTTAGATAATTATACATATTTTGAAATAAAAATCAACTGATTTAATGATTATGTTATGTTATTATACATATTTTAATATATGAATCCATTAATTTCACGATTATGTTAGATAATTATACATATTTTGAAATAGAAATCAACTGATTTAATGATTATGTTATGTTATTATACATATTTTAATATATGAATCCATTAATTTCACGATTATGTTAGATAATTATACATATTTTGATATAGAAATCAACTGATTTAATGATTATGTTATGTTATTATACATATTTTAATATATAAATCAATTAATTTCACGATTATGTTAGATAATTATACATATTTTGAAATAGAAATCAACTGATTTAATGATTATGTTATGTTATTATACATATTTTAATATATGAATCCATTAATTTCACGATTATTGTTAGATAATTATACATATTTTGATATAGAAATCAAATGATTTTTTGGTAGAAAATGACAGACCATGTTAGACCATTGACATTTTTTGATACAGACCATGGTAGACCATAGATAATTTTTTGGTAGACCATGACAGACCATGTTAGACCATTGAATTTTTTTGATACAGACCATGGTAGACCATGGCAGACCATGGTAGACCATGGCAGACCATTGGAATTTTTGGTACAGACCATGGAGATTAGGTAGACCACGGTAGACCATAGATAATTTTTTGGTAGACCATGACAGACCATGTTAGGCCATTGACATTTTTTGGTACAGACCATGGAGATTAGATAGACCATGGTAGACCATAGATAATTTTTTGGAAGACCATGACAGACCATGTTAGACCATTGACATTTTTTGATACAGACCATGGTAGACCATGGCAGACCATGGCAGACCATTGGCATTTTTGGTACAGACCATGGAGATTTGTCTTGCTGGACCAAGACAATCGAGACATAATGATGCATATTTTAACACAAAAATCAACTTATTTCACGAGTATATTATATAATAATACATGTTTTAACAATCGAATACACTAACTCACGATTATGAGATATAGTTTTACATGTTTTTGCAAAAGAATACAATCCTCTCGCTTCTACCTTTTGCTAAATTCACCAATAGAAGGAATTCTCTTTTGTTTTTTTCTACCAACTCTCTTCTCTAAACAAGGAGGTAGGACCACTGGAAAATTAATGTTACGTGGCCATTCACTTTCTTCGGGAACGGGATAGACAGTCTCTGAGTAAGCCATGCACCATGTCATCGTAGAATAATACTCTGAACACAATTGATATAAGTCAATCTTCGCTAACCAACTGGCTGCAATGGCATGAGCACATGGGACTCTATCAATATCAAAAACTCGGCAAGTGCATCTTTTAGATTCCAGGTCCACAATGGCCGAATGTCGACCACTCCGAACATCAAACTCAAGACGGCCCAATTCAAAAACTTGCATTCCCTGGGCATCAGTGAAACGGCTTCGAAGAATTCCCTCTATGGTTGGGGTCAGATTAGTGTTAGCTGCAACTGATGCGTTGCGATAGCGGACAAACCAAGATGATGTCAGTCTCTGCAAAGAATCTAAAAGTGAAATAATAGGAAGCTTCCTCTCTTCAAGTAGTCGAGCATTGATCGATTCAACCCCGTTTGTCGTCATAATATTGTAACGGGTATTTGGGCAATATGCTCGAGTCCATCGATCAAGTGTATCTCTCTCGTCCAAAAACTGTGCGGCCTCAGGATATCTCTTCCTAAAATCACTGTATGCAATATCAAACTCGTTTTGCTTATAAATTTTTGCAATTTGCAGAAACAGTTCCGTTGCACCCTTCTTTTTGCACCTGATTTTCAAGTTCTGGGATAAATGCCACGTACAATGGCCATGATGTGCATTTCTATAGACACTAGAAACCGCAATAATTATTCCCTGATGTCTGTCTGAAATTATCACCAGTTCATCCTCGTCTGGTACTACTTCTAACAACTTCGTCAAAAACCAACTCCACGAAAACGTAGACTCAACATCGACGATTCCCCACGCCACAGGATATTGGTGATAATTTCCATCCTGTGCGGATGCCACAAGTAAAACACCATTGTATTTTCCCTTCAACCATGTGCCATCAATTAATACAACATTTCGCATGCTTCGATATCCCCTGACACATGCACCAAAAGCAAAAAACATATACTTGAATCGATTTTTCTCGTCAACACATATGTCTGTTATGCTTCCTCGATTCATCTTCTCAACCATGTGTAAATAACAAGGCAGTAAAGTAAAACTTTTGGTAGGATCACCTTTCAAAATATTGTCTGCTAGTTCTTTCCCTCTCCAAGCCTTGTAATATGATATATCAGCATTCATATTATTGTGTATCATCGCCATGACTGCTTTCGGGGCTATTGACACTGGATTACCTTGGAAAGTATTCACCAACATATCACGAACAACAGCCGAACTAGCTCTGCGTATTCTCTTACTTCTCCCTGTCAAATCATAAGTGTGTGTATTGCAATATGTTAGAATGGAGAATGCATGTGAATCTTTAATCTTTGAGGTCCAGATTCTCCACTTACAATCAGCCACTATACATTTTACATCATACACTATATGACTACTTTTTACTGTCTCAAATTCAAAACATGCTTCCAAACTGATCCTTCTTAACACCTTTTTTACTGCATCTCTGTTTGGAAATTCTTGACCAACAAATAAGTTTGAACCATCTGTGAATGAAAATGTGTCGTTAACAATATCCACATTTGCAACCACATCTTTCTCATTTCTTGCAATCACAATTGTCTCATTATTTGCAATCACAATTGCCTCACTATCAATATCCACATTTTCAACCACATCTGCTTCATTTCTTGCAATCACAACTGCTTCATTACTTGCAATCACAATTGTCTCGCTATCAATATCCACATTTGCAACCACAACTGCCTCACTATTTGCAACCACATCTGCCTCATCAAAAGCCTCACTGATATTATTACGATCCAAAGAAACAATATTCAAATCAAAATAATCATCATAAGAGGTTTGATCGTTATAATCAGTATTGCCTTCATCAATACCAACTTCATGCACGTTATCAGAAACATCCAAAAAACCAACATGTTCAATTTCAACTTTGAGCACTGGCCTCGTTTTGGGACAACCAAAATACAGATATGCTTTCAAATCTTGGTCATTATCGATATAGATCGGTTGAATGTTGCACGTCAACTCTAGAAGGTAACTCAACCTCAGGTTGGCAGACTCTTCTATTTTCCCAGTTCTATATAGTTCACGATTTAAATTTTCAAGAAAAAAAAAAATCACCATCTACTGGAATAGCAGCAAACTTTGAATTGGGCCCTGGATTCCATTTATATATGTTATCTTCACTCGCTTCCCATCGACCATCGAAATGAACAACAATAACCGTAGGCATAACCTACAAAATTCACAAAAATAATGAGAATAAGACTATTTTAATTACCAAAAATAACAAAAATTTTCCATGGTCTAGCATGGTCTATCAATAGAGTTTATGGTCGACCAAAAGAAAGTTCTCAGTCTCAGTCCCAGAACTCTTTGGGTCGACCAAAAAATTCTCCGAGATCACCAATAAAATCAAACTCAGCTTATTCCAACACATCATTTTTTAATCCACACTTGCTAAATGAAAAAAAAAGACTTAAATCGTATTAACGCTTACATTCAACAACAATGGAGAAAACTTGCGCTTGTACTGAGATAAGTTTCTTCAAATACAGATGAATGGGATATAGACAATGTTTGAAATAGATTAGGTCTTCTTCACAGCTCAAGGATCGGAGCAGCCACGTGAAGAGAAAAATGAAGAAGATGACAGCCCCAAGTTTTTCTTGCGGGAAAATAAAATAGGGCAAATTGCGGGAAAGAATCGAATAAAACTGTTAGAATTGTTAATTAGTTTAACTAATTAACTTATTAGATTTAATTTTAATTTACCTGAGTCAACTCCCTTTTTTAAAAAAAAAGAAGTCAACATCCTTTTTTTTTAAATACTCCCCAAAGTAATCATATGTTTTTAACCAGCCCATCTAAATCCCATCGTCAGTCGCCATCAACTGGTGGCTCGAAACTTTCGATCTCAAAATTTGCAAGCTCGAAGTAATTTAATTGCCCACGCGCTGTACTGAGCGAGTGAGTCAAACTCGTAACGAGCTTAATTTGATCGAGTTGGAGTATCTACGAAAGGGTTTACCCGGCGGCGATGTGTAACCCCATAATTAGTCAAAATTAGTGGATCCCACGTGGAGCTCACTGATTTTAACCAATCATGATCGGCCCCGCTACCTCAGGGCATTACCTCGGGTAGCATCGAACTAACCATGTAGGTTTCTTGTATTTTTATGGAAATTGACATGTGTGTGGATGATTCAATGACTAATATTTAACCACATCATGGAGTAGAAGTACTCCAAGTGTAGCATAAAATAATTCAAATTTGAGGGAGGCTTTCATGCGTTTTTAGTAAAATAAAAATAAAATAAAAGTATGTTACATATATATATATATATATTTTTTTGATTATCAACTCGAGTAACTATATATTTTTTGAGTAACACTCCTATGAGATGGTGTCATCCGTGAGACGGGTTAATTCTATCCATATTTATAATAATAAGTAATATTTTTGACACAAAATGTAATATTTTTAATGGATAACTCATATAAGAGACCCGTCTAAAAAAAATGACCTTTGAGACCGTTTCATAAAAGTTTTTGTCATATTTTTATTCTTATAAGTCGAGTTTGAGTCATATAAGTCGCGTTCGAGACCCCAAGTTGTATCAAATTGAAGGATAAACTATAGTTTAGCTTCTTGTTTTTTTAGAGAGAAGTCAATTATTTTAGGAGTTTGTAAATTGTAATTTTTTAAAATCTTATTTTAAAAATTGCGTAATTGATATTATTTTATGCTATATAATTAGAATTTTTAATTATGCTTAACCGAAATTAAAAACATGATCTTGAAAATAATACCAATAAATACCTTTGGACATTTTATGGAATCTATGTGATTTGACTTTGAGAGTTATATTATAATTATAATTATAATAAAGATAAAAGTGTATATGGATACTTTTATCTTTCATGAGCACCGTTTGGTTCGAGCATAGGATAAATAATACTTGGATAGATAATATAATATAATATAAAATAAATAGAAAATGCTAGTTAATTTAGTATTTGATTTGATTGATAGATTATAGTTTATTTGATTTGATTGATTGAATTTTGTATTAAAAATATAAATTATCATTTTGTCCTTTTAAGAATAAATATTTATAAGGGTAATATAGTAATTTAAATTCAATGATTTGATTGATGTAAAATAAATGATTAATGATTTGATTGATGTAAAATAAATAATTAATAGATGAATAAATAATACAAGTACTAATTATACTTGTATCAAACGATACCTTAAAATATTAAAATATAATCTTACAAAATAGGTTCGATTATATATTTATTTTACATAATTTATAAGTTGTCAAACAAAATATTTCAATAGATTATGAGCTGTTTTGAATAATTTTGTCCAAACTTTTTTATTAAAAGATCATCAATTCTGAGATAGCATATAAAAAAAAATGGTTGACCCCGAAGGGGACCCCATTTCACATGAGTCAGAGGCTCATTGGGGCATGCGAAGGGTAAATCGAGGGATGTGCACGAGCGGCAAGGACCTGAAAGAGGGAGCACATGACCCAATCCCAAGAGCTTATCCCCACAATATTTCAGCAAGGAATATGCTTCACACGAGGATCGAACCCGCAACGCTGGGGAATTTCTTCCCACGTCACCTCAGGCCTTACCAACTCGCCTATGCCCCTGTGGGCTCTGAGATAGCATATAATATATGTACTGCGCAGTACTTTCGTATAAAAAAAAAAAAAAAAATTGAATTATGCAAGATTAAAACGAAAATTTACCGATACAATTTGCTAAAATCCGAAAGAACAAAATATACAAACCAAAATAGTAATTGGTATCATTGAACCCGGCTAAATAATTCATATACAAACCAAAATTGTAATTGTCAACAAGTACATGAAAAACAAAATATGTAACGTCAAAAACATTCATATCATAATTCATAGATCACATCATATCAGTAATATTCAGGTAATTCATTTATTCAATTACATTTACATATGTTCAATTACATTTATTGTTAAAAAAAAAATAAAATTTGCATATGTTACATATATCATCGATATTCAATCTAATAGCATCTCTTTCTTCTGTTCCAATTATACAAGTAAAATTACATTGGTGTAGACGGTCCAAATTCAGCCAAGCACAAATCAACCTTCGAGTGTACCAGAAGTTAAACCCAATAAGTTTCGAAACTAAAAAAATTAACATCATAGAAAATCAGTTCTACAGGCATAACACTAAAATGTAAAATATCAAATTTGAAACCAAAAGTGAAACTAAAATCAGAGAGAGATACAAAGAGAGATTAAACAACAGTTCATAGCCAGAAGACTCCATGTGACTCCTCTTTCGCTTCGCTATGAATTAACCGAAACGACCGAAAGTTGAAAATCCATAATTTTTTTGGTCATAACTACAAGAAACTAAAAAAAAAATACTACACACAAAAAGACACAAATACTTGTCTTAGAGAGTACTAAATTAAAGCCGAAAATAAATAAGAACCGGAAATATTTATATTGCGATAATATTTCCGCAATTTTTCTTCACTTGTATTCTAAGATCATGTTGTTTTCTGGAGCTAATCCAACGCAAGCCCTGAGAATGTTCTCAAGCATTGCCCTTTGTTTTGAAAGTGCATTTACCACCGGAGTACCTGGAGGAACCTGTTTTTCAAGACAAAACGAGAACTCTATCATTATTATTATACCCCTTCTCGTATCTGTTTAAATTTTATGTTTGAAACGATTGCATTTGACGTCTATATAAACCAGAACAACTATTTTCGTAGAGCGAAAACATATTCTACAATGTTCTAGAAGTCCATTGTACAATTACAGCTCGCAGACATCTGGGTCCAGGGCGTCACAATTAACTTGTGCGCATGCTCCCAAACTCATAATCCTGTATGATATATTTGAAAATTTTATAACAAGTTTTCTTAAAAAGTACCCAAAATAAACCAAAATGTGATGAAGCTTTGCCTTGATCATTTAAGTGGTCCATAATATATTGCATTCATGTTCACAAAAATAAAGGATGTATAATAAATAACTCAGAATAATGAGCCACACGTTTTGTTGTCAATGGTGTTTGCAACATCAAAGGATCACATCAACGTTATCAGCTACTGGTCCATATCGGGGGGGTGGGGGACCAAAGTTAGAATCTTCATCAAAATTTATAAATGGAATGGACTGGACTTACTATTGATTTATTTTATCAGGAAAAATAAATTTAGATTCCTACTAGGAAAAAAAAATGGAAAGAAAGAAAATTTTCTTGGAGTGCACTTACCAGAGGAGCTTTGGTAAGGTAGCTGAGAATGGTGGCCACAGGGTGGAAAGAGTGGAATTTTCCCTGCAAAATTGGATATGAAAAGAATATGTAGAACTCTATGAGCACAAAATCGAATTGGACTTCAATGTCAGTAGTGTACATTAGAATGCTGATATTGCAAGAAATACCTCTTCCTCGGCTTTGAGCTGAATTCGAGTGCTGAGCTCTGCTATGAGGACCAAATCCAAGATTATTGGAGCTGCAAGAAGAGAGTCCTCACAAGTGTTGTGCAACACAATGGTACTTTTCCCTCCCATGAATATCTCCGACGTGTACTCATCCATAGCTCTCTTGCTATCTCCCACGTATGGCACGTACTATTTGTTCATATTATTAATCAAGATTTAACAAATTTTCAATTACCAGAATGCAAATTACAAATACATGTATTATGCATATGCAACTCAAAATTGATGGTGGTTATACCTTGATAACCACCACATGGTCAGGGTGCTCTCCAGGTTCAAAAAGGATGCCATTGCTAGCAACCATGTCATCAACAACATTGCTTTTAGAGATCTCTTTAGACCGGAAAGTTTGTGGAGCCGACAGATTCATCCCATCATTGTTTCCCAAATGATTATAACTCACTATCGATGTTGGCTGTATCAGTAAACAAAATTAAGTTAACACACCAAAAAAATATACAAAATAATCTTTGATGCACAGTTTGTCAAAAGAATGTGATGATGTACCTTGATACCAGCTCCAACAAGGAAATCCACAAGCACTGACTTCATCTTGGTTTGGCCACTCTTAAAATCATCTCCGCCTATCAAACTGTTCCTTTGAATTGCCAAATCAATCAGCCCTGGAAAATTGAGATGACCATAATTAATTACCAATTTTTAACAAGGCAAATCTGGTGATAGGAGGATGATTAAATTTACCTGGAACAAAAGTGTTTTGCGGGCTGCCATTGATGAAAGGCACATTTTCAAGAATACAAGCAATGGCAAACAATGTTGAAGGAGATATTTCGGCTTCATTCCTCTCTAGTGAGGCCATGAGGCTTTCTACGGTATCATTGAGACCCACCATAACATTACTGTATCTTTCCGTGTTGGCTGTCCACAACACCACTATCTTGTCCACATTATTTTTCTTCTTAAACTCCCTAACAAAATTACAGAGCTCTCCAAGTTACTATAAAACTCAGAAAATCACCTTGACATAATGTTTTAAAAAAGAATAAACATTTTAAAAAAGAATTATGGAACATGCTTAAAGAGTTATAACAGTTGCCTAGTTGTCCAAAAAGTGAGTGAGTTCAAATAATTTCAGATGGGGACCAAAATAGTTCGAGGCATAAGCGTCAGATTACATTCTCTCTTTCCCCTGTCCCACTTCTTTCATGATTTTTTTATCATTTTGCATAAAGACAATATAATCACACCACGCCAACTGATTTTTCTTTAAAAATTATATATGCCAATGTATTAAAACAAAAATCAATTGGAGGCGTGATGTATAAGTTGTTTCATTCAACTTGAACTCTTAGTTCTGGCATTGCCTGCTGCCCCAGCTGAATAAAGTGCCTATGATGTCCCTCATCTCTTCTACACCACTCAAAACATATAGATTTTCTTGATTTCATCTCAAGAAGTAGATTGGGTGGCACTATGTGAACTCCACCATCCCGTGATCACAGCAAAGCTCCAATTCAAAAAAAATCAACAAATTCAAAACCATTAACCAAGGAACAATTCAACATAAATTCAGCATGCCCCAAAGAATACACACAAATGCAAAATCATTATAGCATCATCCTAAATCCCAAGTTAAGTCCAGACTTATATAGCAAAAGACACAAACTTGAATCAATAGACATGGATACCCTAATCTATTGTAAAGAAGAAAGGGAAAAAACATTAAAACTAAGTACCTAATGTCTTTCATAACTTGCTCAACTTGTTGTTTCCTGGTTCCTTTGATCGTGTTGTTTGCACGCGAGCCTTGGTTTGCAGCAATGAAATCTGGGTCGTAGATACCTGGGAGTGGAACCATGTGTTCCATGTAGGGCCTAAGCTGCTTCTGAAGATCAATATCTAATACTTTAGCCCTCCCCATTGAATCAGCCAAGTTCATGTTACTTATGTCCCATCCCCCGAATATAACATCATCTGGGTTCACCTATTCATATTCGAAAACAAAAATAAAACTTGTCAAAATCGATTATAATTTTTGCAAAGTATGTTAAAATATACGTCAGAGCAAACATAGGGGTACTGTACCATCGGGAGCAAGCTCTTGAATGGGGCATAGATTTCTTCCCCATTGAAAGAACCAACTCTGATTGAGGATGCCTGGGTGAGTGACCCGAAATAATTGGCTCGCTGCACCTTGTCTTTTGTTGCCCATGAAATCCCTCTGAAATCATTCAACCCATGTCTCAAAAGTTTTGTCACACTTCCACAAAATGACAAAGAACCAAGGAAAAATCATGAAAAATCGAATCTTTTTGTATTCCGAGATTTACGGATATAAATTCCAAAAAGTTGTTTCCTTTTCTGCAAAATCTTGTCTTGGAAATATAACCGCCAACAGTCCCCAAATCCTCAGATTTTCTTATGAGATTCACCAACAAACTCTCACAAAAAGATTTAATTTTAAGAAATCAACCGTGTTCAATTTAAATAAAAATAATAATAATTAAAAAAAAAAAACTCACTCTCGATTCGCAATGACACCAGCAGTAAGGGTGCAACCATTGTTGCCTCCCCATCCAACAAGCATAACCCTGCAAAACCCACGGCAAGAAAACCGAAAATCAGAAGAACCCACGAACGGAAACACAATAAACGAAATGCATGGGCCATAATATCGCAACGAAAACAACACACAAACGCCATAATAAACGAAATTACCCCAGTTTAGGCACACGGGCATCGGTTTTAAACTCGTATTTGACGGTCTTGGGCTTCACAATCCATTGATAGGTGCCATTTCTGCTCTCATGAACAAGCTCCGTGGTCTCATAATTATACACGGAATGAATCTCATCATCAGAATACTTGACATTCGGGCTGTCAACCTGAAAACGCTCGATAAACATCTTGTTGTTCTTGGACGAAAATCGGCGGAGAATCCAACGAAAAGAGCGCCTAGAAACCAAGAAATCGAAGGCACAAGGGATCCCTACACCTTTTAGTGCGTGAGAGGTGCGTGTGCAATCGGTTACCGAACTGTACCTGGCATATATAGGCGGATTGGGTGGGACAAGTGGCACTCTATAACTGATCTCACCACACACATATAATGTGAACCTTGGCCATGCAAATATACCCAAAATTATAATTAAATAGGGAGTAGGAGAAAATTTATTTTTTTTAAAAAAAAAAATTCCGACGAAATTAAATAAAAAATAAATAAATTATTATAATTTAATATAAGAAATTATGTTTTTTAAAGGATTATATTATTATATGATATAAATTTAGTGTGACTATATATATATTTTATTAACCAAAAATCAAATGATGTTGGAGCCTCACTCTTGCCACTAGGCCAAGAGATCATTGGTTAGTATGCATGACTATATGTGTGGCACACAACATATATATAAAATGTTTGGTCATTTTTAAGTGTAGTCTAGAACGTATCATATCGTACACCGGATTTTATCTTAAAGATCCTGAGTAACAAATTTTCAAGTTAGACATTTTATGATATTGATGATGCCCTCAAACATCAGGTAGAGTTACAGTGGACGATTATTCGAGCAAATAATATGAGAGTTTATTCCAATGAGAATTGGATGATCGGGTGATGACTTTCTACGGCGTACAGGTTTGCACACATTTTAAACACAAAAACACGTTAGTGGGAGTCTGAGACGCCGGAAGATATTTTGACATGACCACTCCGATGCTTAAATCAACAATGAAAAAGTGTATGAGCCGGAAAAATCAAAGAGAATGTATAGAGTAAAATGTATGGAGTATGGTATTTATAAGATCTGGAAATGGGAAAAAATCTTTCGCAATTCTCGGGTGGTGCCCATGCTAACTCATCATTGCGTTGCAATTCTCGGGTGGTGCCCATGTTTACTCATTATTGTGTTGTATTTCCCAGGTGTTGCTCATGCTTACTCATCATTGCGCTGCAATTCCCGTGTGATGCACATGCTTACTCATCATTGCCGGATCCTCGTAACTCCCGGGTTCTGATGGCGCGCCAGGAGCTCAAAAATATTTAACCCTTCTACCGCCGTAAATTCTCCCTCACTCTACCCGGGCAAACCACCTCGACCCGGGCTCAGTAAGGACATGGGACCTTCCCGAGGTATCACCAGGTATATTTTAAAGATCCTGGGTAATAAATTTTCAAGTTAGACTATCAAAAATACTATATTCTAAAATCTGCTAAACATGATCATGATACGATTTTAGACAATTTTTTCAATAAAATCAAGCGACTTATAATGTATTGTTCGGTTTGAAATATTTTTTCATTCTTAAGTAAAAATTTAATTTATGTGTCGTTTCGATCGGTTTTAGACAGTTTTGAGTCTTTTGACAAAATAATTGTCAAGTAGTTGGGCCGGACCTTCCATAAGGCCAAAGAGGCCTCCGCCTCAGGTCCCGGCCTTGTAAGGGGCCCAATTTTTTTTAAAAAAATTATATATATGCAAAACTGGTGTTCACTGAAATTCAAAAAAAAAATCTAACGAATGTTAAATAAAAAGAATAACAACTTTAATTTATTTTTTAATAATTGTTCAAGCCTGATTTTTTTTTAAAGTTCGGTTTGAATAATTTAAACAATATCAAGAAACTTTAATTTGGGTTTTAAAAAAAAAATATTGGAGAAATTAACCTTAAAATTGAAGGTGTCTTGTATGAAGCTTCAATTATTTTTTAGTATAATGGACGAGAAATTAATGGTGACGAGTTGTGTTTGGAGTTGATTGTTGTAAAATGTTATTAAACAAATGAAAATGAGTAATTAACATGCTCCAATATTAAACAAAACTGAAAGATTTATTTCTAAATACTAATATTGGCTATAAAATTTTGTTAATCATATTCATCAAGAACAATTATATCAGCAAAAGAGAACATTCTCAAGTTGAAGTAATCAAAAATTATCTTTCATAAAAAATGTTACAGAGTATACTAAAAGGACTAGCTATGTTGTATATTGACAATTAAATGGTTTGAAAACTAAATTACACAGATTTGAAAATTATTATCACATCTAAAACATCTATACATGAGTAGTATTTTTGTAATTATTTCAAATATTTGTTGACATATTATTGTTGTAACATATTGTTTATGGTATATTTATGTATCGTTTATCATATTTGTTATTTGTGAATCGAACTTTACAATTATTGTAACAAGAGGGTTCATATTTTATCTCTCGCCTTAGGCCCCGTCGAATTCAGGTTCGGCTCTGATTAGTAAAAACCATGAAATGAAGGATTAACTGAAGAATTATATATTATTTTATACATTCTCAAGTATCAAAGGACAATTATTTCCCAATAGAGTACATTATTACACCCGATATTAAAATTATGGGAAAAAAAGGATTAAGGAAGTAAAATATTTCATATAAGAAAATTTATGAGATTTTTTACTTTATTTTTTTATAACGTGAGAATCGGCAATCGCTGTATTTTGGTGCGCACTAGGTAAACCTCTGAGTTAACGTAGTAGCCTGAAAACTACGCTAGTCAGGCAAGCCCTATGCGACAGACTAATCCAAGAAGGTATTGATATGGAGAATCGAACTCCTAATTTTTGGATAAGCGTTTATCTATTCCACCAACTTCGACATCATTTGGGGCGAGATTTTTGACTCATTTGCCTCTTGGATGAGTTGTGATAAATGATCTGTTTTTTTTTTTAAAACCGGAAAAGGTTTATAATGGAAACAACGGTGAGAATGAAAGATCGGGCCTGTACGTTTACGAATCAAATCAAAGCCAATCTAATCCCAAAAAACAATTAATCCACTCTCTTAAGTTATAGCTTAAAAAGAGCTTTAAATAGCTAGGTCTATCTTTTTAAAGTCCTTTTATTAAAAAATAAAAAAAAATAGAAGCAAACACAATCAAAACATTATATAAAATTGCTTTTATAACTTTTAAATAGAAGTAGAAGTGGACGTTAAAGAACTAGAAACCTAGCTTCTAAAAAAAATTGAAAATGCTTTTACTTTCAAATTAATAGAAACATGCTTTTATTTCAAATACAAAGAATGCTTTTACGGTTCGCGTTTTGAACAAGTGTTAGAAAAATACTTTTATTTTCAAATAGAAGTAGAAGCAGACGCTAAAGAACTAGAGATCTAGCTTTTAAATATTTTGTTCCCCTGCACACTATGTGCACCGCGTGATGTTTGCGTTTTAAAGACCTAGAGATCTAGCTTTTAAATATTTTGTTCCCCTGCACACTATTTGCACTGCGTGATGTTCGCGAGAACATCATACCGGCGTCAATTTTTTTTTTTTTAAAAAAATTTTAAATGTTTGCGCGAACATCTTGTTAAATATCTTAGATGTTCGCGCGAACATCACGCGGTGCATATGAATCCCTACACACTAGTGTGCAGTGGATCATATATATATATATATATATAGATATATAGAGGACTTTTCAGCTGCCCAATAATATTTTTCCACCTCGTCCCCGACTTTAGTTGTTTTTGTTTTGATTTTTCGCATAACTAAAACACGGTACCGGGTTTTAGTTGTTTTTGTTTTTGATTTTTTGCATAACTAAAACACGGTATCGGGTTTTAGTTATCGGAAATGAGTTGGACATCATTTGTTGTGCAGCTGAAAATTTATATATATATATATATATATATATTCAGAAAAATGTTTGTGTTTAAACAAAATGATTTTAGTTTTTTTTGTTTTTCCAACCAATCACACTCCATGCAGTCATACTATCTATACTATATATAAAAGCAAAAGTATCTTAGTGGTCTTTTGGTATGCTCACTTTTAATCCACACAAAATTATCAAATTGCAAAAAAAAAAAAAATTAAATCAAATACTTGAAAAAAATAAATTTATATTATATATACATAGAACATAATTTTTGTGCATAACATTACACACATAATGCGTATGCGGTGCGGCTAATATGTACATATGCACACGTGCACGCACACACAAATGAATAATCACGTGTTTCGATTTTTATGGATTGCAAAAGTTTTTTTTAATCAGATTGCAAAAGTTGGAAGTCTAGGGGTGCAATCGAACCGAACAGGTTCACGAGCTTTTCGAATCTACTCGATAAATATTTGATTCGTATTTGAACTTATCGAACTCGAGTCGAATTCGAACATGTTCGAACTCTTTTTCTAGCCGAGCGCGGCTCGAGCCAAAATTATTTTGTTCGATAGTTCGCGAATAGTTCGCGAGCCTTAATATTATATTTAATTAATATATATAATATAATTATATAATAAATATATATACATTTCGAGCCTTTTCGAACATTTCGAGCTTTTCGAACCATAATATCCTAGCAATAGTTTATGAATATGTTCAAATATTTTGAGCTGAGCTCGAGCCAAAATATTTGAAATTATCGAGCTTCGAATCGAGCTCGAATTCGAATATACTTATAACGAGTCGAATTCGAGCCTTAAAATTTTATCATTATTCGGCTCGATTCGATTAATTTGCACCCTAGTTGGAACTATTGATAAAGGAATTGTTTACGAGGAGAGCAATAATTGAAATTGTTGCTTGTAATAATTAACCAATATATATATTATTTCAAAAATGATAAGTATATAACTAATATATATTATTTTTAAAAGCTCATAATTTATTACACCGATGTGTTTAATTCCACAAATGTAACGAATAATTTAAAATAAAAATAAGTATATATATTTTTTGTGTAGTGGTATGCATTTCGTTGTCTAGTATTTTGATAAATAAGGACAAGAAGAGGCAAAGGGAGAAGCCAAGCATGGAAATCCACATAATTAGTAGTAGGGCCTGAATTGACACTAGCGAAGTGAGAGTGACACGAGTGATGGACACGTGTGGGGTCGCCTTCGCACGTGTCAATCTTTTTTTAATGTTTTAGATGCTTTTGGAATTGGGACCAGACAGTTTGTGAAGATACACGAACTTACGTAGTTTTGGGAAGGAGAAATTTATAATTATTTTTTTGGAAGTAATCTCACATTCTCAAATACTGATTTTGAGTTCATCTCCAATTCATATCTTTTATTTTTCGTATTTTATTCTCCAAAATAGAAATTCATGATCTTTATTTTCAAAAAATTTCTTCAACTCATATCCTCTTAATATTACCAAATATTTCATTTTTCTATTTTTTTTCTTTTACAACACACATATATATAATTTAATAATTACATAATATATCTTTCAACTGAATTAATTCGATAAGCTTCAATTAAAAATCGTGTAATATTATTGATATTGAGAGACAAAGGGATGAGATAATGACTGAAAAGAAAGATAATAAAATATTATTGTTGAAGCCCATATCTGTTGATGAATCAGTCCGTTCATACTTGGTCAAAGAGCAACAAAAAATTTATAAGAAAAGATTAGCGAAGGGGGATGGTTCCGCTGGGAATTCTGCACTGTTTGGACAATTTTCCGGAGGAACTTCACCACCCGGACCCGACCTTCTCAGACTATTAGTGTATTTTCCTGATTGCAACGAATGTGTTGTTTTTTTTTTTTGTGTTTTTTTATAATTTGTTTGTAATATGTCCTTTAGTATTGCTTATTTTTCTGTGTAAAAAATATCGCATATTTTTCAAGTTAAATTAAGTCAACAATAAATGTTTGTAATAAATTGTGTTGTGTTTTTTTTTTTATCATGAACTTGTCCATTATTTTCATTTGATGTTTTTTTATAAATATTAAAATTACAATTAGTTTATGAATAAAATAAAACACCTCAAGTAAAATAATAACTAAATTAAAATAAATGGAACATTGAAAATAATAAAAAAAAAATTAGAAAATTGAAATGGATCGAAATGAAAAAAATTTACAAAAGAACCTTTTTGAAATTTTGGATGATGACATTTTTTTCATGAATGTCATCTTTCAAATAAGTCTCCAAATGATCATTATAGCACTCTTTAAAATGGAGAGTGCTTTTAAACGAGGGTTGGAGCACAAACCTTCCTCTAATCCTTCATTATAGAGGAGAGTTTGGAAAGAGCATCCTCTATTATAGAGGAGGGTTGGAGATGTTCCAACCATTACAACTTTGTATTTTTGCAGCAAGATTGTTGATATACCATTGCGCACATCCAAAGAAAACAAAGATGATATAATTGAAATATATATATATATATATATATATATATATATATATATATATATATATATATATAACACCTAAATGGGGAAAATACAAATACAAAATTAAATTATAACATTCTCAAATTATAATGTTTTACTGATTTAATTTGTATGCTACTAGTGCTAAGTTGTTCCGAATGCTTTAGCAACAGCTAAAAACGGACAAAAATTGAAGGACTGTAAATATGCTAACACTGGAGATGAGACATATATACCTTGTTATCTAGATCACTGAAACCCGTCAAGAGGTATATAAATAGACCTCATCATCTCATTTTAAGAGGTGCGTATTTTATCATTTTAAGTTTTTTTCCTTTGTTCTGGTTTTAGGTAGCGTTGACTTGAACGTATGAGGGTTTTCGCTAAGCAAATCTGGCGTCTCTGACACACTGTTCGTGACGCGAATGATGATCTAATACTCACGTTGAGGGTTCGCAGGAGCGAAGTCTACAAGCCCAAGATCGATAGTCTCGTATCCCCTGAATTTTCGTAATTCAGGTATTCAAACTCAGGGACGAATCATTGAAGGAGCTGTAATGGGCTGTAGCCCCGCCCAAAAAAAAATATTTTTTAGTACCTATATAGATTTTGTAACGCTCCGTTTTTATCTTAAATGAATTTATTTGAGTTAATCGGAGATTACAGAGTTCACGAGCCGACTTGATTTTGATCAGGGTCTTTTTCGCAAAAATTGGATTTTTCAGGGACTAAAACGCAAATATTATTTTTGATATATTATCTACACTTGGAATTGATTGGGAAAAGTCTTCATCTTCCTCTCCAAACCGATATCCACCATTAGAGACGCCTCAAACCCTCTTCAAGCTTTCAAAATCCAGTCCGAGCTCGATCCGTCCGTTAGAAATTAATTCTGAAGGCAGATTAGCGATCACTGCAGCGAGAGCTTCGTTATACCGTAAGTATTTCTCCGATCGGATATGTTTTGTTTTTCGAAGGTTGTTAGAATCGATTTAGATTCTAGTATGTTGTTCTTGGCGGAGTTCTGATCGTTTATTATCTGTCGGTTTTGAATTAGAGCGACGTTCGGATTTGTTATGATTTTTGGAAGCCATTTTTGAAAAATTGGATTTTGAGATTGATGGGGTTGCCTTGTTATTGTTGTTTTGGGCATTGTTATGAGGTTATATCGTTATTGAACTGATGTCTGCGTTTTCGGTTTGTTCAGTTTATAGCCGTTATGCCGTCGGTTTGAATTTCGAGATTTCGAACCCTTTGAGTTGTTGCACTTTGGCTCGTGAGTAATCGTTGTTGTTGATTATCTCTTATCTTCGTACAGATTCGTTGGAGTTTGTCGAGCCCTGTGTTAGCAGCATTGTTCGTCGAGAGTTGGACGAAGAACGGTAAAGAGATTACCTTGAACCGTAGTTGTTGTTTAGATTGTATAGTCTTTGATACAATCTTTTGTTGTAGCTTTTCCAGAGTTGGAACTACTGCATTGAAAGGTAAAAGCAGTCATCGTAGCGGGATAGCATACTCGGGACTGTTGGTTCTCGAGTTTCCCTTTCAAATCACATATTGCATCAATACTTGTTCTAGCATGTGGAACTTGTATTTTGGTTGTTATTTGAGTTGTTTATGTGGCTTATGTTTATGTTTTGTTATGCATTCATCTTGAGCCAATCTTGTTTCTAGCGGGCAGAACCGCCCCTTTTTGTCTGGACGTTTGGGAACTATGATTGAGTGGCCTAGGTCGTAGTCGTATCGGCTAGTGCTAGCATACTCATTATGGTTGCTCAAAGTCTAGAGGAGTGAGATATGTGGCACCACCTCGATTTGGAGAGTCGGTGAGTCGTCACATGATCTCATCCTCGGGATCCCAAAAGCACAGTAGCAATCCTTCGTTTATCAGATTTGATATCCCGGTTTAAAGACATGCATTTCATTACGTTGTTATTGATCGTGTTGTTGTCTTGAAAGCATGTTTATTGTTGTATTACTTGATATGTTGCTTTTACTGGGATTATCATTCTCACCGGTTTATCTGGCTGTTGCTTTGTTTTGTATGTGTACTTGGAAACAGGAAGTGCATGATCAAGTCAGCATAGACCTGGTTAGCGTCCAGAGCAAGAGATAGAAGTGAGACTCGTTTAGAAGTCGAATCAGCATGTCAACCTAGTTATGTTTTGCGAACATATTTAGTCATTCGAACTTCTCGTATTTGTTTTGTAAGCAAGAATCGATGTAGGTACTACCGTATTGAATGTTTCTCTTCTCTAAACCTTATTTGTATTGTTATTGGCATGTCAAATACTTTTAATGCAAGTGTTTAGGATTTGATTGAGTTTATTTCAGTGCCTTAACTCTTCTGGGCGAGAGGACGGCGCGGGCGCTCGGTTGTTGGCATGGGCGCGCGGCCTCTTTGCGAGGTATGGGCACGGGCGCTCTTGCTTAGAGCGCGGGCGTGCTAGTTTTTGCGCAGCATAAGCGCGGGCGCGCTGCCTTAGGCGTGGGCGCGCTGGTTTTAGCGGAGCTTAGGCACGGGCGCGCGAGCTTTCTTTTTTTTTAAAAAAATATTATTGGTTTCTTGTTTACTTATCGATTGTTGTCTGATATTAGTTGATTAGAAACGAGGTCTCACATTAAGTGGTATCAGAGCGATAAGATTCTTGGTTGAACTAGAGTGAGCGGGTAGATCGAGTCTGCGTGTATTGGCTCCTCGCATGTGTTTGAATTATTTTAGTTGTATAATTAATTCCATGCGAGCATGCTTTATTGTTAAGAATTATTTGAATTACATGGTTATGTGATTTACGTTTATAAATCATGATCTACTTGAGATATAACTGCTTATGTTATCGACTGGTATCCGCTTTTTCTGAGCGGTTGTAAAGGGGCACCGGTTGTAGCGATTGAGATATCTTATGCCCTAACCTTTTTCCTCGTCGAGTGATAAACAAAAACACACCGCCAGTTATCCCTGCGATTGAGCAAGCTAGCACTGAAGTTGATCAGTTGGATGCTTCAGCAACGCCTACGGAAACCTTGCTGAAGAGGTTTCAGTCGTTCAATCCGCCGTTATTGATAGGTTCAGAAAATCCAGTTGACTGCGAGAGTTGGTTGGATGATATCGATCAGTTGTTTGATTCCATTGACTACACCGATGACCGCAGAATCAGGTTAGTCATTCATCAGCTACGTGGGGTTGCTAAGAGCTGGTGGATCATGACAAAGAAAGCAATGGAGGGTAGAGGTACGGAAGTTACTTGGACTCTTTTTAAATCTGAATTTTATAAGCGGTTTTTCCCTATCTCGTATCGCAAAGATAAGGGAGCAGAGTTTGCCAATCTGAGGCAAGGGAATCTGAACATTGAAGAGTACGTGGCTAAGTTTGATAGTCTGTTGCGTTTTGCACCGCTAATTGCCGGAGATGAAGAAGCTAAGGAAGATCAGTCATCAATGGTTTGAACCCCGACGTCTTCACGTTGGTAAACACCAACAGGCCTAACAACTTTGCGGATGCCATGAATCACGCAAAGGGAGCGGAAGCAGGCTTGTGGAGGCAAAGAGGTAACCAGGTAGCACCTCAGCAACAGAGGCAGTATCAGAACCCACCATCTCAGTATCAGAATTAGCCACCGCAGCATCAGAACCAGCAGCAAAGGTATGAAGGTGGAAACAGTGGGGGAAACAGAAAGGATCAGTACAAAGCAAGAGGTAAACAGTTCAAGAGGCAGGGGAACAGTTCTTCTAGTTCCAGTGGTTCCAAGCAATTTGGTTCAGGACAGAGTTCTAGATCTTCAGCCATGTACTGCAGCAAGTGTGGGGGAAGGCACTCACCGGATCAGTGTGTGGAAGTCTTTGGTAATTGTAACACCTGTCAGCAACCGGGACACTTCTCTAAGGTATGCCCTCAGCGTAACAGAGATAGAGCTCAGAGCGGAAGTTCATCTTGACCTGCAGCTCAACCCGGGAGGCAGTCTTCTGCAGTGCACTCTTTCCAGCCTCAGCAGCAGAACAGAGAGGGAGGTAACTCTAGTACGAACCAGCCTCCGAGACAGCAGACACGAGTCTTTGCTTTGACAGAGGATCAGGCTCAGGCAGCACCTGACGATGTTATAGCAGGTAACTGTTCGATTTTTGGTTATTCTGCTCATGTTTTGATAGATACAGGTGCTTCCCATTCCTTTATCTCTGAGAAATTTGTGTTATTGCATGTCTTGCCTACTGAGTTGTTGCCTACTATAGTAGCTGTTACTTCACCGTTGGGTGGAGGAATTGTTTCTGTCAGACTAGTCAGGAACTGTGAACTTTGTTTTGAGGGAAATTTGTTAGAATTTGACTGTATTGTTCTTGGACTGTCAGATTTTAATTGTATTGTCGGTATAGATGCTTTGACCAAGTACAGGGCAACAGTTGATTGTTTTCTGAAGGTAGTCAGGTTTAGACCTGAAATGGCAGACGAGTGAAAATTCTTTGGTAAGGGTTCTCGATCTAGAATTCCTTTGATTTCAGTGTTATCTATGACTCGTTTGTTATAGAAAGGTGCAGAAGGATTTTTGGTTTATGCAGTTGATGTACTGAAATCTAGCCCAGCTTTGGTAGATTTACCAGTGGTTAGAGATTTTGCTGATGTGTTTACGGAAGATGTTCCTGGATTGCCACCTATGCGAGAGATCGAATTCAGCATCGATTTGGTGCCAGGTACTCAACCTATTTCCAAAGCTCCTTATCGTATGACACCTATTGAACTGAGAGAGTTGAAGGAGCAACTTGAAGATTTGATTTCCAAGTGATACATAAGACCTAGTGTATCGCCTTGGGGTGCTCCTGTGCTGTTTGTTCGGAAGAAGGATGGTTCTATGCGGCTTTGTATTGACTACCGTCAGTTGAATCAGGCTACAGTTAAGAACATGTATCCTTTACCCCGAATAGATGACCTTTTTGATCAGCTGCAGGGTTCTTCTGTCTATTCTAAGATTGATCTGAGGTCAGGCTATCACCAGCTGAGAGTGCGAGAGGAAGATGTTCCTAAGACCGCATTCAGAACGAGGTATGGTCACTTTGAGTTTATAGTCATGCCATTCGGTTTGACTAACGCTCCAGCGGTTTTTATGGGTTTGATGAACCGTATCTTTCAGCGTTATTTAGATGAGTTCGTCATTATCTTTATCGATGATATTCTTATATACTCGAAGAACCGTACTGACCATACAGAGCATTTGAGGACCGTACTGCAGATTTTATGAGTTGAGCAGTTGTTTGCCAAGTTGTCTAAGTGTGAATTCTGGTTGGATCGAGTTGTCTTTCTCGGTCATATCATTTCTGAAGATGGGATTTCTGTCGATCCCAGCAAGATTAAAGCGGTTATGAATTGGCCTAGACCAACATCAGTACCTGAGATCCGAAGCTTCATGGGTTTAGCTGGTTATTATCGCCGATTCATCGAGGGTTTCTCGTCTATTGCTAAGCCTATTACCCAGCTGACTCAGAAGAATGCGCATTTTGTCTAGACTGCAGATTGTGAGGCTAGCTTTGTTGATCTGAAGAGGAGACTGACCAGTGCTCCGATTCTTTCTATTCCGAAGGGTACTGGAGGTTTCACAGTCTATTGTGATGCTTCTAGCCGAGGCTTGGGCTGTGTTCTTATGCAGCATAATCATGTGGTAGCGTATGCATCGAGGCAGCTGAAACCGCACGAGACTCGTTATCCGGTTCATGATCTTGAACTAGCTGCGATCGTCTTTGCTCTGAAGATCTGGCGTCACTATCTTTATGGTGAGTCTTTCGAGATCTTTTCTGACCATAAGAGTCTTAAGTACTTTTTTTCACAGGCAGAGCTGAATATGAGACAGAGAAGATGGTTAGACCTGTTGAAGGATTTCGACTGTGAAATCAAGTATTATCCGAGAAAGTCGAATGCAGTTGCAGATGCCTTGAGCCGAAAGCTTTGTTCTTTATCTCTTTCTACTATTGGTGTTTCTCAGTTGATCGATGATTGTTTCACTTCTGGTTTAGAGTTTGAAACAGATAGGGAGACTATCAGAGTGTTTGCTATTCAAGCCGAACCGGAGTTGTTTGTTGCAATCAGAGAAGCACAGAAGTCTGAGCCGAGCATTCAGGTTTCAGTAGAGAAAGTCAGATCTGGGCATCAGTCTGAATTCCAGGTTAGAGATGACGTTTTGTTTGTGAATAACTGTATTGTTGTGCCTGATATTTCGGAGTTGAGACAGCGTATTCTCCGAGAGGCTCATTGCAGTCGGTTTAGTATTCATCCTGGAGGTCGTAAGATGTACAACGACCTGAAGAACCAGTTCTGGTGGAAGAGAATGAAGAGCGATGTTGCGAGGTTTGTATCTCGATGTTTGAACTGTCAGCAAGTAAAAGCAGAACGGAAGCGACCAGGAGGTCTGTTGCACAGTCTATCTGTTCCTGAATGGAAGTGGGATCACATTTCCATGGATTTCATCATGAAGCTACCACGATCCGTTCGAGGATGCGATGCCATTTGGGTAGTGATCGACCGATTGACGAAGTCTGCGTGTTTTATTCCGTACAGGATGACGTATCGTCATGATCAGATGGCTGAGTTGTATGTTAGCAATGTTGTGAGATTGCATGGTGTGCCGAAGTCGATCGTTTCAGACAGAGATCCTAGATTCACTTCTCACTTCTGGCACAGTCTTCAGGGGGCACTTGGTACTCGATTGCATCTGAGTACAGCTTATCATCCTCAGATCGATGGACAGTCAGAGCGGACTATCCAGACGTTAGAGGATATGCTGCGAGCGGTAGTGCTAGACTTTGGCACTAGTTGGCAGGATTCTTTGCCTCTTGTCGAGTTTTCTTACAACAACAGCTTCCAAGCGAGTATCGGTATGACGCCTTTTGAGGTTTTGTATGGTAAGAAGTGCCGATCTCCGTTGTTTTGGGATGATTTGTCCGAGTCACCAGATTTGAGATCGGAGATGCTTAGAGATATGGCAGTGCAGGTTAAGATCATTCAGACCAGAATGAAGTCAGCTCAAGATAGGCAGGCGAAGTATGCGAATGTTAGGCGTAGACCTCTGAGTTTTGATCAGGGAGACCGAGTCTTTCTGAAGATTTCTCCGTTCAGAGGCACTGTCAGATTCGGTAAGAGAGGGAAGTTATCTCTGAGATTCATCGGGCCGTACGAGATTCTCGAGAAGATAGGCGATCTTGCCTACAGACTTGCACTTCCTCCGTCTTTATCTGGTATTCACGACGTTTTTCACGTCTCTATGCTGCGAAAGTATCATCCAGATCCTTCTCATATTCTTCAGCCTGACGAAGCCGAGTTAGACGAAACTCTGAGCTACTTTGAGCGACCGCTTCAGATCCTTGATCGGAAGGAGAAACAGCTCAGAACCAAGTTGATTCCGTTGGTGAAAGTGCAGTGGAGCCGTCACGGAGTCGAGGAAGTGACTTGGGAGACATAATCTGACATGAGACAGCGATTTCCAGAGTTATTCGGATGACGTGAGTTCTTCTTACTGTCTTTAGTTCTTTTTTCTATCTTATGAGTTGTGGTTCTTGTTGATTTCGAGGACGAAATCTCTTCTTAGTGGGGGATAATTGTAACGCCCAGTTTTTATCATAAATGAGTTTATTTGAGTTAATCGAAGATTACAGAGTTCACGAGCCGACTTGATTTTGATCAGGGTCCTTTTTGCAAAAATTGGATTTTTCAGGGACTAAAACGCAAATATTGTTTTTGATATATTATCTACACTTGGAATTGATTATAAAAGTCTTCATCTTCCTCTCCAAACCGATATCCACCATTAGAGACGCCTCAAACCCTCTTCAAGCTTTCAAAATCCAGTCCGAGCTCGATCCGTCCGTTAGAAATTAATTCTGAAGGCAGATTAGCGATCACTGCAGCGAGAGCTCCGTTATACCGTAAGTATTTCTTCGATCGGATATGTTTTGTTTTTTGAAGGTTGTTAGAATCGATTTAGATTCTAGTATGTTGTTCTTGGCGGAGTTCTGATCGTTTATTATCTGTCGGTTTTGAATTAGAGAGACGTTCGGATTTGTTATGATTTTTGGAAGCCATTTTCGAAAACTTGGATTTTGAGATTGATGGGGTTGCCTTGTTATTGTTGTTTTGGGCATTTTTATGAGGTTATATCGTTATTGAACTGCTGTCTGCGTTTCCGGTTTGTTCAGTTTATAGCCGTTATGCCGTCGGTTTGAGTTTCGAGATTTCGAACCCTTTGAGTTGTTGCACTTTGGCTCGTGAGTAATCGTTGTTGTTGATCATCTCTTATCTTCGTACAGATTCGTTGGAGTTTGTCGAGCCCTGTGTTAGCAGCATTGTTCGTCGAGAGTTGGACGAAGAACGGTAAAGAGATTACCTTGAACCGTAGTTGTTGTTTAGATTGTATAGTCTTTGATACAATCTTTTGTTGTAGCTTTTTCAGAGTTAGAACTACTGCATTGAAAGGTAAAAGCAGTCATCGTAGCGGGATAGCATACTCGGGACTGTTGGTTCTCGAGTTTCTCTTTCAAATCACATATTGCATCAATACTTGTTCTAGCATGTGGAACTTGTATTTTGGTTGTTATTTGAGTTGTTTATGTGGCTTATGTTTATGTTTTGTTATGCATTCATCTTGAGCCAATCTTGTTTCTAGCGGGCAGAACCGCCCCTTTTTGTCTGGACGTTTGGGAACTATGATTGAGTGGCCTAGGTTGTAGTCGTATCGCCTAGTGCTAGCATACTCATTATGATTGCTCAAAGTCTAGAGGAGTGAGATATGTGGCACCACCTCGATTGGAAGAGTCGGTGAGTCGTCACATGACTTCATCCTCGGGATCCCAAAAGCACAGTAGCAATCCTTCGTTTATCAGATTTGATATCCCGATTTAAAGACATGCATTTCATTACGTTGTTATTGATCGTGTTGTTGTCTTGAAAGCATGTTTATTTTTGTATTACTTGATATGTTGCTTTTACTGGGATTATCATTCTCACCGGTTTATCCGGCTGTTGCTTTGTTTTGTATGTGTACTTGGCAACAGGAAGGGCATGATCAAGTCAGCGTAGACCTGGTTAGCGTCCAGAGCAAGAGATAGAAGTGAGACTCGTTTAGAAGTCGAATCAGCATGTCAACCTAGTTATGTTTTGCGAACATGTTTAGTCATTCGAACTTTTCGTATTTGTTTTGTAAGCAAGAATCGATGTAGGTACTACCGTATTGAATGTTTCTCTTCCCTAAACCTTATTTGTATTGTTATTGGCATGTCAAATACTTTTAATGCAAGTGTTTAGGATTTGATTGAGTTTATTTCAGTGCCTTAACTCTTCTGAGCGAGAGGACGGCGCGGGCACGCGGCCTCTTTGCGAGGTATGGGCGCGGGCGCTCTTGCTTAGAGCGCGGGCGCGCTAGTTTTTGCGCAGCATAAGCGCGGGCGCGCTGGTTTTAGCGGAGCTTAGGCGCGGGCATGCTGATGTCAGCGCAGGCGCGCGAGCTTTCTTTTAAAAAAAATATATTATTGGTTTCTTGTTTACTTATCGATTGTTGTCTGATATTAGTTGATTAGAAACGATGTCTCATAGATTTTATATAGCACACAAAAAACTCACATCAAAAGCCTACTCCTTTAGTTAGCCGCCCATCCCACCTCTTAATTCTCATTACACCTCTTAATTTTCGTTATTTCAATTGACCTAAATCTCTCGCCTCCTCCAAATCCATCCCCTCCAATTATTTTATTTCAGACAAATAAACATATAACTTTAAATCAATTTTACATTGTAGCCTGCACGAATCCAGGTAATGTTCTTTTTATTTTTTATTTTTTTATTCAATATTATTTTGATTCAAACAAGGATTTATTGTATTTTTTTAAAATAATATTTTAGTTTTTCTTGTTGCGGTAACACTTTAATATTTTAATTAAAATGTTCCTTCTATTTTTTTTCCAAAATTATAAAGACTTATGTTTATCATTACTAATATTGAATTGATTAATGGTATGTTCAATTAGGAAAAATTAATCGTGTAACTTTTGTACTGTTTTGTTATATTCTTTTTTTTTTTTCTCTTCAGAGAATAAAAAATTAAACTTATTTATTGTATTTCATATTTGGTGCATCTGAATTTGGAGTGTAAGTGTATAACACTCAACCTTAATGGTATACAGATATCTAAAAAAATGGAACAACAATTTGCTGCAAAGAAAGAAAAGACATTGATATCCTTTTTTTTTTTAAAGAAGAGTAATCGTCAAACTAGTGAAAGTCTTCACCTACATTCCCTACAATGCAACATCATTCACGTGAAAGTCTTCCAACTTTCATTGTCCAAATTCTTTCAATTTAAATTCCTCTCCTAGCAAAGACCATCATCCATCCTCTACTTGTATTGAACGAGATCCGGAAAAAAAAAATGTGAATATCATATAAATGAACGAGATGAGATAAGACGTTCATATCTAAAGATGGGGTCTTATCAACCAGATATGTTGGAGTATCTGGATACAAAATTTGGAAGTCAGAATTGTCGATTTCAGAAAAAAATGGTTCCAGAAATTTCATTTGTTGGAGTATCCGCCTTCAAAAAATAAGACATATTGTTTTTACTGTTTTCCGTTTCTGAATGATGTTAATTCCTCTAATATCTCAGTATTGGTTAATGGAGGATTTGACAATTGAAAAAGGGTAAACCAAGGAAAAAAATGTCCATTTCTTGCCTATATTGGTTCTGTAGCTTATTCGCCCCATACTATATGTGAGATAAAGGCCGAAAATTTGATGAGACTCTCACAACATATTGATAATGTGATGCATGCTCGATCTAGAGAGAAAAAAGAGAAAAATCGTTTGTGTCTGAGGACCTCAATTGTCACTGTTCGATGGCTAGCACTTCAAGGTTGTGCCTTTAGAGGTAATGATGAATCTCTATTCATCTAATCGTGGGAATTTTCTTGAATTGGTGAAGACTTTTGCAAAAATGAGTACATAAATTGATGAAGTCGTACTTGCGAATGCTCCAAAAATGCCCAATATACTGCTCCAGAAATTTAGAAATATATTTTACATATTATATCCAATAGAGTACGTCAGATGGTTCGTGAAGAAGTTGATAAATGTTTTTGTATTCTTGTTGATGAAGCACAAGATATCTTTAGTTTTGTGAACAATCATGAGATTTTGACATAAATTAATATTTTTTGTCATCAAAATTGTTAGCGACACTACCTCATTAAATCTGAAAAAAGAGATATCAAATGTTCTTGTTCATCATGACCTCCAAGTTAAGAAAATCAGAGGCCAATGATATGATGGTGCTAGCAATATGCGTGGCGAATGGAATGGACTTCAAGCATTATTTCTCAGAGATTGTCCTTTTACATACTATGTTCACTATTTTGCTCATCGATATTTACAACTGACATTGGTTTCTACAGCTAAGGATGTCAGTATTATTTGAGAATTTTTTTCTCATTTGGACAGTTTTGTCAATATTGTCACTTCTTCAACTAAGCGTATTACTGAGTTACACACTGTACAAAGAAATGAAATAGAGCATTTGTTGGCAACTGGAGAACGTGATTCTGGAAGTGGGGCAAATCAGATTGGTAATTTGCAACTAGCAGGAACTACTTGTTGGAGTTCTCATTATGACTAATTAAAAAGCTTGATAGGTATGTACACTGCAACTTGCAAAGTTTTTGAAGTTCTTAGTAAGCATTCTCCAAATGAAAGAGCTTATAAGGCTGAAGTTTGGGGAATTTACATAAACATGACAAACTTTGAATTTGTTTTTATTTTGCACTTAATGCACAAGATTAATTATGAGAACAACAAATACTCTTTGTCAAATTCTTCTAATAAAATCTCAAGACATTTTGACTGCTATTTCATTTGTCTCTACTACCAAAACTATCCTTCAAGAATTTAGAGAATGTGGGTGGGAAGAATTTTTTCATAAATTAAAAGTTTTTTGTTCAAGAAATAAAATCGATGTGCCTGACCTTGATTCTCTATATAAGATCGCTCGTTCCCGTCAGCAAAACTAGAGTTCAGCAAACTTGAATTTGCTATTAATACTTTTTTCTATTTTCTCAAAATAAATAATATTTTTATATATTAATTCAAATAATATGATTCTTGTGTGATTAAATTTATGTAGCCGAATAAAAAATACTTTTTAAAATATTTAATTATTAATTTTTCGATTAATTAATATATCTCTAAATCAATAAAATTTCACGGTCACACATTATTAATTTATCAATTGGTCTACTGTATATTAAAATAACCTAAAATTTACGGATTTTTAGTTCATCTGGATGATATCTCAAATTCAACACTCAATTATAACAATTTCCTCCTCTAACTAAAAAAAATACCTAAAATTTGAAAAACGAGAAGATATTACAAGAGGGTCGAGGGAGATAAAATTAGATAGGGAAAATATCTTCATTGTGAAATATCTCCATGATCTTTATGATCTAATCTCTTTTCTTTTCTTTTTCCTTTTCCTTTTACTTTTTCTTTCTTTTTTTTAGATTTTTGTCCGTAGATTCAATTATTTTGTTGTTTCGTTTTCCATATATTGATTTTATTCACCAACTAAAACTTAAAAGTTTCCAATTGCTTGCAAACATCATTTTCGATTCAATATATTTTGATGGAATCTTTCAAATATGATAGAAAAGCCCCTTGGGATAATATCAATGGATATTCCATCATAAGTATTGCAAGATATTTTTTCATTAATCCCTAATAGCATTGTTGCCATCTATTCTTCTTCTAAAACAAACTAATTAATCGATGAGTTAATAATTTATCATATTATATATTGAATACAAAATTTATTAGATATGAAGGAATTCACGGAAAATTTGTAAAAATTAAAAGGCATAACTATAGCACATATATCATATATGAACATAAAAACAAAAGAATCCATCATAGATGATTTATGTAGCATGACATGTCACTATTTCGATTAATATTGATGTTGAAATTATGGTATAAAAGTGTGCTAAGAAAACAAAGTCAATAACATTCTCAAAGAATAAAAGTGCAATTATATTGTAGTGTTATTCATCGATCCGCCTCCAGAATGTGTCTAATCAATTGGATCGTGTTGAGTTTTCTCGAGTGTATACATTTTTTTGTATCATTTCTATACGCAATGGATATTATAAATAAGATTCGTGTATATATATAAATGCAACTCCAAAAATATTGTAGATAGTGTTTGAGAGAGTTTTTTGAAGCACTTATCAACTTTTTCTTATAAAAAAAGATGAGAAGTGCTTCCTAAAAGCTCTCTCAAATACTACCGTAGCCTATATCACTAGTTATAACTAGTAATTGACACTTGTGACTAGGAATTTTGCATGCGAGGATATCAATTAAAGTGTGACGTTTATGTTTCTATATTGTTAAAAAAAATTGAGTTACACAATTACTACTAGCTATAGTTTTAGCTTTTACATATTGTATCACAACCAATTAAATCATTTACAAAAATTGTTGGAGAAGAATTATTATACTTTTTAAGAGAACGGTTAAAACTTGGTGATCGAGATGATGTTGAGTTTAAAATATTTAAATTATATCATTATCACAATTTATAACTTTGCTAAAGTGTTCAGCACTCGTTCTTATAAAAATTATCGGTATATTCCTTCATGTTAAAAGAGAAGATGTTCGACACTTCGAGTATTTTTTATAATGAATGGATTATTTTTTTGTTACCCTTTTTTGGATTATTTATTTTACTAATTTAATTGAAGACATGGGTTCCAAAGGTGTCTTCTACATATGTAGCACTTATTTCTCGATATGTTTAATAGTGATAATCATTGATATCATTCTTTCAGGTTCAAATTAGTTCAAGCTCGTGCAAACGCGACTGCACGATGAACTCTTATAATATAATAATACTTCTAACCTATTATCGTTTTAAGAAAATGACTAACTATAAGAGTAGAATAGAACTCTTTTATCAATCAATTCAAATATTCATGGGAAAATTGCAAATTTAGTTCGATATGTTTGTCACTTTGCGATTTGATTCTCTATGTTTTCACATTTCAGTTTTAGTCTTGCATGTTTTGATTTTTGGCAATTTTGATCCTTTTTATTCGAAAATGTTTACGTGACACTGTACACGTCAGCTCCACATTAGCACTGAATTGGTGTCACGTCAGCGCCACGTCGGAAAAAAGGACTAAAATTGCCAAAAAAATAAAGATAGCGGACTAAAACTGAAATCTGAAAATATAAAAGACTAAAATCGCAAAGTGACAAACATACAGGATCAAAAAAGCAATTTTTCCAATATTCATCCCAATCCATCGTTGGGAATATCGTAAGTTTGATTTTGATTCCGATATAGTATAAATGGAAGATATGTCATGTAGTGACCCTGCATGAAATCACCTACTAACTGGCAACTAATAGCATGCATTAAACTTAAATACAGCAAAAAACTTAACAGAGTAAAAACGTGCGGAAACATAATCCATAATTTTACATATCAGCTTAGTAATATAATCCAGGCTTAAATCTGTAGTGATACAACCATATCGAAATTCTTAAAAGTAAACATTATACAGCTAATAAATTGTGCTGTATAAAAACTTTCAAAGCTCCTGCTCCCTAGTCCTGCCTTGAACTACCAGCTCCGTCCATCCTGCGACCTGCCCCATAGAATAGGGTGTCCAAGATAACAATTAGGACGTGAGCACTACGCCCAGTACATAGACATGAGTAAACATATGTATATAATGCATGCAACATGATGACTGGTACAGGGTCATCTGAAAAGTCATGCTCAGAACCGGCGCCACATGAGTGCTGCCACCGCACGGATCAACCTCTGGGTGCAACCACACTCGTCAGTACACCAGAGTAGACAGACATAAATGCCCCCGCCGTCGCGGTACTCTCAGTGACAGACTATCGAGTATAGAGCTGAGCGGCTCTATAGTCAGGTATAACAAGGTATAGGCTCAACGTGTATATGCACATGACATATGAGTATAGAAAATGGTAAATCATACATCATGCCATATAATAATGCCAAATAAATGCAACATATAAACATGTATACTCGCTGGCAATCTCAGTCAATGTGTACGTACCTCTAGGCTAGTTCAAGTATAATAGATCCTAGGTTCCAAGCCTATATTCAAAAGTTCACCGTATCACTACATAAATTCTATAAGCCTTAACTAAGCTAATAAGTACTCCCAAAACTTAAATAGATTCCCGGACCATACCTTCGTCCGTAGTTAGCCCTTTGGAGTCGCTAGTCCTGAATGACTATAACCTCACCGTGGTTATTTCAGAACCTCACTATTAACCGATAGGGCCCTCAAGTGTATATCTCACACTATATAACTGAAGAAGGAAACGCGGGAATTCGTATTTCAAAACTGAAGCAAATGAGCCCTATTTATAGCCAAAATCTCGGCAACGATCGGAACCACCGATCTCGGGATCGGAGCTTCCGATTCCAGCTCATTCTGTGCATGTCCGACACGTCGGGATCGGAACCACCGTTCCGGGATCGGAACTTCCGATCGAACCCCCGATCAACACTTGTCAAAACTCACGGCTGAGTCATCGAGCATTGCTGGCTGGCTGAGATCGGAACCTCCGTTCCTGATCGGAACGTCCGATCACCGTGCATCCGATCTGCTTCCGAAGTGGTCAGGATCGGAGCTTCCGAACTGGTATCGGAGCTTCCGATCTGGCCCAAAGTCAAAAGCCCAAATTCCTCTTCCGAAGTCCAATAACACTCCGAAATAGATCAATTACCAACCCTTAATCATGTTTAACATATTATTATCTTAAAATGGGTTCCGGGTTACTACATTCTCCCCACCTTTAGATATTTCGTCCGCGAAATAACATCTAAAGATAAATCAAGATAACAATATGAAACAACAAACCATGTCTTATTACAACAACGGTAATTACATCTTATATGGTAATAAAAAATACAAAGCAAACAACTCAGGATATTCTGCTCGCATACGACTCTCAGTTTCCCAAGTTGCTTCTTCAACGCCTCGGCGCTGCCACTGTACCATCACAAGTGGTATAGTCTTGTTCCGAAGAACTTTCTCCTTCCTGTCTAGGATACAGATTGGTCGTTCAACAAAAAACAGATCTGGCTCTAGCTGAATATCAGTAGACTGAATCACATGAGATTCATCAGCTATGTACTGTCGAAGCAACGACACATGAAAAACATTGTGTATACTGGAAATAGATGGCGGTAAAGCCAAACGATAAGCAACATCTCCGATCTTCTCCAGTATTTGGAAAGGCCCAATGTAACGAGGAGACAACTTGCCTTTCACACCAAATCTCATCACCTTCCTGAAAGGTGATACTCGCAGAAAAACATATTCACCAGGTTCAAACTGAAGTGGCCTGCGGTGAATATTCGCATAACTGGCTTGTCTATCTTGAGCAACTTTGATCCTATGCTTGATCAAATCTACCTTGTCTACAATCTGCTGCACCAATTCAGGACCCTCGACTTGCCGTTCCCCGACTTCATCCCAGAATAACGGAGTACGACACCGTCGACCATACAATGCCTTGAAAGGTGCCATATCAATACTACGATGATAACTGTTATTGTAGGCAAATTCAATCAAAGGTAACTGATCCTGCCAAGATAAGCCAAAATCCATGACAGAAGAACGTAGCATATCCTCCAGCGTACGAATAGTGCGCTCTGACTGCCCGTCAGTCTCCGGATGATATGCCGTGCTCAAACTCAGAGTGGTACCCAACGCCTGCTGAAAACTACCCCAAAAACGTGAAGTAAATCGCAGATCTCTATCACTGACAATACTCACTGGAATCCCATGTAATCGCACAATCTCCTGGATATATAAGCGTGCCATGCGATCATAAGAATACTCCCGGTTATAAGGAATAAAGTGTGCTGATTTCGTCAAACGGTCAACAACAACCCAGATAGCATCACACTGACGTGACGTCATAGGTAAGTGGGTAACAAAATCCATAGTCACATGCTCCCACTTCCATTCGGGAATCTCAAGATTCTGCAGTAATCCACCTGGTCGTCGATGTTCAGCCTTGACCTGTTGACAAACCAAACATCTCGAAACAAATTGATACACACTTCGCTTCATCCCCTTCCACCAGAATCTAGTTCGCAAGTCCTTATACATTTTCATACTTCCAGGATGAACTGATAATCGACTCCTGTGAGCTTGAGATAGAATATCATTCTTGAGCTCCGCAACATTAGGTACAACCACTCTATTGGATAGGCACAATAAACCATCTGCCTGAAAATGGAATCCAGATGTATTAACTCTATTGGCTAGACGTGCCAATCGTTGAGTCTTAACATCAGATATCTGAGCATCTCTGATCCGAGAATACAATACCGGCTCAGATAGAATAGTATACAAACAAATCCCATTCCTCCCTTTCTTGTGCTTGAGCGTAAAACTCAATGAACAGCATTCTTGAATCATATGAGATATTTCATTAGTCTGAAGTGCAGACAGTCTCACCTGCCGACTCAAGGCATCAGCAGTAAGATTAGCAGAACCTGGATGATATTTGATTTCACAATCATAATCCTTCAGGAGATCCATCCAGCGTCTCTGTCGCATATTCAACTCTGCCTGAGTGAATAAATACTTCAAACTCTTGTGATCCGTAAATATCTCAAATTTCTCGCCATAAAGATAATGTCTCCAAATCTTGAGCGCAAATACAATGGCGGCTAACTCGAGATCATGCACTGGATAATTACTCTCATGCGACTTCAACTATCGAGAAGCATAGGCAATAACATGTCCATGCTGTGTCAAAAAATATCCTAACCCCTGCCCAGAGGCATCAGTATAGACAACATAACCTCCTGATCCAGAAGGTAGAGCTAACACAGGTGCAGTAGTAAGACGTCTACGCAGCTCGTGAAATGACTCTTCACAATCCGAGGACCAAATGAAGGCAACATCTTTCCGTGTAAGCTGAGTCAAAGGCCTGGCCAACTGTGAAAAATTCTCGATGAACCGACGGTAATATCCCGCTAGACCCAAGAAACTACGAATCTCAGCAACCGTCGTCGGACGAGACCAGTTCAGCACTGCCTCTATCTTACTAGGATCAACAGATATCCCTTCATTAGAAATCACATGACCGAGAAATACTACCCGATCAAGCCAGAATTCACACTTGCTTAATTTCGCATATAGCTGCTTATCTCGTAACGTCTGTAGAACAATTCTCAAATGTTGTGCATGCTCATCCTTGTCATAAGAATAAACAAGAATATCATCTATAAAGACGATGACAAATCTATCCAGATAATCTCGAAATATCTGATTCATCAGATTCATAAAGACTGCCAGTGCATTCGTCAAACGGAATGGCATCACCAGAAACTCATAATGCCCGTATCTGGTCCTGAAAGCAGTCGTAGATATATCTGAGTCTCGTACCCGCATCTGATGGTATCCAGATCTCAGATCTATCTTCGAATAAACAGAAGTACCCTGTAGTTGATCAAACAGATCATCAATCCGCGGCAAAGGATACTTATTCTTGATGGTGACACGATTCAACTGCCTGTAATCAATACATAATCGCATCGATCCATCCTTCTTTTTGACAAACAAAACAGGTGCTCCCCACGGAAAAACACTCGGACGAATATATCCCTTATCAAGCAGATCCTGTAACTGCTGTTTCAATTCCCTCATCTCTGACGGTGCCAGACGATAAGGTGCTCGGGATATAGGCGTAGTTCCTGGTACTAGATCAATACCAAATTCAACCTCTCGAACCGGAGGAAAACCAGGAATCTCATCAGGGAATACGTCAGGAAACTCACTGACAACCGGTAGCTGATCAATACCCGTACTACTCATGGACATATCAACTGCATAGATGAGGTAGCCCTCCCCACCTGACTCCAAGACATGACATGCCTTCAGAGCCGAAACAAGTGGCATCGGAGGTCGCGCACCCTCACCATAAAAGTACCAGCTATCACCCTCAACGGGATGAAACTGTACCAAACGCTGATAACAATCCACAGTAGCGTGATACAAAGTCAGCATATCTATTCCCAAGATACAGTCAAAATCCGTCATCGCTAATATCATCAAATTAGCCGATAACACATTACCCTCAAACTCCAGAAGGCAACCCATCACTAGATGCTTAGTTACTATCTCTTGCTCCAACGGAGTAGATACAACTAAATCCATATCTAATGATACGTAAGGTAATCTATGTCTCTTAACGAAGCGACTAGAAATAAAGGAATGCGATGCTCCCGTATCAATTAATACAAGTGCAGGAATACCACATAACAAGAAGTTACCTGCCAACATGCGATCGCTTCCCTCAGTAGCCTGCTCCTGAGACAGAGCAAACACCTGCCCTTGAGTCTGGGGACGATAACCAAAAGAACTCTGTGGTGCTGGCTGCTGACGTGGAAAAATAGAAGCCTAAGATCCAACCTGGGATCCCGATCCTCTAGCAGAACCCATGCGCTGAGGACAATCTCTCCGCAGATGTCCCTGCTGACCACAAATATAACAAGCCCCAGTAGCTCTCCGACATGAAGCTGCAGGATGCTTCCCACCACAATGGCTACAAAACTCCTCCTTCTTCTTCTTCTTCCCAAAACGGAACATACCTCGTGAACCACGAGATCCAGATGAAGTAGTAGGAGTAGAAGAAGACGTAGGTACAGATGACACAACAGATTGAGCTCGAGGCTCAATAAATCCACTAGGCTGTGCTGACATCATCAACTGTCCACGCCTGTTGCTGGTCTCCACAAGACGGCAACGATTCACCAAAGTCTCATAAGACACCGGGTCATCACAGACGACAACCTGAGAGTAGATATCTTGGTTCAGGCCTTGCAAAAAGATATCATATTTCGACGCATCACTCTCATTGATATGAGGACTGAAAGGTAGCAGATCAAGAAATCGCTGTTGATACTGATCAATAGTCATTGATCCTTGCCTCAAAGTAAGCAACTCCATAGATCGTGCTTGGCGAACAGCTGGAGGAAAATACAATTTCTGAAACTCTCGACAGAAATCCCCCCAAGTCACCTGTCCTCTCTCAGTACGTGCCTGAGCAACCTTGGCATCCCACCAAAAACGTGCTCTATCCTCTAGAACGAATTCTAGAACTTCCAGTTTCTGCTCCTCAGTACACTCAAAAGCTCGAAACGTGCTCTCAAGTTTAGACATCCAGCTTCTAGCTTGTTCAGGATTCTCGCCTCCCACTAAGGGTTTCGGTCCTACTTGCATAAACTTATTAATAGAGTAGCGACGTCGACCCTCATGAGGACGATGTTGATCATCCTGATGATGATGGCGACGATGATGATGACCACCTCCCTGGCCAACACTACCGTGACTCTCGTCAGCCATATCCTGAAAAGAATTGCACATTAAAATCCCAAATGTGCAAGAATTACTCAAGACTAAACTAAATCCCAAGTACTAATCCCAAAATCTATGCATGCTCTGATACCAAAAATGTAGTGACCCTGCATGGAATCACCTACTAACTGGCAATTAATAGCATGCATTAAACTTAAATACAGCAAAAAACTTAACAGAGTAAAAACGTGCGGAAACATAATCCATAATTTTACATATCAGCTTAGTAATATAATCCAGGCTTAAATCTGTAGTGATACAACCATATCGAAATTCTTAAAAGTAAACATTATACAGCTAATAAATTGTGCTGTATAAAAACTTTCAAAGCTCCTGCTCCCTAGTCCTGCCTTGAACTACCAGCTCCGTCCATCCTGCGACCTGCCCCATAGAATAGGGTGTCCAAGATAACAACTAGGACGTGAGCACTACGCCCAGTACATAGACATGAGTAAACATATGTATATAATGCATGCAACATGATGACTGGTACAGGGTCATCTGAAAAGTCATGCTCAGAACCGGCGCCACATGAGTGCTGCCACCGCACGGATCAACCTCTGGGTGCAACCACACTCGTCAGTACACCAGAGTAGACAGACATAAATGCCCCCGCCGTCGCGGTACTCTCAGTGACAGACTATCGAGTATAGAGCTGAGCGGCTCTATAGTCAGGTATAACAAGGTATAGGCTCAACGTGTATATGCACATGACATATGAGTATAGAAAATGGTAAATCATACATCATGCCATATAATAATGCCAAATAAATGCAACATATAAACATGTATACTCGCTGGCAATCTCAGTCAATGTGTACGTACCTCTAGGCTAGTTCAAGTATAATAGATCCTAGGTTCCAAGCCTATATTCAAAAGTTCACCGTATCACTACATAAATTCTATAAGCCTTAACTAAGCTAATAAGTACTCCCAAAACTTAAATAGATTCCCGGACCATACCTTCGTCCGTAGTTAGCCCTTTGGAGTCGCTAGTCCTGAATGACTATAACCTCACCGTGGTTATTTCAGAACCTCACTATTAACCGATAGGGCCCTCAAGTGTATATCTCACACTATATAACTGAAGAAGGAAACGCGGGAATTCGTATTTCAAAACTGAAGCAAATGAGCCCTATTTATAGCCAAAATCTCGGCAACGATCGGAACCACCGATCTCGGGATCGGAGCTTCCGATTCCAGCTCATTCTGTGCATGTCCGACACGTCGGGATCGGAACCACCGTTCCGGGATCGGAACTTCCGATCGAACCCCCGATCAACACTTGTCAAAACTCACGGCTGAGTCATCGAGCATTGCTGGCTGGCTGAGATCGGAACCTCCGTTCCTGATCGGAACGTCCGATCACCGTGCATCCGATCTGCTTCCGAAGTGGTCAGGATCGGAGCTTCCGAACTGGTATCGGAGCTTCCGATCTGGCCCAAAGTCAAAAGCCCAAATTCCTCTTCCGAAGTCCAATAACACTCCGAAATAGATCAATTACCAACCCTTAATCATGTTTAACATATTATTATCTTAAAATGGGTTCCGGGTTACTACATTCTCCCCACCTTTAGATATTTCGTCCGCGAAATAACATCTAAAGATAAATCAAGATAACAATATGAAACAACAAACCATGTCTTATTACAACAACGGTAATTACATCTTATATGGTAATAAAAAATACAAAGCAAACAACTCAGGATATTCTGCTCGCATACGACTCTCAGTTTCCCAAGTTGCTTCTTCAACGCCTCGGCGCTGCCACTGTACCATCACAAGTGGTATAGTCTTGTTCCGAAGAACTTTCTCCTTCCTGTCTAGGATACAGATTGGTCGTTCAACAAAAAACAGATCTGGCTCTAGCTGAATATCAGTAGACTGAATCACATGAGATTCATCAGCTATGTACTGTCGAAGCAACGACACATGAAAAACATTGTGTATACTGGAAATAGATGGCGGTAAAGCCAAACGATAAGCAACATCTCCGATCTTCTCCAGTATTTGGAAAGGCCCAATGTAACGAGGAGACAACTTGCCTTTCACACCAAATCTCATCACCTTCCTGAAAGGTGATACTCGCAGAAAAACATATTCACCAGGTTCAAACTGAAGTGGCCTGCGGTGAATATTCGCATAACTGGCTTGTCTATCTTGAGCAACTTTGATCCTATGCTTGATCAAATCTACCTTGTCTACAATCTGCTGCACCAATTCAGGACCCTCGACTTGCCGTTCCCCGACTTCATCCCAGAATAACGGAGTACGACACCGTCGACCATACAATGCCTTGAAAGGTGCCATATCAATACTACGATGATAACTGTTATTGTAGGCAAATTCAATCAAAGGTAACTGATCCTGCCAAGATAAGCCAAAATCCATGACAGAAGAACGTAGCATATCCTCCAGCGTACGAATAGTGCGCTCTGACTGCCCGTCAGTCTCCGGATGATATGCCGTGCTCAAACTCAGAGTGGTACCCAACGCCTGCTGAAAACTACCCCAAAAACGTGAAGTAAATCGCAGATCTCTATCACTGACAATACTCACTGGAATCCCATGTAATCGCACAATCTCCTGGATATATAAGCGTGCCATGCGATCATAAGAATACTCCCGGTTATAAGGAATAAAGTGTGCTGATTTCGTCAAACGGTCAACAACAACCCAGATAGCATCACACTGACGTGACGTCATAGGTAAGTGGGTAACAAAATCCATAGTCACATGCTCCCACTTCCATTCGGGAATCTCAAGATTCTGCAGTAATCCACCTGGTCGTCGATGTTCAGCCTTGACCTGTTGACAAACCAAACATCTCGAAACAAATTGATACACACTTCGCTTCATCCCCTTCCACCAGAATCTAGTTCGCAAGTCCTTATACATTTTCATACTTCCAGGATGAACTGATAATCGACTCCTGTGAGCTTGAGATAGAATATCATTCTTGAGCTCCGCAACATTAGGTACAACCACTCTATTGGATAGGCACAATAAACCATCTGCCTGAAAATGGAATCCAGATGTATTAACTCTATTGGCTAGACGTGCCAATCGTTGAGTCTTAACATCAGATATCTGAGCATCTCTGATCCGAGAATACAATACCGGCTCAGATAGAATAGTATACAAACAAATCCCATTCCTCCCTTTCTTGTGCTTGAGCGTAAAACTCAATGAACAGCATTCTTGAATCATATGAGATATTTCATTAGTCTGAAGTGCAGACAGTCTCACCTGCCGACTCAAGGCATCAGCAGTAAGATTAGCAGAACCTGGATGATATTTGATTTCACAATCATAATCCTTCAGGAGATCCATCCAGCGTCTCTGTCGCATATTCAACTCTGCCTGAGTGAATAAATACTTCAAACTCTTGTGATCCGTAAATATCTCAAATTTCTCGCCATAAAGATAATGTCTCCAAATCTTGAGCGCAAATACAATGGCGGCTAACTCGAGATCATGCACTGGATAATTACTCTCATGCGACTTCAACTATCGAGAAGCATAGGCAATAACATGTCCATGCTGTGTCAAAAAATATCCTAACCCCTGCCCAGAGGCATCAGTATAGACAACATAACCTCCTGATCCAGAAGGTAGAGCTAACACAGGTGCAGTAGTAAGACGTCTACGCAGCTCGTGAAATGACTCTTCACAATCCGAGGACCAAATGAAGGCAACATCTTTCCGTGTAAGCTGAGTCAAAGGCCTGGCCAACTGTGAAAAATTCTCGATGAACCGACGGTAATATCCCGCTAGACCCAAGAAACTACGAATCTCAGCAACCGTCGTCGGACGAGACCAGTTCAGCACTGCCTCTATCTTACTAGGATCAACAGATATCCCTTCATTAGAAATCACATGACCGAGAAATACTACCCGATCAAGCCAGAATTCACACTTGCTTAATTTCGCATATAGCTGCTTATCTCGTAACGTCTGTAGAACAATTCTCAAATGTTGTGCATGCTCATCCTTGTCATAAGAATAAACAAGAATATCATCTATAAAGACGATGACAAATCTATCCAGATAATCTCGAAATATCTGATTCATCAGATTCATAAAGACTGCCAGTGCATTCGTCAAACGGAATGGCATCACCAGAAACTCATAATGCCCGTATCTGGTCCTGAAAGCAGTCGTAGATATATCTGAGTCTCGTACCCGCATCTGATGGTATCCAGATCTCAGATCTATCTTCGAATAAACAGAAGTACCCTGTAGTTGATCAAACAGATCATCAATCCGCGGCAAAGGATACTTATTCTTGATGGTGACACGATTCAACTGCCTGTAATCAATACATAATCGCATCGATCCATCCTTCTTTTTGACAAACAAAACAGGTGCTCCCCACGGAAAAACACTCGGACGAATATATCCCTTATCAAGCAGATCCTGTAACTGCTGTTTCAATTCCCTCATCTCTGACGGTGCCAGACGATAAGGTGCTCGGGATATAGGCGTAGTTCCTGGTACTAGATCAATACCAAATTCAACCTCTCGAACCGGAGGAAAACCAGGAATCTCATCAGGGAATACGTCAGGAAACTCACTGACAACCGGTAGCTGATCAATACCCGTACTACTCATGGACATATCAACTGCATAGATGAGGTAGCCCTCCCCACCTGACTCCAAGACATGACATGCCTTCAGAGCCGAAACAAGTGGCATCGGAGGTCGCGCACCCTCACCATAAAAGTACCAGCTATCACCCTCAACGGGATGAAACTGTACCAAACGCTGATAACAATCCACAGTAGCGTGATACAAAGTCAGCATATCTATTCCCAAGATACAGTCAAAATCCGTCATCGCTAATATCATCAAATTAGCCGATAACACATTACCCTCAAACTCCAGAAGGCAACCCATCACTAGATGCTTAGTTACTATCTCTTGCTCCAACGGAGTAGATACAACTAAATCCATATCTAATGATACGTAAGGTAATCTATGTCTCTTAACGAAGCGACTAGAAATAAAGGAATGCGATGCTCCCGTATCAATTAATACAAGTGCAGGAATACCACATAACAAGAAGTTACCTGCCAACATGCGATCGCTTCCCTCAGTAGCCTGCTCCTGAGACAGAGCAAACACCTGCCCTTGAGTCTGGGGACGATAACCAAAAGAACTCTGTGGTGCTGGCTGCTGACGTGGAAAAATAGAAGCCTAAGATCCAACCTGGGATCCCGATCCTCTAGCAGAACCCATGCGCTGAGGACAATCTCTCCGCAGATGTCCCTGCTGACCACAAATATAACAAGCCCCAGTAGCTCTCCGACATGAAGCTGCAGGATGCTTCCCACCACAATGGCTACAAAACTCCTCCTTCTTCTTCTTCTTCCCAAAACGGAACATACCTCGTGAACCACGAGATCCAGATGAAGTAGTAGGAGTAGAAGAAGACGTAGGTACAGATGACACAACAGATTGAGCTCGAGGCTCAATAAATCCACTAGGCTGTGCTGACATCATCAACTGTCCACGCCTGTTGCTGGTCTCCACAAGACGGCAACGATTCACCAAAGTCTCATAAGACACCGGGTCATCACAGACGACAACCTGAGAGTAGATATCTTGGTTCAGGCCTTGCAAAAAGATATCATATTTCGACGCATCACTCTCATTGATATGAGGACTGAAAGGTAGCAGATCAAGAAATCGCTGTTGATACTGATCAATAGTCATTGATCCTTGCCTCAAAGTAAGCAACTCCATAGATCGTGCTTGGCGAACAGCTGGAGGAAAATACAATTTCTGAAACTCTCGACAGAAATCCCCCCAAGTCACCTGTCCTCTCTCAGTACGTGCCTGAGCAACCTTGGCATCCCACCAAAAACGTGCTCTATCCTCTAGAACGAATTCTAGAACTTCCAGTTTCTGCTCCTCAGTACACTCAAAAGCTCGAAACGTGCTCTCAAGTTTAGACATCCAGCTTCTAGCTTGTTCAGGATTCTCGCCTCCCACTAAGGGTTTCGGTCCTACTTGCATAAACTTATTAATAGAGTAGCGACGTCGACCCTCATGAGGACGATGTTGATCATCCTGATGATGATGGCGACGATGATGATGACCACCTCCCTGGCCAACACTACCGTGACTCTCGTCAGCCATATCCTGAAAAGAATTGCACATTAAAATCCCAAATGTGCAAGAATTACTCAAGACTAAACTAAATCCCAAGTACTAATCCCAAAATCTATGCATGCTCTGATACCAAAAATGTAGTGACCCTGCATGGAATCACCTACTAACTGGCAATTAATAGCATGCATTAAACTTAAATACAGCAAAAAACTTAACAGAGTAAAAACGTGCGGAAACATAATCCATAATTTTACATATCAGCTTAGTAATATAATCCAGGCTTAAATCTGTAGTGATACAACCATATCGAAATTCTTAAAAGTAAACATTATACAGCTAATAAATTGTGCTGTATAAAAACTTTCAAAGCTCCTGCTCCCTAGTCCTGCCTTGAACTACCAGCTCCGTCCATCCTGCGACCTGCCCCATAGAATAGGGTGTCCAAGATAACAACTAGGACGTGAGCACTACGCCCAGTACATAGACATGAGTAAACATATGTATATAATGCATGCAACATGATGACTGGTACAGGGTCATCTGAAAAGTCATGCTCAGAACCGGCGCCACATGAGTGCTGCCACCGCACGGATCAACCTCTGGGTGCAACCACACTCGTCTAGTACACCAGAGTAGACAGACATAAATGCCCCCGCCGTCGCGGTACTCTCAGTGACAGACTATCGAGTATAGAGCTGAGCGGCTCTATAGTCAGGTATAACAAGGTATAGGCTCAACGTGTATATGCACATGACATATGAGTATAGAAAACGGTAAATCATACATCATGCCATATAATAATGCCAAATAAATGCAACATATAAACATGTATACTCGCTGGCAATCTCAGTCAATGTGTACGTACCTCTAGGCTAGTTCAAGTATAATAGATCCTAGGTTCCAAGCCTATATTCAAAAGTTCACCGTATCACTACATAAATTCTATAAGCCTTAACTAAGCTAATAAGTACTCCCAAAACTTAAATAGATTCCCGGACCATACCTTCGTCCGTAGTTAGCCCTTTGGAGTCGCTAGTCCTGAATGACTATAACCTCACCGTGGTTATTTCAGAACCTCACTATTAACCGATAGGGCCCTCAAGTGTATATCTCACACTATATAACTGAAGAAGGAAACGCGGGAATTCGTATTTCAAAACTGAAGCAAATGAGCCCTATTTATAGCCAAAATCTCGGCAACGATCGGAACCACCGATCTCGGGATCGGAGCTTCCGATTCCAGCTCATTCTGTGCATGCCCGACACGTCGGGATCGGAACCACCGTTCCGGGATCGGAACTTCCGATCGAACCCCCGATCAACACTTGTCAAAACTCACGGCTGAGTCATCGAGCATTGCTGGCTGGCTGAGATCGGAACCTCCGTTCCTGATCGGAACGTCCGATCACCGTGCATCCGATCTGCTTCCGAAGTGGTCAGGATCGGAGCTTCCGAACTGGTATCGGAGCTTCCGATCTGGCCCAAAGTCAAAAGCCCAAATTCCTCTTCCGAAGTCCAATAACACTCCGAAATAGATCAATTACCAACCCTTAATCATGTTTAACATATTATTATCTTAAAATGGGTTCCGAGTTACTACATGTCAAACGTATGTATTGTCATCTGAAAATTAAATTATTTATTATAAAGGTATGAATGAAATATTTTAAGGTTTATAGTAACCCAATTCTAACTGTGGCTCGATGACAATCATGAAATATAATAGACATAAAATGATGTCATGATGATTTTTGTTATTTATTTTTTTCTTTATTTTTATGTTTTCAAATTGCATATGATTTTTCGGCAATATATATTTATAATTATATTGTTATCCATATTTGAATATAATCAAATTAATTACAAAAACTGTACATGTAATGCATGTCGGCAACTCATAAGCATTATTTTTCTTCCACACAAGATCAAAACGTGTGGGATTCATGTACTTGCAAAGAACACGGCTAAGCCTTTTGATTTGAACTCATTTATTACAAGAAAGGTCCATTTTATTTTTATTTACAAAAATTAATTAATCGATTTTATATATGATTAAACATCTATAAATCAATAATGTTATGATTGTGAAATTTTATTAATTTAGAGAGATATTAACATATCGATAAATTATTTTAAATAGTTTTTTTTTTATTCAGCTAACATAATTTTTTGACGGAAGCAAACATAAATTTAATCACATAAAAGTCATTAATTCGCCACTACTTAGATAATATTATTTGAATTAATATATAAAAGTGATACTCACAATTTCTAATAATTAAATAATATTCATTGTGCTGATTAATCAAATTAAATTCAACACATAAACAAAACAATAATATAATTATATTTCATGAAAAACAAACAACATGATACTTTACTAAATTGTACTACTTATTATTATTATTATTTTTTTGTAATTTTAGTAAATATTTATTAATTTATAATATTGATGAGACTACCGTCCGTCTATACAAAGATCTTCTGAAAATTATCATCTTTCGAAATTATTATTTGAAATTGGCGCACGCGGGCACGTAAATTAGGGAAAATAACTTTTTTCGTACATTTTTTTCCCTATTTTGTATTTAGGTCAACAAATTTTTCAAATTTTAATTTTGTTTTACTAATTTTTTTCAATTACAATCATGTTTAACCGAAGTGCAAATGTGACATATTTTTAGCTTGTTTGCTTAAAAAACATTTTTTTGCCGGAAAAGTGTTTTCATTTTTTCAATAAAATGGCGACATAATGAAGATTGAAGAGAACTAGCTTCATTCACGGAACCACCACGAGGATAAGAACTGTGAGGCTTCAAAATGTTCCTCTCGCTGGACCATTGCCATTACTAGTCTATTTGTATCCATCTTATATTTGCCTTTCATTTTGCCTCTTTATTTTGCTATCAAATATTAAGTTTGACATCGATTATATCGCGACAATTACAATATTCTTTTTATTTTTTTATTGGATATTTGTCAATTGTCATGTCTTGTATAATTCATTGAATATTTTAACAAGTTTTTAAAATAATAACATACATCATAGGCCGCAGTGCAAACAAATCGAGTCACGAGTCAACACGAGTTCAAGCTATTTTAATGGACAGTTCGCGAGCTTTAATATTGTATTAATATATAATATAGTTATATATCATATAAATGTATTTCAAACCTTTTAAATATGTTTTTTTATTTCGATCAATACATGTAAAATCAAATTTAGGGAATCAGAACGTTGTAGACTAACTTACGAAACCAGGGATGGAAGCATAAAATTCAATTAAGAAGGGTAAAAATGAATTTTTATCATATGAAGGGACGGCGTGGATAAATCATTCAAAAAAAGAACTATTATTATAAATTAGAAGGTCGCATGCTATAATTGATATAAAGTTGAAATGATGCGAATGTAATTATAACTACCAAAACCTTCGACCTTTGATCCGTCCCTGAATGAAACCAAGTTTAGAGTAAAAGTGATCACTAGTGGAGATTGATGTAGCCAAAAAATACAAGTACTGGTACGTAAGGTCTGTAGTCGGAACCTTGCAACGTAGAGCACTCACGTAGCGTAAGGTGAACCTTGTAGCGTAAGATAAACACGTAACGTAGAGTGAACCTCGCAAAGTAAGGTAAACACGTAGCGTAGAGTGAACCCTGTAGCATAAGGTAAACACGTAGCGTAGAGTGAACCCTGTAGCGTAAGGTGAACCTTGCAGCGTAAGGTAAGCTGAAACTTCGTGGATCGTCACCTGCGTCACAAGCAAACGTCAGAGGCGCCGGGCGGTTTTCCGGCGTAGGCACTCCGACGCTCAAGTCAGCAAAGAGCACAATGATAATCTCTCAAAATAAGAAAGCTCAAGTTAGAGAGAAAAAATGAGAATGTACCCTGGATATAAGATAGACACGTCTATTTATAGATGTTTTAAGAGTGCTTCGCGGGCTTGGGACCTTGTGTCTTGGGCTCATAAATTTGGGCTTATTTGATTAATTAACAAATTGGGCTTCCATCCCATCATAAGCCCCCCACTCTCGAGTGAATTCATGTAATGGAGACGTTCGAGAGTAGATTTGTGGAAAAATAGTAGAATTTATCTTAAGAGTCCCTCATTAGATGACGATCTTGAATCGAATGAAGTGTAGCCATAATAGGTCTTTGACTAGCATGACTTCGGGTATCTATGTGAGGTGTTGGATGACATACTCGTGAAACTGACATTCGCATGATTATTATCTTTCGCGCATTTGTTGATGTATGTTGCGCTTTGTAATGCTTAACTGGTGTGTACTTGAGAGGAGATCAGTCTCTCAAGATTTGGTCTCAAGAGGAAGTCCTAAACCCACCTTATAGGTGGTGAGGTATCCCGGGACTCGTGTTCGTCATTGGCCTCTTACGAAGTCGTTGTTTTTGGATTTATTTACCTCTAACGACTACCTGGGTCGGTGACGTTTTCGATAAGCATGGAGAATGGGAGAAATTTTTATGGCGCATAGTAAACCAATGTGTGTTCGATAAAAGAACTTTTAACTTTACCGAAACAGGTCTTGATGAAACTGCATAACATAAGGTGAGAAGTTGACGATATATGAACAAAGTTGCGACTCAATTAAAACAGATCTTAAGAATAAATCTTTTCAAACTCGCCACATTCCACGGTCGGGGGAGTATTCTTCCATCGGTGTGTTGGAGCCGATAAGTACACATCTTGATGATTTCAATCACTTTATGTGGCCCTTCCCATTATTGATCGAGCTTTTTCGGCTGGGTGCAGAACATCCGCTCTTCTCATAACAAGATCTCTTACTTGAAAATATCGTGGTTTTACTCGATTATTGTGTAAGATTTAGTCATGCGAGCCCTATAAATTTCTGCGCGGACTGATGCTTCTTATCGCAATTCATCGATTAAATCAAAAGAGTGTCGAGGTGCTTGATCATTCTGGGATGATTCATATTGTTTGACCTGCCAAGAGGTCTCTCCTATTTTTGCTGGAGCTACAGACTCAGCACCGTAAGCTAGATTGAATGGTGATTCTCCTGTTGATGCACAGGGTGTCATTCAGTACCTATAGTACGCTTGGTAACTCTTCTACCAACTTTTCTTTAGCATTACCCAAGCAGGTTTTAAGATGCTGCAACATTGTTCGGTTAGTAACTTCTGTTTGTCCATTAGCCTATGAGTTGCCGACTGATGTGAAAAACTGATGGATAGACAGGCCTTTGCACCATTCCTTTATCTTTGCTCCGGAAAATTGGGTTCCATTGTCTGAGATCAATGCTCGGGAAATTTTGAAATTGCACACTATGTTTTTCCAAAGAAAACCGATGACATCTTTTTCGGTGATTTTTGTCAGTGGCTCCACCTCAAACCATTTGGTGAAATAATCTACTGGCACAATAAAGAATTTTCTTTGACTTGTAGCAGGAGGAAAATGGCCTATAAGGTCCATTCCTTACTGGGCAAAAGGTAGTGGGCTATCCAATGGTTGTAGCAATGTTGCGAGCTGGTGGTGAATATTGGCATGTTCTTGGCATGACCGACAATGTTGGACGAGTTCCAAATCATATTTATTCATGGTAGGCCAAAAGTATCCGTGATGTAATGCTTTGGCAGCCAGTGATTTTCCCCTAAATGATTTCCACATATTCCTTCGTGAATCTCACGAAGAACGTAATCTGCTTTACTTGAAGGGAGATATTTCAGGAATGGCTGGGAGTAACCTCGCTTGTATAATTCTCCATCTATGATAGAAAATCTGGCAGCTCGCACTTTTAGCTTTCGTGCAGTGGTAGGTTCTTCACGGCTTCTTCCTTACTGAGCGTCAGGAATATTACTTTTCGACTATCGATGTTTGGGCTAAGGAGATTGCTAGTTTCGCTAAAGTGTCAACCTCTTCATTTTCATTCCTGGGTACTTGTTTTATCTCGTAGTTCTCTAGCCGGTCAAGGAGCTCGTTAACTCGAGTCAAGTATGTGCGCTACTTTTCTTCTTTGGTTTCATAAGTTCCATGAACTTGATTCACTATTAGCTGGGAATCACTGTAAACTATCAACGTTGTTGCTCCTATCGAGAGAGCCACCTTGATGCCAATGATGAACACTTCGTATTCAGCTTCATTGTTTGATGCAGTGAATTGAAATCTGACAGCACATTGGAACTTGTTTTGTTGAGGGATTTCTAGCACAATTCCGTCTCCACTTCCATGCGATATGGAGAATCCATCTACATACAGTGTCCAGGTTGAGGCTGATGATTTTGCGTCAACAGTTGTAATTCCAATGAGAAAATATGCTAGAACTTGCACTTTAATAGTCGGGTGAAGCTGAAACTCAATTCTTTACTGACTCAATTTGATGGCGCATTTAACCATTCTACCAGACGCCTTCGGTCTGGCGAGCACTTGCTTGAGCGGATGATTGGTCAGTACCACCATTTGATGAGATTGGAAGTATGGACGTAACTTTCTTGTTGTAGTCACTAAAGCTAATGCTAGCTTTTCTATGTTGGTGTACCGAAGTTTTGCTCCTTGTAATGTTTGGCTTGTGTAATACACGGGTTTGAACTCTCTTCTTTCTTCAACTACCAGTACAACACTAATTGCTTCGGATGATATTGCTAAATAAATTAGCAAATTATATTCTTCACGAGATTTGGTTAGGAGTGGAGGTGTTGATAGATATCTCTTCAAATCTTCGTATGTTTTTTGACATGCTTTGGTCCATTGGAATATCTTTTCTTGTTGTAATATTTTGAAGAATGGCAAACCTTTGTTTGCAGAACGAGAAATGAAGTTTAAGGCTGTTATTCTTTCAGTCAAATTCTACATTCCTTTAACGCTCTGTGGGGGTTGCATGCCTAGAACAGCTTTAATCTTTTTGAGATTCGTCTCTATTCCTCTTTGTGAAACCATGTAACCCAAAAACTTTCCACCTCGCATGCCAAAAGAGCACTTTTCGGTGCTCAACTTCATCTGATATTTTTTCAATATTTCAAAACACACGGAAAGGTCCTCAATATGTTTGTTTGCTTGGATGCTCTTAACTAGCATGTCATCTATGTAAACCTCCATGTTTCGTCCAATTAAGTTTGCCAACATTTTATTCACCAATCGCTGATACGTGGCTCCAGCATTATTGAGTCCAAATGGCATTACATCATAGCAATAGATTCTGCGATCAGTGATAAAACTTGATTTTTCTTGATCATTGGGGGTTGGGCCTATTTGATTGTACCCTTGGTACGCATCAAGAAAGCTAAGCAGCTCGCAGCCTGCAGTTGAATCGACCAAGATATCTATGCGAGGCAACGGAAAAATATCTTTTGGACAAGCATTATTTAAATCGGTATAATCTATGCAAAGACGCCACTTTCCTCCGGGTTTTGGAACCAATACGACATTTTCTAGCCATTCTGGGTACGAAGTCGGTCTGATATATTTCATTGTTAAAATCTTTTCAACCTTTGCAACAATATGTTTGCTTTTGTCTGGACCGAAAGATCTTTTCCTCTGCTCGACTGGTTTCATTCGCTGATCCGCATTAAGATGATGAAGTGCTAATTCTGGAGGTATACCTAGTAAAGCCTCATCACCTCAAGCAAAGACATCGATATTATTCTGCAAAAAGTTTTTCAAAGTCTTTTCCTCTTTTACTGGCAAATCTGATCCGATCTTTAAGATTTTCTTTGGATGTTCTTGCACTATCTCTATGTATTTGAGGGTTTTTGCGGCTTTCATTCTCTCTTGCTCTTCCGATTCTCTCTCGATAAGGTGTATGTTGTTTCGATCCTTATCATAGTCAAGCTATTGCTTATTTCTTTCAATGAGTTGTCACAAGGACCTGACTGTTTACGACTTCCCGTAGAGTTCCTTAGGATAGATGCATGGCATTATCGCAACCCAACTATCTCCGATCGTCTCATCGATTCTGTCAAAAATTTGAAATTTCAATTTCATGAGATACGTAGATGTTATTGCTTGAAACAGCTTCGAACTTGGACGTCCAAGTATGACATTATAAGATCAAAGGGCCTTAACAACTAAGAATTTAACCATTTTGGTGGTTCGTCGAGGATATGATCCTAGAGAAAGTGGTAGTGTGAGTTCCCCTGCTGCTTCAACTTTCTCTCCCGCAAAACCGACGAGATGAGTTTTTACTTGCAATAGTTGTGTGTTAATGTTGTTTATTCTCATTTTCTGGAATACCCCATAAAATGATATATGCTGAACTTCCGGAGTCCACTAGTATCTTTTTCACCCAAAAGTTAGAAATTGTTGCGGAAATAATGAGGGCACCGTTGTGTTCATCTTGAAAATTTTCCAAATCTACATTTCCAAATGATACCTCTTCACTTGGTCTTGAAATCTCATGTACTGTTTGGGTGGAGACCTAACGTGAGGATGAATAATCTCCCTTGACTGCACGGGCAAGATTTTTCCGTGCACGGTTTGTATCACCGCAAGCTGGCCATCCGGTTATGACAGATATTGTGCCTCCCGTAGGCATATTCACATCCCTCTGGTCAGGTTTTTTACTTGTGTCACCTCGCTCTTTTCGTTGTTCACGTTGACGGTTGTCATCATGATGCTTGTTGTCTCGCTGTTGACTACGAGACTTATCCACATAATCACCCAAGTATCCTCGCTTGATTAACTTTTCTATCTCAGCACGGAGGCTAAAACAATTTTCAGTGGTATGCCCTTTATCCTTATGGAAACGACAATACTTCTCCGATCGTTGTCGCTTAGGGTTCTCTTTCATCGGGCGAGGAGGTTGCAATAACCTCTGTTGTTCAGCCACTATCATTGCGTCTACCAGACGTGCATTCAGGGGGGTGAATTAAATTCGGGGACTTTGAGCAGTTCATCTGTCTTCTTTTCTCTTACTTTATGGTTTCTCTTCCTCCCGTCTTCTCTTCTCCAGGTATCTTGGCTCTATAGACTCTTCTATGCGGATATATTTTTCTACCCTTTCCAGTAATTCTTCTAGGGTGGTTGGGGACTTTCCTGCTATCGATTCTTTGAATTTTCTATGTCGGAGGTTCTGTTGCATTATCTCTGCTAGCAAATCATGGTTAACATGAGGAACTTCTTGGACGGTTTGCGTAAACCGTTGTACATAGTCCCGTAAGCCTTCCCCTTCCTTTTGAATGATTGTAAACAGATATGCTGCGGTTTTTGGATACTTTTTGTTGATCGAAAATTGATGGAGAAAATGCTGAGTTAACTGTTCCAAGTTTTCAATGGTTTCGGAAGGTAGTTTTTTAAACCAAGAAAGTGCGCGCCCTGACAGAGTGGTTCGGAATATCTTGCAGTAAGCAGCATCACTTATGTCATATAAATCCGCTTTCGCATAAAATTTGTCGAGGTGATCTTGTGGATCACCTGTTCCCTCATATTCCGGAATATTGGCGATTTTTATTCCCTTGGGCAATGATTCAGCTAGGATAGCTGTAGTGAATGGGTTGCGTCTGGCATGTAGAATTGCCAAGGATTTTTTTTCTTCATTCATTGGGATGCTCTGAGCTCAACTCTGGGCCTCATCCTCTCTATGTGTTGTCTTCTTCTTGGAATTAAGTGGTGGAGTTTTTGCTTCATTAGTTGTTTTCTTTTGTGCGTCCTCTTTCGGGTTAGCGGTGGATAAACCATTTTCGTCGGCTATCTTCTCGGACTTGTCATTTTGTTGGGACTCCAAGAATCTTGCCAATGCTTCACTCGCAGCGCGGGCGGCGGTCTCCTCTAACATGGTTCTCAATTCTGTCTGTGTAATCTGCATTGTCGATTGATGTGGTAGTCCATCGTTTTCAGTATCTTGAGAGTTGTGAGGCTGATTATTCATTCTCAGTGACGAGGTAAACAGTTTCCCACAGACGGCGCCAAGCTGATGTAGCCAAAAAATCCAAGTACTGGTACGTAAGGTCTGTAGTCGGAACCTTGCAACGTAGAGCACTCACGTAGCGTAAGGTGAACCTTGTAGCGTAAATTATACACGTAGCGTAGAGTGAACCTCGTAACGTAAGGTAAACACGTAGCGTAGAGTGAACCCTGTAGCGTAAGGTAAACACGTAGCGTAGAGTGAACCCTGTAGCGTAAGGTGAACCTTGCAGCGTAAGGTAAGCTGAAACTTCGTGGATCATCACCTGCGTCACAAGCAAACGTCAGAGGTGCCGGGCGGTTCCTCGGCGTAGGCACTTCGACGCTCAAGTCAGCAAAGAGCACAATGATAATCTTTCAAAATAAGAAAGCTCAAGTTAGAGAGAAAAAATGAGAATGTACCCTGGATATAAGATAGACACGTCTATTTTAAGATATTTTAAGAGTGTTTCGCGGGCTTGGACCCTTGTGTTTTGGGCTCATAAATTTTGGCTTATTTAATTAATTAACAAATTGGGCTTCCATCCCATTAGAGATTATCATAAATCTATCTCCAATATCACTAGTTATAGTGTGAGGTGATGTGACAAAAGGCAACATCACATTCTAGTGAATTCTGGCCACAATTTGACAGGTGCGTTCGTTTTATGTGCTTACTCAATATTATTACATAAAAAATATTAATATATTTTTATACAAAATGTTTACGTTTTGTTTTGAATTCAAATGTTCACGTTAGGGGTGGGTCGGTACGGTATACCGTACTGAAAATCGGATATCATAAACCGTATCGAAAAAATCGATATGGAATTTTTCCATATCGATACCGTACCATATACTGAATATATCGAATTTTTGGTATACCGAACTTTCGGTATGCAAAAATCTATACCGTGTACCGATACCGAATTCAAAAAAAATTCGGTATACCGAAAAAAATTCGGTATACCGGCAAAAAAATCGATATACCGAAAATTTTCATATATATATTTTTAAAAAAAATTATTTTTTGATATTTCGGTATATACCGGTATATCGAAAAAAAAAATTTATCATACCGATACCGATACCGATACCGAAAATTTCGGTACGGTTTCGGTATCCCGATTTTTTCGATAATTTTTTCGGTACGATTTTTCGGTATTTCGATATTTCGGTATTTTTTTCCACCTCGGGTTCACGCTAACATCTTATATAAATTCATCGAATTTAGGGACCTCCAAGCTGCAGGAGTTGCCAGAACAATTTGCAAAAAACGTCTATATATTAGCAAATTAATATGAACACCGCTAAAACGTTTGCTTTGAAATTTAATTCAAGGTTCAATAAAGACATGAAATGTTATTGGAATTTTATTTCAATTATGTAAAAATTGTCCTTTTCTCCCCGAAAACTACAGCATGAGACATGTTGCTGCTGAAACTGATAAAAGCAAAACAAAAACAAAAACGACAAGAATTATAAATTAAATTTCGAAAGTGAGCTCCCTTTTTTCTTAGATTGAACTAGTATAAGTAGTAAAACTGAGATTATAGTTTCATCCCGGGAAAAAAAAAATTGAGATTGGCGATGGAAAATATAAATATTGTCGCAAATTTACGACGGAAACAGGAAACAAGATCCGCGTTTACTTTTTTTTTTTTTTTTTTTTTATGTAATCCAAGTGGTTATCATATGATCAAATCCTAGATAATTCGAAAGAAGCTCTCAATTGCTCCAATTTTTAGATGTTCTTGAATCGGATTTATATAGCTCCATATTATTCAAAAACGCTATATCATTCTTTTGGGAGCTGTAATTCGAGTTCTTGATCCTTGCACATGTATGCTAAGCTAAAATGTTCTTATATGAACATATATTGTATAAATAGATTGACATAATTCGAGTTGGGTTTGAAGAATTCTTCGGGGCGATGCGTAGAGATCAAACATATATAATTCCAGTATTTGTAGTGATGCAACTCAACGGATTGAAGGAGCTGTTAGGGTTTTGACAGTATGAATTACAGAAATATCATAAATAAATTTCAAAATTAAGTGTTGTCTTGCAGTGTTGTCAAGACTTCAAGAAAACATACTACGCGGCGAAATAATTAAATAAAAATAAATAACACAGATATTGATGCACAAGTAATTAATACTTGTGCGGTGCCTCATGTCAAATGATCACTAGAAAAACAAACCAGTTTACAAAAACCAACTAGTGAACATATATGAAAATTTACTTTTCTCAACAAATTGAGAAAATAAAGAACAACATAAAAACTAGTAGAAACTAAAATAGAAAAACCAATATGATGTTTAACACATGTGCCGAAAAACAAAAACCAAAAAACCACTTTCGAATCAACACTTCACTCGCGTGATTCTTCATGTGTCTCCAACACTTTACGACAACACGGTTATTCGGAAACGATCGACAATAAAGTTTCTTCAGAAAAATCTCGATCAACTCTCAAATATATTCTGAACTATTCTCTCTGTGTTGATCTCGCTACGTTGCACTCGTTGATCTCTTATCATGCGCTTAAATAGATCTTCAATATCCTTTTTGGAAATCCTAAATAAAAAATATTTGATAAGATATCTTATCAACAAATCAGTTACGATAAATATCATCAATTTACAATATATATTTGATAAGATAACATATTTGACAAGATAACATATTTGATAAGATAATATATATCATCAAATCTTAAAACAAGTTTAAGAAAGACAAAACTCTAATATAATTTAAAGTACGTGATATACACGTTCTTTCAATCTCTCCCTTTTTGCCTTTCTGGACAAAACACACACAAGTTAAAATAACTTCCCCTGAGTTGGATAACTAATGCTCACCCTGAATTTAATCAAGCCATCACTAAGTGTTGTGGAGTAGTGTTGACAACACTTACTCTCAACACTCAACAGATCAGAGCAGCAAGTAGCAAGTAGCAGAAAAGTATATCAGAGCACTTAGCAACTTTAACAATACATCATTTAAGACTTCAGAGCAAAAAAATTTCATTAATAACCAGAGCAAACAAGAAAACCAATAAGAGAAAGTAAGATTTTAAAAACAGCTCCCGATTATTCTGTTTCATCATCTTTTTCTGTTTTATCATCTTCATTTGCTCCAGAAGTACTTGCAGTATTTGTCTTTGTCACCACTCCCCCCCTTTTTGTCCAGAAATGTTCAGTTCAAACAACAAACAATACTCAGCCAGTAAGGCTTCATAGTACACAATGAGTGAACTATAAAAAAATCAATGGCGAGAGCAGTATAGCGCGGAGCTTCACCAGTGTTGACATATCGTGTTGGCAACACACGACTCAACACAAAATGCAGACCAAGTTAGGTCTATATTTCTCTTTCCCGTCAGAAAAATAGAAGCAACCTTCAATTCTTCACCAACTAGAGACAAAGACTCATAATGTCTCAAGTAAAACCATGTGATTCCAGAATCCCATGGACGAGGGTAGGAACCTTTCGAAGCTATAACACAAGGAGCAACATCATCAATGCGTCCAGTAAAAAAAATATTGAGCAGTGAGTTAGAAATCAAACTGAACAACACAAAACAAAGATGAGATGTTAATCAAATTTGTACAAAATATGGGGTGAAAAAAAATCATCCATTGAACAATACAAAGAATTCCACAATCAACCATTTACTTTCAAAAGACCTATGCAAAAAAACTTTCCAATGGAAAAAAAATCATTGGGTAAACTTTTGAATTAAAGAGATCAAATTCAACTCAATTATGGCAATAATTCGAGATTAAAACCAGCCAAATATTCCCATAAATGACTCTACTTCGGCTCAACTCCATTAAATCATTGTCAATCACAAAATATCAATTTTTAGCAAATAGGGTATTTCAGCTTATTTTGTCTGTTTAGAGCTTACAACCCCTGAACAAGAAATATTCACAATTTAATGTATATGCAGGACCTAAGTTATGCCTAAAACATAATATAATGCATCTAGATCAACAAAAATATGCAGTGTGTGCAAATCACGAGTCAAGCACTAGTTTTGGCAACATCTTCCAACAACACTGTATTCTTCAAAAATTTGATGAATTTTTCACACTTACAGAGCCATGTATTATCATTCTTATTTTCTTTTTGAGGTTTGAAAGTGGTATCCTGCACACTAAAGGAACGGTCTTCCTCGGACTCCTCTAGGTAGCTTTTTCCAATTTTCTTCCGATATTTTGAGTTTGATTCTCATGACAATGAAATCAGTGAGATTTTATCAAACAATGATCTAAATTTGCGAAACAATTTTTTCACATGGGACAAGATCATAGAATATACGAACATCCTTCAACTACTTCGTGGTTTAGTTAGAGCACATTATCATGCATGACAAGTGTGATCTAAACAAAAATTTTGAAGAAGAACTACAGCATGTTAGTTAATGTCATCAAATAGTGCAAAACATAGGACAAAATGAAAATGCAGTATGCCTAAGGTCCTAAAAATGCACATGCATGTTTGGTGTTGTCCTTCAGTGTTGGCAACACTTTGGGAAAGCAACCGTGAGTGATTAAAATGAAAACATGCTGAGAGATTTCATAAGGCTGGAGAATCTCTCAAAATCTAATGCTTTTGTGAATATATCTATCAGTTGGTTATTTGTTCCAACAAACTCCATACGGATCAAACCACACAAACACATAATGAACATACTATCAGAACGACTAACATTAAAATACAAAATACAACAAATAAGGTTGCAGTACCCAGTGTTGTCAACGTAGTCTGCAGCACTGTCCTTACACAGATTTTCACTCGACCTGTAGTGACCCTTACCCGGATCACCTACTAAACAGAACTTAGGCATGCAATTAACTTAATCAAAACAGTAATCAGAATTAAGCTGCGGAAACCATAGACATTATACAATCCCAAGTAAAGGAATCTGTAAATACCCAAATATAATACAACCAAATCGAATAGTTGTATCAATCCAATAACCACAGAATAAAACCTAGGCGAAGCTCCAGCTGGCCAACCACTGCCTAGCCCCTCTTGGATCCACCCGCCTCGTCCAATCGCAAACCTGCCCCATGGAATAGGGTGTCCAGAAATACAGAGTACGAGACGTGAACATAAAACGTTCAGTACGAGAGTATGAGTATACATGCATGCAAAGTGAACTCCCTATAACTCGAGGTCAAGGATTAGATACAAAGACAGACCGGGCCCTGGTATGTAGCACGCTGTGCCGTCGCTGCAGGAGGTGGCTCCCATACCAATATACCAGTGGATATGCCGGACCCAAATCGATGGAAGTCCATCCACTAACAGGATAGGGTACAACCCTACTAATATACATCTCGAAGGAGATAGCTCAATATGCAGATGAATGCAGCATAAATCAATGACATATAAATCATGCAGTCACATAATACATGCATACTCAGTCAGAATATCCCGAACAGTACTATCGTACCTCAAATCAGTGTAAGCTCTACCAACTTTAGGTCCACGCCTATAGTCTGCTCTACACTGCCAAATGATACAACTATCATTATAGTGCTCTAAAAGCTTTAACTAAGCTATTGCATACTCCTAAATATTTATAGGAAGCAAAAGCTATACCTTCGTCCGTCGTTAGCCCTTTGATGTCGAGTGCCTCAAAACTAGGTCACAGCTCCGCTACAACGCCTAGATCTCTATGCCACTTCCGAATTCCCCACGGGACGCCTAGAATTCCTTAAATCTGAGTTAGAAAGCTAAGGAATTAAGAGAGAAAAGAGAGAAAAGAGGAATTTGTGCACTCAAATGTGAGCTCGGCACCCCCTATTTATAGATGACGATCGGAATGTTCGATCACGATCGAAACGTCCGATCCCGACATCGGAGCTTCCGATCCCACTTATCTGCCACGTGTCAAAATCTCACTGGTTGACTTCGAATAGAGGTGATCGAAACTTCCGATCCTGCCACACGTCATGCCTGACGTAATTCGATCGGAGCTTCCGATCGCTCCTTCGGAGCTTCCGATCCTGCCTTCGGAGCTTCCGAACCCTTCCCAAGTAATTATGATTAATTTTTTAATCACTGATTTTGGTTACGGGCTACTACATTCTCCCCCACTTAAGATATTTCGACCTCGAAATCAGATCTTAAGTACTGAATGTAATACAGAAATTGTGAGACCTCGGTTCTAAATATCAATTAAAGGAGTAATTAAAAATAAGCAAGCATTAAAAGCCAACACATTTTTTTTCTAACAGGGCCCGCGCGGCCGCGCACGGTGCCCTGGCTCATGCGCGGCCGTGCATGACGCCCTGCCCGGGAAGGGGCGCAGGCGCGCGGGCGCGCCTCCCTGGCTGCTCCGGTGCTAGAAATTGCCAAAATCAAGAACATCAAGCCATACAATATTTCAAAAACATAAACATGCGTTACAAACTTGATTCCTCAAATTAAAACATGAGTTCTGGAGTTCAACAACCAAACCAAAGTCGGGAACATGCAACAACAATATAACGATGAAGTTCGATAGCTAGACATGTTCTAACATAACTAGATTGACATGTTGAAATCGACTTCTAAACCGAGTCTCACTTCTACATCTTTTCCTCGAAGCTAACCATGCCTCTTCTGACTTGTTCCTGACCCACCTGTTGCCAAGTACACATACAAAACAAAGCAACAGCCGGATAACCGGTGAGAATGATAATCCCAGTAAAAGCAACAGTATTGACCACCAACATCATGCCTATCACACAGTTCACGCCAAAAATTTAGTTTCCACATACAGCCTCATAGCTCCGGACAACAAACAAACCAATCATTTTTATGCTGGTTTCCAAAACATTCATTTCACATTTAGAAGATCTCTGCTCTAATTCCAATCCCCCGTCATCAAATTTTCTTTTCTTCATGCCAAATCAAAAGAACTAGTCAATTAGATAAAGAAGCCAAGTCACCAAGGGGGTCACAAGAGTTTTACCTCAACAATGCCCTTATGCCAAACTCATGAGTTGTCTAACCTCCCATCTTTTTCATATTTGAGAATCAAAATAGAAATCCATGTATCTTATATAAAAAATGTAACAAGCTTGCCTTTAACCAAAATCAAAGCTTAAATCTTTTTATTTTCCAATTCAATTATTGCTATTAAACACCTTCTATTGGAAGGCATCATAAAAATTAAGTAGCAAGTATAGGCTACAAGTATGCCATGGAGAGTGAGCTACAGTTATTAAATTTGACAACGACATTGTACAGATGCAAATTTTCAATTCACTAAGAGCACGTATGATAATAAAAAAAATGAAAAACGAAGTCTGTGCATTTGGAAGTTAGCACCATTCTAGCACACAATTCAAAATGAGCCAAATTTTAATTTATGGCTAGGTTCGAGTGTAACTTCTCGTCCCCTTTAACCGACTGTCATTTTCTACTGTCATTTGCAGTGATTATATTAATATGGGATAATTGCATATACTAACTCTGTGAAAGCATGAGATTGCTGAAAATCCCCTATGACTATTATAACCGCTTGTGTTTTCAAATTTTGAGCACAAATACTCCTAAAAACATGTACGAACAAGAGGTTGTGTGCTCAAATTTTGAAAACATGGGGATATATGTGTTTAAGATTAAAAAACATAGAAAGCTAATAGATCATTCTAAAAGTGGTTTTTAGCGATCTTGGTACGATCTTGGTACTTCACAGAGGTAATGTATCCAATTACTCCTATTAATATTTGGATCGTTCTCAAACATAAATAGGAAATCCTCAAAGATGTACAACCCAAAACTGAGCTAAATGAGATGAAAGCTATCCCATACACACAGTAATTATTATGTACGCTTGGATTCACTAGCAACATTAACTCCTAATTTTAACTTTCAACTTGAGAAGTATTCTTAAATCATCAACTCAATCTATAAGATCTTCACAAACATAGAAGCAAGAATCACCATTTATTATTGAGAAACAAAGGATACATGACCAAATGTTTTGCGGGAATGAGATTTAAGATGAGAAGGAAGACCCATTTGTATCTCGTGTCAGAATTCTCAAAGTGACAATTTTGGAAATCATTGAAGCAATTCTTTGCTGCATTTTGGAACAATTAAAACAATAATATCAATAACAATATAAAAACGTAAACTAAGCAAATTCCATTTAATTACAACGTGAAAATGATGTGATGATATCCAAATCATGCTGCATTATATGACTTAAATGATGTCTCTCTCGAAATGCAGTTTCCATTCCAAGCACAATTTACCTTCAACATATAAACCAAACATTTTATGATACAACTGCGACCCAAGGGAAAGGTTTACAGATTAAATCTTGCAGCACCAGAAGTCCTGGTTCCTGCATGAGAACAACAGAATCAACAGATATCTGAAAAGTAAAACAGGACTAGAAAAAAGGGTCTGATGCACAAATAAAGATGAGCAAAGAACTCAAAACATCTGATCTAGCGATGTCAGAATCTAGATTTGACATTATAATTAGTCTGGCATGAATAAGCATTTAAGAATGATTAAAGTTACTTATGGTAAAATTATATCACGGAAGTAATTTCATATTTCTAGTCATTACAGTACCCCCTGAGAAATATTCATGAGATGAACTATGTAACTGAAGTAATTTCAACAACATCGAACAGATAACATTTGTCAAAAATACATGAAACATGCTTTTGGAATTTGGAATAACGCCATGACTCTTATAATAAATTTTGGCATGGCGTCAACACAAACCAGCGGGCAGGTGGGCTAAAATTTGGACTATAGGTAAGACAAAGTTATCAAGCGTGCAAGGCATACCAAGTCACTAAGGGGTCTTGATGCCTGAGAAGCAAGGCGAGGTACGCACTTTTCAAAATTGAGGCTTCCTAAAAGAAATAAATGACACTCATCAAATATTCTGAATCAAATTCAAATATCAGATGTAAATAAACATGACTAGTAAACTAATTAATAGTTCTGAACTATAAAGCATAAATCCCAAATTAAAAATTTATGTCACCGATTAAGATTTCTTAGAGTTGACTGTCTGCCCTAACATAAAAAAATTAAGCCAAAAACCCAAATAGTCAATAGAATGGTTAGAGATGTAGTTCTAAAAGATTGACCAAAGAAAAAAGGAAATATATAAAAACGACAAAGCAAAAATCAACTTCAAAGCCATAAAGGTACAAAATAAAACTCGTTGAGGTTATCGATACTGGCCATCGCCGTCGCTAAGAAGCAAGTTTAACACACTGAGCAAACAATATGGAACATGGTAGCAATCAAGACTATTGAGTTGGATGAATTGAGGCATAGACATGACTAAATTCTGCAAGGAGAACATGTTTTTATTTGAATATGTTATCTGTATAAGTCTGGTAACAAGAACGTAACGAGCAACAACTTTATATAGAATGGCGCTTTGCTCTAATCATTGATACAAATTATCTGTAGGTTTTGTGTAGGCAGGAGGCAGCCATCGACCACACCGCCTTTGCCCAAGGCGGTTGAAGATGAGATGAGACGGGCCAGGTGGGTTTAGGTGGTAAAAAATTCAACAAAATTTAAAAATCCTACTTTATTAATACATTATGCACCCTCTCTCTAAAACATAATGGTCAGCACAATCACCCACATGTGCTAAAAGCCCTACCTTCTTCGGCATAAAATCTCCGCCGTGGGCCAACCCACAAGGTTAGAACAATTATTACATTACTATGTTACGTTTCAGTATTAATATGGTGATAAATCTTTATTTGTACCTTGTATAAATTTTACGAAGATTATTTATGCATAGACATCGTTTAATCTATGCATATAAAGGTTACGTGCTTTTTAAGATTTTCATAGGGGTTATAAATTTTATTTGCCCGTTTATCAAGAAGTTAGTCACATAACGACTTCACATCGGCTCTATTGAGTGGGTCTCTCACTCCACTTAGCTACTACTAAGATTTGGATTCCTTTTTGGGCACATTGCATAATGTATATTGTACAAATAAAACAGGATCATCCTAAAGATCTTGGTGTCTCTTATGCAAGAAGTGAGAGGAACAAACTGATCTGAGCCAACTTTTTCAGAATATTCACAAGGTGGTTATTTGATAATCTCACAAAGCTACCGTGACATGTTCAAGGTATTGAAGAAAACTTACCATAAAATCAATGAACACCTTATTTCTCGCTTTTTAAGGTGAAAAACGTGATTATATTTTCCAGCCGTTTTGTAACAACCTTTCTGCAACATTGTAAAGAAGTTTCCACCTCATAATAGTATGGTTATCAAAGAATGGTAACTTATGGATAGATGCTAAGCATTTTATAAATTGGAGAATAGTATAATATCTCATCAGCGTAGCACCTATAATTATCGCTAGTCGAATTACCATATACATAGGCTTCACTAATATTTCTGTCCTATAGTGAGGACTGAGGAGCGAGTACAAAGGAGAAGATAAAAAACAAAAAAACCATGGCTACTGATCTCACAAACCTCGAAAAGCTAATACTACCATGTTGATTACCACCCTTCTCAACACCCTTTCCTCTTGCCTCGCGGCTGAATCAAAACAAACAAAATAACTATCCATGGGACGAATTTATAAAGGATGGGACCATCAATACATCTTTCAGCAGGTAGTGTATAATTCAATTCTAATTTCTGACAGAAATGATGTACACCTAGGGGTAGCTGTGGTCATTTTGTGGGAAATCACGGGTCGTGGAAAATATGTCATGATGACATAATCCGGAAGAAATTGAAGAATTTCTTGGGAATCCTACAAAATCCATCCGTTCTTTTTTCACTTGTAGATGATAAGAACTTCACCTGAGTTCGAATCCTACTGAGAGACCCACTAGAGATCAGAAATTGTTGAAGACACAACAAGTTCCTTCTTTTGTCCCTTCCAGGATTGGAAAAGAAAGAACTAATTAATATATTCAAGATAATTACATATTTATAAGATACATCTTGTTTCATCATATTCGGGGTGTACTATTGGTTCTTATATATCATATTAAGGATCGAAATATGGTCGAACAAAAGGATCTCTATTTGAGGGGGCAATAAAAGACTCAAAGATCGTAGATCAATGTTCTCTAGAAGTAATTTATGATTTCCTATGATCGTGCCCCGTTCCAATTCCTGATTCCAAGTGGAAGTTATCCATTCATTGCTGATTTATTTATCTTTTTTATCCAATATTTCCCTAAAATGTTAGCAAATCGAATCCAATCACAAGCAAATCAGATATTGAGCAGTTGATGTGAAACAAGTTTGATTGTACATCCACAAAACAATTACGCATATAATTCGTTCTGATAACAAGGGAAACGGTTTGAAATCCATAACTAGGGGGAATCTGCACCCCTACATGGACATCGCACCCCTACATGGACATCTAGAATTATAAGCAGGCTACTTGAGGAAAAATATTGACATCAAGAAACCATTCAAGAAAAAGATATGCTAGAAATTTAAAATGGAAATTTTAAGATCAAGTTCAAGAGGCAGGACCAGTCTTTCATCGGGCAATATAGAGTAGTCAGGTTAGCAACTCACCAACTATAACTAAGAATGGAGATTAAAATATATATGTATCTTCAGGGCTAATTATTTCCAGATATACAGGCAAACAGAGTTATGCTCACCAAAGAAAATATGTGACAAATTTTAACTTTGCCTGCAACAAATTAACTACAATCTAGTCATGAAACAATAATTCCGATTATGACACCAACATAAATGCATAGAAGAAAATCACCTGCGGGTTCTGGCTAAACTAATCCTAATTAATTAACATTGTAAAATACGTCATGATTTTCACATATCTAATGACAGAAACCAGAGTTTAAGTAAGAGAGGATTTTGAAATGCTAGCCTTCTGGTACTTCTTCACATAAGCCTGCAAAGAATTAAAATATTTGCATTAATTTATTTATTGCTAAACTGAATAGCGAAAAATCAACAAATATTGATAAAAGTTATATAAATCTATAGTATAGAATTTTGTGATTTAGGAATTAATTTTATTAATGCCGCAGAAGATAGCTTTTGGATTAAAAGGTTTTGCCACGTAGAACGATTACACGTAAAATCTCCTTCAAAGCATTTTATGCAATTCCTTTAAGAAAAAAAATTGGTCGTCTTCAAGAATAAGCACATTAACTTCTGGTCTAATTGGATACGATCCAACACCATGACTAAAATATCCGAATGATAAAATTCCAGTACAGAAGCAATTATGCTTTTTGTCCTGAAGGCATCCATGTCAAAAGCAGGATGACTGCATCTAATTTCAACATGTCATCTAGCTTTGAAACAAAATGCACTGAAGGAAATTCTCTTGAAAGATATTTTGTAGCAAATAAAGATTTGTTTAGCTAGGAATAATTTGTTTAGCACGGTAACAGTAGGAATTATTGTAGACATTTATTATCAATTAGTTGATTCTCCTAAATATAAACCACATTTGAGATGAATAGTATCAAATTGGTTCAGCATCTAAAATTTTCCACACGGCATGACGAGCCTAGATTCCCGTTTAAATTCTATCTCAACTACCAGAAGACCATCTTTCGCCTGGAATATTTGGTTGTGGGTCATTTGTTCATACCAATAGTCCTGACCTGGGGAATATAGATCTAAGGGTTGTCGAATGTACTCTTGAGGGATTATCCTGCAGAGAAAAAGGGCTCAAATGCTATCATCCACCACCGTCAAAAATTTTGTCTTTGACTCTTGGTTGAAGTCACATTTGGTGAAAAATGATGCTGATATTTTCCAAACTATCATCTGAGAGAGAGTACCTTTTTGGAAGATAAAGGTTATAGATTTCTTCCTACTTGACCTACCTTTTACCAAGTCTGCACTAACTCGCATCAGGTTCCAACTATGAACCAATTTTTTTAAAATTTAATTTACCAATAAAATACCAACCTTGCCAACGATCCTATCATCCACCACCGTCAAAAATTTTGTCTTTGACTCTTGGTTGAAGTCACATTTGGTGAAAAATGATGCTGATATTTTCCAAACTATCATCTGAGGGAGAGTACCTTTTTGGAAGATAAAGGTTATAGATTTCTTCCTACTTGACCTACCTTTTACCAAGTCTGCACTAACTCGCATCAGGTTCCAACTATGAACCAATTTTTTTAAAATTTAATTTACCAATAAAATACCAACCTTGCCAACGATCCTATCATCCACCACCGTCAAAAATTTTGTCTTTGACTCTTGGTTGAAGTCACATTTGGTGAAAAATGATGCTGATATTTTCCAAACTATTATCTGAGGGAGAGTACCTTTTTGGAAGATAAAGGTTATAGATTTCTTCCTACTTGACCTACCTTTTACCAAGTCTGCACTAACTCGCATCAGGTTCCAACTATGAACCAATTTTTTTAAAATTTAATTTACCAATAAAATACCAACCTTGCCAACGATCCTATTTCCTGCTAGTTGGTAGCAATCGGTATCCTCAGGTCAACTCTAAATAAAAAATCATCCGCATGTCTACAGAAAATCTCAACCATTAGAATCCATCACTGGTATGAGGTAACTACATCCAATTTTCCTTCCAGTTTTCTTTTGACAGATAGTTATATTCCTGACATTGATTTACTTGTTGCATTCAGCAAGTTGTTCACAGAATACTCACAACCTAAAGGGAACTCTAGGGAGCAATAATTTGTTGATGGAAAATGATATATTCCAACTGGAAGCAAGATCAGTAGTTGCCCTTGATAACATGTCCACAATATGATATTGTACCTCGGTGGAGGAGATCTTCCGACACGGAGAAAAAAGAAACAAAATGTGGCAGCTAGATCAGGTGTGAATCAGAATCAAGAACACTGACACAAGATGATGATGAGGCAAATAGACACTTCACCAAAGCAAGACTTACAATGGCGTGACTGGCACTCCACATGCTCCAACAAGATTGCAGTCAGCAAATTTGCTTATAGGACTCAATAACCCATTGTTCCACACAATTGTTTCCAAGTTGGCAGTGGATAAAACTTATTCTCTACGCTAGCTTGAGAAAGATATTTTTTGTGTATAGGATTCAGGGAAGATTTGTTTAGCTAGGTTATAGGTTGTCGTAATAATCAAACATTAATTAGTTAATTCTCTTGTGTAAAATAGCCATTGAGATAAATAAAATCAGTTAATCCTCCTGAAATATCTAAGACCTTATTAAATGTCCAAGATTAAATTAGCTAAAAAACCTCTGAGTAGAAAAAAGTCCACTCTCGTTGGGCTTCTATCGAAGAAAAAATATATATACTTTTTGAAAACGAACGCAGGAGTTCCAGCAAATGAACATGGAATCGTTCTAACATAAACAAAGCAAAACCTACAAAACTGATCCACTGGTAAAAAAAGAAATGAAAAAAGAAGAAGGGGGAAATGGGAAAGAACATCATTGCAAACAAATATCATTAACGAGTATGGTATCATAAAACATAATCAACACGAACCTGTACTAGCTCAAAAATCTTCGATCTTGAGGCTGAAATGTATCTCTGGTGGTCATTTTTGGACCTGGGAAATTTGGATGCCTGGATACTCGCAATAATCTTGTCGATGGATTTTTTCATGACAATTTTGTAAGCATCTTTACTCAGATTTCCCTGCTCCCAAAATGGTTTCAAAATTTGCCTAATATGTTCTATTAGTACAAATTTGAAGGAGTGGACCTCCCAAATTTTATTACTCTTTGAGCGATCAACCTCGGCAACCCCAACGTTTCCTTTCTGATTTTGTTGTAGCAGTGGCTCCACCCTTTCCCCTCCAGCAAATGAAGAATTTGTCCCTCCAAATGTTGTCTCCGGTACGATTTGTGTTGTCTTTGGTACTGTCTCCTGAGCAGGAGCAGGAGCAGGAGCAGGAGCAGGAGCAGCAGCAGCAGCAGCAGCAGCAGCACTCCTATTCAAAGAAAGTTGAAAATGGACTTGTCAGTTTGCAATTGATTACCCAAAGGGGTTTTGTTCATGTTCCATGGGGGGTGCAAAGGTGCCTAGGTTGTTTGATTCTTTTTACCGAAAAAAAAAATAAGTAAATTTAAATAACAATAATAATAATTTTTTTAAAAAAAAATGATTGAACGAATTTATGTATGTTTTGTCGAATGAATATATATCAAAATTTTGTTACGCATTAATAAGAATGGTTAAAAAATATTAGTGAAAATGTTAAACAAATTTATGTATATTTTGACTAATGATAGATATTATAAAATAATTTATATATTTTTATGAGAAATTTTTTTTATCCTATAAGTTTTTTTTTTTACGATTTCGATCATCTATGTTTTCAAAGTTAACTTTTAGTTTGTTATCTTTGTTTTTTTGGAATTTAGTCATTTTATTACAGCGTCGATCTGCCATGTGTAGTGCCAGATCAGCATTTGCGACTAAAAATGACTAAAATTATTAAAAAACCGAAATATACATGATTAAATCATAAAAATAAAAACGTAAAAGGATCAAAATCATAAAGTTACAAACGTTCTGAAACAAAATTATAATTTTTCCTGTACAGGTAATGGATATAAAGTGGTTTGTTTGGAAGATATTATTCGTGCTTATTTTGTTGTTAGGCTAGCTTGTGCTAGGGGCGAAAGGATTGTTGGCCTTAACACTTGTTCAATCCATCTATTTATGGATCTGTCGAAACGGCTCAATTTTGGGTAGAAAAAAAAATGTCATTCTAGTCCATGTGCTAGCATCAACATAACCTTATTTTCTCATGTATCAAGAAACCATGATTCCCGCCTGTTTCAGTCAAGTCTCGAGCAATTCTCGATACTCCAATAGAGACTATAAAAAGGAATTTAGTCGACTTGCACACAAGATTCATGATAACATGAAGGGTAAAAAGGAAAGGAAATAATTTGGAGATTGTATATTTCACGTCTTAATTACCAAAGGAAATTTCGAAATTGGAGAAAGGTTGGGGATAACCGAATTTCAAGAATTGTTGAGAAAGCAACAAAAAGAGATATATCTATCTTTAATTAGACCAAAAGTGTTCAATTTTTATTTCACACAAAAACTTTTGTGAGACGATTTCACGGGCCAATTTCGTGAGATGAAATTTTTTTTGGGTCATCCATGAAAAGTATTACTTTTTATGTCAAAATATTTTTTTATGTAAATATGAGTCTGGTTGACCAAGCTATTCCAGCACATTGTATGCAAACTTTTATTTTACATATTTCCTTACTCTAGGAACAACTGAGAATGTTAAAATCATTTTGGTAGGGTTAAAAATGGTACTAAATAAAGGTTGTAGGTGGAAAGTTGGGACATGTCATAATATTGATATATGGAAGGACCCTTGGTTGAGAGATGAAACAAATTTCTTTGTGTGTCTACTCTTGTTAACTCGAATGAAGGTGAACGAGCTTCTTATTCCGAGATGTCAAAGTTGGGACCATGAATTATTGCTTGAATATTTCACTGGCAGAGATGTACAAGAAATTTTTGAATATTCCACTTCCTTTAACCTTGAGGCAAGATCTTATAATCTGGCACCAAATAAAGGATGGAGTGTACTCGGTTAAAAGTGCTTACATGATACTATGAAAGAATTGGAGCAACATAGGGCACAAACAACACAAAAAAATGGAAAGAGTTATGGAAGCTACAAGCCCCACCTAAATTTAAATCCCTCCTTTGGCGCGCCGTCGAAATTGTCTTCCTACAAGAACAAACCTTCGTAGGAGAGGAATAAACTGCTCTCTGGTGTGTGTGATCTGTAATAAGGATATGGAGAATACATGACACACTTTTGTCATGTATTCTTAAACTATGGAGATATACGATGGTTGATTGTAACCAAGCTATGTTTAATGCATTGAGATCTTTTATGATTGGTTGGCCATAAAACAAAAAAAGGAACAAGGGGCAGGAAAACAATGGAATTGAAAGAACACCTACAGAATGAAAAAAAACCGCAAGCTCACTTTTTGAAGTGTAATGTTGACGCAGCATTCTGCACTGAAACCAGAAGTATGGGATTCGGAATGGTGGTCCACGATACTGAAGGAAAGTGTGTTGGATGTTGGTCGATGGTACTGGAAGGCATGTGAGGTGAAGGAGGGAGAAGCAATGAGATTATGAGAAATAGTTTTATGGATCCATGAAATGAAATTCAATCGAGTAATATTTGAGATAGATGCTCATATGGTTGTGAAGGCCCTTGGCTCTACAAAAACTGACGAATCTGAATTTGGAGCTATAATAGAGGATTGTCGGCTCATTTTGCAAAAGGAACCGAGTTTTTCTATTGTTTTTATTAGTCGGTTAGCCAACGGGGTTGCTCATGCTTTGGCAATGAAATCCCGATTTTATGCTAATCCTTGTTATTGGTCGAGTCCACCAAATCATATTAGTGATATTGTAGCTCGAGAATCTCTTATTTATCAATAAAATTTATACTTATTTTTTAAAAAAATGATTCGGGTTGACCCGTCTTATAGATAAGGATCTACTTTTTATTTTATGGCCTTGGTGTGGCAAAACATGTAATTCTTGGTCAAGGAATACAAAACTTTGGGATTTTATTGGCTTGTGAAAATTATAATTGAGGTTTGTGCATAATTTTGGCTTATTTATATCTGAGTGTCAATTGTTTTCTTGTATTGTCAAAATTATTGATTATTTATTTGTTTGTTAGAATGATCAACTAGTTTTGATTCGTTTAATCTACTGCTAAATTAGATATCAAATTCATAAAATGTTTGATCCCTCTACCATATGAAACAACTGAATTTCCTGTTCTGAATTATTAATTCTTTGGGAGAAAAACTAACTAGATAATGCAACCACTTAATTGTATTTGTGTTGTTTAACTTCAACATTCTTGCTAGTTTTTAATGATATCAATAAATTAAATCATTATCGCTTGCATGATATTGTTTATTGATAAGGGTTAATTAATAGAACACGTATTTCTAGTTACTCCAATGGTTTATCCAGTACCGACCGAAAAGTAACGACTACTGGTTCTCATGTCATAAATAATAATAATAAAAATAAGGAAATACATAAATTAAATTTGAGTTACGAATTTTTTAATATAAATTGATATTATTGTCTAGACGATCAAATTATAAAATACCAATATAGAGTCTATCGAAACCAAGGTTAGTTTTCTCTAAGTTTTAATCGATTTAATTTAATTTCATTAGTTTAATTGTCAGAATTTGAACTTTTACTTTCTTAGGATTCTCCCTTATGTTTCTTTTTATTGTTTTAAAGTTGTTAGCACGATAAAGGGAAACTGCAATTTTGGTCTTTTATGTTTGTCACTTTACGATTTCGGTCCTCTATTTTTTCATATTTCAGTTTTAGTCATGCATGTTTCGATTTTTGGCAATTTCAGTCTTTTTTATTCAAAAATGCTTACATGACATTATACACGTCAGCTCCACATCAGCACTGCATTGGTGCCACATCAGCGCCACATCAGAAAAAGGACTAAAATTGCCAAAAAAATAAAGATAGCAGACTAAAAATAAAATCTGAAAATATAGAGGACCAAAATCGCAAAGTGATAAACATACAGGACTAAAAAAACATTTTTTCCCACGATAAATTCACACTTTCTAGTTTGAACTATCTCTACTCATGCTACTCATATTTATTAATTTTATTAGAGCTGGGTTAATTTTGGTGAGATATGCACGACTAAGCACTGCCAATAGTTATCTAGAAAACAAATGTTGAATTGGTTAACATTCCCTCGATATCAGTAGTAACTAGTATCATTAAAATCATGACATCCAAATCTCGAGAGAAATAAAGAATCTTGAACTTGATTTAATAGCATTTATTTCTTGAAACCTTTACACATGCTCATACAAAATATTCACGAAAAATAAATGTCAACACAATTTACCATACCAGAAAATGAAACTGACCTGTACGGCGGCTGCGTTGATTTACTATGGGTAAAACTACATTGTGATTCTAATCGCCAATTGTCGAAACCAGGAGACATTTTGGTTAAGAGCAAACTTTTGCCACGATTCACATCCATATTCCTCCAAAACTTATTAGATAAGGTTAATGAACCGTAAAAATATTGTCGTGAAACTGCAAGTACCTGTTTGAAGAAGAAATGATATATACTTAGCCTCTGTGACACAGGTCAGTTTCAATGAGCTATAAAATTTTGACTAGAGAAGCAAGCAAGAATTTACCCCACCCGAACATTATTAGTTCAAACATAAGTAAAATAATGAAAACATTGTAATAAACAAAGGCTAATTGCATACATTACCCCTGTGAAATCACGATATTGCTAAAAACTCCCAATAACTATTAACTCCCCGTGTTTTCAAATTTTGAGTACAAACACCCTTGAAAACACGTATGGACAAGAGGGATGAATGCTCAAAATTTGAAAACATGGGGATGTATATGCTCAATATTTGAAAAGACAGGGAGTTAATAGATTACTCTTTTTTCATAGGGGATTTTTAGCAATATCGAGATTTCATAAAAGTGGTGTATGTAATAAACCCATAAATAAATCATGTGCATATCTTAAGTAGCTTAATTTAATTATGGAAGATCGATGATAGGATGATTTGCAATTCCAATAAGACCTTATATCTGTCGCTCTAACAAAACACTTTGCGGTTAGTTCTTTCATATTTGATATGTACTAATGGGTTTTGTAAGGTGTTGAAAATGATTTTATATAACATATGTAAGCATATCAAACAAGAGCAAAATAATAAAGTAAAAACGATATGTTTAGCCTAAAGGATTCTGAATTTTTTTTTTTGTAGAAGATACCACAAATATAATTATTGCCAGAACGTACGATTTACCTCCTACAAAGAGGAAAAGACCTATCTAGATTGGTTGTGTTTCCAGTTATGAAATTCTTAATCATTATATAAAAAGAATAAGCATTTACAATAAGATTAGTGATCAAGTAATTGACATTTCGAAAGCCGCGAGCAACGATAAATAAACTGAGAAGTCAGAAGGCAAAACCACCCATGCACGAAAGATGACAATTTTCAGTGTTGCAATTCATCATCCTCGGATCATATAGTTTTCAACAACTTGAAAATGTATGAATGCAACAATATGTTTAGGAAATCATAAGAAAATTACTCCAGTGACTGAATTTTTCCTGAGTAAATTGATGTTCATATAGTAGAATAACCCTTCAAACTTGTTATATTCAACAAATATATATGGATAGCAAAAATTTTTTTTCGAGAATTAAATCTAACTTTCTGTAATGCATTCGCCAATTATTGATAGCGAAATCTCAATAAGCATGATCATAAAATCCTTGAGTTTATAGTTCCCTGCGGCTAAACACTTACAAAATAGACACCCCAACATATATGTAGTATCTATTTTGAGAAAATCTTCGATCTATTCCTAGAGTGGGGTCAGATCGAGTAAGACATTTGTATCACAAAAATAACCATTGACACAATCTCATATGAGTTTTTGTGTTTTTAATTTTATTTTTTGGAACGAAAACTTTAGCAAATTTCAGTCTATTCTCAATTTGGTCACACACTCATGATATATTAATCGTTCCTATATCACAAAATCAAATTTCATGTAATTGTGCGAAGGCAAAACATATCATTTCACGCGAATTAAAAATTGATAACAACAAATCACCAGGAAACACTCATATAGAAACAGTTGATAACAAAAATAAAGTTGACGGTATTAGGATAAGAAAAATGAAAAGTTTTTTACACTAAATCGTTAATTCCTCGATGAATCTTCACAAAATCTCTGCAAATAAGATAAAAGGATGAAAATCGATGAGAACAACGCCACAACAAAACAAAAATAGAAAAAAATTTTTAATCACAATCAAAAAAATAAAACGTGAAAATAATGATAAAAAATTATCATTTTCCGGTTCGAAACCTCTGGTTATGTATGCGCAGATTAACTCAAAGAATTGAGAAGTAAAATGGATTTGAGGAGGATTATTAAGCCGCCATGCAAATAACTCAGAGGGAATGAAGCTGAGTTCAGTCTCACTGTAAATTTTGAGTGCGTGTATGAGAGAGATGACAGGTAAGAATTCTCTGTCAAAATTTATTGTCAGGAAAACAACAAACAAAAAATGGCAAAAAAGTTGAAATGAATTTGTTGGAATAATCTCATTTATTGCTCATTTATAATTTTATTATTTGGATTGCAAAATATTTTGTTAATGAGTGATGTTACATGTACATCAATTTTTACATCACAAAAGTAAATATAAAAAATCAAAATTTTCAAAATCTCATAATATGAAAACAAAAAAATCTCACGATATAATCGATCTACATGATATTGGAGGTACCTTTAGCATTATTTTTTTGTTAATGGAAATTTGTTATTTTTTTGTAGTAAAATAATTATTTCATGCATTTAAGTAATCTTTACAAAATATAATTTATTTTTGTGATATATATAAATATATGAATGAAAAATATATGTTTTCATATCGCTCACAGAACCTTTTTTTTTTTAAAAAAAAACTTTTTTATCGAATTTAAACATCGTATCTCGAACAACGATTTATAATCAATGCATTTTACTTTATGAATAGTTTTTTTTAGAATGTGTTGAAAATTTAAAATCCTTGATTTCATGGTTTGAACAAAATCTATAGATTAAAAGTTTTATTAATTGAGTATTGATAATCACTCATAATCTATAATCTACCTACAATATGTAATCCATCGATATTTATTCATATCGATTGCTTAAATCGATTATATTGTTTTAAAAACAAATTGAAACTTTTTGCCAATTTTTATATTAATAATTTCCCATTTATTTACAATTTGTAATGTTCAACAATGGAGATAGGCTTGGCTAAACATACTAATTTTGATTTAATTTTTCAATTTGAACTAATAAATTTTAACAAAATTTTATACATCGAATTTGTTTTTATTTCCCTTTACAAAATTGTTTTACCTCAATGTTATCAAATAATAAAGGAAAATATTATATGCGTATATAATGAGGATTACACATTTGCCAAATTTCAAAATTATTCTTGCACTTTATTTGAACATTTTTTTTCAAACAAACATATATATAGTATAGTTTTTGTAATTTTAAATATAATGTGTAACGTAACTCCCATTATATATATAGCATAACCCAACAATGAATTGCTTTGAAATATACAGATGATTTTTCTTACTTGAGTAGTATGCCATCCAAATGTTTTCTACCAACTTTTCTTAGATGTTCTTTTATGTGTCAAGTATTCTGTAAACGTGGAAAAATTAAAAAAATTAAAATAGATGGAAAATAATTTTTTGTCCACTTATTTGTCATGTTTTGGATTTTGATCCATTAAGTAATTTTCTTTTACCCACCGAGTGCTCAGAAGTATGGCTTTTGTTCATGAATAACTTTGATTTTTTATTTTTATTTTTGCTTTTAGTCTTATTTTGTCATAGTCCTGACATGATGCTTGTACGCTTGTAATGATGACATGCTAGCCACAGGGGATTGTTTGATATATGGTGTCACATCAACAATTAAACCAAAGTCATACATTAAAGTTTGTGCACCAAAACCAATATTGTAATACTCAGTTTAACCAAAACTCATGAATCAGGATGAGATAATTTAGTGAACCAAAAAAATTATTTCTATTTTTGCTTCTATTAAATTACATGGAGAAGCAACCTTATATAATACCATGCATCGGAATCGTGCACATCCCCATTATTTTTGGTAATGTGTATTCATTTTTTATTTTCTGTTTTTGAAAATTAACATGATAAATGTTTAATATATAGAGTATAGAATTTATATATATTATGATGATATAGAGAGCATAAGGTGTTTACGTGTAATTATTATTTATTTGGAGACAATAGTTTTTTATCTTCTATATTTAGTTCTCCGCCATTTTGGCTCCATATATTGTCAAAAATTAGTTGCAATCTTTTTTTTTTTTTTTTTGTTTTGGTAAAGTGGTTTTGGATTGCCTAAGAATAAACTTGAGCTGGATGCCACATCACATGCAACACTTTGAGCTGGATGCCACGGCAGATTAGAGATGAGTTCAGAAGCAGTTGTAACTACCATAACTTCTTCAGTTTCTGCTAGTTTATTGAGCCTTGCATGGAGATGATCTGTAGGTGATCAAGGCATTAAAAGGGCGATATATATATAACAAGTTCTCCACTCTTCTCCCACCAACATATGAACCCGTTATCATTCTAAATTATTTCTCAACCTCATATGATATTAAGATCTACGGCTAAAAGGTTGAAAAGGGATTAGTAAGTTAGCAGCATGATGCCCTTGACTCCTTTGCATGGCATTATCCTCAAAATCGCATGATCTGAGATCTTGATTAATAGTCCATTAATGTGATTGCTACTTTCACATATTTCATTTTCCACTACAACATGGAAACTGGAAGTATTTGTATAAATTGAACCATTAAGCATCGAAGAACATGAAACAATAAACCACAAACATAAAATATCAAGATTAATGTAGTTGAGCTCCTTAAATTCATCCCAAAGTGCAGAAGTATTTGATCACGGTGAAAAAAAACTACCTAAATTAAAGAAACACACCATTAGAAATCTACAAATTTTTAAAGATAATTTTTGTAAATTCGAAACATTCAGACAAACACACAGACATGTGCATCAAATTCGTGCTTCGTTTGTGCATCAGCGGATGCTCCAAATATTAGCCAGTAAGTTGCGTACAGACCGCACGGGGCGTGGTATGTCAAGTTCGTGCTTTGACAATGTAGTATCTGCACATCAATTAGTGAGTTACATGAATCCTGCATGGACTAGCAAATGGCCGGTTAGCTTGCATTTATGGAGTAGAAAAATAATAACTTATTTCTTATATATGTGCTTTATTTAAATATCCTTCAGCATTATTGCAGCTACATATGAAAACTAGATACATATTGGTGAGACATTCACACATGTACTTAGGTAGTGTTTGCAACATCTATTGTTAAGAAAATATCCATAATCACTTATTTTTAGAGATTGCAAACACTACCTTAATTGTACGTATTAGTTTCAAACATGAAACTTGCAGTATTTGGTCTTCATGCACCCATTTCAAATTTATGGTATATATTTATGGAATTTTCTCTGCAACTTTGTACAAATTTGAGTCATTAACCATCAAAAGAAGGGGATCGAAAATACCTACAAAAAAAAATAGAGTCAAGGTTACATATAGTAGTATCATTAATAAAGATATTAATTGTACAGTTCCTTCAGTTTAATCTCAAAGTTGAGTAATTGTCCAAGCCACAAATAATTACAAGTACGCGCACAAGATTAATTTTAGTTGAATCATTGAAGACACTGATCATTTCCATAAATTACATCTCATAGTTAAGTGATTGGTCATGCAATAATTAATATGACAAGTCTGTGCTTTGACTGTGCATAATGGATTCTGTACACGAACCCGACCACATGAACTTGATTTGTAGATCATTTAATATAAAATCATAGTTTCTCTATTAAATTGATATTGTCTTTTAATAACGACATATTTGATATAATAAATTCATTGATCACATATTGTGCCGACATGTCAATTACGATGAGTAAAAATATTTTGAAGAATTAGTGCATGAAATATTGTAAATGACTTAATTGATACATGATTCAATTATTTAAAAATTAAATTAGGTACATATTTTTTTTCAAGCATATTTATTGATTCATTTTTTTAAAAAAAACTTGTATAATTATTTAAAAATTAAGCATGATGAATATGTATCACACTCTTTGTGTTAAAATATTATAATTATTAATAAATACAAATATATCTCAATAAATAAATTATATACTCGAAATATAATATATTTTAGTCATTTTTATAAATATATATAATAAAATACATTATTTTATATATAGATAAATATATTTAATATACTAACAAATATAATAAAATGAATATTTGTTGTTTTATTTTTTCTTTCTCAAGAATGATAATTCAATATCATAAATAAAAAAGGAGGCAATGCACAAGAACGAGTGAACGACTGACCCAGAAACCCAATCTGGAATTACAACAAAAACCAAAGGGAAAAAAGGGATATAAATTAAACTATCATTGTAGCTTGAGGGTAGTGTTGTTGAACGATCAAATCAATCACAGTAACCATTTATTTAATTTTTGGAAATATGATACTGATTAGTTAAGAATTCATAGAAGAATTCAACATGAAAATTTCATGATAAAAAATATTTCATAAAAAAGGGTCACGCGTGGCGACCACAGCACTGACTTGATGGCACGTAAATCTCACTCATTATCCTAATTGACGTCATTTCAATGGCTAAAAGTTTATGAAATTGGTTTTTGCATTTTGGGTAAGCTTTGTGGTTCTTCGAATCATACATAATCTAATCTAAATATAAGAATAAATATTTATTTTAATATATGTTTATCACTACATTAAAATATATTTAAGTTGTGTATATAATTTATTTACACAAAACTCATGTGAGACACTTTCACAGATCAATTTTGTGATACAGATCCTCTATTTCTCACGGGTCAATTTTGTGATACAGATTTCCTATTTGAGCCACTCATTCAAAAGTATTACCTTTTATGTTAAAAATATTACTTTTTATTGTAAATATGGGTAAGGATGACTTGTCTCACGAATAAAGATCCGTGAGAAAGTCACAAAAGATACCTAATGTTTATTTAGACAAAAACTCATGTGAGACGGTTTCACGGATCAATTTTGTGATACATATTTTCTATTTTTCACGGGTCAATTTTGTGATACAGATGATCTATTTGGATCGCCCATTAAAAAGTATTACCTTTTATATTAAAAGTATTACTTTTTATTGTAAATATTAGTAGGGATGACCCGTCTCACGAATAAAGATCCGTGAGACAGTCTCACAAGAGACCCAATCATTTATTTATTGTATGAGCTCAAAGATCTTCAAGTTTGAAGTAGAGAGATGCTTCTGGTGGTCATTTTTTGTCCAGGGAACTTTTAATGCCTCGATGCTTCCAATAATCTTGTCAATGGATTTCTTCATGACGATTTTGTAGGCTTCTGTGCTCAAATTTCCTTGCTTCCAATACGGTTTCAAAAGGTCCTGGCCGATGGATTTCTTCATGACGATTTTGTAGGCATCTCTGCTCAAATTTCCTTGCTTCCAATACGGTTTCAAAAGATCCTGGCCGATGGATTTCTTCAGGACGATTTTGTAGGCATCTTTGCTCAAATTTTCGTGCAAACCGTATTGGAAGCAAGGAAATTTGAGCAAAGATGCCTACAAAATCATCATGAAGAAATCCATCGGCCAGGACCTTTTGAAACCGTATTGGAAGCAAGGAAATGTGAGCAAAGATGCCTACAAAATCGTCATGAAGAAATCCATCGACAAGATTATTTGAAACAGTGAACCTCCTTAATGTAATATATTACTCGTTGAGCTCTTATCGACCCCAACATTTCCCTCCTCACTTTCCTTTTGCATTGCCTCCAGACTTCTCCCTCCAACAATAAAGCTTTTGATGAAGGTAAGATCAGCCGTCCGGAAACGTTCCTATTCAAAGTAGGTTGAAAATGGAGTACTTGTGAGTTAATTTGCAGTTTATATATAGGAGCCAAGAAGCTCTCTCTATATATATATACATATATATATATATATCAAATTATATTTATTGTATGAGAGAATATACATTTTCTAAAACACTCGCGAAGAAATGCACAGATTAACTTACAGAAATGAAAAGCTTTAATTTTGCAGGGGAGGAGAATTACTGAGCCGTCATTTTCAAATCTGAGAGAAAGCTGAGAATATGTGAGAGAGATGACAGATAGGAATTGATTCGCACTCACGATTTATTTATATTTATAGACTTCAAAAAGATAAGAAAATCGCATCCAGATTTTGTTCACATCTTTGACCATTTATAAATATGATATGATTTTATTCAAAGAAAGAAATACTTATGATATGATTTTGTAAATCAGAAAGTTATAATAAAATTTATTTTTATGATATGTGGAAAGAAAAATATTTATTATTTATCATAAAACAATTTGATTGGTAATCAACGCATTTTACATTTTCATTTAAAAGCAAATTGGCTAGTTTAAAATTTGGATTGAAAATTTTAAAAATGGTGGATTCACATTTAGGACAAAATCCTTAGGTTAGATGCTTTTTGGATTGAGAGTATTTATGGCCAGTCATACTAAATAATATATAATATCTCTATAATCGTTTACCAACTGTAAACAATCTTTCGATGTGTTGACCATCTATAATTTTAGAGATCAGAAAGTGGTAACTAAATTTGGATTACAAAATTAAAGTTTATGTTGTCAATCAAATTCTTAGCAGGATTCAGAAAACAAATTCAATTTCTTTTTTGTTTTTTTCAAAAAATTATTTTAATTTATGCATTTAACTCATCCCAAAATGTATATTTTATGGTATCTCGTATAAAGATTTGTAATCAACACATTTTTTTGTGACGTGGGAACCCGCAGCCGCTACCTTTCGGTGCGCTCTGGGTAAACCCCCGGATTAACATAATAACCTGCAAACTACACTAGTCAGGTAAACTACACTAGACAAACCCTGTGAGACAGGCTAGCCCCAGAAAGTGTTGGCAGGAGGAATCGAACTTCTGACCTCTGGCCAAGAGGTCACCTACTCCCTTAACTTGGACATCTCCTTGGGGACAATCAACGCATTTTACTTATACATAAATTGGTTGATTGAATAAATCTTTGGGTTGCATAGTATTGTAAAAGAAAGTTTGGTATCCGAAATGAGAGTTCCGTAAAAGACGAAGGAAGAAAAAATTTCGGCGTGGAAATTATGTACTTCTCGAAAAAAAATTGAATTTGGGACAGAGAAGAAATGAGGTTGGAGCGGCGTAATATAAAGGATTTTGCAATGGTTTTTATAAAACCATAGCAAATAAGTGCGACGAATCATAAATATCCGTAGCAACGTAAAAGTTAGCTCAATTATTGAAACGCGTGCAATTAATGAGACGCGTTGAAAATAGAGAGTTATTACACGTAAATTAATGAGGTAAGTTACTCTCATAAATAAATTCTAATGCGTGTACACTTTAAAAAATAAATATTTATAATTATATTTGTCAATATTTTTATATATGCATTACAAAAAAATTTTAAAAATAGTATTGATTAAACATCCGTCGTAAATTGCGATATGTATCCATTATACACACACACAAATAAATAAATAAATAAATATATATATATATATATATATATATATAGACCCTCGCAATATTCAACGGTTTGTTAAACCGTAGCAATTAGCGTGATTTTATTACAGTGGCTATTTGCGACGGTTTATACAATTTTTATGCGAAGGTTGTCTAAAAAACCGTCGCAAATTGCTACAGTTTCTTAAACCGTTGAATATTACGACGTTCTAAAAAAACCGTAGCATAATATTGCTACGTTTTTTTTATAAACCGTCGCAATAAATTAATATTTAAATATTCAACTAATTTTCTTACGGTTTTAGGAGTGTTGGGTAAAGCTTTTAGGAAGAAGTACTTCTCAACTTTTCCTCAAGAAAATTTTAAATTCTCATGAAATTTTGTTAAGGAAAAGTTGAGAAGTACTTCCTAGAAACTCTCTAAAACACTATCTAATTAATATCTTTGATGTGATTCCTAATTCTTTTATTAACATCATTATGGAGGATCATAACTTCAGTTGACGATTAATATATAATTATATATTTAACTAAGTTTGATTTAAAACAAAAAAGCGGAGCTAGACATATTTGTTATGGGAATTTTTTTTCTTCAAAATAACGGATTATCAAAAAGATTTAAAATATAATTAGAGTGTCTAATATTACTCATAAAATAATACTATAAAAAACATTTAATATTTTCTTTGTATGTATTATAAGAAAAATTTATTCGAAAACATAATTCACTTCAAAAGAGAAAAAAATTAAAAATTAAAAAACCAAAAAATGTCTGTTAATTGATTATTAACTAAAACAATCAAATTGTTGAAAATAAAAATTGGGTTATGGCTGAGCTAGCCATTATTATTATTATTATTATTATTATTATTATTATTATTATTATTATTATTATTATTATTATTATTATTATTATTATTATTATTATTATTATTATTATTATTATTATTATTATTATTATTATTATTATTATTATTATTATTATTATTATTATTATTATTATTATTCTCCTCGTCGTAATCATCGTCATCAAATTTTATTCTCAAATTTTCATTTAATCTATTAATTTATTTGACCGAATGCATGTAACAAACCTAAATCCAAGATTTCGAAACGTGGTTTCACTTTTCTTTTATAATTTCTTTGTATTATTTGTGTTGATTGTAGGGGTTCAATTTCAAGAATTTAAGATCTATAGAAGACTGCAATTTTAATTCTGTATATTTGTTACCTTACTATTTCGATCCTTTATTATTATTATTATTTTTTTCATATTTCCAGTTTTGATCATGTATGTTCTGATTTTTTATAATTTCGATTTTTTTCTTCGAAAATGCTTACGTGCCACCATACACGCCAACTCCACATCAACACTGCATTGGTGAGCATCACATCGAAAAAATGACTAAAATTGTCAAAAAAAACAAAGATATATAGCGAACTAAAAATGAAATCTGAAAATATAGAGGAACGAAATCGCAAAACGACAAACATACAAGACAAAAATACTTTTCCATATTTAAAGAAAAGTTTCTTTAAGTTTAAAGGCTAGATATATAATGTTTTACTTAGGTTTATTGCCCCCCAATTTGTGGAGTTTAATTAGAGTGGGATTTAAGGTTCTTTCTACTTATCTGTTGTGTTTTGGTGTAATATTTTTTAAATTATTGTTGTCTTGTGAATAAGTAAAGGAAGTACACATTATTTTAACCTCTCTTTGTAACCTCAATTGTATTATTTTGGTCGCCCTAATGAAGGCATGTCCTTTATTATTTTATTATTAAAAATAATATTTTGTATGAATACAATTTTATTATAAAAATTTTAACTAATTGATTAAATTAATAAGTATTAGTACAAAATGGTGAATATATAAAGTCTTTGTGTTAATTTGAATTTGTCTACAAACTACAACCTTATAAAAAAATGTAACTAAATGATTTTATTATATTAAAATAATATTTTTTATATTTTATTTACTTTTCTCTTCTGTCATTTCAATTTTAAAAATAAACAACTTCAAAAAAATATTTCATTCTGATTTTTTTGAAACACGTAATTAATATATTATATATACTAGCAACTGTGGCACACGCGATGCGTGTACACAAAATATAAAAGATGAACGATTTTTTTAATAAAAAAAATATGATTATATAATGTTGAATTATTTATAATTGTGACGGAACAAATAAACATTTTTTCACTAAAGAAATAAATAAATTTTAAATAAATTAATTAAAAAAGTAAATTAAATTTAAATTTAAAAAAAAAAAACAAAAGCAACAACAAATTAAGGGTATATTTGGAATATTAAAATAAGCCTCACCAAAGATAGTTATTATTAGGCTCTCTCTCTTTATTTATAGTATAGATATGTATATATGTGCATGTTGTGTGTGTGTTTATATATATATATATATATATATATATATATATATATATATATAGATACCATGAAGACACGATATGATACTATGGGGATAAGGAACATAAAGAAATAATTATAAAGAACTTTAAAAAGTAAACAAATGATGGAAAACACAATGATCAACAAAGAAACATAAAATAATATGATGGTTCCTTTGAAAGGACACCACAAAGCTAGTAATATATATATTAAAGCATAAAATGGTTCCTAATGAAAGGAATCCAATGATAATATATATATATATATATATATATAGATATAATATAGTGCGAAATTTAAATGTTGAAATTTAAATATAGTGGGTTTTATAACACCACTGATATATACATATATGTATATATTGCTGGAATTTAAATTGCAAAAATTAAAAGCTGAAATTTAAACGTCTCAGATAATATTGTGGTTCCTCCAGTTTCTGATACATATAATCAAAGATTATATGCAGAGCATACTTTTGCAAAGAACACCACGAATATTAACGGACTCGATTAGACGGTATAACCGACCATATAATATTTATAGCTATAAGTATACATATAAATATATTTATAGATATATAATATATTTATATAGTACTTAGGCGGTAAAACCGTCCATGTATAATATTTATATAGGTATTTAAATAGATAATATAAACAGCACAAGAATATTGATTAAAAATTCATTACAAACCTTGGAATTTGTACAACACTTGGAATCTTCAAATATTTACAACTTTCTTCAAGATCCTTGAAGAACTTGATGCATAATATAAACAAGTTTTTAAAGGTATTTAGAAGGTTGAAGGGATCAAAAAGGTTTTATGAAGAACAAGGATGAAGAAAGAAAGAGAAGAAAGGAAAAGGTTTTGAAGAAAGGTTGAGGGAATTTGGAAGAGAGGTTTGAGAGGAATTTAGAAGTGTTGGTGTGTTTTCAAGTGTCTCCAATTTTTTCAAGTGGTTTGTAATGGGGTGATAAGTGCCCTTTTATAGGCAAAGTAAGGGGGTGTAGTATATTATATTATATTATATTCTATTCTATTCTATTATATATATATATATATATATATATATATATATTACAATTTCATACAATTACAGGAAATCAAATATATATATATATATATATATATATATATATTACAATTTCATACAATTACAGGAAATCAAAAATACATAATATAAAAATATTTAAACTTCGCTTTTTTCAACGATCGAGCATTTCTTGTATGAATTATTCTAAATCGGAATCAACCTCTTCTGGTTCATCACTATTATAGGGATTGGCTTCATAACTGTGACGACCCGATTCTAAATCTCTCAAATCATATAATAATCTATGAAACATAATTTAAGGCCAAGCATCAAAGCCAAAACCAAAAGAAAAGAATTTTTTTTTTTTTTTAAAAAAAATGGCCTGCTCGCGCGCGGGCATCACCCTCGCGCGTGCGCAGCTCAATGGGGCAGCGGCCCCATGGCTTGTCATGCGCGCGCGCAAGCAAGGGCTCACCCGTGCGCAGGCCAATCGGCCAGAAAATTTTGCTGCACACTGCTGCTGTCCAAATGCTGTCCTAGCTTCAATATATCAGCTTCAACAAATGCAAGAAATACTATACAAGTTCCAACAAGCATGAGGCAAGGTAAGTGAATGTATTAACAAGATCATAATCTTATCTTGTATCAAGAACAATACAACAAGATCAAGGTGAATCCATAATCAATTATCAAACATCATAGACATAAACTCAAATCTAAAGTAAACACATAAAGATCAAATGTGATTATAAGTTTAAGTCTATCATCTATACAACTCTAACTTTAAACATAAGTTCAACAAACAACCATTTAGACTAAAGTTCAAGTCTAAGTTATTATACAATCATACTCGTTGAAACGAACATAACATGACAGCAACTTCACATCTATACCAAGTCATCACACTAATCCCTCATTCCCTGGTTCTTCAAGCTCGCTTTTGTCCTGTTCCACTCCCACCTATTGCCATGACACATACAACACAACAATAGCCGGATAACTCCGGTGAGAAACATATTTCCCAGTAAAAGCAACTAAGCATGCATAGCAAATCATATATCAAACTCATGATATAAAAATAACTTCAAGCATGTTTTAAAACAAGGTTCACTGATTCATCGATTGGGATACCGAGAAGAAGATATCATAACTAACCACCGACTCTCCCGATCGAGGTGGGGCTACTTATCTTGCTTCTCTAGACTTTGAAGCCATTATATATGTAAATCAGACGCTAGGCTAACTCAACCACCCAGGCCATACATATATAATCCCTCAAATCGTCTAATCGAACGTTTTCGTTCATTTCAAAATCAAAGAACAAGTCTTGCAAGATGAATGCAACATATATCATCAAAATAGCATTCATTACCATCAAAGACTCATTCAACAATTCATAAAAGATCATACAAAAGCAATTAAGCAAATAAGTATGTGATTTAGGGAACTCAATACAAACCATCTCGAGTTATAATCCCATTCAAGTAGTAGTTCACTTTTACCTTTCAAATGTGAAGTTTAAGATGATTCCAAGGTGAGTTCAAGCTCTCCAAATCTGAACAACACAATCACAAGACTTGTATCAAAATCTGCACTTAGAACCATTCAAACTCCATTGGAGACTAACTTCAAACCTTGATCTTTCTTCTACCGATTCAAAGTCGAGATTATCGAGTTGAAGTGCCCTGTTTATGCAATGAAATCATAGTATAAAAACCAAGGAAATATCAGCTCACACTCATTTCTATAGCAGCTCAAGCATAAGATAGCAAAACCACTTCAAATCAAAAGTTCGACGGCATATCGGTATCATTCGGCAATCCGAAACTCAACTATATCAAATATAACAATCATCTACATCTTATATTCATCAAAACCAGCAAGAATTCTTCAATATATCAGCAGGTATACTTTAGAATAATCAGCTGGAACTATAAGAATAACATCGATAGCCATCCTTCAACCCGAACTCGATAGAACAACGAATACAAACTCAACAACATCAATTCTTCATCACATCTGATCTCTACCATTTTCGACGTCTCAAATCATAAGGAACTAAAAGAAAACTTACATCAAATCGAAGGTCTTCTTGCAAGGAGTCTAGAACTTTTTTTGGAATCGAATTCGGATAACCGAAACTCAAGTTATTGCAATTTGAAGATTAAGAATGAAACTTGGGGTTCTTTGTTCTTCTCTCTCGGTTCTCCTCAGAATTTCTGATGAAATGTGATGTTCTACACGTGATTGCTTATCAAAATAACAAGTGTCCAACAATTTTCTACTATTTGCACTTTGGCCCCTCAAGTCTTCAAAATTTACAATTCAGTCCTCAATCTTCCATTTTATTCAATTTCAATCCTAATCAATTTAAGAATATTAGAATTTAAATCAAAACACCAAATATTCCCAAATTAAATATTCTCGGATTAAAATTAAATAATTCCGGGCATTACAATTCTCCCCCACTAAGACTCGATTTCGTCCTCGAAATCGCAAGTACAATAGCACACAAGATATATCGGATAACAGAAAACTAAAGGAGAACTCACATCATTGAAACATCTCTGGAAATAGTTGCCTCATATCTGATTCTGTCTCCCAAGTTGCTTCCTTAATACCATGACGACTCCACTGAACTTTCACAAGCGGAATAGTCTTCGTTCGAAGTTGCTTCTCTTTACGATCAAGGATCTGAATTGGCTTTTCAAAATAACTCAAAGTTTCGTCGAGTTCAGCTTCATCAGCTTGAAGCACATCAACTTGAAGCACATGAGATTCATCAGCAAGGTATTTTCGAAGCATCGATACATGAAAGACATCATGTATTCCAGATAAAGACGGTGGAAGAGCTAATCGATAGGCAAGATTGCCTATTTTCTCAAGAATTTCATACGGACCAATATAACGTGGAGACAACTTCCCTCGCTTGCCAAATCGTACAGTACCTCTGAACGGAGAAATCTTCAAAAATACACGACCCCCCTGTTCAAAAGACAAAGGTCGACGTCGGATATTGGCATACTTCGTTTGTCTGTCCTGAGCTGTTTTCATTCTTTTCTGAATAAGCTTCACCTGTTCAGTCATATCTCGAATCATATCAGGTCCAATATCAGGTACCTCAGAAATATCATCCCAGTGAAGAGGAGATCGACACTTTCTTCCATATAAAGCTTCAAACGGAGCCATTTCAATACTCGATTGATAACTGTTGTTGTACGAGAATTCACAAAGTGGTAGTGAATCTTGCCAACTTGTGCCAAAATCAAGCACCACAGCTCTCAACATATCCTCCAATGTCTGAATGGTATGCTCAGACTGTCCGTCTGTCTGTGGATGATACGCTGTGCTCAAATGAAGCTGAGTACCTAAAGCACTCTGTAAACTGTGCCGGAAGTGTAATGTAAATCGAGGATCACGATCTGATACAATAGACTTCGGCACTCCATGTAATTTGACAACTTCTCGGACATAAATCTCTGCCATCTGATCGTGTCTATATGTCATACGATAAGGAATAAAATACGCTGATTTCGTTAATCTATCAATAATCACCCAAATAGCATCACAACCTCTGGAAGATCGAGGTAACTTCGTCACGAAGTCCATGGAAATATGATCCTATTTCCATTCCGGCACTGATAAACTTTGTAACAAACCAGGCGGTTTCTTTCTTTCAGCCTTCACTTTTTGGCAATTCAGACATCGAGACACAAAATCAGTGATATCGGACTTCATTGGTTTCCACCAATATCGAGTCTTCAAATCGTTGTACATATTTCTTCCTCCAGGATGAATACTATAACGACTACAATGCGCCTCTTTCAGTAGTTGTTGTCTCACATCAGAAATATCAGGCACTACAAGGCGATTGTTTGCATACAAAAGATCATCTCGGACCTGGTATTCAGACACATGCCCTGATCGGACTTTCTCAATCGATTCTGCACATCCTGATCAAGTTTCTGAGCTTCTTTAATTCTCAAAATTAACTCTGTTTCAACTTGAATTTGATAAAGTCGCAGAGGCTGATAATTCATATCAAATACTAAACCAGAAAGACAACAATCTTCAATCAAATGGGATACACCAATCGTCGATAGAGATAAAGAACATACCTTTCGACTCAAGGCATCAGCTGCTGCATTCGATTTTCCCGGATAGTATTTAATTTCACAATCAAAATCTTTAAGCAAATCAAGCCATCTACGCTGTCTCATATTCAATTTTGACTGTGAAAATAAATATTTCAGACTCTTGTGATCAGCATAAATCTCAAACTGTTCCCCGTACAGATAATGTCGCCAAATCTTCAAAGCAAATACAATGGCGGCCAATTCAAGATCATGAATCGGGTATCTGGTTTCGTGAGGCTTCAACTGTCTCAAGGCATAAGCAATCACATGCCCTCGTTGCATCAATACACATCCCAAACCTCGATGAGATGCATCACAGTAAACAGTGAAACCACCAGTACTTGAAGGAATCATCAAGACTGGTGCACTGGTCAGTTGCTTCTTCAACTCAATAAAACTAGATTCACAGGCTTCAGACCAGATAAATGGAGCATTCTTCTGAGTTAACTGAGTAATCGGCTTTGCAATACTATAAAAATCTTTAATGAACCGGCGATAGTACCCAGTCAAACCCATGAAACTACGTATCTCAGGAACAGATGTAGGTCTAGACCAATTGATCACTGCCTTGACTTTACTTGGATCAACAGATATACCATCTCCGGATATGATATGTCCAAGAAAAACAACCTGTTTCAGCCAAAACTCACATTTCGACAGTTTAGCATACAGTTTCTCAGATCTCAGAGTCTTCAACACAGTTCTCAAATGCTCAGAATGATCAATCAAATTCTTTGAATATATCAGAATATCATCAATAAAAATTATCACAAAATCGTCGAGATATTTCTGAAACACACGGTTCATCAAAGCCATAAACACAGCTGGAGCATTTGTCAGACCAAACGACATAACTATAAACTCATAGTGGCCATACCTGGTTCTGAAAGCAGTTTTCGGAATATCAGAATCCCTAACTCTCAGCTGATGGTATCCAGATCTCAGATCGATCTTGGAATACACTGAAGAACCCTGCAACTGATCAAATAAATCATCAATACGAGGCAAAGGGTATTTGTTCTTTAACGTTGCCTTGTTCAGTTGCCGGTAGTCGATGCACAATCTCATTGAACTGTCTTTCTTTCGAACAAATAATACTGGAGCTCCCCAAGGAGAAACACTGGGTCGAATGTATCCCTTGGCCAGTAAATCTTCCAACTGATCTTTCAACTCTTTCAATTCCACTGATGTCATTCGATAAGGTGCTTTAGAAATCGGTGCAGTACCTGGCATCAGTTCTATGTTGAAATCAATCTCACGATACGGAGGTAGTCCCGGAATCTCATCAAGGAAAACATCCGTAAATTCACTAACCACTGGCAAATCAGCCAGGTTCGGGCTAGTTTTCGAAACATCAACTGCATATACAATAAATCCCTCCGCTCCTTTCTGCAAAAGTCGGGTCATTGATAATACAGAAATCAGAGGAATCTTAGCACAAGAACCCTTACCATAGAATTTCCATTCTCCAGCCATCTCAGGTCTGAACCTCACAATCTTCAGAAAACAATCTATGGTAGCTCTGTACTTGTTTAGCATATCAATCCCAATAATGCAGTCAAAATCAGACAAACCAAGTACAAAACAATCTATCTCTATCTCATTACCGTCATACTGTAACAAACAATTCTTAACTGTCTGAATAGATATAAGACCTCTCCCCAAAGGAGAAGAAACAGATACTACAACAGGTAATGTTTCAATAGGCAAAGCATGTAATGAAGCAAATCGTGCAGAGATAAACGTATGGGATGCGCCTGTATCTATCAATACATATGAAGGATAACCACAAATATAACAGTTACCTGCAATCACATCATCTGGTGCTCCCTGTGCCTGTTTCTCTGTCAGTGCAAAGACATGAGCCTGTTGTCTCTGTTGCTGACTGCCTGTCTGACTTCCTCCTGGCCTTGGTTGTTGCTGTGGATGTGGTGGTTGAAAGGAATGAACAGAAGAGGCTTGCCTCGTAGGTTGAGCCACTGATCGTGATGACTCTGCACCTCGTGACTGTCCAGAACCTCTCTGAGGACACACCCTCGCAAAATGGCCAGTCTGGTGGCATATATGGCACCTCCCAGATACACCTCGGCACTGATCGGTTGGATGACCTCTACCACAACTGTTACAAAACACTCCTGACTTCTGTTTCATGCCACTGGAACTCGAAGAACTGCTCCCTGACTTTTTAAACTATTTTCCTCGAGCTTGCAAATATCCTTTCTTGCCACTGCTACTACCACCACTTTCAAATCGAGGAGGTTGTTGCGAGATTGGAGCTGAGGTTTGTGACTGTCTCGGAGGCTGAGCGATATACGAAGCTCCTCGCTGTTGTATCAAACCAGCTTCTGCTCCTTTGGCACTGTTCAATGCATCAGCAAAATTATTCGGTCGCCTTGTGTTCACCAAAGTAAAGACTCCGGAGTCAGTCCATTAATGAACTGATCAGCCATAGCCTCATCATTATCAGCAACATGTGGAGCAAAACGTAGCAATGTAGTGAATTTTGCAACATAATCTTCAATATTTAAGTTTCCCTGCTTCAGGTTCGCAAATTCTGCACCTTTATCTTTGCGGTAAGACACTGGAAAGAAGCGTTGGTAAAACTCAGTTTTGAAGACATTCCACGTCAGTACAGTTCCTCTACGCTCCAAAGCTTTCTTGGTCGTGGACCACCAGCTCTTCGCAACCTCATGCAACTGATGTCCAATTAATCTGACTCTCCGCTCATCACCATAATCAAGCGAATCAAATAACATTTCCATGTCATCGAGCCATCCTTCACATTCAACCGCATTTTCAGTACCTTTCAGTGTAGGCGGATGGTAAGATTGAAAACGTTTGAGCAATGTTTCCATTGGAGTAGCTATCATATCTGTCATATCTCGAGAAGTACTTCCCTGTTCATTGCTCGGAATTGCAGCTTGAGGTACTATCGGTGTTACCACTGTTTGTTCCGGCAGAGGAGTAGGAACCTGTGGTCTAAGAGGAGGTCGTCCTGGTCGTCGAGACATATCTGATTATCAAAATGGTTAGGATACCATAATCATCAAATCTATCTCAGTCCTCCTCTGATCATCTTACCTCTGATCAAGACTCGGTTTTGATTCAATCTTAAAAACAATAATCGAAGTACTCAACAAGACATGCTTCCAATCAATTCAGATAATCAGGTAGCATATCATAATTCATCAGTACACATGCCTCTAATCATTTCAGATAGTCCAGTAAGCATGCGTCTTTAACCATCATAAATCATATTTTCAAATAAAATAAATACAACATCATGTAATAAAATACTGGAAAGTAAACCATGCTAGCATTTACAACATGTAATTCAATCATGTAATTAAATCATAGCATGATAAAATAAGCAAGCAAGGAAAGATGACTCGATCTACCCCACTCGCTAACTAACTCAGTCCAGAATTTTCTTGCTCTGATATCACCTGTTGTGACGACCCGATTCTAAATCTCTCAAATCATATAATAATTATGAAACATAATTTAAGGCCAAGCATCAAAACCAAAACCAAAAGAAAAGAAATTTTGTTTTTTTTTTAAAAATGGCCTGCACGCGCGGGCATCACCCTCGCGCGTGCGCAGCTCAATGGGGCAGCGGCCCCATGGCTTGGCCTGTGCGCGCGCGAGCAATGGCTCGCCCATGCGCAGGCCAATCGGTCAGAAAATTTAGCTGCACACTGCTGCTGTCCAAATGCTGTCCTAGCTTCAATATATCAGCTTCAACAAATGCAAGAAATACTATACAAGTTCCAACAAGCATGAGGCAAGGTAAGTGAATGTATTAACAAGATCATAATCTTATCTTGTATCAAGAACAATACAACAAGATCAAGGTGAATCCATAATCAATTATCAAACATCATAGACATAAACTCAAATCTAAAGTAAACACATAAAGATCAAATGTGATTACAAGTTTAAGCCTATCATCTATACAACTCTAACTTTAAACATAAGTTCAACAAACAACCATTTAGACTAAAGTTCAAGTCTAAGTTATTATACAATCATACTCGTTGAAACGAACATAACATGACAGCAACTTCACATCTATACCGAGTCATCACACTAATCCCTCATTCCCTGGTTCTTCAAGCTCGCTTTTGTCCTGTTCCACTCCCGCCTATTGCCATGACACATAAAACACAACAATAGCCGGATAACTCCGATGAGAAACATATTTTCCAGTAAAAGCAACTAAGCATGCATAGCAAATCATATATCAAACTCATGATATAAAAATAACTTCAATGCATGTTTTAAAACAAGGTTCACTGATTCATCGATTGGGATACCGAGAAGAAGATATCATAACTAACCACCGACTCTCCCGATCGAGGTGGGGCTACTTATCTTGCTTCTCTAGACTTTGAAGCCATTATATATGTAAATCAGATGCTAGGCTAACTCAACCACCTAGGCCATACATATATAATCCCTCAAATCGTCTAATCGAACGTTTCCGTTCATTTCAAAATCAAAGAACAAGTCTTGCAAGATGAATGCAACATATATCATCAAAATAGCATTCATTACCATCAAAGACTTATTCAACAATTCATAAAAGATCATACAAAAGCAATTAAGCAAATAAGTATGTGATTTAGGGAACTCGATACAAACCATCTCGAGTTATAATCCCATTCAAGTAGTAGTTCACTTTTACCTTTCAAATGTGAAGTTTAAGATGATTCCAAGGTGAGTTCAAGCTCTCCAAATCTGAACAACACAATCACAAGACTTGTATCAAAATCTGCACTTAGAACCATTCAAACTCCATTGGAGACTAACTTCAAACCTTGATCTTTCTTCTACCGATTCAAAGTCGAGATTATCGAGTTGACGTGCCCTGTTTATGCACTGAAATCATAGTATAAAAACCAAGGAAATATCAGCTCACACTCAGTTCTATAGCAGCTCAAGCATAAGATAGCAAAACTACTTCAAATCAAAAGTTCGACGGCATATCGGTATCATTCGGCAATCCGAAACTCAACTATATCAAATATAACAATCATCTACATCTTATATTCATCAAAACCAGCAAGAATTCTTCAATATATCAGCAGGTATACTTTCGAATAATCAGCTGGAACTATAAGAATAACATCGATAGCCATCCTTCAACCCGAACTCGATAGAACAACGAATACAAACTCAACAACATCAATTCCTCATCACATCTGATCTCTATCATTTTCGACGTCTCAAATCATAAGGAACTAAAAGAAAACTTACATCAAATCGAAGGTCTTCTTGCAAGGAGTTCAGAACCTTTTTCGGAATCGAATTCGGATAACCGAAACTCAAGTTATTGCAATTTGAAGATTAAGAATGAAACTTGGGGTTCTTTGTTCTTCTATCTCGGTTCTCCTCAGAATTTCTGATGAAATGTGATGTTCTACACGTGATTTCTTATCAAAATAACAAGTTTCCAACAATTTTCTACTATTTGCACTTTGGCCCCTCAAGTCTTCAAAATTTGCAATTCAGTCCTCAATCTTCCATTTTATTCAATTTCAATCATAATCAATTTAAGAATATTAGAATTTAAATCAAAACTCCAAATATTCAAAAATTAAATATTCTCGGATTAAAATTAAATAATTCCGGGCGTTACAATAACCAACTTCCAATTTATCTTGTATGTGTGGTAAGAGGATCTTGAATTTATCCGGCCCAAATATTTGGGTTAAATATGTCTCCAAGATTAACCTGTAATCTGACCAGTTGACAAAATAATTATATGGACGTGCTCCGAGTATTTCATAAAATTCATGGCATTCTATATGATTATATTTCAGCTCTTCTATTGGGAATTGATATCTTCCTCCAACAGCACTATCCATAAATATCCTGTCTTGCTGGTTTTATTGAAAACCTTTTTACAGTAGGAATTGTAGAATATACTCTGCAGAGTTGAGTTTTTTGTTTTTTAAGGTATGTCGCTTTGTGATATTCATTTAAAACCAATTTAGTTCTATCTCCCAATGATTCCAACTGAGAGATATTACTAAATCTGAAAGCATGGACTACTCCGAAGTCCATTAGACGACCAATAGTCATTTTTGAATGATCATAAATAGATAAATCAAGATCGACTGTTAATAGTCCCATAATTTTGATTTTCTCACTGTTTTCAAAATAATATTCATTGAGATCTTGCCAAATGGAAAGTCTGGGAATAAGACTTGTGGCTGCTGAGGCTATGAAATTTTGGATCTCAATTATATCCAAAAAAAAGCTATCAACGAGTTTATATTGTATAACATTTTTAATTCAGGCTCGAAAGAAAAGAGTGGATTTAGGGTATCATGGGTTTTTAATATCATTCTGGTTTTTAGATGCTTTTCAGGGATGTTTGTTTTTCATAATTTCCTTGGGCAAGAAGGGAATTATTTTGGGATTTTAAGTATTGGTTCTTTTCATTGAGTTCAGAATATTTTTGGTTCAAATTTTCAAGTTCTTCACTCAATGATTCAATCTCTTTTTCAAGAGTCGATACCTTTTGGGAAGTATCTTGAGTGTGTGATGTGGATGCACAATCTGTGCTGGCTAAAGGATTTTCACAAATTTTTTCTTTACATCATGGCTGGATATAAAAATTTAAACCAATGGTTTTTCTGCAAGCAGCTAATGCTTCGCTGTAAGAATAGTATCCTTTATATAAAGGATTAGGATAATTTTTTATATTTTTGGCTATTGCTTTCCATTCATAAAACATTCCTAGAATATTTCCAGAAAAAATCACATAATGGCTAAAATTTATTCTTGGAGGATTGTTACTAATTCCACAATTTTCTCCAATCATAAAATAATTTGTCAAAGCATTACAAACTTGGAGTTTTGCTGTTCTTTGGTTATCCAAATTCCAAATATTATCCAATATATTTTGCTGAAAATGATTTACGTTTTGTCCAAGACGTAAATTATATTTATTTTGCTGAAAAATAGATAATCTAATATCGCAGAATTGAATGAAATTACCTCTTCTATCTGGTTGGTAAGGTTCGGCAGTTTCCAATGATCTCATAATTCCTTGGAAAGGAGCTATGTAAGGTTTTTGCTTTTTTGAAGGAATCCAATTTTTTGGATTGTTGTGATGGTCTTTCATCTGTGAATCATTTTTCAAATGATCATTGCTGGTTTCAATATTTTTGTTATTTCTAATTACATTAATACTATTTTTATAAATTGAACAAGCTTTAATTAGATTTACATTTCTAAGTTTAGGTTTTTCTAAGAAATCAAAATTTAATTTTTTATGATTAATTTCAAAAGTTATGGAATCATTATTTACTATATATGGGTAATTAAATTAATAAAAGGTGTTCCTAAGATTACAGTGTGGTGGATATCATTAACAAGAATGAAAGCAGTTTTTATATTAACACCATCTTTTACTATCGAAGCTTCTGTTTTAGAATTTACATTTAATCTTGAATTATTAGCAGTAGATAATTTTTCATGAGTTTTTTCATGGAATTTTTTAGGAACAATTCCTGATTTTATGCAATTTAAATCTGCACCAGTATCAAAAAGAGCTATAGTATCAATTTCAAATTTTTCTGAGAAAACGATTTTTATTTTTAAGAAATATTTTTTAGAAGTTATTTCTCTTAATACAAAAAAAAAATCCTTTGGAACTTTTTCAATGTTTTGAATATCTTGTGTTTCTTCTTCAGTTTCAGAAATAATGTCGGTATTAATATTTTGAAGAATTAATTTTATTGCATCAGTATTTTGAACTTGATTTTCTTTTAATTCTTTTATTTCTAATTTAATTTCTTTTATCTCTCTTTGTATATCTTGAATGGACACATTTTTATTTTTTATTTTCTTATCTAAAATATTAGTTAAGTCGTAAGCTTTCTTAATAGTACTTGGTAAAATTTTATTTTCTTCTTTACCTTTTAATGTTTTTAGAATTTTTTCTAAATAGTCTTTTTGAATATTTGGATCATCAATATTTTTTAAAACATCTAGAAGAAGTACTTGATCTTTTGAAAGCATATTAATTTGATTTTCTGATTCTTCACTAGTTGTGATTAAATCATCAATTTGTAAACATTCATCATGGTTAGAATTTTCAAATTCTGTATCTTTATCAGAGAAATCTATTAAAAGATTAGAGATTATATCTAAATTTCTTCACTTAATTTTAATTCATTTAGTTTTTTGTTTAATCTACAATAATTTGCTGTATGACCTGTTTTATGACATCTATAGCATTCAATATCTTTAAAGGATGTTTTTTGTTTAGAATTGTCTGGTTTTTTGAAAGGTTTTCTGTAAATTCTTTTATATGTTTTTTTATAATATTCTTCTTTTGGTTTATCAAAATTCTTTTGGGTTTTCTTAAAAGGTTTTTTATTTGAGTTTTTAAAGGTTTCTTGACAATCTCCTATGCATTTTGAAGAAGATGGTTTATTGGTATTTATGTCGAATTGTTTACAAAAATTTCCTAACTCTTGTTTTGTTCTTTTCATTTCCCATTTTAAATGTTTTTGTAATTTTAAATCTTGACAGATTTTTAATCCTTCTTGTTGAGTTAAACTTATTAATTGTCCATAAGTAAAATCTTAATAAGATATTATATGGTTATTGTTAGTTTTTCTAATTTTATTTCTTACTTTTTCTCCTAAGAGAGTGAGTAATCCTGCAAGAAATTTTTCTTTCCAAAAAGGTTGATTAGAGTCTTTTCTTAACATTATTCTTGTTAAGAAAGTATTTTTATACCATTGAAAATCACTTAATTTTTTACATTTTAAATTTGATAATAATTCTGAATTTTTATCTTTTAAATGTGTAGGATCACCAATAAAATGTAAAGAAATTGTTAAGATTAAAGTTGCTACAGCATCTTGTTGAGGATTACCATTTTCATCAAGAACTGGTATTCCTTCTTCATCTGTTTTTATAGAATTTAAAATTTTTTCTTGTTGTTGGTTTGTGAGATAATAATCCCACCATCCTTTTATTTGACCAGAGAATCCTGCTATGAGGAGTTCTGCAATGTTTTTATCATGAGTCCCAATTTGGGTTTTATAAGCATTTGCAGCCATAGTCATTTGTTGTAAAAGACTAAGGATATTATACTCGATCATTTCATCTATGTTCCAATCATAGACAGAAGAGGCATTGAAGCGATATTGTGCTAAATGTTTAACTATTCCAAGATCTGGAGCAGGATTATTTGTAATGGTTGTTGTATGGGTAAATCCCAAGTTATTTTATTAACATTTGTAGAATTTTGGAATTGTTCTAAAGCTTCACTAATATCAGATTCATTATTTAAAACATTTACTCTTAGATTAGATATTGGGGTATCAGGGGCAACAAGATCTGTTGGTTCATTGGAGTTACTAGTTGTAGCGGTCATTCTACAAGATATACAAAGAGAGATAAAAAAAATTAAATTAGAAATAAAAGAATTAAAAGAAAATCAAGTTCAAAATACTGATGCAATTAAATTAATTCTTCAAAATATTAATACCGACAATATTTCTGAAACTGAAGAAGAAACACAAGATATTCAAAACATTGAAAAATTTCCAGAGGATTTTCTTTTTGTATTAAGAGAAATAACTTCTAAAAAATATTTCTTAAAAATAAAAATTGTTTTCTCAGAAAAATTTGAAATTGATACTATAGCTCTTTTTGATACTGGTGCAGATTTAAATTGCATAAAATCAGGAATTGTGCCTAAAAAATTTCATGAAAAAACTCATGAAAAATTATCTACTGCTAATAATTCAAGATTAAATGTAAATTCTAAAACAGAAGCTTCGATAGTAAAAGATGGTGTTAATATAAAAACTGCTTTCATTTTTGTTAATGATATCCACCACACTGTAATCTTAGGAACACCTTTTATTAATTTAATTACCCCGTATATATTAAATAATGATTCCATAACTTTTGAAATTAATCATAAAAAATTAAATTTTGATTTCTTAGAAAAACCTAAACTTAGAAATGTAAATCTAATTAAAGCTTGTTCAATTTATAAAAATAGTATTAATGTAATTAGAAATAACAAAAATATTGAAACCAGCAATGATCATTTGAAAAATGATTCACAGATGAAAGACCAGCACAGCAATCCAAAAAATTGGATTCCTTCAAAAAAGCAAAAACCTTACATAGCTCATTTCCAAGGAATTATGAGATCATTGAAAACTGCCGAACCTTATCAACCAGGTAGAAGAGGTAATTTCATTCAATTCTGCGATATTAGATTACCTATTTTTCAGCAAAATAAATTTAATTTACGTCTTGGACAAAACGTAAATCATTTTCAGCAAAATATATTGGATAATATTTGGAATTTGGATAACCAAAGAACAGCAAAACTCCAAGTTTGTAATGCTTTGACAAATTATTTTATGATTGGAGAAAATTGTGGAATTAGTAACAATCCTCCAAGAATAAATTTCAACCATTATGTGATTTTTTCTGGAAATATTCTAGGAATGTTTCATGAATGGAAAGCAATATCCAAAAATATAAAAAATTATCTTAATCCTTTATATAAAGGATACTATTCTTACAACGAAGCATTAGCTGCTTGCAGAAAAACCATTGGTTTAAATTTTTATATCCAGCCAGGATGTAAAAAAAAATTTGTGAAAATCCTTTAGCCAGCACAGATTGTGCATCCACATCACACACTCAAGATACTTCCCAAAAGGTATCGACTCTTGAAAAAGAGATTGAATCATTGAGTGAAGAACTTAAAAATTTGAACCAAAAATATTCTGAACTCAATGAAAAGAACCAATACTTAAAATCCCAAAATAATTCCCTTCTTGCCCAAGGAAATTATGAAAAACAAATCATCCCTGAAAAGCATCTAAAAACCAGAATGATATTAAAAACCCATGATACCCTAAATCCACTCTTTTCGAGCCTGAATTAAAAACTGTTATAAAATATAAACTCGTTGATAGCTTTTTTTTGGATATAATTGAGATCCAAAATTTCATAGCCTCAGCAGCCACAAGTCCTATTCCCGGACTTTCCATTTGGCAAGATCTCAATGAATATTATTTTGAAAACAGTGAGAAAATCGAAATTATGGGACTATTAACAGTCGATCTTGATTTATCTATTTATGATCATTCAAAAATGACTATTGGTCGTCTAATGGACTTCGGAGTAGTCCATGCTTTCAGATTTAGTAATATCTCTCAGTTGGAATCATTGGGAGATAGAACTAAATTGGTTTTAAATGAATATCACAAAGCGACATACCTTAATAAACAAAAAACTCAACTCTGCAGAGTATATTCTACAATTCCTACTGTAAAAGGGTTTTCAATAAAACCAGCAAGACACAGGATATTTATGGATAGTGCTGTTGGAGGAAGATATCAATTCCCAATAGAAGAGCTTCAATATAATCATATAGAATGCCACGAATTTTATGAAATACTCGGAGCACGTCCATATAATTATTTCGTCAACTGGTCAGATTACAGTTTAATCTCAGAGACATATTTAACCCAAATATTTGGGCCGGATAAATTCAAGATCCTCTTACCACACATACAAGATAAATTGGAAGTTGATTATTGTGAGGACTCGGGAACTAATCTCTCAAATCATTACGATTAATGCAAGATCATATAATAACATTTAATCCAACATCATGAATTAAGAACAAGCAATCAAGGCTAAATTTTTTTTTTTTAAACAACAAGGCCTCGCTCGATCGGTTGAAATTAGCCGATCTAGCGAGCACAATTTCAGCAACTTTCTGCCCGCTAATTTACATTGTCTCGCTCGATCGGTTGAAGTTCACCGATCGAGAGAGAATGCTCTATGCAGAAAACTCAGAATCTGCTGTTGCTGTATTATGCAATATCTAATGTGCTTGAAACATTCTAAGCATCTCCAATTCATGCTAGAATGATCTAAATACAAGATACAAGGTAGAACATGCATACAAACTCATACCTTATCTTGCACAAGTTTCTACAATGTAAGACATCAAACTCAAAAGTTGCATACAAGTATTCAAATTGAATCAAAACTTCCAACAACTAACTTCATACAAGGTTTGACAGCTTATATACTAAAGTGACTCAACTAAATTTTACTTGTAGCAACAACATCAACATCTAGATTAGAGTCTAATCTCAAGCCTTTAATACAAACATCAAAACATGAAAGAATAAATGAAACCAATGAATTTAACATATCAACATTGGATTCTAATCTAACATGCTTGACATAACATAAACTTCTTCTAACACTCGAGTCTCCACTCTAATCTCTCAATCTCTCACTTCCATGTCAAGTCTGACTCGTATATTCTTCAACCTGATGCAATGCACACATACAAGCAAAACAACAGCCGGATAACTCCGGTGAGAATAAATCTCAGTATGAAAGACATCTATATAAATCAAGTAGATATAACTTAAACAAGTAAATCTACAAATACAATCATAAGTTCCTTATACCCTTATCTGTCGAATATCTTTCAAAGAAAATTCATTCAATAATTTAAAGACTCAAAGTCAAGTCGAGGGTTCAAGGATTCAAGTCTCACAGAATCAATATTTTCAAAAATCATTTCGTTGGGATCCCGGGAATATAATAAGGCCAAAAATCAAGCCTCCCACCTACGCTCCCGCTCGAGGTGGTCAATCTCGTATTCCCTGGATTGTGAACACTATACTGAGAACTGTGGCAAAAGAAATCAAGTCAGATATCTAGCCTCTCATATACAAGTTCACCACGTCCAATATTTTCTTTTCGATTCTGTTTTCAAGGTTTCGAAAGAATTATGGTTCAAGAGGTTTACTCTCAATTCTATAACCAATCTACCATAACTCAACAATTCAGAATAATCTAAACTCATCAATCTCAAATAAATATTCAATCATCAATATCAACAAGTAATCATGTTTAAATCAAACAACTCATATATCAACCAAATCAACTAAGTCAAGTAATTCATTTAGATCATATAAGATTAAGTAAAACAACTAATCATGCATGTATGTGATTTAATAAACTCGAAAACCACCACGTTCTCGATTTATTCTACCTGCCAAGGTTAATGTCGAATCATACCTTGATCTTGATCTTTACTTCTCTAAACTCTTGTAACTTCTAAACAACAACAACAAGCTTCTCAAAATTATGCTCACTTCACTTCTTGTTCATTCTTCTTTAGTTGTGTCCAACTTGAAGCTCATTTCAAATCAATTCCGGACTCGTCGACTCGACTTCGATACTTTCCAACTTAAATCTGAATTACATTGTTTAAAACTCAACATCAGCTTCAAAACATCATTACAATTCATCAAGCAGCAACTACAATTCTTGATCGATTGACCGGAATTTAAACCGACGGCGTAACGATTCAAATTCGATAAATCCAAAGGCTTACACATCATCTAAAAATTGATCTAAATCTAATATCAACCTCAATATATAAGCCATAATTCGAAAATAGCATCCCAATAATTTCAGAATTTCATATCAATTCAAAATCTTCTACCGACGGCACAACGGACCGGAATCGGAAATTCTAAAAGCATTAACATCATCTTCTCAATCATCTAAACACATATTCATATCAATTCCCATCAAACATACACGAATTCAGCAGCATAATATTTCCAAAAATTCAGAAAATATTCAAAAATTGATAAACATGCCCGAATGACGATCTTTTCACGATTCGACTTAGATATGCTATCGTCGTATGTACTAGAACACGTTTATACAATCAAATATTAATTCTAACAATTTCTTCAAAATTAAAACATCTCAGAATTTAGCCAAACTTACGTCAGAGTGTAGCACTCGAAGCCGTGATCGTGAATATACGATCAATTTGAAATTCTACCGGCCGGATCGAATTCTATGAATTTTGGAAGACAAGAATCGACCATGGGAGCTTCTTCTTCAATGTTTCTGTTTCCCTTTCGTTTATTCAGCTGAGTGGAATGAATTGGTTGTACCAATTCATATATGTATCACACGTGTGATCCCACTCACATGCCTAATTGCAATTTGGCCCTCAACTTTGGAAAAATTGCAAATCATTCCCCAGACAAGCGATTTAATTCAATTTCAATTATAAATAATTTAATAATATGAGAATTTCATTCCAAACTCCAAATATTCTCAAATTAAATGTTCTCGGATTAAAATTGCATTTTAGTCCTTGAACTTCTCAATATTTGCAAATTGATCCCTGCTCGAGTTTCTTCTTCAAATTAAATCCTCTTTAATTCCCAAAACTAGGAATTTCAATCTTAATCCTATAAATATTCAATTAGAATATTTATTCTTTTAATTTAAGAATCCCGGAATTTAATTCTCAAATATCCGTAAATTCTCAAATTAAATATTTTCGGCTCGAAAATTACATCTCTAATTTCCATAATTTCCAAATTGAATATTTTCCAAATACGAAATTTAAATATCTAATTCCGTAATTAATATTCATATTTTCAGGGCCTTACAATTCCTCCCTTATAAGGAATGATTTCGTCCTCGAAATCGCATTCAATCGTACTACTAAATCGCGTAAATTGTAAAACTGACTGAAGTAATTCTTACTTCAATTCTAAGAGCTTTTGATATCTGTTCTGATATCTTATCTTCTTCTTCTTTCTGACCAAAATCTGTATTGATTATTCATTAGATCATAATGAAATTTCTTTCTGAATCAGATATTACTCCGGAAAGAACATTTCTCACTGAACATGTTGTTCAAGCTTCAATCTCTTACTCTATCTAATCTGCTCTGTTCAAATTCGGTACGAATCAATCTTCATATTCTCTGTCTTTTATCAAAGCACATCTGATCTGATCACCGATACTTTTGCAATACCGCCTCATCACAAATAAACTTCTGCTTTTCTTCTCATTTTTTAATCAAAAACACGATTTCTATATCAATCGAGTAACTGTTACAGGAATTGCAATAAGCAAGTGGCAAAATCTATCAGTTAGTACCGAATCAGATACTATAGTTCTGAGCATTTTTTATTTTTTTTAAAATCTGGATAGTCACCTTAGACAATCCATCAATCAAAGGGTGGCATAAGGCAATCAAACACTCAGAAATTCTGAAAATCGATGTCACAATCTACCAACTAAATCTCAAATCTCTATCTCGACAATAAATTTCAACAATTTCCTGTAATTTCATAATATCACTAACTTCTTAACAGCTAGCAACTCATATCGATATTACAGCTAATACAGAATATTCTTGAATCTGACAAATCTTTTTCAATACAAATCGCAAACTCATGACGATTTAAGTAATTTCGAACTAAAATCTGTCAAAAAATTATTCTTGTTTCGACTTTAGAGTTGCTAAACTGATTCATAGATCACTCAGTCTCTTCTTTTCTGCTTCTAATACTGGAAACATAGGTATTGGAAACGCAATTCTTTCATATCGTCTTCCATTTTCTTTTACCAATACTGATTTCCAAGTAATTCATACAACATTTCCAAACAACTGAATGGATATATAATCTGTTGTAGTGTGCCTTTTCCAGAAGGTGATTTCTCATGTCTAGACTATCTGGCACAATCAAACGAATATTCATCTCAAAATCCATTATCTCTGAATTGCTATCTTGTCTAGAGACTCACATACAAATCAAAGTCTTTAATCAGTCGATCAAGCATTATTATCCAGTTCTGGAAAAATCATACAACCAATTCAAAACTCTTACTGATACTCTGAATCAAACTTTCTATCAGTTACGAGCCAACAACATCAAAATATACTGAATGTATATACCAAATGATCAATAACTCTTGAAATTCATAATCAAAGAAACTCACTCAAGTCAAGGTCATCCAAAGAGCAATATTCTGAATAACAAAATCTGCTAAGTGAAAACAACTCACTTGCATCTCGACTTTAAGCGAGTTAATAAAATAAGACTCTATCAAGAAATAAGAGCCAATCAAAATCAATCGAGGTCGAATACAAAACCTCATAATCGATATCAAGAAATTCAAGAGTCATGATCCTATGGTATAATAGATTCAGCAACATCAAAGAGAAGGCTCAACTGTAACTGATTTTTCATAATTATCTTATCAGATCTCTAAATTCTTCCCAAATAATCATGATTGATCCATAAACTTATTCAATACCCAAAATAAAGCGGAACCTGAATTTGGGAACTCGTACTATATTTCAAGTAACACAATCAACTTCAATTTAATCTTATTTCTTTCAAAATATAATTCAGCTTTTCAGACTCCATTTGCTGATAACATCTTTTATAGCCGTTCACCCAGGTTAGCACATAGCAACTACTTCAGATAAAGGTTCAACATACAGTTAATGTAACATAATAAATTATGCAACTATATCTGTATGCAATGCACCCAGATTCATAAATATGCAGGCAATTTCTTAAAGCTCAAATGTACCTGTAACATCATCATCTGGTGCATCTTGAACCGAGGTATCTGTAGATGCTTGTTGCCTACGAGTTGGATCTTCATTCAGGTTTCTCCTTGTTCCCCATGGATTAGGACACACTCTCGAAAAATGTCCCACTTGATAGCAACGATGACATTTTCCTAAAGTTCCTCGGCATTCATCGCTAGCATGTTTTCCTCCACAGTGAGTACAATATTCACCGGCATATTCTGCTTTCTGACCCAGACCAAGCTGCTTTGGTCTGCTAGAGCTGGAAGAGTCACTCCCAGACTTCTTGAACTGTTGCCTCAAATACTGTATCCGCTCTTCACTTCCACTAATACTACCTCCTGCCTCATATTTGCTCTGTGATGATAAATGTGACTGAGATTGCGGTTGTTCGAAATACTGAGGCACAATTGAACTTTCTTTCTGTCTCATAAAACCGGCTTCTGCTCTTTTAGCCCTGTCAATAGCATCAGCCAATCTATTCGGTCTCCCCGCATCTATCCAAGAATAAATTTCCGGATTCAGTCCATTGATAAACAAATTCGTTTGGACTTCTTCATCCTGATTCACTTGAGGAACAAATCGGAGCAAGTTGGAGAATTTAGCAACATACCCATCTATAGTCATATTTCCTTGTTGCAAGTTAACAAATTCTCCTGCTCTATCTTCTCTATAAGATTTCGGAAGAAATCATTGACAAAATTCAGTTTTAAATATCTGCCAAGAAATTACTATACCTCTGATTTCCAGACATTGCTTCGTCGCAAACCACCAGCTTCTTGCTGAATCTTGCAGTTGGTATACAACCAGCTTGATTCTTCGTTCATCAGAGTATTCTAAAGATTCAAACAATTGATCAAGCTCTTCTAACCAACCTTCACAAGCACTGGTATCTTCTGTACCTTTCAAAGTTGGCGGATTATACGTCTGAAATCGTTCATATAGCACCTCCATCCATGTGAGTGTAGCATCCATCGATTCTGATAGTTTACTACAATACTGATCTGTTCAATCGAAGGTACTGACTTCACTTACGAAGTACTGTTCGATTCAATCTGGGGTGCTTACATCACCCAAAGAACCTGATTTACTTTAAAATAAGATTCATAAGCAACACAGAGATTATACTATTCAAATAATTAAAATACATATAATCTCATACTTTGCCATATTACACATGCTTACAACTCTTCATGCTATTCAAAGAAACATGCTTACAAGGAATTAAAAAATTCATGTGAATTCACATAATCAGGTAAACACGTAAGCATATAAGCATATAATTCCTTCAATCAGTAAATCATGTTCACATACATTATATCAAAGTAAGTAAAGCATAAATCAAGAAATACTAAAAATGCATGCGACTCGATCTACCCCGCTCAACTTCTATCTTATTCCAAGAACTTACGCTCTGATACCACCTGTTGTGAGGACTAGGGAACTAATTTCTCAAATCATTACGATTAATGCAAGATCATATAATAACATTTAATCCAACATCATGAATTAAGAACAAGCAATCAAGGCTAAAATTTTTTTTTTTTTAAACAACAAGGCCTCGCTCGATCGGTTGAAATTAGCCGATCGAGCGAGCACAATTTCAGCAACTTTCTGCCCGCTGATTTACATTGTCTCGCTCGATCGGTTGAAGTTCACCGATCGAGCGAGAATGCTCTATGCAGAAAACTAAGAATCTGCTGCTGCAACAATAAACATGCTTTCAAGACAACAACGTAATCAATAACAATGAAATGAAATGCATGTCTTTAAACCGGGATATCAAATCTGATAAACGAGGGATTGCTGCTGTGCTTTTGTGATCCCAAGGATGAGATCACGTGACGACTCACCGACTCTCCCAATCGAGGTGGTGCCACGTATCCCACTCCTCTAGACTTTGAGAAACTATAATGAGTATGCTAGCACTAGACGAAATGACTACGACCTAGGCCACTCAATTATAGTTCCCAAACGTCTAAACAAAAAGGGCTATTCCGCCCGCTGAAATCAAAGTTGGCTCAAGATGAATGCATAACAGAATATAAAACATAGCCATATAATAAAAGCTCAAGCAAATCAACAAGACACAAGTTCCTCATGCTAGAACAAGTGTAGATGCAAGTATGTGTTTTTAAGGAAAACTTGAGAACCAACTGTCCCGAGTATGCTATCCCGCTATCGATGACTGCTTTTACCTTTCAAGGCAGTAGTTCCAACTTCTGGGAAGTTACAACAAAAGATTGTATCAAAGTCTAACCAATCTAAACAACAACAAGGCTCAAGGTAAATCTCTATACCGTTCTTCATCCAAATCTCTGAAACGAACAAATGTTGTTAACCCTGGGCTTGACAAATTCCAAACGAATCTGTTCAGATACAAATCAAAGATCAATAACCATGATCAACTTACAAGCCAAGTTCAACAACTCAAAAATGGTTCGAAATCCCAAAACTCAAACCGACGGCATAACGGCTAAAAACTGAACAAACCGGAAACGCAGACATCATTTCATTACCGATATCAACTCAATTCAATGCTAATACAACAACAACAAGGCAATCCCAACAAATCTCAAAACCCACATTTTCAAAAATGGTTTCCAAAAATCATAACAATTCCGAACGTCGCTCTATTTCAAAACCGACAGATAATAAACGATCAGAACTCCACCAAGAACAACATACTAGAATCTAAATCGATTCTAACAACCTCGGAAAAATAAAACATATCTGATCGGAGAAATACTTACGGTATAACAGAGCTCTCACTGCAGTGATCACTAATCTGCCTTCAGAAATAATTTTCAACATTCGGATCGAACTCGGATTGAAATCTCAAAACTTGAAAGAGGCGTTCCCAAGCTTTAATGGAGAGGGATCGAGTTGGAGAAGATGAGAGAGTGGTTAGACTAGTCAATGGAGTGTAGATAATATATTAAACTCAAAATTTGCACTTTAGTCCCTGAAATTTCCAAAATTTGCAAAAAAGACCCTGATCAAAATCAAGTCGTCTCTTGAACTCTGCAATCTCCGATTAACTCAAATAAACTCATTTAAGATAAAAACGGGGCGTTACAATTCTTCCCCACTAAGAAGAGATTTCGTCCTCGAAATCAACGAGAACCACAACTCATAAGATAGAATAAAGAACTAAAGACAGTAAGAAGAACTCACGTCATCCGAATAACTCCAAAAATTGCTGTCTTATGTCAGATTCTATCTCCCAAGTCGCTTCCTCGACTCCGTGACGGCTCCACTGCACTTTCACCAATGGAATCAACTTGGTTCTGAGTTGCTTTTCTTTTCGATCAAGGATCTGAATCAGTCGTTCAAAATAGCTCAGAGTCTCGTCTAACTCGGCTTCATCAGGCTGAAAGATATGAGAAGGATCTGGATGATACTTTCTCAGCATAGAGACGTGAAAAACGTCGTGAATACCAGATAAAGACGGAGGAAGTTCAAGTCTATAGGCAAGATCGCCTATCTTCTCGAATCTCATACGGACCGATGAATCTCGAAGATAACTTTCCTCTCTTCCCAAATCTAACAGTGCCTCTGAAAGGTGAAATCTTCAGAAAGACTCAGTCTCCCTGATCAAAACTCAGAGGTCTACGCCTGACATTCGCATACTTCGCTTGCCTATCTTGAGCTGACTTCATTCTGGTCTGAATGATCTTAACCTGCTCTGCCATATCTCGAAGCATATCCGGCCCCAAATCTGGTGACTCGGACAAATCATCCCAAAACAGCGGAGATCGGCATTTCTTACCGTACAATGCCTCAAAAGGCGCCATACCGATACTCGCTTGGAAGCTGTTGTTGTAAGAAAACTCGACAAGAGGCAAAGAATCCTACCAACTAGTGCCAAAGTCTAGCACTACCGCTCGCAGCATATCCTCTAACGTCTGAATAGTCCACTCTGACTGTCCATCTGTCTGCGGATGATAAGATGTACTCAGATGCAATCGAGTACCAAGTGCCTCTTGAAGACTGTGCCAGAAGTGCGAAGTGAATCTAGGGTCTCTATCTGAAACGATCGACTTCGGCACCCCATGCAATCTCACAACATTGCTAACATACAACTCAGCCATCTGATCATGACGATACGTCATCCTGTACGGAATAAAACAAGCAGACTTCGTCAATCGGTCGATCACTACCCAAATAGCATCGCATCCTCGAATGGATCGTGGTAGCTTCGTGACAAAATACATAGAAATGTGATCCCATTTCCATTCAGGAACAGATAGACTGTGCAACAGACCTCCTGGTCGCTTCCGCTCTGCTTTCACCTGCTGACAATTCAAACACTGAGATACAAACCTCGCTACGTCGCTCTTTATTCTCTTCCACCAAAACTGAATCTTCAGATCGTTGTGAAAGAGTGGGTGCCCGGTTAGCCAACTTGTGGCTAAGGGATTTTATGACTCTATGTAAAACAATCTTTTGTTTAATATAATTTACACTTTTATAATGGTATTGACTTTATCTTTCTTCATATTGTTATATTATGATATAATATTGTTGTTTTGATAAAGACCTTGAATATACTATAGTGTATGTACGATGTGGTAGCACATGGTAATGGCTATCATGAAACACATCTTATAGTCACTGTATATTCTAAACTGTTCCTAGTCAATTGAGCCGTCCGCAAAAAAAAGAGGGATAAGGATCGCTCGAGATTGAGACTAGCATTTGAGATGCCGAGTACCACGTTTCATTGGTATGAAACATAGAGATGTTCAAAGCATGCAAATGGATATTCATATGATGAATGATCGAACTACCCTATTCGGACTTTCCAAGTGGTTATCACTTATCGAGTGGATAAAGTCCGCGGTTTTGGTTGTACACCATTAGTCCTTATTACTTGAAACATCATTGAGACTCTATATGCTAGTACTGTACTTTGACTCGTTTACCGACTCTATTGGGGTCATCAGGTGTCGGGATTGGGTACAGTTACGACACATATAGGAGTCGATGCTTTGTTGTCAAGGATTCACCACATACTTGCGAGTGTGGATATCCTATGCGATCTGAGGAGATATTAGTGTGACGAATCTCTGGCCAGAGTACATGATGTGTTTTAGGTTAATGGGTTATCCTAGTAACACATGCGATGTCACTAATAGATCTCCAAGATGTTATGAATAGTTATCGAATCTCGAACGACTCTCGATATACCAATGGTTGTTGATTCGATCGGGTTATATGGATGAAGGGACCGTACTGTACGCTAACCAAAATATACTGGTTCTTGCAGGCACTATCAGTAATACCTAGGGAATCATGGGGCGATGTTGCTAGGCGCTCTTACCATGATTCGATGGGTAAGTCGGAAATTGTTGTTTCGAGTCACAAGGAGTTGTGAGCCCACGGCTAGCTGTATTCCTGAACCATTGAGGGTTACACAAATAATGGATTACTAAAACCCCGTAGAGATAGTTAAATTTAAAGAGTTAAATTTAATGAAAGAGAAGTTGGACTTCTTAACTAAAGGGAGTGAGATTTCCTAAAATGACATAAGGATGGGCATTTTTGGAAATCACTGAATTCGGATTCAGAAAAATTATCTTGACTCTAAAAGATGCAGAAATGGTTTCTGTGCACATTGGTGAAATCAGTTTATCAATCGGAGTCACGATGAATTTTATATTAATTTCTATAACAACGGGCTTGGCTTGTTGGGCTTAAGTTATGGATTGCGGGCTTTAAGGAGTTAGAGTCCTGATACAATTATAACTAGAAATTATCTATAAATAGAGGTGTTGGGTTCGAAAATCAAACACATTGTGTCTTATAATTTTCGAAATTACACTCTAAATATTTGAAGGGGATTTTTGAAATCCTCTGTCCCTTTCGGAGAAAATTCGGCTTGTGATTTTTATGAAAAATTACAATCTGAATTAACAGATCATATCTGTTTATTCTCTACGCAAACTTCTGATTGATTTCTAGTGCAGTCAATCAGAGGGTTTTGTTTTCTATTCGTGGACCTGATTGAAGAAACGTTCGTTCATCAGTTCCGGGGATATACAACAAGAGCAGATTAAATTCTGTTGGTGTCCATAATCTCGCTTCGAGATTTTAAGGTAAAATATTTAATTGTGATTATTTATTTTACTTACACAATTTAATCGTAAAAGTTTTAATACCCAGATATGGAATCGTTCCATATTAATAAAATAAATTTTTAAACTTCCGCTGCACCGGGTATCAATTCTAATTGATCTGAACACAGTTTTTCAACAGTGGTATCAGAGCCAGGTTGCTCAGATCAAACGATTAAATTAATCGATTGTACAAAATTTTTAAGCCTCGTTTTTGAAACAAAACAAATTTTTAAAAAAATCAAAATTTTGACGAGCAAAACACGGGCAGCGATCGGATCGCGGCCCAGCGCAGCGCTGGGCGCTGCGCAGGGCAGCGCACGGCGCTGCCCGGGATTGTCCCGGACAGCCCGGAAAATTAAAATTTTAATTTTTTAAAAATTTTGAATTTTTGAAATTCTTGTGTTTGATCCGATCGAAAATTGTTTTTGATTAGATCACGAGGCATCGGATCGAATTGTTCGAGTCCGAAATTTTTAAATTTGATTTTTGGATAAATTTGAATTTTTGGAAAATTTATAAATTTTATCCGTTAAATTAAATTTTATAAAATTAATTATTTTGGTACAATTGATGATAAGATATGATCTTATGGATGGATAAGATAAAATATGATTTTATCTTTTAAATTATGATGTCATTGCATGTTTATCCAATTATTTAATTATTGAATTAATTAATGGATAAAGAATGATCGATTGCCATGACCAATGTTTTAGGTGTATGTTAGGTGATTTACATTTGTCTTATTGTTGTTGGTGTTTATTAATGGGCTTGGTTTATAGCCTAATATGATTGTCATATGTAATAAAAGTGGGCCTGGTTTATGGCCCGTTCCCACTCCTAAAAATGTATCCCATATTTGTCATCGAAATTTATTGTAAATTTATTAGACTTAGTGGGAAACAAAGATTTGAAGAAATGGTGGGCCCAGCAGACAATGAAGACCGAAGAAATGTAAATTGGAACCACAATGTAATAGGATTGCATTGCATACTTGCATAACACCTAGGATTGGATTTAGACTCATGATTGGCAACCACGGATCGAATAGTTAATGGGATCGATCATCCTTTAATAATATATGATATTATTGATGTATGCATGTTTAGACTAAATTGTATGAATCCCGCAAGCATACATATATTTGCATGATGAGACAAATTTTCAAAAATAAAATCCCTCATTTTAAATATGATTTAAAATTGATATCAAGATAAACAAAAGGGAATTTTAAATATTGTTTAAATATTCCTACCTTCCATCAACGATCAATGTATGTGATACTATCCGCGGATACGGTCCGGCTCATATTATTGGGGGGGGGGGGGGGGGGGGGCCGTTCGTCGGAAAGCTGTACATTGGATCGACACATGTTGTAAGTTGGGTGGAACTCTCATGGGATTGGCTCATATTATTGGGGATCCACATGGCGACCGTCCATCACAACTTAATATTAATGGGTAATCTTGACATGTCACAATAAACGGCGTCATATTATTGGGCCCTTATTGGACATGAGGTAAAAACATGGAGGTTGCTTTGGAAGCAATTGGGCTCTACCTTTTGAAAATTATGGTTGGATGATATTATTCGGGACCATAGTTTGTCAATTGGACTCCATGTTCCCACTAAAGAAAATGTTTCTCGTTTTCACTAGAGGGTAGTGAAATCGTCAAAATAGTGGGAGTGTAATTCATAAAATGAAATTTGCCATATTTTATGTCTTAGTAAATTAATTAAACAAATCACTGATTATTGTCTGTTTCCTTTTCAGTATTTCATTACTATGAATTCGCGTAATCCACTACTCTCAATTCTCGATCAAAACAAGTTGACTGGCACTAACTATACGAAATGGTTCCGTAAGTTAAAAATCATTCTAAATTCGGAGAAGGCTTTCTACGTGTTAGAGAAGCGTCCTCCGAAGGAAGCCCCGGCTAACACTAGTCCGGAAGAGTTGAAAAAGCTTGACGATTGGTGGGACCATGATGTCAAGGCAAACAGTTATATGCTAGCATCAATGTCTGATGAACTTCAGAGGCGATTTGAGGATGCGGTGAATGCTGCTGACATTCACAGCGCACTCAAGGAACTTTTTGGAGCTCAGTCAAGGGCCGAGAAATTTGCGACTGTCAAAGAGCTCATGACATGTCGCATGCGAGATGGGACTTCGGTCCGTGAGCATGGGGTACACATGATTGGGCTCATTGAAAAGTTGGTAAAACTCGAACTGACATTAGAGCATGAACTCAATGTGGACTTGTTGCTTCTTTCACTTCCTTCATCGTTTGACGGCTTTGTGATGAACTTCAATATGAACAAGATAGAGGCCACCCTTGAAGAGATGGTCAATATGCTTGTGACTTATGAAGCCACACTAAATAAGGATAAATCGGTACTCTTGGTTGGCTCCTTTTCTAACTCTAAGAAAGGACCAAGTGGAAAGGGTAAGAAACATTCTTCCCCGCCCAAGAAGATTGTACCAAATAAGAAGGGAAAGGCTAAGGCTTCAATTGGAATAAAAGATGAAAACGTTTGCCATTACTGCAAGAAATCCGGTCATTGGAAACGTAACTGCAAGGAATACCTCGAACAGTTGCGAACTGCAAAGGGTATGTTTTACATTGAAATAAATGTTTCGCTTAATACTTCTTCTTGGGTATTGGATACCGGATGTGGATCTCACATTTGCAATGATTTGCAGGTGATGACAAGAATTCGTAAGCTAAGGATGGGTGAGACCCAGCTAAGGCTCGGGAATGGTTCTAGAGTCAAAGCCAAAGCTATAGGAGACATTTATTTAGTTTTGCAGAACAATTTTAAGTTATTTTTGAGAGATGTTTTATATGTTCCGGATTTGGTCAAAAACATTATATCTATTTCTATGCTTGATAGAGATGGTTTTTCTTGCAATTTTGTAAATGGAATTTGCAATATTTACAAGAATGAATGTTTGATTGAAAATGGACAACTTGAAAACGATCTATATAGCTTAAAATTAAAAGACGTTCCAATTAATTATGTTGATAAACCGGTAACAACAATTAAAAGGAAGGACGATAGTCAAAACCCGGCAAACCTTTGGCATGCTAGGCTAGGTCATATTTCCTCAAGGAGGATGAACAAGCTAGTGGGAGAGGGCATGTTTGATACGTCTGATATTAACTCTCTACCTACTTGTGAGTCCTGCCTAAAGAGAAAAATGACTAAATCTCCTTTCAAAGGAAAACCTGAGCGTAGTCAAAATCTGTTGGATTTGATACATACAGATGTTTGCGGTCCATTTAGGATTGGTACTAAATGTGGCAACACCTACTTCATTACCTTTACTGATGATCATTCTAGGTATGGGTATTTATATTTAATGAAATATAAGTCTGAAGCATTTGAAAAGTTCAAAGAATTCAAGGCTAAAGTAGAAAACAAACTAGGTAAAAGTATTAAGGCACTTCGATCGGATCGAGGTGGAGAATACTTAAGTACCGAGTTTTTGGACTATCTAAAAGAGAATGAGATTCTCTCTCAGTGGACTCCTCCTATGACACCTCAGCTTAATGGTGTTTCGGAGCGTCGCAATCGAACTTTGTTGGACATGGTTCGATCCATGATGAGCTTCACTGAGCTCCCACCTTCGTTTTGGGGCTACGCACTTGAAACGGTGGTATTGTTGTTAAAAAACGTCCACACTAAAGCAGTAAATAAAACACCATATGAGTTATGGAATGGCAAAGCTCCTAAGTATTCGTACTTGAGGATTTGGGGATGTCCTGCTTACGTGAAGCAAACAGTGGGAGATAAATTGGATAGTCGATCCACTTTATGTTATTTTGTAGGGTATCCGAAGAATTCAATCGGATATTATTTCTATCATCCTGCTGAAACAAAAGTTTTTGTTTCAAGGAATGCCACCTTCTTGGAGAAGGAGTTCTTATTGGATAAGAAAGGCAAGATGATGGAACTCGAAGAAATTCGAGAAGAATTACAAAATAGCGATCCTACACCTCAAGAATCATCACAAGACACGCCTATTACTAGGAGATCCGAGAGGACTTCTAGGCCTCCTATTAGATATGGTCTTCTTCTTGAAGGGGATCAAAGTGAACCCATCATTGGATGTGATCCAAGAAACTTCAAGGAAGCAATTTCTGATGCGGATTCGAATTTATGGCTTGAAGCTATGCAATCGGAAATAGATTCGATGCATTCTAACCAAGTTTGGTCTTTAGTTGATCCTCCCGATGGAATTGTTCCAATTGGGTGCAAATGGATCTACAAGAGAAAGCTTGGGCCTGATGGAAAGGTATTGACCTACAAGGCACGATTGGTGGCAAAAGGTTATACTCAAAGACAAGGAGTTGACTATGATGAAACCTTTTCGCCAGTCGCAATGTTCAAGTCCATAAGAATCCTTATTGCCATAGCAGCATGGTATGACTATGAGATATGGCAAATGGATGTAAAGACTGCATTTCTTAATGGAAACATTAAGGAAGAGATCTATATGACGCAGCCTGAGGGATACACATCCATGGGAAGCGAGCATAAGGTATGCAAGCTTCAGAGATCAATCTATGGTCTCAAACAAGCATCAAGAAGTTGGAACTAGAAATTTGATGAAACAATAAAGGATTTTGGTTTCATCAAAAACCCGAAGGAACCATGCGTGTACAAGAAAGTAGTTAAGGATGCGGTAACATTCTTAGTACTTTATGTTGATGACATTCTACTCATGGGAAATGACGTAGGGATGTTGCAGTCAACAAAGATATGGTTATCAAGTAGATTCTCGATGAAGGATTTGAGTGAGGCCTCCTATATTCTTGGGATACAGATCTATAGAGATAGATCTAAGAGAATGATAGGACTTACTCAATCAACCTACATCGAAACCATATTGAAAAGGTTTTCAATGGATGGGTCCAAGAGAGGACATCTACCTATGTGTCATGGAGTTTCTTTATCCAAGTCTATGTGTCCCAAGACTGAAGAAGAGATAGAGAAGATGACACACATACCATATGCATCAGTCATTGATAGAATCATGTATGGGATGATATCTACCAGACCGGATGTGGCCTATGCTCTGAGCGTCACGAGCAGATATCAAGCCAATCCCGATCAAATGCATTGGAAAGCCGTGAAGGATATTCTTAAGTACTTGCGAAGGACTAAGAATGTGTTCATGGTTTATGGAGGAAGAGAATTGAAGTTGGAAGGCTACACCGACTCTAGCTTTCAATGTGACGTGGATGACTCGAAATCAACCTCTGGATTTGTATTCGTGCTCAATGGCGGTGCTGTCTCTTGAAAGAGTTCCAAGCAAGACGCCACAGCGGATTCCACCACTGAGGCAGAATACATTGCAGCATCAGCTGCTGCTAAAGAGGCGGTTTGGATAAGGAAATTCATCCAAGAGTTGGGTGTAATTCCTGAAGTTGTTGGTCCAGTCCCGGTGTACTGTGACAACACGGGTGCCGTTGCTCAGGCAAAGGAGCCAAGGTCTCATCAGAAGTCCAAAAACGTACTGAGAAAATACCACATCATCCGGGAGATTGTGGAAAGAGGAGACATCAGTGTAGAGAGAGTGGCCTCTACAGACAATATCGCTGATCCGCTTACTAAGCCCTTGCCAGGACTATTGTTTGACAAACATCGCGAAGCAATGGGATTACGTAGTATGACTAGTTGGCTTTAGGGCAAGTGGGAGATTGAAAGAGTGGGTGCCCGGTTAGCCAACTTGTGGCTAAGGGCTTTTATGACTCTATGTAAAACAATCTTTTGTTTAATATAATTTACACTTTTATAATGGTATTGACTTTATCTTTCTTCATATTGTTATATTATGATATAATATTGTTGTTTTGATAAAGACCTTGAATATACTATAGTGTATGTATGATGTGGTAGCACATGGGGATGGCTATCATGAAACACATCTTATGGTCACTGTATATTCTAAACTGTTCCTAGTCAATTGAGCCGTCCGCAAAAAAAAGAGGGATAAGGATCGCTCGAGATTGAGACTAGCATTTGCGATGCCGAGTACCACGTTTCATTGGTATGGAACATAGAGATGTTCAAAGCATGCAAATGGATATTCATATGATGAATGATCGAACTACCCTATTCGAACTTTTCAAGTGGTTATCACTTATCGAGTGGATAAAGTCTGCGGTTTTGGTTGTACACCATTAGTCCTTATTACTTGAAACATCATTGAGACTCTATATGCTAGTACTGTACTTTGACTCATTTACCGACTCTATTGGGGTCATCAGGTGTCGAGATTGGGTACAGTTACGACACATATAGGAGTCGATGCTTTATTGTCAAGGATTCACCACATACTTGCGAGTGTGGATATCCTATGCGATCTGAGGAGATATTAGTGTGACGAATCTCTGGCCAGAGTACATGATGTGTTTTAGGTTAATGGGTTATCCTAGTAACACATGCGATGTCACTAATAGATCTCCAAGATGTTATGCTTAGTTATCGAATCTCAAACGACTCTCGATATACCAATGGTTGTTGATTCGATCGGGATATATGGATGAAGGGACCGTACTGTACGCTAACCAAAATATACTGGTTCTTGCAGGCACTATCAGTAATACCTAGGGAATCATGGGGCGATATTTCTAGGCGCTCTTACCATTATTCGATGGGTAAGTCGGAAATTATTGTTCCGAGTCACAAGGAGTTGTGAGCCCACGGATAGCTGTATTCCTGAACCATTGAGGGTTACACAAGTAATGGATTACTAAAACCCCGTAGAGATAGTTAAATTTAAAGAGTTAAATTTAATGAAAGAGAAGTTGGACTTCTTAACTAAAGGGAGTGAGATTTCCTAAAATGACATAGGGATGGGCATTTTTGGAAATCACTGAATTCGGATTCAGAAAAATTATCTTGATTCTAAAAGATGCAGAAATGGTTTTTGTGCACATTGGTGAAATCAGTTTATCAATCGGAGTCACGATGAATTTTATATTAATTTCTATAACAACGAGCTTGGCTTGTTGGGCTTAAGTTATGGATTGTGGGCTTTAAGGAGTTAGAGTCCTGATACAATTATAACTAGAAATTATCTATAAATAGAGGTGTTGGGTTCGAAAATCAAACACATTGTGTCTTATAATTTTCGAAATTACACTCTAAATATTTGAAGGGGATTTTCGAAATCCTCTGTCCCTTTCGGAGAAAATTCGGCTTGTGATTTTTATGAAAAATTACAATCTGAATTAACAGATCATATCTATTTATTCTCTACGCAAACTTCTGATTGATTTCTAGTGCAGTCAATCAGAGGGTTTTGTTTTCTATTCGTGGACCTGATTGAAGAAACGTTCGTTCATCAGTTCCGGGGATATACAACAAGAGCAGATTAAATTCTGTTGGTGTCCATAATCTCGCTTCGAGATTTTAAGGTAAAATATTTAATTGTGATTATTTATTTTACTTACACAATTTAATCGTAAAAGTTTTGATACCCAGATATGGAATCGTTCCATATTAATAAAATAAATTTTTAAACTTCCGCTGCACCGGGTATCAATTCTAATTGATCTGAACACAGTTTTCCAACACGTTGTACATCTTACGACCTCCAGGATGAATACTAAACCGACTGCAATGAGCCTCTCGAAGAATACGCTGTCTCAACTCTGAAATATCAGGCACAACAACACGGTTATTCACAAACAAAACATCATCTCTAACCTAGAATTCAGACTGATGTCCCGATCTAACTTTCTCTACTGAAATCTGAATGCTCGGCTCAGACTTCTGTGCTTCTCTGATTGCAACAAACAACTCTGGCTCGGCTTGAATAGCAAACACTCTGATAGCCTCCCTATCTGTTTCAAACTCTAAACCAGAAGTGCAACAATCATCGATCATCTGAGAAACACCAATAGTAGAAAGAGATAAAGAACATAGCTTTCGGCTCAAGGCATCTGCAACTGCATTCGACTTTTTCGGATAATACTTGATTTCGCAGTCGAAATCCTTCAACAAGTCCAGCCATCTTCTCTGTCTCATATTCAGCTCTGCCTGTGAAAACAAGTACTTAAGACTCTTATGATCAGAAAAGATCTCAAAAGACTCACCATAAAGATAGTGACGCCAGATCTTTAGAGCAAATACAATCGCAGCTAGTTCTAGATCATGAACCGGATAGCGAGTCTCGTGCGGTTTCAGCTACCTCGATGCATACGTTATCACATGTTTATGCTGCATAAGAACACAACCCAAGCCTCGGTTAGAAGCATCACAATAGACTATGAAACCCTCAGTACCCTTCGGAATAGAAAGAATTGGAGCACTGGTCAGTCTCCTCTTCAGATCAACAAAGCTAGCCTCACAATCTGGAGTCCAAACAAAAGGCGCGTTCTTCTGAGTCAGTTGGATAATTGGCTTGGCAATAGACGAGAAACCCTCGATGAAATGAAGGTAATAACCAGCTAAACCCATGAAGCTTCGGATATCCGGCACTGAAGTAGGTCTAGGCCAATTCATAACTGCTTCAATCTTGCTGGGATCGACAGAAATCCCATCTTCAGAAATAATATGACCGAGAAAGACAACTCGATCTAACCAGAATTCACACTTAGACAGCTTGGCAAACAACTGCTAAACTCGCAAAATCTGCAATACGGTTCTCAAGTGCTCTGCATGGTCAGTACGGTTCTTCGAGTAGATAAGAATATCATCGATAAAGATAATGACGAACTCATCTAAATAACGCTGAAAGATACGGTTCATCAAACCCATAAAAACCGCTGGAGCGTTAGTCAAACCGAACGGCATGACTATAAACTCGAAATGACCATACCTCATTCTGAATGCGGTCTTAGGAACGTCTTCCTCTCGCACTCTCAACTGGTGATAACCTGACCTCAGATCAATCTTAGAGTAGACAGAAGAACCCTGCAGTTGATCAAAAAGGTCATCTATTCGGGGTAAAGGATACATGTTCTTAACTGTAGCCTGATTCAATTGGCGGTAGTCGATACAGAGCCACATAGAACCATCCTTCTTCCGAACAAAAAGCACAGGAGCACCCCAAGGCGATACACTAGGTTTGATGTATCCCTTGGCAATCAAATCCTCAAGCTGCTCCTTCAACTCTCTCAATTCAATAAGTGACATACGATAAGGAGCTTTTGAAATAGGTTGAGTACCTGGCACTAAGTCAATACTGAATTCGATTTCTCGAATAGGTGGCAAACCAGGAACATCTTCCGGGAACACATCAGCAAATTCTCTAACCACCGGTAAATCTACCAAAGCTGGGCTAGATTTCAGTACATCAACTGAATACACCAAAAATCCTTCTGCACCTTTCTGTAGCAAACGAGTCATAGATAACACTGAAATCAAAGGAATTCTAGATCGAGAACCCTTACCAAAGAATTTCCACTCGTCTGCCATTTCAGGTCTGAACCTGACAACTTTCAGAAAACAATCGACGGTTGCCCTGTACTTGGTTAAAGCATCTATACCGACAATACAATCAAAATCTGACAGTCTAAGTACAATACAGTCGAATTCTAACATATTTCCTTCAAAACACAGTTCACAGTTCCTGACTAATCTGACAGAAACAATTCCTCCACCCAAAGGTGAAGTAACAGCTACTACTGTAGGCAACAACTCAGTAGGCAAAGCATGCAATAACACAAATTTCTCAGAGATAAAGGAATGGAAAGCACCTGTATCTATCAAAACATGAGCAGAATGACCAAAAATTGAACAGTTACCTGCTATAACATCATCAGGTGCTGCCTGAGCCTGATCCTCTATCAAGGCGAAAACTCGTGCCTGCTATCTTGGGGGCTGGTTTGCAGTAGGGTTACCTCCCTGTCTGTTCTGCTGCTGGGGTTGGAAAGAGTGAACTGCAGAAGACTATCTCTCAGGCTGAGCTGTAGGTCGAGATGAACTCCCACTCTGAGCTCGATCTCTAAAACGCTGAGGGCACACCTTAGAGAAGTGTCCCGGTTGCTGACAGGTGTTACAATTATCGAAGACTCCCACACACTGATCCGGTGAGTGTCTTCCCCCACACTTGCTGTAGTACAAGGATGATGATCCAGAACTCTATCCTGAATCGAATTGCTTCGAACCACTGGAACTAGAAGAACTGTTCCCCTGCCTCTTAAACTGTTTCCCTCTTGCCTTAAACTGATCCCTTCTGTTTCCCCCACTGCTTCCACCTTCATACCTCTGCTGCTGGTTCTGATGCTGAGGTGGCTGATTCTGATATTGAGATGGTTGATTCTGATACTGCCTCTGCTGCTGAGGTGCCACTTGATTACCTCTTTGCCTCCACCAGCCTGCTTCTGCTCCCTTTGCGTGATTCATGGCATCCGCAAAGTTGTTAGGCCTGTTGGTGTTCACCAACGTGAAGACATCGGGGTTCAAACCATTGATAAACTGATCGGCCTTTGCTTCCTCATCTCCGGCAATTAGCGGTGCAAAACGCAACAGACTATCAAACTTGGCTACGTACTCTTCGATGTTCAGATTCCCTTGCCTCAGATTGGCAAACTCTGCTCCCTTATCTTTGCGATACGAGATAGTGAAAAATCGCTTATAAAATTCAGATTTAAAAAGAGTCCAAGTAACTTCCGTACCTCTACTCTCCATTGCTTTCTTTGTCATGATCCACCAGCTCTTAGCAACCCCACGTAGCTGATGAATGACTAACCTGATTCTGCGGTCATCTGTGTAATCAATGGAATCGAACAGCTGATCAATATCATCCAACCAACTCTCACAGTCAACTGGATTTTCTGAACCCAACAACAACGGCGGATTGAACGACTGAAACCTCTTCAGCAAGGTTTCCATAGGCGTCGCTGTAGCATCCAACTCAACCGTTTAAGTACTAGCTTGCTCAGTTGTAGGGATAACTGGCGGTATGTTTCTGTTTATCACTCGACAAGGACCCATCTGATAATCAAAGGTTAGGACACGAGATATCTCAATCGCTACAATCAGTGCCCTTACAACCGCTTGGAATACCGGATACCAGTCGATAACAGAAACAATTATATCTCAAGTAGATCATGCTTTATAAATTAAATCACATAACCATGTAATTCAATAATTCTCAATAATAAAGCATGCTCGCATGGAATTAAGTACACCGTTAAATAATTCAACACAAGCGAGGAGCCAATACATGCAGACTCGATCTACCCCGCTCACTCTAGTTCGACCAAGAATCTTAACGCTCTGATACCACTTAATGTCAGACCTCGGTTCTAAACATCAATTAAAGGAGTAATTAAAAATAAGCAAGCATTAAAAGCCAACACATTTTTTTTTCTAACAGGGCCCGCGCGGCCGCGCCTCATCAGGCGCGGCCGCGCACGGTGCCCTGGCTCATGCGCGGCCAAGCCCTTCCGAGGCGCGACCGCGCATGACGCCCTGCCCGGGAAGGGGCGCAGGCACGCAGGCGCGCGCTAGGATGCGCGGGCGCGCCTCCCTGGCTGCTCCGGTGCTAGAAATTGCCAAAATCAAGAACATCAAGCCCTACAATATTTCAAAAACATAAACATGCGTTACAAACTTGATTCCTAAAATTAAAACATGAGTTCTGGAGTTCAACAACCAAACCAAAGTCGGGAACATGCAACAACAATATAACGATGAAGTTCGATAGCTAGACATGTTCTAACATAAATATATTGACATGTTGAAATCGACTTCTAAACCGAGTCTCACTTCTACATCTTTCCCTCGAAGCTAACCATGCCTCTTTTGACTTGTTCCTGACCCACCTGTTGCCAAGTACACATACAAAACAAAGCAACAGCCGGATAACCGGTGAGAATGATAATCCCAGTAAAAGCAACATATCAAGCAATACAACAATAAACATGCTTTCAAGACAACAACGTAATCAATAACAATGAAATGAAATTCATGTCTTTAAACCGGGATATCAAATCTGATAAACGAGGGATTGCTGTTGTGCTTTTGGGATCCCGAGGATGAGATCACGTGACGACTCATCTACTCTCCCAATTGAGGTGGTGCCACGTATCCCACTCCTCTAGACTTTGAGAAACTATAATGAGTATGCTAGCACTAGGCGAAATGTAGTGACCCTTACCCAGATCACCTACTAACAGAACTTAGGCATGCAATTAACTTAATTAAACAGATATCAGAATAAAACTGCGGAAACCATAAACATTAAACAATCCCAAGCAAAGGAATCTGTAATTTATCCAAATAATATACAACCAAATCGAATAGCTGTATCAACCTCAAAACAACAGAAATAAAACTTATACGAAGCTCCAGCTGGTCAACCACTTACTAGCCCCTCTTGGATCCACCCGCCTCGTCCAATCGCAAACCTGCCCCATGGAATAGGGTGCCCAGAAACACAGAGTACGAGACGTGAGCATAAGACGCTCAGTATGAGAGTATGAGTATACATGCATGCAAAGTGAACTCCCTATAAACTCGAGGTCAAGGATCAGATAACAGAGATAGACCGGGCCCTGGTATGTAGCACGTTGTGCCGTCGCTTCAGGAGGTGGCTCCCATACCATAATACAAGTGGATATGCCGGACCCAAATCGATGGAAGTCCAACCACTAACAGGATAGGGAAAAACCCTACTAACAGACATCTCAAAGGAGATAGATCAGTATGCAAATGAATGCAGCATAAATTAATGACATATAAACCATGCAGTCACATAATACATGCATACTCAGTCAGGATATCTCGAACAGTACTTTCGTACCTCAAAACAGTGCAAGCTCTACCAACTCTAGGTCCACGCCTATAGTCTGCTCTACACTGCCAAATGATACTACTATCATTAAAGTGCTCTAAAAGCCTTAACTAAGCTATTGCATACTCCTAAATATTTATAGGAAGCAAAAGCTATACCTTCGTCCGTCGTTAGCCCTTTGATGTCGATGCCTCCAGAATTTGGGCACAACTCTGCTACGACTATCGAACGCCTCGATGACTCCCGGGTCAAGCCTAGGAAGGCTAGAACAACTCGAATGCGACTAGAGTAGAGAGGAAATCCGAAATTGGCAATTGAAAATGAATTCTCGGCCTTCTATTTATAGACAACGATCGGAGCTTCCGATCCTCGATCGGAATGTCCGAACCTCAATCGGAACGTCCGATCCTGCCATCGGAGCTTCCGAAGATCCTGATCTGCCACGTGTCAAAATATCAATTGTTGACTTCGGATAGGGGTGATCGGAGCTTTCGATCTTGCCACACGTCATGCCTGACGTAATACCATCGGAGCTTCTGATCCTGTTCGGAACTTCCGAACCTACCTTCGGAGCTTCCGAACTCTATCCAAGTAATTATGATTAATTCATTAATTACTGATTTTGGTTACGGGCTACTACATTCTCCCCCACTTATGATATTTCGTCCTCGAAATCAGATCTTAAGTATTGAATGTAATACAGAAATCAGAAACATTCTTTATTCAAATCAAACGTTTACAGAGTTTGCAACTGAATACAACTTAAGAATGAAATCAAAACAACTCATGATGGTTTTCACGCATCCTGTCCTCAAGCTCCCAAGTAGCTTCCTCAGTGCCTCGGCGCTGCCACTGAACTAAAACCAAAGGAATGACTTTGTTCCGTAAAACCTTATCCTTATAATCCAGGATACGAATGGGTTTCTGAGCATAGGTCAAATCCTTGTTCACCTGAACCTCAGACCGCCTGCAGAATATGAGATTCATCCGCCACATACCGTCGCAACAGAGATACGTGGAACACGTCGTGAATACTGGATAGATGCGGTGGTAAAGCTAGTCGATAAGCCAAATCGTCAATGCTCTCCAAGATCTCAAACGGACCGATAAACCTGGGAGACAACTTGCCCTTAAGGCCAAATCTGAGAATCTTGCGGAAAGGTGACACTCTCAGAAACACTTTCTCCCCGACATCGAACTGCAATGGCCTACGCTTGGTATTAGCATAGTTGGCCTGACGATCCTGTGCAGTCTTAATCCGTTTCTTGATTTGATCAACAATGTCTATCGCCTGCGGGATAAACTCCGGTCCCTCAGCCTGTCTCTCCCCCACTTCTTCCCAGAAGAGTGGAGTACAACAACGTCACCCGTACAACGCCTCAAAAGGTATCATCCCAATATTAGTATGATAGCTGTTGTTGTATGCGAACTCGATCAATGGCAAATGATCCTGCCAGGCCGAACCAAAATCCATGACGCACGCTCTAAGCATATCCTCCAAAGTACGGATAGTGCGCTCCGACTGACCATCAGTCTCCGGATGATAGGCAGTACTCAAACTGAGAGTAGTACCCATCGCACGCTGAACACTCCCCCAGAATCTAGAAGTAAACCTGGGGTCCCGATCGCTGACAATGCTCACAGGCACTCCATGAAGTCGAACGATCTCTTGAATGTACAACTGAGCCATATGATCCACATTGTACTCCCGGCTATAGGCAATGAAATGCGCTGACTTGGTGAGTCGGTCCACCATAACCCAGATAGCATCACAGTTCCTCGGGGATAACAACAAATGGGTCACAAAGTCCATTGTGATAAACTCCCATTTCCATTCAGGAATAGGCAGACTGTGAAGAAATCCTCCAGGTCGTCGGTGCTCTTCCTTGACCTGTTGACACACCAAACATCTCGAAACAAACTGATAAACACTGCGTTTCATTCCCTTCCACCAGAAACGAGTACGTAGATCCTTGTACATCTTGTTGCTCCCAGGATGAATACTCAACTTAGTGCGATGTGCCTGAGACAAAATCTCCTCTCGCAACTCTTCATCCTGCGGAATCACAAGCCTACCAAACAAACACAGAAAGCCATCTGACTGATAATGAAATCCAGACGAGTTACCCTCGTTAGCTAGACGAGCTAAACGCTGGGTCTTCGAATCAGACATCTGAGCATCTCGGATCCGCGAATACAAAGCTGGCTCAGATAATATTGCAAACATCTGGATACTCTGCATACCTTTCTTATGCTTGAAGGTATAACCTGAAGTACAACAGTCACTAATCGCATTAGGCATCGAACAAGTCTGAAGTGCGGATAGTCGCACCTTGCGACTCAAGGCATCAGCGGTGAGATTAGCAGCTCCCGGATGGTACTTTACCTCGCAATCATAGTCCTTAAGCAAGTCCATCCAATGTCTCTGCCTCATGTTCAACTCCGCCTGAGTGAACAAATACTTGAGACTCTTATGGTCAGTGAAGATCTCAAATTTCTTGCCATACAGATAATGACGCCAGATCTTCAAAGCGAACACAATGGCTGCTAACTCCAAATCATGGACTGGATAGTTGTCCTCATGAAGCTTCAGCTGTCTAGAAGCGTATGCGATCACATGCCCATTCTGAGTCAGGACACAACCTAACTCCTGAACAGAAGCATCCGTGTACACCACATACCCTCCAGATCCTGACGGTAATGCCAACACCGGCGCAGAAGTCAACCGCCGTCGAAGCTCACAGAAATTCTCCTCACACTCGGAGGACCACTCGAAATCAACACCCTTGCAGGTAAGTTGCGTCAAAGGTCGAGCTAACTGAGAGAAGTTCAGAATGAAGCGACGATAATACCCTGCTAGACCCAAAAAACTACGGATCTCAGCAACTGTCATCGAACGCGACCAATTAAGTACCGCTTCAATCTTACTTGGATCAACAGAAATCCCCTCCCTGGATATGATATGGCCAAGAAAGACCACTCTATCCATCCAGAACTCACACTTGCTCAGCTTGGCGTACAACTGCTCATCTCGAAGAGTCTGCAGTACCAACCGCAAGTGAGAAACATGCTCTTCCGTATTACGCGAATACACCAAGATGTCGTCAATGAAGACCATGACAAACTTGTCCAAATACTCCCTGAAGACATGGTTCATCAGATCCATGAATATAGCCGGCGCATTAGTCAAACCAAATGGCATCACTAGGAACTCGTAATGCTTATAGCGAGTATGGAATGCAGTCTTGGCTACGTCCTGATCACGGACTCTCAACTGATGATACCCAGATCTCAAGTCAATCTTGGAGTACACTGACGTGCCCTGCAACTGATCAAACAAGTCATCAATACGAGGCAACGGATACTTGTTCTTCACAGTGACTCGATTCAACTGCCGATAGTCAATGCACAACCGCATCGACCCATCCTTCTTCTTTACAAAGAGAACAGGAGCTCCCCAAGGAGATACACTAGGACGAATATACCCCTTGTCCAAAAGATCCTGTAGCTGATTCTTCAATTCACGCATCTCTGACGGGGCCAGATGATACGGTGCTCGAGAAATAGGAGAAGTACCCGGCATCAACTCTATGCCAAACTCGACTTCTCTAACAGGAGGAAAACCCGGAATCTCATCAGGAAATATATCTGGAAATTCATCCACAACAGGAATGCTCTCTATCCCAATACTCTCAGCGGACAAATCAACTGCATAGATAAGGTAGCCTTCCCCGCCTGACTCTAGAGCTCGACAGGCTCTCAAAGCTGATACTAAAGGCATCGGGGGTCGCGCTCCCTCACCATAGAAAAACCAGCTCTCACTCCCCTCTGGATGAAAGCGTACTAATCTCTGATAGTAGTCCACTGAAGCTCGATAGGTAGTCAACATATCTATTCCCAGAATGCAATCAAAGTCGTCCATCGCCAGGATCATGAGATTCGCTAACAGAATGTTCCCTTCGAACTCTAAAGTGCAACCCATCACTAGATGCTTAGCCAAATCAGATTGGCCCGTCGGAGTAGAAACAGACATCACTACGTCTAGTGCAATGCATGGTAACTTATGCCTCTTAACAAAACGTGCAGAAATGAAGGAATGAGATGCACCAGTGTCAATAAGTACAAGAGCAGGTATACCATAAAGCAGAAATGTACCTGCGATGACTTTCTCATTCTCCTCCACAGCCTGATCATGCCTCAAGGCAAACACCTGGCCAGAAGCTCGTGGCCTCAAATGAGAACTCCCAGCAGGCTGTCCCTGCGACCTCTGCTGAATGGTGGCCTGAGAACCAGATCCTGAATGAGAACCAGAACCGCCTCCCCCAAATAATGGACAATCCCTCTGGATATGACCAGTATCTCCACAACGGAAACAAGCTCCAGAAGCTTTACGGCACTTGTCGGATGGATGGTTCTTTCCACAGTGATCACACTTGTCCTTCTTACCGAAACAGACAACACCTCCAGAACCAGAGGAAGAAGTAGATCTAGACTTCTTAAAATTTTGGGCACGGAGACCCAAAGAACTAGCAGGCCTCGACTGAGGTAAAGACCTGTTCCGCCGAATGCTGTCCTCCTCCTGGTGACAACGGCTCACCAAACTCTCGTAGGACATGTCGTCGCCAACCGCCACACGGTCATGGATCTCAGGGTTAAGGCCCTGAAAGAACAGATTATACTTCATCCCAGAGCTGTCAGCAATCTCGGGGCAATAGGATAGCAGATCAAAGAACTTTTGCTGATACTCATCGATAGACATGGCTCCCTGTCGCAGACTCAGTAGCTCGCCTGCCTTCGACTGGCGGAGTGCAGGAGGAAAATACAGCTTCTGAAAAGCTGCGCGGAACTCGGCCCAGGTGGCCACTCCTCTCGCCGCAACAAAAGGTGCAGAAGTAAACCTCCACCACCTGCGTGCACGTCTATCCATAAGATAACCCAGGGTCTCCATATTCTGCTCCTCGGTGCATTGGAAAGTCTGAAAAGTTATCTCCATGCGGTCTAACCAGTTCTCCGCATCCTCCGGAGACTCACCTCCAACTAAGGGCTTAGGAACCATAGCTAAGAATCAACGCACAGTGAAACGCTCGTCATCATGATGATGATGACGCCGTTCTCGACGATGCTCTCGGTCGGCATCAACCCAACGCCCACCAATACTGCCATGAAAACTCTGGTCATCACGATCTGCCATCTACAAAAATACCTCATGATAAGACTAAATCCCAAGAATACTTTTGCATGCTCTGATACCATAAATGTAGTGACCCTTACCCAGATCACCTACTAACAGAACTTAGGCATGCAATTAACTTAATTAAACAGATATCAGAATAAAACTGCGGAAACCATAAAAATTAAACAATCCCAAGCAAAGGAATCTGTAATTTATCCAAATAATATACAACCAAATCGAATAGCTGTATCAACCTCAAAACAACAGAAATAAAACCTAGACGAAGCTCCAGCTGGTCAACCACTGACTAGCCCCTCTTGGATCCACCCGCCTTGTCCAATTGCAAACCTGCCCCATGGAATAAGGTGCCCAGAAACACAGAGTACGAGACGTGAGCATAAGACGCTCAGTATGACAGTATGATTATACATGCATGCAAAGTGAACTCCCTATAAACTCGAGGTCAAGGATCAGATAACAGAGACAGACCGGGCCCTGGTATGTAGCACGATGTGCCGTCGTTTCAGGAGGTAGCTCCCATACCATAATACAAGTGGATATGCCGAACCCAAATCGATGGAAGTCCAACCACTAACAGGATAGGGAAAAACCCTACTAACAGACATCTCGAAGGAGATATCTCAGTATGCAAATGAATGCAGCATAAATCAATGACATATAAACCATGCAGTCACATAATACATGCATACTCAGTCAGGATATCTCGAACAGTACTTTTGTACCTCAAAACAGTGCAAGCTCTACCAACTCTAGGTCCACGCCTATAGTCTGCTCTACACTGCCAAATGATACTACTATCATTAAAGTACTCTAAAAGCCTTAACTAAACTATTGCATACTCCTAAATATTTATAGGAAGCAAAAGCTATACCTTCGTCCGTCGTTAGCCATTTGATGTCGATGCCTCCAGAACTTGGGCACAACTCTACTATGACTATCGAACGCCTCGACGAATCCCGGGTCATGCCTAGGAAGGCTAGAACAACTCGAATGCGACTAGAGTAGAGAGGAAATCCGAAATTGGCAATTGAAAATGAATTCTCGGCCTTTTATTTATAGACAACGATCGGAGCTTCCGATCCTCGATCGGAACGTTCGAACCTCGATCGAAACATCCGATCCTGCCATCGGAGCTTCCGAAGATCCTGATCTGCCACGTGTCAAAATATCACTTGTTGACTTCGGATAGGGGTGATCGGAGCTTCCGATCCTGATCGGAGCTTCCGATCTTGCCACACGTCATGCCTGACGTAATACCATCGGAGCTTCCGATCCTGCATCGGAGCTTCCGATCCTGTTCGGAACATCCGAACTTACCTTCGGAGCTTCCGAACTCTATCCAAGTAATTATGATTAATTCCTTAATTACTGATTTTGGTTACGGGCTACTACACGAAATGACTACGACCTAGGCCACTCAATTATAGTTCCCAAACGTCTAAACAAAAAGGGCTATTCTGCCCGCTGAAATCAAAGTTGGCTCAAGATGAATGCATAACAGAATATAAAACATAGCCATATAATAAAAGCTCAAGCAAATCAACAAGACACAAGTTCCTCATGCTAGAACAAGTGTAGATGCAAGTATGTGTTTTTAAGGGAAACTCGAGAACCAACTGTCCCGAGTATGCTATCCCGCTATCGATGACTGCTTTTACCTTTCAAGGCAGTAGTTCCAACTTCTGGGAAGCTACAACAAAAGATTGTATCAAAGTCTAACCAATCTAAACAACAACAAGGCTCAAGGTAAATCTCTATACCATTCTTCGTCCAAATCTCTGAAACGAACAAATGTTGTTAACCCTGGGCTTGACAAACTCCAAACGAATCTGTTCAGATACAAATCAAAGATCAATAACCATGATCAACTTACAAGCCAAGTTCAACAACTCAAAAACGGTTCGAAATCCCAAAACTCAAACCGACGGCATAACGGCTAAAAACTGAACAAACCGGAAACGCAGACAGCAGTTCATTACCGATATCAACTCAATTCAATGCTAATACAACAACAACAAGGCAATCCCAACAAATCTCAAAACCCACATTTTTGAAAATGGTTTCCAAAAATCATAACAATTTCGAGCGTCGCTCTATTTCAAAACCGACAGATAATAAACGATCAGAACTCCGCCAAGAACAACATACTAGAATCTAAATCAATTCTAACAACCTCCGAAAAACAAAACATATCCGATCGGAGAAATACTTACGGTATAACGGAGCTCTCACTGCAGTGATCACTAATCTGCCTTTAGAAATAATTTCCAACGGCCGGATCGAACTCGGATTGAAATCTCAAAGCTTGAAAGAGGCGTTCCCAAGCTTTAATGGAGAGGAATCGAGTTGGAGAAGATGAGAGAGTGGTTAGACTAGTCAATGGAGTGTAGATAATATATTAAACTCAAAATTTGCACTTTAGTCCCTGAAATTTCCAAAATTTGCAAAAAGGACCCTGATCAAAATCAAGTCAGCTCTTGAACTCTGCAATCTCCGATTAACTCAAATAAACTCATTTAAGATAAAAACGGAGCGTTACAGAAATCGGAAACATTATTTATTCAAATCAAACGTTTACAGAGTTTGCAACTGAATACAACTTTAAGAATGAAATCAAAACAACTCAAGATGGTCTTCACGCATCCTGTCCTCAAGCTCCCAAGTAGCTTCCTCAGTGCCTCGGCGCTGCCACTGAACTAAAACCAGAGGAATGACTTTGTTCCGCAAAACCTTATCCTTATAATCCAGTATATGAATAGGTTTCTCAACATAGGTCAAATCCTTGCTCACCTGAACCTCAGACCGCTGCAGAATATGAGACTCATCCGCCACATACCGTCGCAACAGAGATACGTGGAACACGTCGTGAATACTGGAAAGATGCGGTGGCAAAGCTAGTCGATAAGCCAAATCGCCAATACTCTCCAAGATCTCAAACGGACCGATAAACCTGGGAGGCAACTTGCCCTTAAGGCCAAATCTGAGAATCCTGCGGAAAGGTGACACTCTCAAAAACACTTTCTCCCCAACATCGAACTGCAAAGGCCTACGCTTGGTGTTAGCATAGCTGGCCTGACGATCCTATGCAGTCTTAATCCGTTTCTTGATCTGATCAACAATGTATACTGCCTGCTGAATAAACTCCGGTCTCTCAGCCTGTCTCTCCCTCACTTCTTCCCAGAAGAGTGGAGTACGACAACGTCGCCCGTACAACGCCTCAAAAGGTGTCATCCCAATACTAGTATGATAGTTGTTGTTGTACGCGAACTCGATCAATGACAAATGATCCTGTCAGGCTGAACCAAAATCCATGACGCACGCTCTAAGCATATCCTCCAAAGTATGGATAGTGCGCTCTGACTGACCATCAGTCTCCGGATGATAGGCAGTACTCAAACTGAGAATAGTACCCATCGCACGCTGAACACTCCCCCAGAATCTAGAATTAAACCTGGGGTCCCGATCGCTGACAATGCTCACAGGCACTCCATGAAGTCGAACGATCTCCTGAATGTACAACCGAGCCATGCGATCCACAAAGTACTCTCAGCTATAGGAAATGAAATGCGCTGACTTGGTGAGTCGGTCTACCACAACCCAGATAGCATCACAGTTCCTCGGGAATACCGGCAAATGGGTCACAAATTCCATCAGGAAATACATCTGGAAATTCATCCACAACCGGAATACTCTCTATCCCAATACTCTCAGCGGACAAATCAACTGCATAGATAAGGTAGCCTTCCCCACCAGACTCTAGAGCTCGACAGGCTCTCAAAGCTGATACCAAAGGCATCGGGGGTCGCGCTCCCTTACCATAGAAAAACCAGCTCTCACTCCCCTCCGGATGAAAGCGTACTAATCTCTGATAGCAGTCCACTGAAGCTAGATAGGTAGTCAACATATCTATTCCCAGAATGCAATCAAGTCGTCCATTGCAAGGACCATGAGATTCGCTAACAGAATGTTCCCCTCGAACTCTAAAGGGCAAACCATCACTAGACGCTTAGCCAAAGCAGATTGGCCCATCGGAGTAGAAACAAACATCACTACGTCTAGTGCAATGCATGGTAACTTATGCCTCTTAACAAAACGTGCAGAAATGAAGGAATGAGATGCACCAGTGTCAATAAGTACAAGAGCAGGTATACCATAAAGCAGAAATGTACCTGCGATGACTTTCTCATTCTCCTCCACTGTCTGATCATGTCTCAGGGAAAACACCTAGCCAGAAGCTCGTGGCCTCAAATGAGAACTCCCAGCAGGATGTCCCTGCGACCTCTGCTGAACGGTGGCCTGAGAACAAGATCCTGAACCAGAACCAGAACCGCCTCCCCCAGATATTGGACAATCCCTCCGGATATGACCAGTCTCTCCACAACGGAAACAATCTCCAGAAGCTCTACGGCACTTGTCGGATGGATGGTTCTTCCCACAGTGATCACACTTTTCCTTTTTTCCGAAACGGACAACACCAGCAGAGTCAGAGGAAGAAGAAGTAGATCCAGACTTCTTGAAAGATTGGGCATGGGGACCCAAAGAACTAGCAGGTCTTGACTGAGAGAAAGACCTGTTCTGTCGAATGCTATCCTCCGCCTGGTGACAACGGCTCACCAAACCCTCGTAGGACATGTCGTCACCAACCGCCACACGGTCATGGATCTCAGGGTTAAGACCCTGAAGGAACAGATTATACTTCATCTCGGAGCTATCGGCAATCTCGGGGCAATAGGATAGCAGATCAAAGAACTTCTGCTGATACTCATCAATAGACATGGCTCCCTATCGCAGACTCAGTAGCTCGCCCGCCTTCGACTGACGGAGTGCAGGAGGAAAATATAGCTTCTGAAAAGCTGTGCGGAACTCGGCCCAGGTGGCCACTCCTCTCGCCGCAACAAAAGGTGCAGAAGTAAACCTCCGCCACCTGCGCGCCCATCCATCCAGAAGATAACCAAGGGTTTCCATCTTCTGCTCCTCGGTGCATTGGAAAGTCTGAAAAGTTGTCTCCATGCGGTCTAACCAGTTCTCCGCATCCTCCGGAGACTCACCTCCAAACAAGGGCTTAGGCCCCATCTTCAAGAATCGACGTACACTGAAACGGTCCTCATCTCGATGACGATGGCGGCGTTCCCGATGAGGCTCCCGGTTGGCATCACCCCAATGCCCACCAATACTGGCATGAGAACTCTGGTCGTCATGATCTGCCATCTACAAAATTAACCTAACGGTTATCTTATGTAGAATCTAAATCCCAAGAATACTTTGCATGCTCTGATACCATAAATGTAGTGACCCTTACCCGGATCACCTACTAAACAGAACTTAGGCATGCAATTAACTTAATCAAAACAGTAATCAGAATTAAGCTGCGGAAACCATAGACATTATACAATCCCAAGTAAAGGAATTTGTAAATACCCAAATATAATACAACCAAATCGAATAGTTGTATCAATCCAATAACCACAGAATAAAACCTAGGCGAAGCTCCAGCTGGCCAACCACTGCCTAGCCCCACTTGGATCTACCCGCCTCGTCCAATCGCAAACCTGCCCCATGGAATAGGGTGTCCAGAAACACAGAGTACGAGACATGAGCATAAAACGCTCAGTACAAGTATGAGTATACATGCATGCAAAGTGAACTCCCTATAACTCGAGGTCGAGGATCAGATACAAAGACAGACTGGGCCCTGGTATGTAGCACGTTGTGCCGTCGGTGCAGGAGGTGGCTCCCATACCAATATACCAGTGGATATGCCGGACCCAAATCAATGGAAGTCCATCCACTAACATGATAGGGTACAACCCTACTAATATACATCTCGAAGGAGATAGCTCAATATGCAGATGAATGCAGCATAAATCAATGACATATAAATCATGCAGTCACATAATACATGCATACTCAGTCAGGATATCTCGAATAGTACTATCGTACCTCAAATCAGTGTAAGCTCTACCAACTCTAGGTCCACACCTATAGTCTGCTCTACACTACCAAATGATACTACTATCATTATAGTGCTCTAAAAGCCTTAACTAAGTTATTGCATACTCCTAAATATTTATAGGAAGCAAAAGCTATACCTTCGTTCGTCGTTAGCCCTTTGATGTCGAGTGCCTCAAAACTAGGCCACAGCTCCGCTACGACGCTTGGATCGCTATGCCACTTCCGGATTCCCCACGAGATGCCTAGAATTCCCTAGATCTGAGTTAGAAGGCTAAGGAATTAAGAGAGAAGAGAGGAATTGGTGCACTCAAATGTGAGCTCGGCACCCCCTATTTATAGACGACGATCGGAACCTCCGTTCCTCGATCGGAACGTCCGATCCCGACATCGGAGCTTCCGATCTCACTTATCTGCCACGTGTCAAAATCTCACTGGTTGACTTCGGATAGAGGTGATCGGAACTTCCGATCCTGCCACACGTCATGCCTGACGTAATTCAATCGGAGCTTCCGATCGCTCCTTCGGAGCTTCCGATCTTGTTCGAAGTTTCCGATCCTGCCTTCGGAGCTTCCGAACCCTTCCCAAGTAATTATGATTAATTCCTTAATCACTGATTTTGGTTACGAGCTACTACACGACCCCATAGGGTTTTCTTTTGCACAATATTACAGATGAAATAGGAGTGACTTACCTATGAGTACACAGAACTCATGCATACTAACCCAATCTTCAAACAGTTCTTCATACATTTTCTGCACATTTTCAAGAGATAGCTCATCATCAACGGCATCCTGCGTCAATTCATCAAGTGATAAATCCATCCTGTCAAAACACAAAAACCAGAATCACACTTAGTATCGTCAAGTGAATGTCTCTGATACCACTTGTTAGAGTTTTGACAGTATGGATTACAGAAATACCATAAATAAATTTCAAAGTTAAGTGTCGTCTTGCAGTGTTGTCAACACTTCAAGAAAACATACTACGCAGCGGAATAATTAAATAAAAATAAATAACACAGATATTGATGCACAAGTAATTAATACTTGTACGGTGCCTCATGACAAAATGATCATTAGAAAAACAAACCAGTTTACAAAAACCAACTAGTGAACATATATGAAAAAACCTACTTTTCTCAACAAATTGAGAAAATAAAGAACATCATAAAAACTAGTAAAAACTAGAATAGAAAAATCAATATGATGTTTAACAAATGTGTCGAAAAACAAAAACCAAGGAACCACTTTCGAATATTCAACACTTCACTCGCGTGATTTTTCAAGTGTCTCCAACACTTTACGATAACACGGTTATTCAGCAAAGATCGACAATAAAGTTTCTTCAAAAAAATCTTGATCAACTCTCATATATATTCTGAACTATTTTCTCTGTGTTGATCTCGCTTCGTTGCACGTTATGATCTCTTATCATGCGCTTAAATAGATCTTCAATATCCTTTTTGGAAATCCTAAATAAAAAATATTTGATAAGATATCTCATCAACAAATCAGTTACGATAAATATCATCAATTTACAATATACATTTGATAAGATAACATATTTGACAAGATAACATATTTGACAAGATAATATATATCATCAAATCTTAAACAAGTCTAAGAAAGACAAAACTCTAATATAATTTAAAGTACGTGATATACACGTTCTTTCGGGAGCGTTCAGCTATAAGAACCAAGATCATTTATGAATTCATACACTTTCTCGATCCCAATCATTTAAGCTATTTCAACAACCAATTATATGGTATAGTTTTCATCATTTAATGTTATTTTTCTTATTTTTTAACCAGTTTATTCCTATTAAATTTATATCATTAACTACTCGTATAATTATTTTATCATGTTAAATCTTTATTAAATAAAGGTAAAATAGGAAATTGTTTTACAAAATTTACTTTTTAAAACATTTTTTTAATTTGTGTAAAAATAAACATAAGCTTAAACTGAAATAGTATATGTTTACATCGACCCTTGGTCAAAATTCCCGGTCATATGTTAGTCACAAGATTTTCATTCATGGTTTACAGTGTTATTCGAGTCACATAAATTGTGTCACGAGTACATTTTTTAAAAAAAAAATAGCGAAAAATACACATAAGTAAAACATGGAGAAGTGGAAGAGATTTAGCAGTAGTTGATAGGAAATGGTAATTTTGGAATAAGTAAATTTGGTGTTCTCAAGGTAGTTATTATAGTGTGATCATGTTTTATATAATAACTAGCATAATCGCACACACGCGTTGCTTGTGTATAAAATCATTTAATATATTTAATATTATATGCTATGTATAAATATTATTTTTTCGATAATATTTAAATTTATTTTTTTATTTATAAAATAATATAAAAATTTATTTATCAATTTATCTTATCTATAATGTTTATTTGAGAAAAATATAGAAATTTAAAATATCAAAATTTCAACAAAAAAACAAGTAAAAATAAAAGTGTAATATTTATATCACATAAGGATAATTTCGACAAATGAACAACAAAAAAACAAATAAAAATAAAAGTGTAATATTTATATCACATAAGGACAATTTCGACAAATGAAAGATGGTGTCTAAGGGAGAGATTCTTTATATATATAAAGAGATATATAATAGTATAGATTATTCTTCTTCAAAATGATGCAAAACAAAAATAAATAAAAAAAGTTGGAATTTCCTTCTTTTTTTTGTAAACGCCCTACATCCCGAGTCCCAAATTGAGACTCATGAGTTTGGCAACTTCAAAAATTATGCATTTATTTTTAAAAAATTTTAAGTATTATTTGATCTATTAATTATTTGAGATATTTTTAATAAAACTAAAAACATTTTTCATGATTAATTTCATAACAAGCCCACTTAAATTTGTAAAAATTCAAATTTTGATCGTGCCACTTCATCACGTTTAACATTTTAAGAACCTCGATTAAAAGCAACTTCCTTTTTCATGAGTTGGTTTTTTTGTCCAAATCTTCGTTTAGAACTTGTAACATAGATACCTCGTGCAGTGCGTTCTATGACTAAATATGCAAACAATTGCAGGGAATGATCGGTCATTTTCTTTAAGAAAAAATAAGTCAAAATTACAGAAGAATACAAGAATAAATAAGATGTTTTCTGAATCCGTATTCAAGTAAGATGTGTGAGGTTGACAAAAACAAAAACAAAAACATGAGAAAAGAAATAGCAATTTGACATAAAGAGGAATATTACAAAACATTGCAAAAAATATGCACACTATAACACAACCAAATCTTATGGAAAAAAATGTACATATAAACTTGAGAATCAAGAACAACTTCACTTTGCAGTTGAATTGATTAAACCTTCGCAGGACTTTTCACTTGTTAGACCACTGGAATTCTATTTCCAGATTTCTTGAAGGCCCGCTTTTGCTTTCAGGCAGCAGAGTGTACTCCCCGGAAACGGCACCTAACATCACTACACGATCGATTTGAATAGTTACCTTTCCGAATGAGCTCTGCAATACATAGCAACGACACAATTAATGCAGCGAAGCAACAATAATTTGTATCGGACGACCCAAAAATTCATTTAAATTTTTTTTTTTCTGACTCGTTTACCTTCCCCATTTTACTTTTGTTCTTGCATGAAATATGAAGCTTCTGGCCTTTAGGAGGGCTTTCAAAGGACCAAGCAAATGTTTCATCCCACTCTGGATTCGGGCCTGTTGATACAACCTGAGAGCAACGACGTTTTTGTTAATTACTGTACACAGACTGGCAGTTCAAATGGCGTGATCCATTTAGCATTTTTTGTGAAGATTCCCAGCCACGTGATTCAACATTCCCAAGGACCAAAACCATATCACTTTGTATAAAGAAATAAAATTTAATGACGACATCATCAAGATTTATTCAATATAAATGGTTATGAACACACAGCATTTGCAACATAGTACCATTATTAGAAACATTTACCACTATCAAACAAAGCTACAAAACAAACTTGGTATGCTTCATAATCTTTTTGACATTGTTTTTCGGATCAATAACCCATTCTTCTGGTTTGGCTTTTAGATGAATGCCGTACTTTTCTACTCATGTAACTGATAGAGAACACAGAGAAAAATGACTTCGCAAATGCATAACTCAAATGCATGTATGTGTAAAAGATTTGTCTTAATAAAAAATGTATTTTTGTGAAGTTTCTAAAGATTGAAAGATCATGTTGAGCAAATTTGTAAATTTATATCAGTGAACTCCATGAGGGGAGCAAATGTGGTGAAGCGAGCAAAAGATGCTGACATGATTTGCAGAACCCTCCACGACCTATACAAGCTATATTTCCTCATTTAAGAATCCGCAGGATCCAACTTTTATATTTGCAAAAGCACTCAGAGGACTAATTTCACGAGCCAAAACAAACGAACATTCTAAAGTGAACAATTTTGAGCAAAAAATGTACAACTCTGTACCTTGGTTTGCCGAGGGGCAGTATTTCCAAGGGTTAGCTTGCAGTATACACTCGGACTCCCAACTGATTGTCTCATATTGTTTCCTCTCTTGATGATTACCGTTAGCGTCCCTGGCAAACACTGCAGTAAAAATTCAGCCTTCTCCTGAAATCGTGGTGGGCCTGATTGTATCAAATACTGTAATAAGGGGATTCCATCTGCAGCAGCAATAGATTGCGCTCTAGACACTTCTGCTGGACATGCTGACCAAGCTTGCCTTAGAAGAAATAGAGCATCTAAGGAAGCTTCTTGAGTAGCTTCTGATCCGGTCTTAAGAGACGCAACCAGATGAGGAATGCTTAATGTTGCAGGTTCCGTGGCTCTCAAACGGGGGAAGTTCCCAAATAGTGCATTCAGTGCCTTGAGATACTCATCATTTACTGCACCAGTGGCCCACAAGTCTTTCTCGATTGCAGCTGCAAGAACAGCAGATTACCAATCCATTGATTCTCGCAAAAATATTAAGCTGTAACTAGACGTAAAACATCACAAACTGCAATCTACCATTCAGAAGCTGAAATACAGTAGCTGAGATATGAAGCAAGGTTCATGATAAAAATTAAAAAGGTTTATCTCAATATCACCTGTGAGAGTTTCAGAAGGGACGAGTTGCAGGTAAAAATTTAAGAATTTCAACAAGACTAGATAAATGACAATAAGAGTTGCTTGTTTTCTAGGGCGTTTGGAAAGCTGAGAATTGAGATATATGTGCCTTACTGCAGGCCTGTTCTGGATTTATGTTTTTGAAAGTCAATGTAGGTAATTTAATTTTGAATAATTAGCAATTCACACACACTTCTTCAAAAAAAAATTCATTTCAATGGAAATACTTGCCTAAAAACTAACTTTCTAATACATACAAATTTTATATTTTGAATTATAAACAATCCATACAAGTTCTAGTGACAAATTTCATTTTAATATACACCTACATTACTTGATAAAGACAATACAAACTTCTAATGCATAAAACAATAGTGTATTCAGAAGAAAATTAACCACAAGTGAATCTTTCAAATATAAGCACCATTAAAAAACAGTATTAGCCAAAATTTCAACTTTCACATTACTTAACATTTCAAATAAACTATTAATATGTTAATTACGCATTTATACTTTTTAATGGTTTTTTTCTATGCAATCGTTATTCCCTTTCATGGTTTTAATACAATTATTGCACATCAATTCAATGTGTTCATCAACTTTAAATTTTAAAATTCCATGATCTTTGAATTATCTTAAAATTCTTCCACCAACTTTGAACAGAACGCAATCAAAATCCCATTGAGGGCTGTTAGATCTGGATCAACTAAACTAATGCTCAACTAATATAAGTATTACAAGCTTTTTAAGTAATAATTCTTTTTAAAAAATGTTATAAAAGATTGATAAATAAAATTTAGGCAAAATTTGACTTCAAAAGGGCAGAGTAAGTGAAACAAACAAAATGAACCCTTAGTCACATAGATGGTGTAAAGAGCGGATGATACCAACGACTATTATTCTCAATCATCTAAAAGAAAATGACAGAATGGAAGGCAAGACATCAAATGCAAAGGCAACATGTTATAAGAAGTAACAAGTAGAAAGAGACTAGCCAGACTAATGTCACTATTATCACCAAAAATCCAGAATTAATCAAGCACAAGAAATGAAGAAATTTTACCTGTTATAGCTCTGACAGTTTCGCTTGAAGCATATTCTTGAATGGTGTTGTTTGAGAAAAGAAGTTTAATAAACAATGCCGCCTGTACTGATGTCTCAGGGTCACTAGAACCAATCAGATCGAGTACAACCTGAACACCACCAGCTTCTGCAACAGCCCTTTTATTTGATCTACTGTACATAACAAGGTTCTGCAAAGCACACATAGCAACTACTTTCATTTCTTCAGTAGGTTGATCCTCCAGTATATTCACTAAGGCTCGGCAAGCTGAAACAGCATCTGCTGTTCGAGCAAGAGCTTCATTCTGGAATAAGTCCCCAAGAGCTAGAGTTGCAAGCAGCCTCGCTTGCTGACCTTGGGTTTGAGGATCCAAAAGGTATTGGGAAAGTGGTAATATTGCAGATTTGGTAACTTTAGATTCCCTGATCTTCACATTGTTCAACAGTACTTCAAGCAGTCTGGCAGCAGTTTCCTCACATTGATGACTGCTGAGAAGGTCAAGAAGCGCCTCAATTGCCCCACTTTCAGCCATTGCCTGCGCACTGGTAGAGTCATCACTCTCCAACACCAAAAGGGCATTCAGTGCACCAATAATTGTGCTCTCCAAGCCTGAACGAAGCAATCTGACCAAAACAGCTACAGGCACTTCTAAATAGAACTCAGAACTGAACTGCAGAATAATGGATAAAACAGACGCAGCAGACTCCCACAAGGCATGGGGTAGAAAGGGATCGACTTGAAGGATGACTTTAGACAGCTCAGCTACACCACCCTCTTTTGCGATTTCATTAGGCCAATGTACGGCAACGCTGACAAGAGCTCTCACAGCTCTTTGTTGCAAAACAGGTACACCAGAACCTAGAATCCGTACCAGAGGACCAATCACCTGCTGTGTTAGAGGATCTCTCTGAAGATGCTCTTCCAAAAGCAGATGGGACAGAAGTTCTGCTGCCAACTGTTGCACCGCTGGTGCAGGAGAGTCAAGTAAAGGTAGTAAAGGTTCTATAGCTTGCTGAGCTGTGAGAGTGTAATCAGCACGACACTCTGGATGCTCTAAGATATTAACAAGAACCTGCAACGCACTATGTTGTCCGTCTGGTCCGAATTCTGTTCTTGTAAGCAACTGGAAGAGGGGCTCAACCACTTTCGATGCTGATGGGCCTTTTGCGATTGTAGCATTATTTGTGAGTATTCTGAGCAGTTCAACAAATGCAGCACAGAGGAAATCTGGAGCTTCAAGAAGTATATCAAGCAAGCTCTCGATGACTCCAGCTTTCATCATTTCCATCTTACTCGCAGGCCTATCTTTTCCTAACTTCACGAGAGCTCTAGATACAGCCTCATGAAGAGAAAAGTTCTGACCATAGAGAAGGCTCACAAGAGGAATAACTGCACCATGTGCAGCAACAAGCTCTGCCAGCTGCTCATCATCTAAGAGTTTATCTAATGCACGGACAACTGACAGGTGAGCAGGACTATACTCAGTAACAAGGAGAGAGACTAAAGGCTCAACACAGCGGGCTGCTGCCACAGTAGATCTTATTCTTGTATTGCAAAAAAGTACACAGCATAACTCAGCAGCATCCCCCTTCAGCTGCATTGAATAATTCGACGAAAGAATCCTGCATAGTACATCAACAGCATTCATCTCAACATCAGCAACTGCAAGGGCTTTTGATGGATTCTCTCTCAGCAGTCTAACCAAAGCCGCAATAGCAGCATGTTGCTCCTTCTCCAAACCTGTATTAAGAATTTCCACCAGAGGTCTAACAGCATGCCTGGCAGAATCTGCGTTCCTTACATGATCAGCAGAAAATAAGTTCTCTAACGCTTTAGCTGCACTGTATCTCGCTGCTCTTCCACCTAAACGCAAAACTGCCACAAGCTGACTGACAGCACCGAATGCAGATTCATGTCTCCTTATTTCAGCTGTGCTAAACAGAATACCAAGTAGATCAGCAGCAGCAGCCTCGTATGTATCCTGTGGTCCAAGAGAAAGATATTTTGTCAACCCTTCCAAAGCCCCCGACTCCACCATAACAATTTGATTAGGAGTACAATCTTTAGCAAGCTGGATTAGAATACCAAGCGCAAGAAACGGTGCTCCTGGGCGGTCTGGAATAGGTTTAAGCAAATCAACAAGGGCTGGTATAGCTTTTCTGGAAGTTGCACCAACCCTGATGTCATCAATTCTAAACAATCTTTCAAGGGCAACTTGGTCTGGATAACGAATCAAAGCAAACTCTTCAGACAATTCTAGGAGATCGTAAATATCAACATCAGCACAACCAAGAAAGGAGATGAGTCCTGCTGCCACCCCTGAATTTGCAATTGATAGAAGAGTTCCCCTGCTACCGTTACAAACAAGACTAGCCACTGCTTGGGCAGCAAAATATCTGTTTGCTGGTTCTTCAGACCTCAACAGATTAGCTAACACTGGAATTGTTTTCATGGTTGCGTTAGACCGTATGACATCTCTATCTTGAAATAAGACTGCTAACAACAAGGCACAAATCCATATGCTGTCATCCTCTTTAAAATCAGCCTGTAAATTTGAGGAAAAATTGATAACAAACATGCCCACAAAGATCAAATCAATATCAAGACTAAAATATCAAGTGGATAAAAAAGGGTAACAAAATATGCATATGAAACTTTTTTATAATTTCATAACACCGAAGCCTAGATTGGCATGCAAGAAACGAATAAGGTGGGAATAGAATTAGCACTGGAACTGAATGAGGATGCCAATAGAATGATGAATACATACCATTTCCTATAGTTGGTATCGTAAGAAATGGTGAGTTAATTGAATACATTTTTCTTACTTAATTTCAAACTTATGATCGGTGACCTAAAATAAATAGTATGAAGGAAAATCAAATAATTTTGATGGCTAAATCAGTCTTCACTAAAAAAAAATTAAACAACTATTATTCAATAAATTTGTTACTAATATTATTAAGTTATTATCATTATTATATTATATGTATTATTTTAGTGATTATCATTATTAGTGATATTTTTAACCATTATTTTTATTGTTATTATTAGATTATTGCAATCACTAAGTGACATAATTATTATTTTACTTTACTTATTATTACTAAATGATTACTTTAGTTGTTATTATTTTAGTCTTATTTCTTTTATTATTATTATTATTATTATTATTATTATTATTATTATCATCATGATTCTTATTTTATTTATTTTTAATTTTATGATTAATATTGATATTTTATTATTGTTATTAAGAAAAACGATAGGTTAAGTTTTATGTAAGTTAAAATAAATACAAGGACAGTGTATGATTTATAATAAATAATAACTAGGTAAACCCAACAAAACTGGGTGAATTCGTATAGCACTTGTTACAAATAAATTCTGGTACATACCTGGGAATACTGTGAAAAGAACTGAGAAATTTTCTCAGTGAGAACTTCAATTGCGCCTGCCTCCATGGTCCTGAGTTTACTTTTATCATCATAACAAGCTAGTATTGAAAGAAGCCACACGGAGATGTTGGAGCCACTAATGACTGAAGTACTTTTCTCTGAATCATCTTTACTTTCTTCTTCAGCAGTTATCCTGGAGATGCTTATGACATCCTTATTGTCTAGATCTCCAACAACAGGAGACTCTGTAGATGCTACCATTTCAACAAGAGAACTGATGAGTGAATCACACAAATTAGATTCATTAAACTCTTCAACTACTCTTTGATGATTCACTTTTGCAGTGCAGACAAGCAGTGCAGCTCCACCAATTTTAACACTTGCAATTGAGGAATCAATTACCCTTCTCACAATGGATGAAATGCATCCTGTGGAACACGCAATTGTGCTCCCAAGGAACAAGGGCTGAGCTCGGCAGAGCCGAGATAAAATTTCGATAGCCTTGTCCTGCAACAATGGAGGGACATCAGCAATACATGCAACTACAGGCGTAATGCTACTTGGGTGTTCAGCAAGAACTGCCCAAGCAGGTTTGATGTGCCCAACAAATCCAGCAGACCTTGAGAGAAAAGCAAGTGCATCTAATGCCTCTGAAGTAGTTACAGACCCAATGTCAGCAGCTTCCAGGAAAGAAACCAATGCAAGAACAGTTCCAGTACGATTTACACACTCAGTCAAATTATCATCAATTTGACGAGATTGGAGAAAGCGAGCAATTGCGGCTGCTGCATGGGTCTTTCCAACATTTGTGCCTTCACATAAAACTCTAGTTGCAGGCAAAATAATTTCTTCCAATATAGCTTTTTCTGAGGCTTCTCTGTCTTTCAAGAGATTTGACAAAGCACACACTGCTTGCTCCGCAACTCGCAACAGTGAAGAGTTAGCATGCACCACCAACAAGGGCAAAGCTTCTCTGGCAGCAGCGGCCACATCACGGTTATCTTTAATTGAGAGAAATATAGCAGCAAGGCAGCGGGAAGATTCCACTAAAACATTTTCTGATTCAGCATTTAAAAGCTTCATTACTGACCAAAGAGTCTTAACTGCAATGCTACTCTGACGCAAGTCTTTCCGGAAATCAAATATTCCAGCAAGGGCCCGTGCAGAATTTGCCCGAGTCTCTTCCCTGGGGGAGCTTAAAATTTTTAGCATTGTCTCAATTGCATCATTTGCTGCACTACCTTCACGCAATATTTCATTAAGAGGGGCCATGGATAGCAAACTTTTTAATGCGTCCAAGACATAAACTTTCGATTCAGGCAAATCACTGGTTAACAACGCACTGAGCTGGCTGATTGTTCCAGTATCTGATTTGTGAATTAAATGATTCAAAGTTTTAGCCGCAATTTCCTTCCCATTAGAACTTCCGTTCTTCAGCAGCCACAATAAAGCTGACACAGCATCAGCACTTTCAACACAAGCACGTATATCCTCGCTATGATTACAGAGGTTTCCCAAGATTGTTGCAGAGTCTTCTTTAGCTTTTGCAGAACCAGTTTCAAGAATTTGAACAAGTGGAGGAATGCCACCAGCAGCTGTAATAGCCCATTTACTTTCATCATTTTCATTGGATAAAAGGCATAGCAATGCAACAGCACACTCTTGCTGCTGCTCTGATGAAAGACCAAGAAGAGATATCAAAAGCTGAATTCCATCACGACCTTGAAGGGCATGCCATAAACTACCTTCATTGTTGCAAAGAATGAGAAGGGATTTTATCAACTCTTCTTGAATGTCATTGGCTGCCATCGTAATCAAACCTACAAGCAGTCTTTTAGCATCCGCATTTAAAAGTTTGCTAGATAGTATTGCATTTCCATATAAACTAGCAAGAGCTTCTATTATACGCTCTTGAATTAAAAATGGTAACTGTGGCTTGAACTGTTGTACCAATATTGTCTCCACCTCCAGGGGATCTGATGCTCTGGTGTATTCTGCTTTGCTGTCATATATCATCAAAGCAGAAGCTAAAGCTCCTAACGTATCAGCTACTTGTGCTGCAGAGGAACATGATTCTAGACTTTGGCCAAGACTTGAGATGACATATGACAAACCGCCAGATATATTAGCAAGTGCACACATCGCATTCTCTTGCAAAGCTTGGGCAAACTCGCCCTGCATGAATTCTTTTGAAGGAGCTATAGTTGCATTAATCAGAACAGGTATACCGTTGGCATTGGCAACCTCCCGTTTAGCTTCTTTGCACTGAGCTGATAGAGATTTCAGAGCAGCTGCAGCTTCTGCTCGTACAGAAGCTTCATTGCCAGGTCCAAGTAGTTTTAAGAGGAGTTTGGTGGCCTCAGCAGCAATTACTTTAGAACAGACAGATGCATCCTCCATCATCATACACGCCAATAGAAAGCATACATTTGCTTGGGTACTTGATTGGCCTGTTGTAAGCAATTTCACTAGGACATCAACTCCTCCAGATCGAATTGTAGCAGGCCAAAATCCCTCAGTACTGCTACAAAGATTCCGCAAAGCTCCCGTTAGTAAATCATCAACCACATTACCAGCCTTGAGCCCCTTTTCTAACTGCCCCCACAATACAGGGACAACTCCTTCTGTTGAAAATATTTTTGAGCCAACATGATCCTTGGCATCACCTTGAGAAACAGCATATATTGTCTTTGCCGCTGCAATTTGGCCTTCTGCGGAGTTTGACTTGAGAAGACCAAGCAATGGTGGAATGCAACCTCCAAGTAATACTTTGACCCTTAATTCATTCTCTTGGCACAGAGAACCTAAGACAGTAGCTGCCTGTATCTTTATCTCAAGTGATCCAGACCGAAGTAGAGAGACAAGTACTGGAACAGCTTGAGAATGAGATCCCACAGCACTAAATGCATTTTCTCGCGTAGTTATAAGCTCAAGTAACTGCCCCAAGGAATCCTCTTTTTCTTGTGGCGATGAGGACTTCTGGCGCAATTGCTCAATGCATTGTGCAACGGTTGCTAATGTCCCATCTGAATCATCCATGCTACTCCTATCCCTGCGGATAAACAGGATTGTGGAGCATTATCATTACGATTAGATTTAACCAGACAAAAATCCACCTAGTAATATCGTACAGAAACATGAACAAAAATTTCATAGTTGAGTAGGACAGATGATGATACTAATTTTTTTTCCGAAGTGATACTTTGTGTGTAATACCGCGCTCACACATGCAATATTAAAGGTAAAGTTACACTGTACATATTTAATCAAAAAATTAAACTAGGATCTTGAAGTTCCCACAGCTAAAGCACTAAATCTAGGTGACAATTCCCTATAGAACTTCACAAAAGTTAAGAGTTTTCACTAACTTCAATATAGTTCCAGGCTTCCAGCCATCGGCCGCCTGACTAAATTCTCATCTAAATTAGGGTCGTCAATTATTTCTAGCACTCAAGTGACCATGGCAGTCTCATTTGATGAATAAGAATTGCCATAATGTTAAATGTTGTTACTTAATAATGAAGGATATAATCTGAGTGTGAGGTCATTATAACTCTTAATAGATGTAATACAACAGATTAATGTAGTGATTAAATTGGGGGGGAAATTGATATCCACGCAATCTATGAGTTAAAAAAGAATAAAACCATTTTATCGGCTTAAACGTCTAAAATTTATAAAAACAAATATAACTAAAAAAAATCGAATACGACCTAACTATATCAGAAATATATTATATCTTACAAATTAAAACACTACATTTTTCATTAGTTGAATTGCTAGACATTCATGAATGGCATCAATTTTTATCACCTCTAGTAAGTTTATCTCGGACTCACTCATTACAGTCGCTTGCCATCAACATTAAAAATATCTAAAAATCTTGTTTCAAGGGTCATGCTAGTGTTGCATAAAAGAATTTCATCAAACACACAATTTACACCATGAATATGGATTCTATATAAGTTTAAAAGATCAGGAGAGCAGCTGGATATAACAGAATTCTGGGGCCATGAAAACAAACCAACCCAACCCACCTTGAATTATGCTTCCCGGGTGCATGGGTAGTTTGTGGCTCTGAATCATGAATTTTAGCTTCTCCATTTCTCTCCTACAGTAGAAAAGAATATCATAAACTTATAGTAAGAGAAAATTCCCAAAGATGCATCAGCTAATTGAATGGAAGCAGAGAAACAGTCTAATTCATTTGGAAACAACATGGAAGGACTGCTACTTGTATATTTAGAAAAGACTACAAGTTTTCAAGGAAAATGCAATTATTGAAATGGTAAAATCGCATAAATTCAGTTCGAGATAGTTCATAAGCAAAACAGATTAGTTGATCTTTCAGATGGAAAGTTGATCTAACACTAAGTAACAACATGGTGGGAATTATTCAAATTGCTAGGTTTTGAAGTATATGTTTTCCGAAAAGAAATAAAAGCACCTACTCAACTCTAGTCTCAAAAATCCATAGCATAGTTTTAAAACAAGGATGACAAGGTATATTAAACTTTAACATTACTGCTCTCTTTGATCATTCTACTGCTATGATACATTTATAAGACAAATCACAAATTTTAACACTACCAAATAATGGACTATTTTGTAACGATCATAAAATTCTACAGAGATGAGTAAGCAAGCAAAGATTAACACTTCAAAATCAATATGGTCACATTTTATTCAATATAAGAACCACAATGGCCAGACTTCATTATAAACATTTACGCAGATATCGCACAAGGGATACTCATAAGAGTATGTATCACACTCGTCGCATTTGAACCGACCACAGCACAAAAAATTGGAAATAAATCATACGATAACTGGAGTTTACATCACCAGGACCAGCATATTACAGTCTACAGAATTCACTACCCCAAATCATTAGGCTTGTTGCGGCAAAAAAAAATAGTTTTTACCTGGTCATTAGGGGAAAGCGTGCTGCCATTGGGAGCAGCAACCCGCCAAGCCAGTGTCGTCGCCAGCTTTGCTGTGATCCCGAGATCTTCACTTCAGATCTGTCCACCCAAGAAAGACGCAAGAACAAGCTAATGACAGCGGCTCTCAGATTGAGGGGTCAATCAAGCACAAAGGCAAGTCCAGCAAACGAAAATCCAGATACCACTGGAATCTGAAAATTTCTAGTCTCCATGAATGAGCACATATAAAATATCCAGAACTTCAATTTAAGTATTTAGCTAAAAAAATCTCGCAGCAATCGCTTGCGCGAATCCAATATAAAAGTAGAAACAAGGTGTATGCTAATGAAGTAATTGACTTGAAGAAAATAAGCTGACTTTAGCCTTGGAATCAAACAATTACCTTCCTACAGACTAGAGGAGCACACCCTTTTGAAATCCCACGCAATCACGCCCAACAAACTAGATCAGAGTGTTCCCAAATGCAAAAATTGAAATCTTCACACGTAGAACGGATGCAGCAAACTCCAACAAAAGCAAAAGCACAATGTGAAAAATGCTTGGGATCTACACAAAGAGGAATCTTGAGATCCCTTTGTAGAACGTGGGAGAACGATCCAATTTCTCTACTGAGCAGAAGGTATTGCACTGTAATTAACGACAGAGAGAGAATGAGAGAGAGAGAGGAAGAAGAAGAAGAAGAAGAAGAAGAAGGCAATGGTGTGCACTGTGAAGGGTTGTTTGCTACTCTCTCTCTCTCATGTAAATATGGAAATGGTATCGATTCGTAGCTTGAGGGAGATTAAACGCCTTCGGTGATGGATAGATATATGCACAATTTATGAATGTATAGACACAGAAAGAAATGTGTTTGTGTAACGTGCTGTTAATTGTTTCGAGTGTCACAATGGAGGAGGAGCTGGGGCACGCCGGAGGGGCCACACCGACAAATTTTACGGCGGCGGCGGCGATCTTTGTTAGTCGGCTTCAGTCGACTCACTTCTTTGTAAATTTTTTATTTTTATTATTTTATTTTTTCCTAATTCCTAGTTGACATGGTTCACACATTTACACTAGGCACAAGGTATATTGTATAAAATAAATTATGGAAATCAATGTAATGTGAATAGATTTAAAAAAAAATCAATACTTTGATAAAAGAAAAATATATATATTGAAAACGCCAAGATACGTGTTTGATAAATTTTAATACAAACAATATAAATAACATCTCTATATTTTGTCTTTTTGATTCATCTAATTCGGTCTGTCTTTCAAATCTCATAAATATTTACATTGTACCTCATAAACATCTTTCAATTTATCTCGATCGTTAATATATAGACATAAGTATTATTATTCCAATTTTGATGTATAGAAAAATGGTAGGAGATTTTGGGATTTCTTTTCATCATTTATTTATTACACGAAAAAAATATATCATATTAACATTTACGGCAAGTTATATTATCGATTATTACACTTTTGAAATATTAAAAAATAAAGTATAAAATCTTCTTCGTTAAATGAAAGGTTTTGTACCAACACTTAGTTCTTAAAAATCAGGGTTTTTTACCTCGTTTATTTACAAGAGGTTTTATGTCTGATTTTTAAAAATAAAGAGTTTTAAAATACAATATCTCTACGACTTTGGGTCATTTTTCCCACTAGGGAACCCTCTATTTTGTGAACCACAATTTCCATGTTTCCCCAGTCCCAAAAATGTAAGCCCCCACTTTTTTTTTTCAATATATATATTTATAGTACCCCCAAAATGTAACGTACGTATTTGTTACAAAATTTTTATGCATTTGATTGTCTCCTCTCTCCAGTGTTATCAAAACTACAAAAAGTTTGTTTTTGTTGAAAATATATTATTATTATTATTATAGTTGAATATTGAATGTTGAATATTGAGTTGTAAAATGTTGAAAATTAGTGTGTGATGATGTAGATGATGATGTATTAATTTTTGGACTAATCTCAAATGTTGATCCATAAATAGGTCTTCATTTGTGATGAAAAATACAATTGAGTTGAGAGAAAAATATTATAAAGTGTAGAGTTTGATATATTTTGAGTTTTGGAGTTTTTACTTTTTACCATAAATTTTTATTTTTTCACAACACGTTATCAGCACAATCGCTCGAAGGTTCTCTATAATTTCCAACGCTCCAAAATACAAGAAGAAGTCAAAAATATTCAACAAGTAAGAATTTTTATTTTACTGTTTATATATTTTTATTGTATATATTAATATATAATATCATGTTATGCAAAAAAAAAATAAGTTTTTTTCAAAACTTGTTATAAATCCTGGGATGATGTTAAGACGACATCCCACACTCCCGGTAAGGGATACGACAAGTATAAAAGACTCTAAGGTTCTTAAACAATATAATCATATTTGTATAATTTCATGTTATTATATAAAAGGTTGTCTACGACACTGATCTTATAATAATGTGATATGATATACTATACCTGACTTTATACTAACTATATTGGTATAATTTCACAATATTATATAAAAGGCTGTCTACGACACTGACCTTATATTAATGTGATATGATATACATAATTATTTAATTATGATTATAATTATATGCATTGCATCATTATCACGAATTTTTATTCAACATATACTCGATTTTTTCTTTACCCTCAACGGTCACAAACGGCTAGTTTTTGGCCTATAAATATGTTCACTCAAACTTATTTTCAATCACACCAAAATTCACTTTTTTTCTCAAAATATTTTTACTCGATTTTTCGAAGATGGAGATGATGGCATTTATAAGGCTATTTTTCATAACGATTATGATAATCATGCTCACGAGTCTTGTACTCACCAGCGATTTTCCACCACATACTTTTTATCTATTTGTATACGCACTTGTAATTTTCATTTTTCCATTATTTTGTATTTTCATATTAATGGAAATTAACTAATAAAATGCATTGTTATTTTTCTAGTACCACCATGTGAAATTTGGCAAAGATTGAATTCATTGCGCTCGATATCACTGAAAAGAATTATATGCCATGGACTCTCGATGTAGAGATGCATCTTGAGTCATTGGGTCTAAGTGATATCATCAAAGAAATTAATATATCAACCTCACAAGATAAAGCAAAGGCAATGATTTTCTTATGCCGACATCTTGATGAAGGGTTGAAATGTGAGTATCTCACAGAAAAAGACCCAATGATTTTATGAAAATGGTTGAAAGAAAGATTTGAGCATATAAGGGAAGTGATACTTCCGACCGCCCGTGATGAATGGAATAGTTGAGATTCCAAGACTTTAAAAAAGTCAGTGATTATAATTCTGCGATGTATCGAATAGTCTCGCAATTAAAATTCTGTGGACTTGAAGTCACAGAGATGGAAATGCTTGAGAAAACATTTTTCACTTTTCACGCATCAAATATAACTCTACAGCAATAGTATAGAGTGCGTGGTTTTACGAGATATTCTGAACTCATTGCATGTCTTCTTGTGACGGAAAAGAACAACGAATTGTTAATAAAAAATCATCAATCCCGACCCACTGGATCAACGGCATTTCCTGAAGCAAATGTCGTAATGAAAAATGAAAACCAAAACCAAAATCAAAGGCATAGACCAGATTTTGGTCGTAGACGAGGTCGAGGAAGTGGGCGTGGACGTAAAAATTATCGTGGTCGTGGTCGTGGCCGTGGATATTAAAGTAATCGAGATAGTTATTTAAATAACTCATCTCAAAAGAACGTCACGAACCACCCACCAAAAAGGCAGCATGAAAATACGAGTGAAAATGAAAATCACTCAAAAAAATCTGAGAGTGTTTGTTATAGATGTGGCACTCCAGGACATTGGTCACATATTTGTCGAACCCCTAAGCACCTATGTAAGCTTTATAAAGAATCGACAAAGGGAAAAGGAAAAGAGACCAATTTTGTTGAAGATAGTGACCATTTAATTGGTTCAACTAGTTTCAATGCTGCAGATTTTTTGAATGATTTCGAAGACATTGATTAAAAGATTGGTGGGACTAGATTGTAACAAATTTGTATTTTTCATGCATTCTTGTATTATAAAGCATGTTATATTTTGCATTTGTATTGTACTTAATTTTTCTTTATTGCATTTTTTGTGAAGTTTGATATGGAAAATGCTATGAGCAAACATGGAAATAATATCATGGAAATTTGCATACCAGATAGTGGTACAACGCACACTATTCTGCGAGATGAAAAATATTTCTTGGAAATAAAACCAACAAAAATAATGGTGAATACAATATCAGGTCCTGTAGACTTGATTGAAGGTTGTGGTAAAGCACAATTTTTGTTACCAAATGATGCAAAATTTCTGATAAATGATGCTTTATATTCACCACAATCGAAAAGAAATTTGTTGAGTTTTAATGACATATATTCTCATGGATATGATACTGAGACGATAACTGATGGAAATCAGAAATATATGTGTCTTACCACATATAAATCAGGAAATAAATATGTGGTTGAAAAATTATCAATGCTTCCTACTGGATTGCATTATATACATATAAGTCTAATCGAATCAAATATGGTGGTTAATAGTTCTTAAATATTAACAAATTGGCATGATCGATTGGGACATTCTGGTTCAATAATGATGCGAAGAATTATTGAAAATACGTATGGTCATTGAAAGACCAGAAGATCTTTCAGAATAATAAGTTTCAATGTAAAGCATGTTCTCTTGGAAAACTTATTATAAGACCATCGCCAGCTAAAATCCAAACAGAATCACCCATATTTCTTGAACGTATTCAGGGTGATATTTGTGGGCCAATTCATCCACCATGTGGACCATTTCGATATTTTATGGTATTGATCGATGCCTCCAGCAGATGGTCACATGTATGCTTATTGTCAACTCGGAATGTGCCATTTGCAAAACTAATGGCTCAAATAATAAAATTGCGGAATCAATTTCCCGATTATACAATCAAGAAAATAAGACTTGATAATGCTGGAGAATTTACTTCCCAAACTTTCAATGACTATTGTATGTCAATGAGAATTACTGTTGAACATCTTGTTGCTCATGTTCATACACAGAATGGATTAGCTGAATCATTGATTAAACGTCTACAACTGATTGCTAGACCAATGATTATGAGAACAAAACTCCCTATTTCTATATGGGGACATGCAATTTTACATGCTGCGGCATTAATTCGCATCAGACCAAGTGCATATCATAAATTCTCTCTATTGCAGCTTGCATTTGGTAAAGAACCAAATATTTCTTATCTGAGAATTTTTGGATGTATGGTGTATGTGCCTACTGCACCACCTCAACGATAAAAAATGGGTCCTCAAAGAAAAATCGGTATTTATATCGGTTATGATAGCCCATCAATCATTCGATATCTTGAGCCTCAGACAGGCGATGTGTTTACAGCACGTTTTGCTGATTGTCATTTTAATGAAGAAATCTTCCCAATGTTAGGGGGAGAAAAGAAACACATCGAAAAAAAAATCACATGGTATGTACCATCATTGTTACATTTGGATCCAAGGATCAAACAATGTGAGAAAGATGTACAGCAAATTGTGCACTTGCAAAGAATTGCAAATCAAATGCCAAATGCATTTGCAGACACAAAAGAGGTAACAAAATCATATATACATGCTGTAAATGCCCCTGCTCGAATTGAAATTCCAAAGAAACATATTGAAGACACTCATGATGTCATAAAACGCTTGAAGCGTGGAAGGCCAGTCGGTTCCAAGGATAAAAATTCTCGGAAAAAGAAAAGACATAGAGAAACACGATGATTATAAAATAGATAATGGTGTTCCAGAAGAAACACCTGATGATGAAAATGTTCTGTCAGAACCACAAACTGACGAGAATCGTGAAATCTCTATCAATTATATTAATACTGAAAAAATATGGAACCGAAAAGATATAGAAGATATTGATAAGATATTTTCTTATAATGTGGCATGTGACATCATAAATGAAAACGAGGATCATGAACCAAAATCCTTTGGTGAATGTAAAACTCGTCATGATTGGGCAAAATGGAAAGATGCTATTCAGGTTGAATTGGATTCGCTAAATAAACGCAATGTTTTTGGACCTATAGTCCTTACACCTGAAGGTGTAAAACCTGTTGGATACAAATGGGTTTTTATTCGAAAGCGAAATGAGAAAAATGAAATAGTAAAATATAAAGCTAGACTTGTTGCACAAGGTTTTTCTCAAAGGCCTGGAATTGATTATGAAGAAACGTATTCTCCTGTTATGGATGCAATTACGTTTCGATATTTGATTAGTTTGGCAGTGTCTGAAAATTTGGAAATGTGTTTGATGGATGTTGCTACGGCTTACTTATACGGATCACTTGATAGTGATATATACATGAAAATCCCTGAAGGATTTAAGATGTCTAAGGCACAAAGTTCAAAACCCAAAGAATTTTATTCTGTAAAATTGCAAAGATCATTATATGGGTTGAAGCAATCCGGCCGAATGTGGTATAATCGGCTAAGTGAGCACTTGATGAAAAAGGGATATGTAAATGATCCAATATGCCCTTGTGTTTTCATCAAGAAAACAACATCCGGATGTATAACTATTGTTGTATATGTTGATGATTTAAACATCATTGGAACGAATAAAAAAATTCAAGAGGTTATGATATACTTGAAGGAAAAATTCGAAATGAAGGATCTTGGAAAAACCAAGTATTGTCTGGGTTTGCAAATAGAACAAAAAGAATGTGAAATTTTTTGTTCACAAGGCAAATTATACAGAAAAGATCATTAAACGTTTTAATATGGATAAATCAAATTCATTAAGTACACCAATGGTTGTAAGATCATTAAACATAGAAAAGGATCCATTCCGTCCATGTGAAGATGATGAAGTTATTCTTGGTCCAGAAGTACCATATCTAAGTGCCATTGGTGCCCTTATGTATCTTGCAAATTGCACTAGACCAAATATATCTTTTGTTGTAAATTTATTGGCAAGATTCAGTTCATATCCAACAAAGAGGCACTGGAACGGAATTAAACATATATTCCGTTATCTACGAGGAACGACAGATTTGGGACTTTTGTACTCAACACCAATCAAAGTATCATTGGTTATGCCGATGCTGGATATTTATCTGATCCACATAAGGCACGTTCCCAAACCGGATATGTATTTACTCGTGGAGGCACCGCAATTTCTTGGCGTTCACAGAAACAAACACTCGTAACAACTTCATCAAATCACGCTGAGATTATTGCGCTACATGAAGCAAGCCGTAAATGTGTTTGGCTAAAATCAATGACACAACATATCCAAACTTCTTGTGGATTATCAGTAGGCAAGAAGCCTGTGACGTTGTATGAAGACAATGCTGCATGCATTGCTCAAATGAAAGAAGGATACATCAAAAGTGACAGAACAAAACATATACCCCCAAAGTTCTTTGCCTACACTCAAGAGCTTGAGAAGAATAAAGATATTGATATCTGTTACATTCAATCAAGTGAGAACTCATCAGATCTCTTCACAAAGGCACTTCCCACGACGATATTCAGAAAGCATATATACAACATTGGGATGCACAATCTGCGGAATATGTGAAGAATCACTCATGTTAACATGAGGGGGAGTTTACGTGGCTGCACTCTTTTTTCCTTACTATGGTTTTTATCCCACTGGATTTTTCCTGGTAAGGTTTTTAACGAGGCAGTATAAAACACGCAATAAAGACAGACATCTTATCACGGCCATCATCACAAGGGGGAGTGTTGAAAATATATTATTATTATTATTATAGTTGAATATTGAATGTTAAATATTGAGTTGTAAAATGTTGAAAATTAGTGTGTGATGATGTAGATGATGATGTATTAATTTTTGGACTAATCTCAAATGTGGATCTATAAATAGGTCTTCATTTGTGATGAAAAATACAATTGAGTTGAGAGAAAAATATTATAAAGTGTAGAATTTGATATATTTTGAGTTTTGGAGTTTTTACTTTTTACCATAAATTTTTACTTTTTCACAACAGTTTTTGCCATTTTTGAGTTGTGAATTTTATTTAGAAATTATACTGGAAAAAAATATTCTGCAAGATTATACCAATGAGGCAACTACTAGTGTAAATATTACAAGAAAACACATTTATTCAAACCACCAAACCTCGAGACAGTTGATGATGGTCTACGCATACGAGTCAAGCCATGGCGGAGACTTGCAATGAATTTTCAAGCCGACAGTTATTTACCTTGGCAAGTCGCAGTAATTCGAGTACCACAAGAACCAAGAAAATGTACCATTATCGCAGGACTTGATTAGTTCTTTACACAGAAAGTTGTGTATCTTGTTACAAATGATCGTAGTCAATTTACTGGAGTGGCATGGAGAAGATTAAGCAACACCGTGCTAGTTATGAAAATACTGAAGGAGGACGCATGCTGGTGGTATTCTCAGAGATGCAGTTCACGATGTACATGTAACGAGGTCAAAGCCATCAGACTAGAACTTAAACTAACAACGAGACAACGGCTGAGCTGCAAAGAGAGAACTCGGAGCTACAACAAGAATATGGTGGGCTAAATATCCAAATGGAAAGCATGTTGGACACTAGGACGATGAAGAATAAGTAGTTAAGTACGCCGCATTCAAAGTAACTAAAACCTTACTTAGAAGGAACTAATGAAAGCTGAGATAACATGATAAATCATTACTGGAGGACAATGATAACCCCAACTATTCACTAAGATTGCCATTTGAGCTCAGCAACCCAAATAATACATAAGTTACTCTCACAAAATTTGAATTACATCGTATATAACCACCAAAGCTCGGTTCTGAAATTTGCATCAGAGCCAGAGTGTAAATGTTCGATTCCTTTGGATTAGAAGTCGAGAACTATCGAGCATAACAATTATCTTGCTGCATGTGTCAAGTTATGTAGCATAGTAATAGAAAGATGAAGTGCTACAAGATAATGAAAAATTGAGCTACACCGTTGGTTGTGCATTCATCATCTAGCTTTCACATAAGTAGCTCATATCCTGATAAATGTAATTTTATATCCGTGAAGAGTTTCCGAAAACAAAATACCATCACCAGAGCATCTTAAATGAAAGAATGACCATGGTAGATTCATCACTTATCATCATTGCTTTCATAGCTATTAGTAGAAGATGTTTCCAATCTTCTATAGACATCCATATGACACTGATTCAGTAAACTATGAGCACACTCAAAACAAAAGGAACTCGAACCTAGTAATTGCTTCAAATCATCACATGAACAGCAGTAAAACACTACATGATCATCACATTCATCCATCTCCCGAACCCCGAAAACAAGAAACCCATTGCATTACCTCCCAAATGGCTTCATGCTACTCCATGGAAACTTCGCATCTGAGCTAGCGACCGCAGGCCGAGTATCGCGGCCGCCACTGCGTCGGTTCCCTGCATTTCTACCCCTATTAGACATCCCATTATCCTTCCTCTCGTCGAGCCAATGCGACTTCTTCACAGCTTCCGGATCCTCCAGAATGCTCGATTTCGACTGCTTGCTCATATTCCTTCTCTCCTCCTCGATAACCTTGATCGGGAAAAGATCCGGACTTATCGATAACGGGTTCTTCAGGGTGACGTAAGCTTTCTTGTAATCAGGCCTGGCGATCAAAAATCCGCCCCGCTTCTTCTTCTTCCCGAGCATATTAAGTGTTTCCACTTTCTCCACTTCGAATCCGTACAGAGATTCCAAAACCCTCTTAATCTCGATCTGCAAACCCAAAACACACAAGGAATTAGAACGAAATTAACAGCAATTCCTCCATTTTACCTTCCCAATCGTGAGCTGACCTTGGAAACAGAGGGGATGGTTTTGAGAGCAATTTCGGAAATGTTAGAGAAAGACGAAGGCATGAGGAGTTTTATGGGTATGTTGGCAAAGTTCACCACTCTTCTGCCCAATCTGCTTCCCATTTTCCTTCCTAGGGTTTCAGAAAATATTCGATTAGGTTTGATGGAGCTCGAAGTCGCAGTAATGGCGGATTATTGCTTCGCCGATTGCTGTCCTCTGGACTTGGGCCTTTCTGGCTAATACTCAATTGGGCTGGACTTAAATGAGTCTGTTAATCTAATGTAAAAGTTTTGAAATTTAATTGGGCTGGACTTTATCCATTTTCACGGATCCATATACGATGACTCATTTTAAAATATGTTAGTAAAAAATTGGTGATAAATTATAGATACCCGTGAAAAATACACGTGTCTTGCATGTGTCCAATAGAGGTTTTTTTATATGTATTGTTTTTTTACAACAAAACAAGGGGTGAGTGGGAGGTTTTTAGTGGGATAGTGAATAGAAAAGGGTAATTATATTGGTGTTCTCAAAGTTAGTTAGTATGTCATACAATAGAATAGATAATTGTTCGATATCTTAAAATAGAATAAGAGGGTTCTAATAACTCTATGAGAGTCTATGAATTATCAAAAAAATTTAGTTCTGCGTTATTTTCATATTATTATCACCTATGTTTTCATTTTGTGCAGAATTTTAAACTCTGCAACCGATCATCATCGACTAAACGAACCCACATTTAGTATTTTGGTTGGTGGCCCCATCCAAAAAGTGGATTTCTATCAAAAGCCCATGAAATCAAAAGCACATTAATATAGAAGATGGGCCAGCATTGCCCTTGTAAGCCTGACGTGGCTATGACGTAAACGGTGAATTATTAATAATAATCTTTAAAAAATCAGTAATAATATATAATTATAAATTACGTACTTTATTTATTCACCAAAATCATGTCAAAAATTTATTTGTAAAATAAATTTCTATCCGTCGATTCATTTTACTATTTTCTCGTGTATTTATTTTAATTAATTTAATTTTAACATTGAATATCCTTAGTTTTATTAAAATTTCTAGTCGGTAATAAGACTGTAAAAGAGTGTTACTAAAATTATTGAAATCACGTTTTAATCGCTTACCACCCAACAGAAACTTTTGTTTTCTAGTAATCACCTATATATATAATTAATTACCCCGATATGCAACTCATAAAACCAAACAATATCAATTATAGGGCTTAATTTTTATCATTGTATCAAAGATTATAGTTGATAATGTTTATGAAACTCAAATATTTTAAATTATAAAACAACTTATCAAATATCGTTTTTTATCGTTCATCTAACAATTATCGTCATACTTTTCGAACACCAATTGTTTTAAAATGGATTATCTATATTATTACTAAATCAAAAGCTCTTTAACCGTAACTATCTTTGGGTGAAGTTTTTTCTTAATCTCAAAATTTCACCCATGCACTTTCACACATTTTAGGTTTAATAATACAAGTAATTTGTTTTTCGCATGAAATGTGACATGTTACCTCTTTACAAAAATTGTTTCGACTAAAGTGAAGATGATATTATTCTTATAAAACACACATATATATATATATACATACATATGTATATATTGTGATTCACACGTGGATCATACAATTAAACAAAGGAGTATATGATTCATTGGATTTAACAGACGCCTTTATAAAATAGGAGAGATCACGAAAGTTGAAAAGCTGAAAATGTAATTAGTGACGTTTAATGGTGAGGTCAGAATGAGTCATCATTTCTTTTTCTTTATTTTTTTTATTTTATTTTTTTAAAAAAATTCGTCATTACTTTGAGACCCACCTAGCTATTCCTAAACTTAGTGTGTGCCATCATGATGTACGATATATTGGAGCACATCACACGCACGCATTTATTACAAGAGACATAGTGCAATTTTTAATTATAAGATAATTTGTAGCCTAACTTTACAAATCTAATACATAAACAGTAGTAAAACAAAACATAACAGTCGCAATTATAAAAAATCACCTCTTCTGCTAGCTAGCCTTCAAACTGGATTCAGTTTTCGTCTTCGAACCTCTTCATTTTTATTCGAGGAAAGGGGAAGTAATTCAAAATCCATCAACCATTGTGTTATAATTTTGTTCATTTCTTCTCTTTTGTTCCGCTCTTTCATTTTATTATTAACATACAAAATATTTGATCATTCTCATACTTGTTGAAGCGTTGCCCATAAAACTAATTTAAAATAGATTGTGTCGTTCTTCAAAGTTTAGAAATTTTTTTGAAGGGTTTTGAAAATCAAGCCCAATTCCCAATCATGGTTGTGATTGATTAGATGAAAATTAAAAAAAATTAATGTTCTAAAAGTTAAGTAGATAATGGTCTGTGCTTTAAAAAATAAAGAGAAAGTGAACTAAAAATCGATTACACATATTTTGACATGGATGATGAATATATTTTTTATTAATAAAACAACCAACTAACACAATCCAACTCACCATAACTCATAACTCAAGCGGTCTAACTTCTATTTTGACCCACTTCCAAACGAGTTGCTAAAGCCTTAACCCGATCCATTTTTTTTTCATGACGAATTTCGTTGACCCAACGAATTGAATCCATTTTGATATATCTATCATTAATTCATTATCTAGTATTAATCCTCTTAGAGGTTTTATTCGGTCCTACCCCAAGGGTTTTAGCCCATAAGATAAGTTGAAACACATGATTAATCCAAATTATGTGGGCCCCACATGATTGATATGAGACCCACATGATTTGGACCAATAAGAGAGTTTTATCTATTCCATGGGGTAGAATCGAAGTTACCCCTCCTAGAAATGGGGTTTAACATTGATTCACACACCCAATAATAATTTGAAAATCAGAAACAACGGTTCAAAACAACGCTAGCTTATAGAAACGAGAGTTATTGAATGCTTGGAAATTTGATGCTTCGGTTATCTTCGATGCTTTGGGTTCATCATCCTCGAATACTTTCAATTTCAATGAATACCAAGTAGAGTGTATTTTTTAAAACACAAAAAAATCTATGAGATCGTACCGGTCACTGGTTAGTAAGACTGATTTTTTACTCGACCCCAACCGTTGAAAAATATTATTTTCATTCAGCCCTGTTTATTTAAAAATACTAATTACGCACTTGATTGCTAGGTCAAGTCTTATTAACTATGATAATTGATATTTGTAATTTTTTAAACAGAATTTTGGGTACTTTGTTGTTTATTAATTTTTACTTGTATTTTTTTTTTTTGAACAGAATTTTCACTTGTTTAATTTAATAATTCTCACTTGTAGTTGTAGTTGTACTACATATATTAAATAAGAGTAAAATATATTTTGGTATATGAACTATTGGTAAAATATCATATTGATACACGAACTATTGAAAATGGCTTAATTGGTATATGATATAAATAAAAGGTCAATTTTACCCTTAATATGAATTAATATTATATTGATTAATTTTAAAATATCATATTTATTAAAAATTAATATATATATATAATGATAAAAAAAATTATCAACTCAAATTATACAACAAATATTGTAATATCAAATTATATTAATAATCACATTTTAATTATCTATCATTGCACAATCTCATATCTCAAAATAAATGCAATTTAAAAGTAAAAAAAAAACAATTTCAATTTGATCTCAACGGTCCTACTCCTTTCCAATTCGGTTTTGGATCTCCATTTTCACTCGGTTTTGGGTTGGATTATTTGATCATATAAATTTAGAAGATTGTCGCCTTTGAGTTAAATTATGGACTCTCTTTGTGCCCTAAAGGTTGCCAACTTTTCATCCATTTCCGTTTCATCTTTTTCTTCTTTTTTCCAGACAGCACAAAGTGTGATATTCGTATGTTCCCTCAGCATCATTGGATTACATATGGGAGTCCATCTCATATGTCGGAAATCCCAAATTCAAGTTTTGTCTTTGTTATAGCCTATAGGAAAGAAACAATTATATATATATATATATAATATATCATATACTATATACTATATGCATAGCCGAATATAGATGTTGAGAATTACAATATTTTTTTTGAAAGGGAGAATTACAATATGAATATATAGTTCTCGTATTATATTTTCTCACGAATCTATATTCATATGTGATAGGGGTCGAGTGCTGGTCCACAGATCTGTAATGAAAACAATAATTTTAATTTTTATATATAAAAAGTAATATATTTTGTAAGTCAGATCGTTTCGAAAATTTATATCATAAAATTGACCAACGAGATGGTATCACGAAAGTTTTTATTTTATACAATAATTACCTTATTTTATTTTGTAAACTAACTAATTACAAAAGTTTACCACACTCCCAAAAAACACATGTAAAACTGCATGTATGAATAAATTAAAATAGCATCAAAAATTAGCCTCAACTGTGACACATATATGTGCAATTCAAAAAAAATTACAAAAATTGGCTCAAAAAAAAAAATACAAAAATGGCACTATATATGGCATGAAATAGATAGTAAAGAAACTGGGGTGCATGCAGCTTTAATGAACATCAGTATCCACTAGCTTAGGGAGGTGTGGGTCTGCATGCCCACTGGCTATTGGTTTTCATGAACACCAGTTGCGCCGTGATTTCGGGAATTAATATATCTCGTACGTCAAATATTATGTGGATATTTTTTTGGCACATAATACAGGTATTGGATGATTTCTAAAAAAATCAAAATTGTTATGAGATGATTTCATCGACCGAAAAATATTATTTTTCATTGAACTGAAGGCATCACCGATCGAACTATTTGATATTTTTTTAAAATTCATGACTTAGTGTGTTTGGTTGGAGAAGCCAGTACAGGAGAACCAGGGGGAAATTACTTTTTTTAAATAAATAACTAATTTTCTTAAAAAACATCTTTTTTTTTAGTACAAATTACATTGAATCTCGAAATTATATCATATTACAACATTAAAGAGTGAAATTTGCCCGCACAACCGACGGGACTTGAGCATTGACTCGAGACGTGCTTGTCTCGAACAAAAAAAAATACTTAAATCTACATAAATAAATTAAGAAATCTACCTGCAGTCAGCGAAAATTGAACCTGAGACTTCGTGGTCTCAGGGCCTCAGTTTTAACCATTAGGCCAAGAATCATTGACCTTAAAAAGCATCTTGTTTGGTCACGTAAGAAGTTTTCAAAATTACTTTAAATTTTTTTTGTTTTAAAGTTAGAATTATTGGTTTTTTGGTTTTTGATTCTACTTCTATTTTCAAATAAAAACAAAGCAATTTTCAACGTTCATCCACACATCAAAATTGTTTATGTTTTATATATATGTATATTAAAAAAAATAACAACAATTTAAAAGCTGAACTTATTTAAAGAAAATTTTAAGCTATGACTACTGTATCCAAACTCACACTTGGTTACTATATATATCTTGTCGACTTAGTTTAATATAGTTCGACATAGTATTAATAGATTAAAGAATTTCGTTGAAAGTTTGACTTAAGAATTAAAATTTCAATTATTAGAAGAGATTATTAAATGGTAGCTAGGTAAATAGATTATTTGAAATTATTTGTATTAAGTTTGTTTCATCATTTTATTAAATCTCAATTTAGTATAATAGATCGATTTCAATTTTCACCTTTTCGTTAAAGTTAACTAATACAAGCACACAATACATCTAATTAAAGAGCTAGACACGAGTATGAGATATGGCTGTGCCCCATATAAGATTAAAACTAATAAATATCTATATAGTCAACACAAATATATAGGACACGCATTCCAAATCCATCGGATCCAATTGTTATAATTTGACCGTATTATATGAAGAGAAGTACTTTAAGTGTATAGAATAATCAAAATAAAACCTAAATGTGATAATTAAGCGTTTCTATATATGCAATTGCCAACTGTCCCATTATGGACAAGTTTTTTTTATTATTATTATGGACAAGTTTAATAGATGTGTGTGTATATATATAGTCAGGGAAAATTCGACCATATCCTATGGGTATTCTCCCATGAAATAGGTGGAAGAATTTTATTAGTTCAAATCATATGGATCCCACATAATTGAGTGAAATTCACATAATTTGAACCAATTAATAAGCTAAGTGTCACCTACCATGGGGTAATATCCATAAAGTAGGGTCGAACCTCTCTATCGTCAGCATGTTTTTGGATCCATTCATGGTATGCGCCACATTTTTGGATCCATTCATGGTATGCGCCACACCGACGCAACCTTTTGATGCCTTGTCGGTGCTTGCAAATTCCTCAACAAAGTGTTCTTTTGAAACAAGCTTTCTTATATATGGTCATGGTCCCATCCCACTATCTACACTTCATCGGGTTTAGGCTAGTTAATTAAATAGGGATTATTCATATATGAAGATAATGGTGGATCCAAAATTTAAGGTTTGGGAGGATATATATTAAGTCACAACAGTGGCGAAGTTGCCAATTTCCCGCGGGATCGACCGTCTTGTTATTTGGACATATGTTTTGTGCGATAGTTTCTAAGATTTTTTATTTAAGTGTGAAATGTGGAAATTAAAAAATTCAGAACTAAATGAAATGAACCTTGAATCTAAATGTTAAAAAAAAGGATCTCATCACCAATAAATATTTATTGAAGTGTCAATATATCTATATATATAGATATATATATATATATATGTGTGTGTGGAGACGCTAGGAAAATATATCAATAAGATTTTAAAAATTTTCAGGGTCTACGGAGTTTGCTGCTAATAGCGAAATCAAATTTTTACTTAATACAAATCTAAATCCTATATTTTTTCGTTTTTTGTGTGTCATTTTACACATTATTTTAAAATTTTAATTTAAATTCCAGAAAGTATTTTTTTTACCAATTTTTAAAATATTTTTCTATACGGAAAAAAAATGAGTCAAATAAAATTTCAAAGTTATGTTTCGGTTTTTGGGTAGATATGGACAATTAACTTCAATAAAAAAATGAAATTGGCCCATTTAAAAAGGATGGAAGATAAACAGATAAATAAATAACATTTTAAAAACAAATTCAAAATTTTAATAAAGATCGTATGAGGGTCCGTTTGAAGTGGGTGATAAGATAAATAATATAGAGATTATAAGTAATATTTTATAATAAAAAATAAATACTAAATGATAGTTAATATAAGATTTAATTTGATTGATAGATTATAGTTTGTTTGATTTGATTGATCATATTTTATAAAAAAAATACTAAATTACTATTTTATCCTTTTAATAATTAATAAAAAATAAATAATATTATTTATGAAGGGTAATATAATAATTTAAATTCAATGATTTGATTGATGTAAAATAATTAATGATTTGATTGATGTGAGATAAATAATTGAAAGATGGATAAACAATATAGCAAAAAAAAAACGTAAGACTAGATAAGATTATTTATACATAGATTAATAATATATAAATTCAAACGGACCCTAAGGATTCAACCCGTCTCACGGACTCTCAAAGAGGCCTACTTTGAACGTACAATATGATCTCTGTTAATAATTCCTAAAAAAAATTGTTTAATTTTTTATCTCAATTTGATTTCAAATATTTTTGTCCCTTCACATGGTGTAAACGAATTCATTAGTTGAGAAAAGAATTCTGGTCTCAAGATTTGACCCGAAGATGGTGAAAAAATAAAGAAAGTAATGTCAAGGTATGGATTTCGGTCTAATTATTTTATCATGATAGATATCGTTTAGTGTTATGAATATGATGAATGAAGATGTGTTCAAATTAAAAATGATAAAAATATGATAAGATGTGGATGAGTATAGATTCGATCTCCTGAACATCAACTGTACATCACCTCTGTTTGTACCGGCTAAGGTGATATTCACCTATTTGATGTACAAAACGCGACATCAATCGATGCTCACAGAAGTGCTCACCGTAGGTGTCCAAGAGATCAAATCTCTGGATGAGTAACATAGAGATAAATATGAATCATAACTTGCTTTATATGTTTTTTATTATGTAGCTAGGATATTTTGTTTACTATTATACGATGTCTTAAATGCATTTGTCAATGGAGAAAAATTATAGTGAAAGAGCTATATTCGTAAAATTTTACCCATATTAATTCAATCATGCTCTTATCACATGGGCTAGAAGTGATGTCTTATCAAACCCATATGCAATATTGACTTCACGGGCCATAAGATGAAATTAAATAAACAAAAGAAATGAACCAAACATGATATGAGTAAAAAAAAATTAATGTGGTTTAAATCATGTTTTACACAAATAACATAATAATTCGGATCGTGGGTATTTTGTTCCGTAGGAGATTAAAAAAATGAATTCAAAAGAGGATATAGATTATGAGATATGATATCGGATAATGCAAACCAAAATTTGAGAATAATTCAAACCAATATTTGAGTTAAATTCGACCTAAATTGTGGAAGTTTCATATGAAAAAGGCTTCACCATACCAAATCGGTTAGTAAACAACCTCTAACTTATAATATATTATTAAGATAGTAAGATATATTTGTTGAGGTGTAATAATATATCTGCTTGGTAGACCGATTGAAATATGACGCTTGGGTTGCTGTGCGGTTTAAAATACTTGAGTTGCACCATTACCATCAGCTACAGTTTTTGGTAAATCGGCAAGCGTTTGGTCCTACAATTGGTATCAGAACCAAGGTCATGTGTTCTATTCTCATTGATTGCAAGGAGTGCAATTATTAAGAGGGAGATTTTTGAGGTGCAATAATTATTCTTGCTTCGTAGAGCGATCGAATCATGGCGCTTGGGCTGATGTGCAGTTTAAAAGATTTGAGTTGTATCATTACTACCAGCTATAACTTTTGGTAAAGCGTCAAACGCTCGGTCCTATAATCTTCCCTATATATAAAGAATCTGCCCCGGCTTAGACCATTTTTTTTTCTACCCAAATTTTCCTTATGTGATATAGATATTACACTTTTGTTTTTTTTTTTATTTTGATATTTCAAATTGTAGTTTAATCTTTCGATAATTTTTACAACAATGATATTACTCTTATTTAAATATAAATCAAATTAATTACAAAAATATTATATAAGTATGCAACGCGTGCATGAATACACTAATAATAATAATAGATACAGTATCTTATAGATGCAGTATCTTTGGACTTTAATGGTGTGAGCTTATTAATAATATTCACACTTCTCTCCGTCTTCTTTCTTTTTTTTGTCCTACAAAATTCTCCTCATCTTATTCCAATTAAAGCTAACATATTTTCTTTTCTATTATATTATTTTAAAAATATATTTTTTAAAAAGATAAATATGAATACGTGGAAAGCGATAGTTACATGCAATGTCATCAATTCGCCATTTAGACTAAAGTAGTGTTTGGAATAACTTCTAAAAAGTAATTCTCAACTTTTCAGTAACAAAATTTCATAAAATTTTAAATAAAAAACTGAAAAACAATTCCTTCTAAACACTACTAACAGTGTGAAATCCCTTAATACAATAAGAACACCCACTCCCGGCCCGTTCTACGTACTATGTTTCAATAAGCAAGTGGATCTCCTTAATTACGTGGGGCTTTCACTATTAAACAATACATTTATTAATGTATTGAATTATAATTAAGATTAGTGTCCTTTGGCCGGCCATTTAGGCATTTATGTATATGCATTATTTTTTTTCTTGTTCAATCATCTTTGAAAAAAAATAGATATTATATATGGAAATTAAAAACTTTAGAAATTTTATTTAATATTGTTACGCCTTAAACGCATATAAATCTCGATTGTGAGATTAATATTTTTAATGCATTAACAATGCCCTTTTGTCTATGTTTTGATGATTAACAAAACTAGGTTAAAATGTTACTAATGTTTACAATGAGCTTATTACAGATTTAAAATTTTCAAGGCTCAATTTCGTACAAGTTTATTCAAGATCAGAAACAAATTTCTAAGACTTATACTGCTATGAGTTCGGAAGCTCCGATTGGAGTTCGGAACCTCCGATCAGGATCAGAAGGACCTTCGGAAGCTAAGGGACGATCGGACGTTCCGATCAAGGTTCGGAAGCTCCGATCTATTTTCAAGGAATTTTATATTGTTCGGAAGCAGAACGGAAGCTACGAAGTGACGAGATCGGAAGCACCGATCATAGATCGAAAGTTCCGATCTGCAACGATGGCCTAATAATCTTGTCCGGAAGACTTGTATCCGACAACATATTTAATGCGCCGATCGGAAGCTTCGAAGTGGGATCGGAAGTTCCGATCCTGTACAAACCACGTGACTCAGAATTCAAATTTCGGAAGCTCCAATGCTGGGAATGGAAGTTCCGATCGATGCCGAATTTTCAGCTATAAATAGAGGCATTCCGAGACCATTTCAAGCATCCCAACATCTTCAAGTCTCTCAATCCTCTTAAGCATTATTTGATCTATTTGTTGAGCAATTTGTAGCCCCTTTGAGCTTTCAAAATATATTCATATATCGAGTTGTATCCGGGGTTGTGAAAATCGTTGGTGTAAACACTTGAGTGTGAAGCCAAGTGTTGTGTGATTGTTGAGGCTATCCTTGGAGCCCTTAATGCCAAGTGTTGAGTTGTATCGGCTCGGTGATCGTGTTGACTTGTACGGCTATCCTTGGAGCCATCAAAGCCAAGTCATTCGAAGTGCTAGTGGATCCTTGGTTAATCGATCTTAACCAAGAAGGGGAGACGTAGACGATTTATCGTCGAACTTTCATAAACATCTCTTATCCATTTTACTGCTTTATTTACATTACGCATTTATTTACCGCACTTATTATTAATTACTTTAAGTCTTCCGCTTGCGTATTTGCATAATCACTTTAAATTGCTAAAGTTGCCAATAGAACCTAAATCCCCCCATTAGGTTCTAACAAATATAAATCTATAATACTTTATGCTAATTTTTATGATGAGTGATACGATCATTTAAAGTTGGATAATATTCAGGAAAAATAGAGCGGGTTTTTTGTGCGTGTATTCTTGAATTTCGGATCATAAAGCTTTTTTAAACAATGTCTACTAATTCCTTTCAAAAAAAAAAAAAAAAAACAATGCCGACTAATGACTATCATATAAAACTAGCAACTCCGCACACACGTTGTGTGTGTAACGTAATAAATGCATTGTTCCAAAAACTAGAGAATATCCACTAACATACAAATATAGAAATAATAATGAATAATGAAATCACCACTTACATGGTTAAAAAATAAAAGAAAAAAAATGACTAAAATGCAATGACGAAAAAATACTGGACAAAAAAACGTTAGAAATGTATAAAAATATTTCACTAAACACCACTATAAAATATTCGAGATGTTGTGTGAATTTATAACAAAAATTTCTAATATCTAGTTTTTAAATGGTGTATAACTTGTTGTAAATAATGACAACATCCTAATGTTTCAAATTTCGAACTTAAATTCAAAACTTTCTTGGCTCCATATCCATTTACCTATTACCTGCAACAACATAGAAATCAACAACACAAATGAATGAGAACAAATTATAGATAGCAAAATAATTAAATCGACAAACACAATATCAAAATCTTTATTGAAAACTTTTTGTCCAAAACAATAATTTTAATAAAAATATAAAAATTTCAAATAATAAAGTGTGAATAAAAATAGAATATAATTTAAAATATAAAAATCTCAAATAATAAAGAGTGAAGAAACGCAATCAGATTTAAAATTTTGAAAGATTTCGTGTACATTAATATATCTGTATTGAAAATGTTTTGCACAAAACAATAGTTTAATTTAAAATATCAAAATTTTAAATAATAAAATGTGAAGATCAACATAATTATGATATCTTTCAAAATTCCAAATAATAAAGTATGAAATAGATTAATGTACACACCACTTAAACACAAATCCATATATATATATATATATATATATATATATATATATAGAGTTTCGATCACATGGATAACCACCATACGCAACTACGTGAGCAATAGCTGATGTGTCAATCACTCATTGGATGAACAAGATGTCACTGTTGCTCACGTAGTTGCCCATGGTGGTTGCTCATATGATCAAAACTATATATATACACACACACAACCTAGCTTTGACTAATTTTCATACACCTGTCATTCAAAGTTTGAGAAAATGAAAGATGGGAAACAAAAAAAATCATCGAAGTGTAAGACCAGAAAAATAATTTTCCCATTTTATAATCGAGTTATTTGCACCAAACTCCCATGTGAAATATTGAAAATGCATACTTCTCTCCTGTGAAATTTTAATAGGCATCTTTAACCCTGGCCTTTTAAAAAATTCGCGCACTCTCCCCTTCTAATGAGTGATTGTTGCGCACGCGCCCCTAATGCGACTGGGCAAAGATTTTGATATTTTTTTTGCACAAAATATCCATGTGAAATATTAAAAATGCATATTTGATCGCTGTGAAAATAATTTTTAAATCTATTCAACTCATAATACACAATTTTTATTAAAATCTAATTATAAAATATTTAGCAACACTTTTTGTTTTATTAATTTTATTTTTAATTTTAAGTTTATTATGATTATATAATTATTTTCTAAAAAAATATTATTATTTTATTTTGTTATCATTATTTTATTAAACTTTCTTCTTATTTCCAACTTCTCAATTAAAAATGTATTCATAAACGAGATTTAAATACCTAAAAGTACCAAAATATTAAGATCTAATTATAAAATATTTTTCAAAAATTTTTAATTTTATTTATTTTTATTTTTTAATTTAAATTTATAATTTATAAATAATTTATTTCTAAAAAAAATTATTACTTTATCTCGTTATCATTATTTTATCAAATTACTCATTGTTTTCAATTTTTTCATTAAACATGATTCATAAATAAGGATTTAAATATCTAAAAATACCAAAATATTGAACCAAATGATAAGTTCATGAATGTTACTTTTTCGATTTAGAATTATATAAGCATGTTATTTTTTTATTATTTATTACAAATTGTGCAATGTATATTGTCGAAAAATTTAAATTTTGGTTCAATAATATATAGTCCTAAATCGAAAAATTAATATGTTTGAACTTATCGGTTTAGTTCAATATTTTGGTACTTGAAATTATTTAAATACTTGTTTATGAATGCACGTTTAATGAAAAAGTTGGAAACAGAAGAAAGTTTAATAAAATAATGATAACAAGATAAAATAATAATATTTTTTAGAAAATAATTATATAATCATAATAAATTTAAAAATAAAATTATAATTAATAAAACAAAAAGTGTTTGCTAAATATTTTATAATTAGATTTTAATAAAAATTGTGTATTATGAATTGAATATATTTAAAAATTATTTTCACAGGGGTCAAATATGCATTTTTAACATTTCAGAGGGGTATTTGATGCAAAAAAAAAAGATAAAATTTTTGCCCAGTCGCATGAGGGGCGCGTGCGCAACAACCACTCATCTGAATGAGCAAGTTTGCTAATTTTTTAAAAGGTTAGGGTTGAAGATGCCTATTAAAATTTCACAGTGGAAAAGCGTGCATTTTTAATATTTCACAGGGGTGTTTGGTGCAAATAACTCTTTTATAATCCACTGTACAATTTTACAATCCACGTAGTATACAAATTAACATCTTCATCCATACACCTTTATTAATCTGATGAAAAAATTCATGAAGAAAGGAACGTAAACATGGCATAGAGACGAAGTGATGACCTTTGGTGATTCTAAACGGCTAGATCATAGCCGTTGTTGCATTGAGAAGATGATCAATAGATACCACGATCTAAGAACAAATCAAAAAGAGGAAGAAAGGAACGTAAACAGATCTGAGGTAAAACCACAGGGAAAAAATAACTGAATTCAAAGCGTAGAGATAAACAATCGGCATAAATTAATTTAAGCAGAAACGTAAGCAGAACATAGAGACGAAGCACTTACGTACCTTCGGTTTTTGTAAACGGCTAAGGCAAAAAAATCGAAAAAAAAACCGTGAATCAAAGTGTAGAGATAAACAATTTGCAGAAATTAAATTAAGCAGAAATCTAAGCGTAGAGATTGAGCGCGTAACCTCGGTGCAGGAATGGTTAGGGAGAAGATGTTGTGTTGAGTAGAGATTTCTATGGGATGAGGCGTTGAGCGGAGATTTATGTGGGATGGGGTTTTTTAAGGGATAATGAGTCTTTTGTAAATGACTAATTTATCTAAATGGTATGAGCATCTTGTGAAATCGTAAGGGTATACTTGTAATATTTTCTGACGCTACACCAATTGATTGGAAATCAGTTTGTTAAAGTCTATGTACTTTAATAAAATACTAGTATTCTGCTGCACGGGTTGCTCGTACATTTTATTTTTTTTAAAAGACAATAAATAATAAATTGTAAAATTAAAAAAATAATAAAAATATAAATTTTTCCTAAACAAATATTCTTAAAAGATATATATATATATCTTATAAATAGTGAGTGTCATATTTTTAAATAAAATAATATCAAAGGGCAACAAAGTGAGCTTTTAATGGCTAAAAAAGAGAAAATCGTATAAAATGGCTATTTTGCCCAATAATTTTGATTTTATTGAAAATTAAGTTAGGAGATAATGATAATTTCAAATCAAGTTTCACCAATTAATTGAAAATTTGTTAATTAAAGGGTATCTACTTTAATAAGATAGTAAGATATAAAGATAAGGTGTAGAGTAAAACCCCTATAATTTAATACTCGATAAATTAATAGGATAATTTTTTTTCAAAAGATCATTGCATAAACATATAGTCCTATCAATGTTATAAACTAATAATTCACTAAAATTAGAAAAATAACTAGTACAATTTAGTAAAGTATGATTCAATTTTTTTCATGAAGTTTAATTCGATTATTGTTTTTGGTTTATATGATGAATTTAATTTGATTAATCAGTACCGTGAATATTATTTAATTATTAAAAACAATGAGTTTCATTTATTTTATATATACAGGTACATATATGTAATCTATTTTTATATATTAATTCAAATAATATAATGCAACCATATATTGGTGAAACACATGATTTTTTTAACCGATTATATTTATGTTAATTGAATTAAATTTAATCTTTAAAATAATGAATTATTAATTTATCGATTATTAATACCTCTCTAAATTAATAAAATATTACAGTCTCGGCATTATTAATTAATGTGTATATGTTTTATAGTATTTAAGCATAAAACATACATAACATCAAGTCATATAAAAGGCTCATACGAAATATTGTATTAGAAACCATCTCACGTGGTCAATTTAACCATCTGAATAAAAAAATATTTCCAATTAAAAAAAAATTAAAAAATTAAAAATTTTAGAAAAAACTAGGAGAGAAAGGGAAAACATGTGATATTTGAGACAAATAAGAAGAAGTTGTACGAAATTTTTTTGAGATAAATATGAAAAAATGATCATTGCACTAAGACTAATTTTGATTGATTAATTGTAGTCTATTAAAAATATTTAATATGGATTTATAATTTCCAATTGTGAAATTGATCAAAATTTTCAGATAACACAGATTAATAGATTCAAATAAATTGTATTCAACCCAGCCAATTTTCATATGGGTCCACCATATTTTAAGGGGATCCCATATGAAAATTGGACGTGATTCCATCATGGCCATGAAAAAAAATACTAAGTTTTTAATGAACATGTCTCTTATGATACGATCGATTTGATAATCAAATATATAATGTGAAAATAATACATTTAATATAAAAATAATATTTATTATTAATTAATTTGAATAAGTTATTTATCTCACAAAAAAAATAATTTATGAGATAGTTCACAAATTATATGTTTTAGAATTTAAATACATATAGTGCAGTTATGTTATTTTGACAAATAAATCATATATATGATTTATTGTTGTGTTTTTAAACAGTTTTTTCCCCAAATTATTATTCTTCGGGAGCTGTTTTCTTTGTCCGATACATGAAGTATTTTTTAATAAAAAAAAAATCTTTTTCCCCTAGATAATTTGTTATTAAACGGGTTGATCGATCCATACTAATCGAAAAAAAATAATATTTTTGATATAAAATAATAATATTTTTTCATCAATCAAGTTGAATAAAAAATATTGCCTACAATATTCGCGTGCGATAGTTTTGTAAGAGATTTTGTGTTTTTGTAAAGATATAGTCATGTAAGTACATTGATAGGTTCGATTCGCTGATTGCGGGTAGCTTTCCTAATTTATTTAGGTAGATTTAGTAGTTTTTTTACTCAAGATAAACAAATCTCGAGTCCAAGTTCAAGTTCCGTCGATTGTACGGGCAGTTTCATTACATTGTTGTAATTGTGTGATTGTAATATTGATGTAATGTTGTACTTGTACTCTGAAAAAATGAATAGGAAGACGAGGCTAAAATTTGTTAAAAGCATAATTGATATGACATGACATGCACCCTTTTGTGTGTGTGTGTATGTGTAAACCACCTACATAAAATACTATTAGTATTTTGAAACTTTAAATCATAAAATTAAAATAAAATTTTCTCAATTGTAGATCATTTTCAAGGGAATTAAAATACTAATAATTTTTACACAAGAAGCTTCCTACTTTTTTTACTTTTTTTGGGAAAGCGGCTAAAGTTTACCTCAATTAATTACGATAAAGAGCAATAACTAAAAAGGAACCAAAGTTAAATCTTTTAAGAAAAAAAATCAGATAATTTTGCAGATTTTTGTCAAATTTCACAATCTAACATTAAGGCATGCAATTAGTACACACTACACAACCACCGTCCACCTCCCCCTACCCAGCCTGCTTTTTTATACTAAGCAAGTGGATCCCCTTAATTGTGGGATTGCATTAATAATACATTTATTGATGTGTTTAATTATAATTAAGAGGATCTGATTTTCATGTTAATTGGTGAGAGTCATGTTATAGATACAACAACATTTGTACAACAATTTTTATCGACACAAAAAATCTAATACAAAAAATTTATTTATAAAATTCAATATAAAATATTACGATATAATTAAAATAAACATAGATATGACATTATTCATTTTGTGCTAAACCACCTGTAATATAAACAAATAGATCCTTAATTTCAGTGCACTCAAATTGGATTACCTATAACTTCCGATCAAGCGTTGGGGAATCGGAGTTATATTTACATTTACCGGATGAAATTTTAAAATCGATCATGTAAGTTGGCTACTGCAATATATTGATAGTCCGATACTTTTTTTTAATGGTGTGGAAACCTCAGTCGTTACCTGTGCGCACTAAATATACCTCCGATTAACGTAATAGTGTGCAAATTACGCTAGCTAGGTAAATCATACTAATAAAATCTCGTGCGACAAACTAATCCAAGAAGGTGAAATCAAATTCCTAACATCTGGCCAATATATTGATTAGTCTGATCCTCTTGATCTTTATCTAAGTTTTAAATTTCCACCAGACAAGTTGACAATGTCCAATGTCAGTAATACATGTTTAATTTGGCAAGAACTAATTTAAATTTATAGCCGAGAAATAATTTATTGCCTAGAAATAAAGTTTAACTAATCATTTCATATCACCGAGATTTTATCTAGCCCAACTCAGAGGATGATTTTGGTATTTTTTTTCCTCCAAATTTTGTTTCTCCATAGGTTTTGGTCGGTGACAGATTTAGTAAGTGGTCTATGTGTAGAGATAATTATTTGTAGTTAAGTAAGAAATTTAGTTTGTAATATAATTTCTTTAATAAGTACGAGTTTCATCGATTTAAATGATTAAATTAAATTATTTAATCGACTGTATTAGGGGTCCTTACTTATATATGAGATATAGCGTAGAGTTATAAAATAGCTCTCATGCAGTCATATGCTTTAGGTATAAAATTTTCATTTAATTTGCATGCCATTCATTATTGCCTTCAAGAATGTCAATAACGTTATATTTTTATATTGGTTTTGGGAAATGATGATGAAGATTCTTTCTTTTAAAAAAGATTCTTTCATTTTAAATTAGTTTTTAATACTTTATTCCATATATTCATTTATGGAATTTAACTCTACATTCCTTGTGAAGGATTTATGAAGGAGACGAAGGAATGCAAACACACAAAAAAAAATAAGGATAGCAATAATAATGGAGATGATGCACATATATATGCGTCCCCTCCCCCACAACATTAACCAAGAAAGGTGATGATCATCTCGTTGTGATTATCAAAAGCAAATTCCCTATCAACACGAAGTATCTCACTCATGGTATCAAACACATATCATATAATTCGGTTTCGTATATCTTGATGCACTAGTAGTGGCCAACAAAAATATCTCATTATGTGGTATCTTCGTCCTAGGTAGGAAAAATTAAAAATTGAAAACATTGTAATGATATACAATTGACTTATGTAATAATTTGGTTTAACAATTTTTTGTAAAACGATGATAGATATAAAATAATTGTTCTTACATATGCGGTCGTGCAGGAGCGAGCCAAGGCCCAGGGCATGGTAACATGATATTGAGAGTCGGTCACCAGCCAGAACATTAATGGACAATAAGTGCTATGTATACCAAAGTGTTATGGGGTGGGAACCACCTCTAGAACCCGCTAGGCAAAGTGTTACATCACGAGAGTCATTTTTTTAATGACGTAAGAACTTGCAGTCGTTATCTTTCGATGAGCATTGGGTAAATTCATGGACTAACGCAATAGTCTGCAAAAAACGTTAGCCAGGTAAACCACACGAGAGCCATTTTTTGAACATGTAGGAACTATTTCTAGATTCTTAGCACTTGTGAATTAAGGTCAAATCGGCGAGGACGTTGTGTTCTGAATGAAAGATTATTGTAATATCATTGCCTCAATATTGAAGCGGTGACACATTATAAATAGTTGCTATGAGGGCTTATAAATATCTTTCAATATTGAATTTCTGAACTCAACTTAATTATATTTTTAAAAAATATTTAGTTTTATAAAATATTTACACAAATATTAAATGTCGGACTTGGGTGTAATGCCTTGTGTTATCGATTATCAACCTACTCTGAGTATCGAAATGAGTTCTTTATGAGAAAGATTACTTATACAAAGAATCTGAGTTCGTAGCTTCTATTCAAGTAGTTTATGTATCAGCAAACTATTTGTAGATCGGCTCCCGCAATGATATTTGAATCATACTCTTTCAATCAAAGCGATATTTGAGTGATTTCCTTGTTTTCAATTTGTGAGAACCTGAAAATTTATCTCACGAGAACAAAGAGCATTTGAGTAACATTCATGACCAGTCAACTTGACCAGTCGACAACCGAGTATACATAAGCAATTAAGTATCGAAGAAACTGAATGGTGTGAAGAGAATTGGTCATTTGAACTAAAGAAAACTAGACCAGTACTGGAGCAAACTGAATCAGTTGAGGAAACAAGAACTGAAACTGAAATTGAAGAAACCAGAACTGAAAGTGAATTAGTTGAGAAAATAGGAAGAATAAACTGGAATGACCCTGTTGAGAAAAAAAGGGAAACTGAACTGAACCAGTTCGAACTGAGAAGAAACTGATCAAGTGAGCAAAGGCAAATAGACTGGACCAGTTGAACTGAATGAAACTGGCCAGTTGGTTGACAAGTAGAACTAGTCCAGTTGAGCTATTAAAATTGATCCATCAGTTGGGGTTGGACCAGTTGATCAATCCAGTTCGGTGAGTTATACCAGTTCAGTCGAAGACACCAACTTTTATAGATTAGTAGCCAACGCAATAACTTGAAATCAAGGTGATTAATGGTATTGAAAAGAGGTGTCATAATCAGATTTGTGCCTATAAATAGCACTCAAATATCTACACGAATTTTGAGCAAAACACAGTGTAAATCAAAATAGAGGGAATCTGTCAACTATTTCAGTTGAGCGAGAGTAAAGCAGCCAGTTGAGAAATCGGTTTTGTAGTAACCCAGATTCCATTTTAAGATAATAATATGTTAAACATGATTTAGGGTTGGTAATTAACCAATTCCGGGGTTTAATCGAACTTCAGAATCAAGAATTGGATTTTCATTTTCCGAGCCAGTTCGGACGGTCCTAAGAGGACTTCGGACGGCCCGAACTCAGCACACCGGGGGCTCCGAAGGTGAACTTGTTGACTTCGGAGTTAAGGCAAGTTCGGACGATCCAAAGTAGGATCGGACGGCCGAACTTCACCTGTGCCAAGTAGGCAGGATTACTCAGCCATGGTTTTCGACAAGTGTCGAATTTAGGACACTTCGGACGACCCAAAGTGGTGATCGGACGGTCCAAACTCGACGTGTCTTGCATGCAGGTAGTGAGTTGGATCGGACGATCCGAACCCCAGTTCAGAGGGCCCGAACTCGACCAAAAATTTTCCTATAAATAGGACCCGTTTGATTTCAATTTGAATTACAAATTTCCGAGTTTCCTTCTCCAGTTATATAGTGTGAGTTATACACTTGAGGGCCCTATCGGTTATAATCGAGGTTCTGGAATAACCAAGGTGTGGTTATAGTCATCAGGGAACAGCGACTCCAAAGGGCTATCTACGGACGAATGTATGGTCCGGGAATCTATTTAAGTTTTGGGAGTACTTATTAGCTTAGTTAAGGCTTATAGAACTTATGTAGTGATACGGTGAACTTTTGAATATAGGCTTGGAACCTAGGATCTACTATACTTGAACTAGCCTAGAGGTACGTACACATTGACTGAGATTGCCAGCGAGTATACATGTTTATATGTTGCATTTATTTGGCATTATTATATGGCATGATATATGATTTACCGTTTTCCATATTCATATGTCATGTGCATATACACGTTGAGCCTATACCTTGTTATACCTGATTATAGAGCCGCTCAGCTCTATACTTGATAGTCTGTCACTGAGATTACCGCGACGGCGGGGACATGTATGTCTGACAAATCTGGTGTACTAGACGAGTGTGGTTGCACCCAGAGGTTGATCCGTGCGGTGGCAGCACTCATGTGACGCCGGTACTGAGCATGACTTTTCAGATGACCATTTACTAGTCATCATGTTGCATGCATTATATACATATGTTTACTCATGTTTATGTACTGGGCTTTAGCGCTCACGTCCTAGTTGTTATCTTGGACACCCTATTCCACGGGGTAGGACGTAGGATGGATGGAGCTGGTAGTTCAAGGCAGGACTAGGGAGCAAGGCCCTTGAGTAGTTTATTATACAGCAGGATTCGATATAGCTGTATAATGTTTACTTTTAAGTTTTTCGATATGGTTGTATCACTACAGTATTAAGCCTGAATATATTTTACTAAGCTGATATGTAATTTATGGATTATGTTTCCGCACGTTTTACTCTGTTAAGTATTTTTTTGTATTAAGTTTAATGCATGCTATTAGTTGCCAGTTAGTAGGTGATTCGATGCAGGGTCACTACATTTTTGGTATCAGAGCATGCATAAATTTTGGGAATTAGTACTTGGGATTTAGTTTAGTCTTGAGTAATTCTTGCGTATTTGGGATTTTAATGTGCAATTTTTTTCAGGATATGGCTGACGTGAGTCACGGTAGTGTTGGCCAGGGAGGTGTCATCATCGTTACTCTATCAATATGTTCATGCAAGTAGGACCGAAACCCTTGGTGAGAGGCGAGAATCCTGAACATGCAAGAGGCTGGATGTCTAAACTCGAGAGTGCTTTTCGAGCTTTCGATTGCACTGAGGAGCAGAAACTGGAAGTTCTAGAATTCTTTCTAGAGGATCGAGCACGCTTATGGTGGGATGCCAAAGCTACTCAAGCACTTACTGAGAGAGGACAGGTGACTTGGGGGGATTTCTGTAAGCAGTTTCAGAAACTGTATTTTTCTCCAGCAGTTCGACATGCACGATCTATGGAGTTGCTGACTCTGAGGCAAGGATCAATGACTATTGATCAATATCAGCAACGATTTCTTGATCTACTACCTTTTAGTCCTCATATCAATGACAGTGATGCGTCCAAGTATGATATCTTTTTGCTAGGCCTGAATCAAGATATCTACTCGCAAGTTGTCGTATGTGATAATCCGACATCTTTTGAGACTTTGGTGAACCGTTGCCGTCAAGTGGAGAACAGCAATAGGCAGGAACTGTTGATGATGCCAGGACTGTAGTGACCGTTACCCGGATCACCTACTAAACAGAACTTAGGCATGCAATTAACTTAATCAAAACAATAACCAAAATTAAGCTGCGGAAACCATAGACATTATACAATCCCAAGGCAAGGAATCTGTAAAAATCCAATTAGATTACACAACCATATCGAAAAGCTGTATCAATCCGATAACAACAGAAATAAAAACCTAAGCGAAGCTCCAGCTGACCAACTACTGCCTAGCCCCTCCTGGAACCACCCGCCTCGTCCAATCACAAACCTGCCCCATGGAATATGGTGTCCAGAAACACAAAGTACGAGACATGAGCATAAAACGCTCAGTACGAGAGTATGAGTATACATGCATGCAAAGTGAACTCCCTATAACTCGAGTTCAAAGATCAGATAACAGAGATAGACCGGGCCCTGGTATGTAGTACGCTGTGCCTTCGCTTCAGGAGGTGGCTCCCATACCATAATACCAGTGGATATGCCGGACCCAAATCGATGGAAGTCCACCCACTAACAGGATAGGAAAAAACCCTACTAACAGATATCTCGAAGGAGATAGCTCAGTATGCAAATGAATGCAGCATAAATCAATGACATATAAACCATGCAGTCACATAATACATGCATACTCAGTCAGGATATCTCGAACAGTACTTCCGTACCTCAAATACTAGGCAAGTGCTATCAGCCCTAGGTCCACGCCTATAATCCGTGCTACACTACCAAATGATACTACTATCATTATAGCGCTCTAAAAGCCTTAACTAAGCTAAAGCATACTCCTAAATATTTTTAGGAAGCAAAAGCTATACCTTCGTCCGTCGTTAGCCCTTTGCTGTCGAGTGTCTCAAAACTAGGCCACAGCTCCGCTACGACGCCTGGATCGCTATGCCACTTCCGGATTCCCGATGGGACGCCTAGAATTCCCTAGATCTGAGTTAGAAGGCTAAGGAATCGAGAGAGAAGAGGTGATTGGTGCGTCTAAATCTGAATCTCGGCCCTTCTATTTATAGACGGAGTTCGGATCGTCCGAACTGGACTTCGGAGCGTCCGAACACGATCAGAGCGTCCGATCTCGACTTCAGATCGTCCGATCCCAATATTACATCATTGCTTACGTCAGCATGATGACGTCATCCATGACGACTGTCGGCAGCAAGATCGGAGCGTCCGAACCACTCTTCGGAACGTCCGAACCCTGACTTCGGACCGTCCGATCCTTAACTTTGGAGCCTCCGAACTCGACAACCCTCAAACCATTTTCAAGTGTTCTGAATCCAATTCCGGACTCCGATAATCCATTAAGAGTTCCCTTAATCACGTTTACTCTTACTTAATAGGATTAATGATTTGATTATGCTAAATCACTGATTTTGGGTACGGGCTACTACATTCTCCCCCACTTAAGATGTTTCGTCCTCGAAAACAGATCTTAAGTACTGAATGTAAAACAGAAATCAGAAACATTCTTTATTCAAATCAAACATTTACAAAATTTTGCAGCTGAATACATCTTAAGAAAGAAATCAAAACAACTCCGGATGGTCTTCACGCATCCTATCCTCAAGCTCCCAAGTAGCTTCCTCAGTGCCTCGGCGCTGCCACTGAACTAAAACCAAAGGAATGACTTTGTTCCGTAAAACCTTATCCTTATAATCCAGGATACGAATAGGTTTCTCAACATAGGTCAAATCCTTGTTCACCTGAACCTCAGACCGCTGCAGAATATGAGATTCATCTGCCACATATCGTCGCAACAGAGATACGTGGAACACGTCGTGAATACTGGATAGATGCGGTGGCAAAGCTAGTCGATAAGCCAAATCGTCAATGCTCTCCAAGATCTCAAACGGATCGATAAACCTGGGAGATAACTTGCCCTTAAGGCCAAATCTGAGAATCTTGTGGAAAGGTGACACTCTCAGAAACACTTTCTCCCCGACATCAAACTGCAAAGGCCTACGCTTGATATTAGCATAGCTGGCCTGAAGATCCTGTGCAGTCTTAATCCGTTTCTTGATGATCAACAATGTCTATCACCTGCTGGATAAACTCCGATCCCTCAGCCTATCTCTCCCCCACTTCTTCCCAGAAGAGTGGAGTACGACAACGTCGCCCGTACAACGCCTCAAAAGGTGCCATCCCAATACTAGTATGATAGCTGTTGTTGTACGCGAACTCGATCAATGGCAAATGATCCTGTGAGGCTGAACCAAAATCCATGACGCACGCTCTAAGCATATCCTCCAAAGTACGGATAGTGCGCTCCGACTGACCATCAGTCTCCGGATGATATGCAGTACTCAAACTGAGAGTAGTACCCATCGCACGCTGAACACTCCCCCAGAATCTAGAAGTAAACCTGGGGTCCCGATCACTTACAATGCTCACAGGCACTCCATGAAGTCGAACGATCTCCTGAATGTACATCCGTGCCATGCGATCCACAGAGTACTCTCGGCTATAGGCAATGAAATGCGCTGACTTGGTGAGTCGGTCCACCACAACCCAGATAGCATCACAGTTCCTCGGGGATACCGGCAAATGGGTCACAAAGTCCATTGTAATAAACTCCCATTTTCATTCAGAAATAGGCAGACTGTGAAGCAATCCTCCAGGTCGTCGGTGCTCTGCCTTGACCTGTTGACACACCAAACATCTCGAAACAAACTGATAAACACTGCATTTCATTCCCTTCTACCAGAAACGAGTACGTAGATCCTTGTACATCTTGTTGCTCCCAGGATGAATACTCAACTTAGTGCGATGTGCCTGAGACAAAATCTCCTCTTGCAACTCTTCATCCTGCGGAATCACAAGCCTACCAGACAAACACAGAAAGCCATCTGACTGATAATGAAATCCAGACGAGCTACCCTCGTTAGCTAGACGAGCTAAATGCTGGATCTTCGAATCAGACATCTGAGCATCTCGAATCCGCGAATACAAAGCTGGCTCAGATAATATCGCAAACATCTGGATACTCTGCATACCTTTCTTATGCTTGAAGGTATATCCCGAAGTACAACAGTCACTGATCGCACTAGACATCGAATAAGTCTGAAGTGCGGATAGTCGCACTTTGCGACTCAAAGCATCAGCAGTGAGATTAGCAGCTCTCGGATGGTACTTAATCTCGCAATCATAGTCCTTAATCAAGTCCATCCAACGTCTATGCCTCATGTTCAACTCCGCCTGAGTGAAAAAATACTTGAGACTCTTATGGTCGGTGAAGATCTCAATTTCTCGCCATACAGATAATGACGCCAGATATTCAAAGCAAACACAATGGCTGCTAACTCCAAATCATGAACTGGGTAGTTGTCCTCGTGAAGCTTCAGCTGTCTAGAAGCGTATGCGATCACATGCCCATTCTAAGTCAGGACACAACCTAACCCCTGAAGAGTGTACACCACATACCCTCCAGATCCTGACGGTAATGCCAACACCGGCGCAGAAGTCAACCGTCGTCGAAGCTCACAGAAATTCTTCTCACACTCGGAGGACCACTTGAAATCCACACCCTTGCGGGTAAGCTGTGTCAAAGGTCGAGCTAGTTGAGAGAAGTTCAGAATGAAGCGACGATAATACCCTGCTAGACCCAAAAAACTACGGATCTCAGCAACTGTCGTCGGACGCGACCAATTAAGTACTGCTTCAATTTTGCTTGGATCAACAGAAATCCCCTCCCTGGATATGATATGGCCAAGAAACACCACTCGATCCATCCAGAACTCACACTTGCTCAGCTTGGCGTACAACTGCTCATCCCGAAGAGTCTGCAGTACCAACCGCAAGTGAGAAACGTGCTCTTCTGTATTACGCAAATACACCAAGATGTCATCAATGAAGACCACGACAAACTTGTCCAAATACTCCCTGAAGACACGGTTCATCAGATCCATGAACATAGCCGGCGCATTAGTCAAACCAAATGGCATCACTAGGAACTCGTAATGCCCATAGCGAGTACGGAATGCAGTCTTGGATACGTCCTGATCACGGACTCTCAACTGATGATACCCAGATCTCAAGTCAATCTTGAAGTAAACTAACGTGCCCTGCAGCTGATCAAACAAGTCATCAATGCTAGGCAACGGATACTTGTTCTTCACTGTAACACGATTCAGCTGCCTATAGTCAATGCACAGCCGCATCGACCCATCCTTCTTCTTCACGAAGAGAACAGGAGCTCCCCAAGGAGATACACTAGGACGAATGTATCCCTTGTCCAAAGGATCCTGTAGCTGATTCTTCAACTCACGCATCTCTGACGGAGCCAGACGATACGGTGCTCGAGAAATAGGTGAAGTACCCGACATCAACTCTATGCCAAACTCGACTTCCCTAGCAGGAGGAAAACCCGGAATCTCATCAGGAAATACATCTGGGAATTCATCCACAACAGGAATGCTCTCTATCCCAATACTCTCAGTGGAAAAATCAGCTGCATAGATAAGGTAGCCTTCCCCGCCAGACTCTAGAGCTCGACAGGCTCTCAAAGCTGATACCAAAGGCATCGGGGGTCGCGTTCCCTCTCCATAGAAAAATCAGCTCTCACTCCCCTCCGGATGAAAGCATACTAATCTCTGATAACATTCCACTGAAGCTCGATAGGTAGTCAACATATCTATTCCTAGAATGCAATCAAAGTCGTCCATCGCCAGGACCATGAGATTTGCTAACAGAATGTTCCCTTCGAACTCTAAAGGGCAACCCATCACTAGACGCTTAGCCAAAGCAGATTGGCCCGTCGGAGTAGAAACAGACATCACTACGTCTAGTGCAATGCATGGTAACTTGTGCCTCTTAACAAAACGTGCAGAAATGAAGGAATGAGATGCACCAGTGTTAATAAGTACAAGAGCAGGTATACCATAAAGCATAAATGTACCTGCGATGACTTTCTCATTCTCCTCTACTGCCTGATCATGTCTCAGGGCAAACACCTGGCCAAAAGCTTGTGGTCTCAAATGAGAACTCCCAGCAGGCTGTCCCTGCGACCTCTGCTGAACGGTGGCCTGAGAACCAGATCCTGTACCAGATCCTGAACCGCCTCCCCCAGATAGTGGACAATCCCTCCGGATATGACCCACCTCGCCGCAACGGAAACAAGCTCCAGAAGCTCTACGGCACTTGTCGGATGGATGGTTTTTCCCACAGTGATCACACTTTTCCTTCCTACCGAAACGGACAACACCAGCAGAGCCAGAGGAAGAAGAAGTAGACCCAGACTTCTTGAAAGATTGGGCACGGGGACCCAAAGAACTAGTAGGTCTCGACTGAGAGAAAGACCTGCTCCGCCGAATACTGTCCTCCGCCTGGTGACAACGGCTCACCAAACCCTCGTAGGACATGTCGTCGCCAACCGCCACACGGTCATGGATCTCAGGGTTAAGGCTCTGAAGGAACATGTTATACTTCATATGGGAGCTGTCAGCAATCTCTGGACAATAAGATAATAGATCGAGAAACTTCTGCTGATATTCCTCGGTACTCATGGCTCCCTGACGCAGACTAAGAAGCTCACCTGCTTTTTCCTGTCGGAGAGCAGGAGGAAAATACATCTTATAGAAAGCTGTACGAAACTCGGCCCAGGTGGCCACTCCTCTAGCCGAAACCAAAGGTGCAGAAGTAATCCTCCACCACCTGCGCACACGTCCATCCAGAAGATAACCCAGGGTCTCCATCTTCTGCTCCTCGGTGCAGTGGAAAGTCTGAAAAGTCGTCTCCATGCGGTCTAACCAGTTTTCCGCATCCTCCGGAGACTCACCTCCAACTAAGGGCCATAGCTAAAAATTGACGCACAGTGAAACGCTCGTCTTCATGATGACGATGATGCCGTTCTCGACGATGCTCTCGGTCGGCATCGCCCCAACGACCGCCTCCACTTCCATGGCTACTCTCATCATCGTAGTTTGCCATCTACAAAAATACCTCATGATGAGACTAAATCCCAAGAATACTTTTGCATGCTCTGATACCATAAATGTAGTGACCCTTACCCGGATCACCTACTAAACAGAACTTAGGCATGCAATTAACTTAATCAAAACAGTAATCAGAATTAAGCTCCAGAAACCATAGTCATTATACAATCCCAAGGCAAGGAATCTGTAAAAATCCAATTAGATTATACAACCATATCGAAAAGCTGTATCAATCCAATAACAATAGAAATAAAAACCTAAGCGAAGCTCCAGCTGACCAACCGCTGCCTAGCCCCTCCTGGAACCACCCGCCTCGTCCAATCGCAAACCTGCCCCATGGAATAGGGTGTCCAGAAACACAAAGTACGAGATGTGAGCATAAAACGCTCAATACAAGAGTATGAGTATACATGCATGCAAAGTGAACTCCCTATAACTCGAGGTCAAAGATCAGATAACAGAGACAGACCGGGCCCTGGTATGTAGCACGCTGTGCCGTCGCTTCAGGAGGTGGCTCCCATACCATAATACCAGTGGATATGCCGGACCCAAATCGATAGAAGTCCACCCACTAACATGATAGGAAAAAACCCTACTAACAGACATCTCGAAGGAGATAGCTCAGTATGCAAATGAATGCAGCATAAATCAATGACATATAAACCATGCAGTCACATAATACATGCATACTCAGTCAGGATATCTCGAACAGTACTTCCGTACCTCAAATACTAGGCAAGTGCTATCAGCCCTAGGTCCATGCCTATAATCCGTGCTACACTGCCAAATGATACTACTATCATTATAGCACTCTAAAAGCCTTAACTAAGCTAAAGCATACTCCTAAATATTTTTAGGAAGCAAAAGCTATACCTTCGTTCGTCGTTAGCCCTTTGCTATCGAGTGTCTCAAAACTAGGCCACAGCTCCGCTACGACGCCTGGATCGCTATACCACTTCCGAATTCCCGATGGGACGTCTAGAATTCCCTAGATCTGAGTTAGAAGGCTAAGGAATCGAGAGAGAAGAGGTGATTGGTGCGTCTAAATCTGAATCTCGGCCCTCCTATTTATAGACGAAGTTCGGATAGTCCGAACTGAACTTCGGAGCGTCCGATCTCGACTTCGGATCGTCCGATCCCAATATTACGTCATTGCTTATGTCAGCATGATGACGTCATCCATGACGACTGTCAGCAGCAAGATCGGAGCGTCCGAACCACTCTTCGGACCGTCCGATCCTTAACTTCGGAGCCTCCGAACTCGACAAACTTCAAACCATTTTCAAGTGTTCTGAATTCAATTTCGGACTTCGATAATCCATTAAGAGTTCCCTTAATCACGTTTACTCTTACTTAATAGGATTAATGATTTGATTATGCTAAATCACTGATTTTGGGTACGGGCTACTAAAAGGACAGCCTAGTGGATCTCTTGGGCCTAGGGCTCAATGTAGTAACCCAGATTCCATTTTAAGATAATAATATGATAAACATGATTAAGGGTTGGTAATTAATCAATTTCGGAGTGTTATTGGACTTCGGAAGAGAATATGGGCTTTTGACTTTGGGCCGGATCGGATGCTCCGATCCTAGCCACTTCGGAACCTCATCGGAAGCACAGAGATCGGAAGCTCCGATCCTAGAACGGACGTTCCGATCTCTAGCTGCCAGCTTTACCCGATGACTCAGCCACGAGTTTTGACAAGTGTTGAACGTAGAGTAGATCGGAAGCTCAGATCGCCCGATCGGAATTTCCGATCCCGACGTGTCATACATGCATGCAATGAGCTGGATCGGAAGCTCCGATCCTGAAATCGGAAGTTCCGATCCTGGCCGGGAATTTTGCCTATAAATAGGGCTTCTCAGATTCATTTCTAAATACGAATTCCCGAGTTTCTTTCTTCAGTTATATAGTGTGAGATATACACTTGAGGGCCCTACAAGTTATAATAGAGGTTCTGGAATAACCAAGGTGTGGTTATAGTCATCCGGGACTAGCGACTTCAAAGGACTAACTACGGACGAAGGTATGGTCCGGGAATCTGTTTAAGTTTTGGGAGTACTTATTAGCTTAGTTAAGTCTTATAGAATTTATGTAGTGATACGGTGAACTTTTGAATATAGGCTTGGAACCTAGGATCTTACTATACTTGAACTAGCCTAGAGGTATGCACACATTGACTGAGATTGCCAGCGAGTATACATGTTTATATATTGCATTTATTTGGCATTATTATATGGCATGATGTATGATTTACCGTTTTCTATACTCATATGTCATGTGCATATACACATTGAGCCTATACCTTGTTATACCTGACTATAGAGCCGCTCAGCTCTATACTCGATAGTCTGTTACTGAGAGTACCGCGACGGCGGGGGCATTTATGTCTGTCTACTCTGGTGTACTAGACGAGTGTGGTTGCATCCAGAGGTTGATCCGTGCGGTGGCAGCACTCATGTGGCGCCGGTTCTGAGCATGATTTTTCAGATGACCCTGTACCAGTCATCATGTTGCATGCATTATATACATATGTTTACTCATGTCTATGTACTGGGCGTTAGCGCTCATGTACTAGTTGTTATCTTGGACACCATATTTTATGGGGCAGGTCGCAGGATGGACGGAGCTGGTAGTTCAAGGCAGGACTAGGGAGCAGGAGCCTTGAGGATTTTTTTATATACAGCAGGATTCGATATAGCTGTATAATGTTTACTGTTTAAGGTTTCGATTTGGTTGTATCACTACATATTTAAGCCTGGATTATGTTACTAAGCTGATATGTAAATTATGGTTTTATTTCCGCATGTTTTACTCTGTTAAGTTATTATGTTGTATTAAGTTTAATGCATGCTATTAGTTGCCAGTTAGTAGGTGATACCATGCAGGATCACTACATTTTTGGTATCAAAGCATGCTTAGATTTTGGGATTAGTACTTGGGATTTAGTCTAGTAATTCTTGCGCATTTAGGATTTTAATATGCAATTCTTTTCAAGATATGGCTGACGAGAGTCACGGTAGTGTTGGCCAGGGAGGTGGCCATCATCATCGTCATCATCTCCATCATGATGATCAACATCGTCATCATGAGGGTAGACGTCGCTACTCTATCAATAAGTTTATGCAAGTAGGACCGAAACCCTTGGTGGGAGGCGAGAATCCTGAACAAGCTAGAAGCTGGATGTCTAAACTCGAGAGTACTTTTCGTGCTTTCGATTGTACTGAGGATCAGAAATTGAAAGTTCTAGAATTTGTTCTAGAAGATCGAGCACGTTTTTGGTGGGATGTCAAAGCTGCTCAGGCACGTACTGAGAGAGTACAGGTGACTTGGGGGGATTTCTGTCGGGAGTTCCAGAAATTGTATTTTCCTCCGGCTGTTCGCCAAGAACGATCTATGGAGTTGCTTACTCTGAGACAAGGATCAATGACTATTGATCAATATGAGCAACGATTTCTTGATCTGCTACCTTTCAGTCCTCATATCAATGAGAGTGATGCATCGAAGTATGATATCTTTCTACAAGGTTTGAACCAAGATATCTACTCTCAGGTTGTCGTCTGTGATGACCCGATATCTTTTGAGACTTTGGTGAACCGTTGCCGTCTTGTGGAGACTAGTAACAGTCGGGCACAGTTGATGATGCCAGGACAGCCTAGTGGATCTTTTGAGACTCGAGCTCAATCTGTTGTGCAATCTGTACCTACGTCTTCTTCCACTCCTACTACTTCATCTGGATCTCGTGGTTCACGAGGTATGTTCCGTTTCGGAAAGAAGAAGAAGAAAGAGGAATTCTGTAGCCATTGTGGAGGGAAGCATCCTGCAGCTTCATGTCGGAGGGCTACTGGGGCTTGTTATATTTGTGGGCAGCAGGGAAATCTGCGGAGGGATTGTCCTCAGCGTATGGGTTCTGCTAGTGGATCGGGATCCCAGGTTGGATCTCAGGCTTCTACTTTTCCACGTCAGCAGCCAGCACCACAGAGTTCTTCTGGTTATCGTCCCCAGACTCAAGGGCAGGTATTTGCTCTATCTCAGGAGCAGGCTACAGAGGGAAGCGATCGCATGTTGGCAAGTACCTTTCTGTTATGTGGTATTCCTGCACTTGTATTAATTGATACTGGAGCATCACATTCCTTTATTTCTAGTCGTTTTGTTAAGAGACATAGATTACCTTATGTATCATTAGATATGGATTTAGTTGTATCTACTCCGTTGGATCAAGAGATAGTAACTAAGCGTCTAGTGATGGGTTGCCTTCTGGAGTTTGAGGATAATGTGTTAGCAGCTAATTTGATGATATTAGCGATGACAGATTTTGACTGTATCTTGGGAATAGATATGCTGACTTTGTATCACGCTACTGTGGATTGTTATCAGCGTCTGGTACAGTTTCATCCGGTTGAGGGTGATAGCTGGTATTTTTATGGTAAGGGTGTGCGACCTCCGATGCCACTTGTTTTGGCTCTGAAGGCATGTCATGTCTTGGAGTCAGGTGGGGAGGGCTACCTCATCTATGCAGTTGATATGTTCATGAGTAGTACGGGTATTGATCAGTTACCGGTTGTCAGCGAGTTTCCTGATGTATTCCCTGATGAGATTCCGGGTTTTCCTCTGGTTCGAGAGGTTGAATTTGGTATTGATCTAGTACCAGGAACTACGCCTATATCCTGAGCACCTTATCGTCTGGCACCATCAGAGATGAGGGAATTGAAACAGAAGTTACAGGATCTGCTTGATAAGGGATATATTCGTCCGAGTGTTTTTTCGTGGGGAGCACCTGTTTTATTTGTCAAGAAGAAGGATGGATCGATGCGATTATCTATTGATTACAGGCAGTTGAATCGTGTCACCATCAAGAATAAGTATCCTTTGTCGTGGATTGATGATCTATTCGATCAACTACAGGGTACTTCTGTTTACTCAAAGATAGATCTGAGATCTAGATACCATCAGATGCGGGTACGAGACTCAGATATATCTACGACTGCTTTTAGGACCAGATACGGGCATTATGAATTTCTGGTTATGCCATTTGGTTTGACGAATGCACCGGCAGTCTTCATGAATCTGATGAATCAGATATTTCGAGAATATCAGGATAGATTTTTCATCGTCTTCATTGATGATATTCTTGTCTATTCTCATGACAAGGATGAGCATGCACAGCATCTAAGGATTGTTTTACAGACGTTACGAGATAAGCAGCTGTATGCGAAATTGAGCAAGTGTGAATTTTGGCTTGATCGGGTAGTGTTTCTCGGTCATGTGATTTCTAATGAAGGGATATCTATTGATTCTAGTAAGATAGAGGCAGTGCTGAACTGGTCTCGTTCGACGGCGGTTGCTGAGATTCGTAGTTTCTTGGGTCTAGCGGGATATTACCGTCGGTTCATCGAGAATTTTTCACAGTTGGCCAGGCCTTTGACTCAGCTTACTCGGAAAGATGTTTCCTTCATATGGTCCTCGGATTGTGAGGAGTCATTTCACGAGCTGCGTAGACGTCTTACTACTGCACCTGTGTTAGCTCTACCTTCTGGATCAGGAGGTTATGTTGTCTATACTGATGCCTCTGGTCAGGGGTTAGGATGTGTTCTGACACAGCATGGACATGTTATTGCCTATGCTTCTCGACAGTTGAAGACGCATGAGAGTAATTATCCAGTACATGATCTCGAGTTTGCTGCCATTGTATTTGCGCTCAAGATTTGGAGGCATTATCTTTATGGCGAGAAATTTGAGATATTCACGGATCACAAGAGTTTGAATTATTTATTCACTCAGGCAGAGTTGAATATGCGACAGAGACACTGGATGGATCTTTTGAAGGATTATGATTGCGAAATCAAATATCATCCAGGTTCTGTTAATCTTACTGCTGATGCCTTGAGTCGGCAGGTAAGACTTTCTGCACTTCAGACTAGTGAAGTATCTCATATAATTCAAGAGTGATGTTCATTGAGTTTTACGCTCAAGCACAAGAAAGGGAGGAATGAGATTCGTTTGTATACTATTCTATCTGAGCCAGCATTGTATTCTCGGATTAGAGATGCTCAGATATATGATGTTAAGACTCAGCGTTTGGCACGTCTAGCCAATGGATTTAATACATCTGGATTCCATTTTCAGGCAGATAGTTTATTGTGCCTATCTAATCGAGTGGTTGTACCTAATGATGCGGAGCTCAGGAATAATATTCTTTCTCAAGCTCACAGGAGTCGATTATCAGTTCATCCTGGTAGCATGAAAATGTATAAGGATTTGCGAACTAGATTCTGGTGGAAAGGGATGAAGAGGAGTGTGTATCAATTTGTTTCTAGATGTTTGGTTTGTCAACAGGTCAAGGCTGAACATCGACGACCAGGTAGATTACTGCAGAATCTTGAGATTCCCGAATGGAAGTGGGAGCACGTGACTATGGACTTTGTTACCCACTTGCCTATGACGTCACGTCAGTGTGATGCTATCTGGGTCGTTGTTGACCATTTGATGAAATCAGCACACTTTATTCCTTATAACCGGGAGTATTCTTATGATCGCATGGCACGTTTATACATCCAAGAGATAGTGCGATTGCATGGGATTCCAGTGAGCATAGTTAGTGATAGAGACCCGCGATTTACCTCACGTTTTTGGGGTAGTTTTCAGGAGGCGTTGGGTACCACTCTGAGTTTGAGCACTGCATATCATCCGGAGACTGACGGACAGTCAGAGCGGACGATTCGTACATTGGAGGATATGCTACGTTCTTCTGTCATGGATTTTGGCTTATCTTGGCAGGATCAGTTACCTTTGATCGAATTTGCTTACAATAACAGTTATCATCGTAGTATCGATATGGCACCTTTCGAGGCATTGTATGGTCGACGGTGTCGTACTCCGTTATTCTGGGATGAAGTCGGGGAACGACAAGTCGAGGGTCCTGAATTGGTGCAGCAGATTGTAGACAAGGTAGATTTGATCAAGCATAGGATCAAAGTTGCTCAAGATAGACAAGCCAGTTATGCTAATATTCGTCGCAGGCCACTTTAGTTTGAGCCTGGTGAATATGTGTTTCTCCGAGTATCACCTTTCAGGAAGGTGATGAGATTCGGTGTGAAAGGCAAGTTATCTCCTCGTTTCATTGGGCCTTTCCAAATACTGGAAAAGATCGGAGATGTTGCATATCGTTTGGCTTTACCGCCAAATCTTTCCAGTATACATAATGTTTTTCATGTGTCGTTGCTTCGACAGTACATAGCTGATGAATCTCATGTGATTCAGTTTACTGATATTCAGCTAGAGCCAGATCTGTCTTTTGTTGAACGACCAATCTGTATCCTAGACAGGAAGGAGAAAGTCCTTCGGAACAAGACTATACCACTTGTGATGGTACAGTGGCAGCGCCGAGGCGTTGAAGAAGCAACTTGGGAAACTGAGAGTCGTATGCAAGCAGAATATCCTGAGTTGTTTGCTTTGTATTTTTTATTACCATGTAGTTGTAATTACAGTTGTTGTAATAAAACATGGTTTGAATGTTTCATATTGTTATCTTGATTTGTATTTAGATGTTATTTCGCGGACGAAATATCTAAAGGTGGGGAGAATGTAGTAACCCAGATTCCATTTTAAGATAATAATATGATAAACAATTTTGGAGTGTTATTGGACTTCGGAAGAGAATATGGGCTTTTGACTTTGGGCCGGATCGGAAGCTCCGAACCCAGATCGGAAGCTCCGATCCTAGCCAGTTCGGAACCTCATCGGAAGCACAGAGATCGAAAGCTCCGATCCTAGAACGGACGTTCCGATCTCCAGCTGCCAGCTTTACCCAATGACTCAGCCACAAGTTTTGACAAGTGTTGAACGTAGAGCAGATCGGAAGCTCCGATCGCCCGATCAGAAGTTTCGATCCCGACGTGTCACACATGCATGCAATGAGCTGGATCGGAAGCTCCGATCCTGAAATCGGAAGTTCCGATCCTGGCCGGAAATTTTGCCTATAAATAGGGCTTCTCAGATTCATTTCTAAATACGAATTCCCGAGTTTCTTTCTTTAGTTATATAGTGTGAGATATACACTTGAGGGCCCTATCAGTTATAATAGAGGTTCTGGAATAACCAAGGTGTGGTTATAGTCATCCGGGACTAGCGACTCCAAAGGGCTAACTACGGACGAAGGTATGGTCCGGGAATCTGTTTTAGTTTTGGGAGTACTTATTAGCTTAGTTAAGGCTTATAGAATTTATGTAGTAATACGGTGAACTTTTGAATATAGGCTTGGAACCTAGGATCTTACTATACTTGAACTAGCCTAGAGGTACGTACACATTGACTGAGATTGCCAGCGAGTATACATGTTTATATGTTGCATTTATTTGGCATTATTATATGGCATGATGTATGATTTACCGTTTTCTATACTCATATGTCATGTGCATATACACGTTGAGCCTATACCTTATTATACCTGACTATAGAGCCACTCAGCTCTATACTCGATAGTCTGTCAGTGAGAGTACCGCGACGGCGGGGACATTTATGTCTGTCTACTCTAGTGTACTAGACGAGTGTGGTTGCACCCAGAGGTTGATCCGTGCGGTGGCAGCACTCATGTGGCGCCGGTTCTGAGCATGATTTTTTAGATGACCCTGTACCAGTCATCATGTTGCATGCATTATATACATATGTTTACTCATGTCTATGTACTGGGCGTTAGCGCTCATGTCCTAGTTATTATCTTGGACACCCTATTCCATGGGGCAGGTCGCAAGATGGGCGGAGCTGATAGTTCAAGGTAGGACTAGGGAGCAGGAGCCTTGAGGATTTTTTTATATACAGCGGGATTCGATATAGCTGTATAATGTTTACTGTTTAAGGTTTCGATTTGGTTGTATCACTACAGATTTAAGCCTGGATTATATTACTAAGCTGATATGTAAATTATGGTTTTGTTTCCGCATGTTTTACTCTGTTAAGTTATTATGTTGTATTAAGTTTAATGCATGCTATTAGTTGCCAGTTAGTAGGTGATACCATGCAGGGTCACTACACTCAATCTGTTGTGCAATCTGGACCTATGTCTTCTTCTACTCCTACTACTTCGTCTGGTTCTCGTGGTTCACGAGGTACTTTCCACTTTGGGAAGAAGAAGAAGAAGGAGGAATTTTGCAGCCACTGTGGTGGAAAGCATCCTGCAGCTTCATGTCGGAAAGCTACTGGTGCTTGTTATATTTGTGGTGAGCAGGGACATCTGCGGAGAGATTGTCCTCAGCGTATGGGTTCTGCTGGTGTATCGGGATCACAGGTTGGATCTCAGGCTTCTATTTTTCCACGTCAGCATACAGCACCACAGAGTTCTTCTGATTACCGTCCACAGACTCAAGGGCAGGTATTTGCTTTATCTCAGGAGCAGGCTACTGAGGGAAGCGATCGCATGTTGGCAGGTACCTTTTTGTTATGTGGTATTCCTGCACTTGTTTTAATTGATACTTGAGCATCGCATTCCTTTATTTTTAGTCGCTTTGTTAAGAGACATAGATTACCTTATGTATCATTAGATATGGATTTAGTTGTATCTACTCCGCTGGAGCAAGAGGTAGTAACTAAGCGTCTAGTGATGGGTTGCCTTCTAGAGTTTGAGGGTAATGTGTTATCAGCTAATTTGATGATATTAGCGATGACAGATTTTGATTGTATTTTGGGAATAGATATGCTGACTTTGTATCACGCTACTGTGGATTGTTATCAACGTCTGGTACAGTTTCATCCGGATGAGGGTGATAGCTGGTACTTTTATGGTAAGGGTGCGCGACCTCCAATGCCATTTGTATCAGCTCTGAAGGCATGTCATGTCTTGGAGTCAGGTGGGGAGGGCTACCTCATTTATGCAGTTGATATGTCCACGAGTAGTTTCAGTATTGATCAGCTACCGATTGTCAGCGAGTTTCCTGACGTATTCCCTAATGAGATTCCTGGTTTTCCTCCGGTTCGAGAGGTTGAATTTGGTATTGATCTAGTACCAGGAACGACGCCTATATCCCGAGCACCTTATCGTCTAGCACCATCAGAGATGAGGGAATTGAAACAGCAGTTGCATTATCTGCTAGATAAGGGATATATCCGTCCGAGTGTTTCTCCGTGGGGAGCACCTGTGTTGTTTGTCAAGAAGAAGGATGGATCGATGCGATTATGTATTGACTACAGGCAGTTGAATCTTATCACCATCAAGAATAAGTATCATTTGTCGTGGATTGATGATATGTTCTATCAATTACAGGGTACTTCTGTTTACTCGAAGATAGATCTGAGATCTGGATACCACCAGATGCGGGTACGAGACTCAGATATTTCTACGAATGCTTTCAGGACCAGATACGAACATTATGAATTTCTGATAATGTCATTCGGTTTGACGAATGCACCGGCAGTCTTTATGAATCTGATGAATCAGGTATTTCGAGAATATCTGGATAGATTTGTCATCGTCTTCATTGATGATATTCTTGTCTATTCTCATGACAAGGATAAGCATGCACAGCATCTGAGAATTGTTTTACAGACATTACGAGATAAGCAGTTGTATGCGAAATTGAGCAAGTGTGAATTCTGGCTTGATAGGGTAGTGTTTCTCGGTCATGTGATTTCTAGTGAAGGAATATCTGTCGATCCAAGTAAGATAGAGGCAGTGCTGAACTGGTCTCGTCCGACGATGGTTGCTGAGATTCAAAGTTTCTTGGGTCTAGCGGGTTATTACCGTCGGTTCATCGAGAATTTTGCACAGTTGGCCAGGCCTTTGACACAGGTTACACGGAAAGATGTTGCCTTCATATGGTCTTCGGATTGTGAGGAGTCATTTCACGAGCTGCATAGACGTCTTACTACTGCACATGTGCTAGCTCTACCTTCTGGATCAGGAGGTTATGTTGTCTATACTGATGCCTCCAGTCAGGGGTTAGGATGTGTTCTTACACAGCATGGACATGTTATTGCCTATGATTCTCGACAGTTGAAGACGCATGAGAATAATTATCCAATACATGATCTCGAGTTAGCCGCCATTGTATTTGCACTCAAGATTTGGAGGCATTATCTTTATGGCGAGAAATTTGAGATATTAATGGATCACAAGAGTTTGAAGTATTTATTCACTCAGGTGGAGTTAAATATGCGACAGAGACGCTGGATGGATATTTTGAAGGATTATTATTGTGAAATCAAATATCATCTAGGTTCTGCTAATCTTACTGTTGCAGGTGAGACTTTCTGTACTTCAGACTAGTGAAATATCTCATTTGGTTCAAGAGTGTTGTTCATTGAGTTTTACACTCAAGCACAAGAAAGGAAGAAATGGAATTCGTTTGTATACTATAATATCTAAGCCAGCATTGTATTCTTGGATCAGAGATGCTCAGATATCTGATGTTAAGACTCAGCGTTTGACACGTCTAGCCAATGGGGTTAATACATCTAGATTCCATTTTCAGGCAGATGGTTATTGTGCTTATCAAATCGAGTGGTTGTACCTGATTTTACGGAGCTCAGGAATGATATTCTATCTCAAGCTCACAGGAGTCGATTGTCTGTTCATCCTGGAAGCATGAAAATGTACAAGGACTTGCGAACCAGATTCTGGTGGAAAGGGATGAAGCGAAGTGTATATCAGTTTGTTTCAAGATGTTTGGTTTGTCAATAGGTCAAGGCTGAACACCGACGACCAGGTGGATTACTGCAGAATCTTGAGATTCCCGAATGAAAGTGGGAGCATGTGACTATGGATTTTGTCACCCACTTGCCTATGACTTCACGTCAGTGTGATGCTATCTGGGTCGTTGTTGACCGTTTGACGAAATCAGCACACTTTATTCCTTACAACCGGGAGTATTTTTATGATCGCATGGCACACTTTTATATCCAGGAGATAGTGCGATTACATGGGATTCCAGTGAGCATAGTTAGTGATAGAGATCCGCGATTTACCTCACGTTTCTGGGGTAGTTTTCGGCAGGCGTTGGGTACCACTTTGAGTTTGAGCACTGCATATCATCCGGAGACTGACGGGCAGTCAGAGCGAACTATTCGTACGCTGGAGGATATGATACGTTCTTCTGTCATGGATTTTAGCTTATCTTGGTAGGATCAGTTACCTTTGATCGAATTTGCCTACAATAACAGTTATCATCGTAGTATTGATATGACACCTTTCGAGGCATTGTATGGTCGACGGTGTCGTACTCCGTTATTCTGGGATGAAGTCGGGGAACGACAAGTCGAGGGTCCTGAATTGGTGCAGAAGATTGTAGACAAGGTAGATTTGAGCAAGCGGAGGATCAAAGCTGCTCAAGATAGACAAGCCAATTATGCTAATATTCATCGCAGGCCATTGCAGTTTGAGCCTGGTGAGTATGTATTCTTACGAGTATCACCTTTCAGGAAGGTGATGAGGTTCGGTGTGAAAGGCAAGTTATCACCTCGTTTCATTGGGCCTTTCCAGATACTGGAGAAGATTGGAGATGTTGCATATCGTTTGGCGTTACCGCCATCTTTTTTCAGTATACATAATGTTTTTCATGTGTCGTTACTTCGACAATACATAGCTGATGAATCTCATATTATCCAGCATACTGATATTCAGCTAGAACCAAATCTGTCTTTTGTTGAACGATCACTCCGTATCCTAGACAAGAAGGAGAAAATTCTTCGGAACAAGACTATACCACTTGTGATGGTACAGTGGCAGCGCCGAGGCATTGAAGAAGCAACTTGGGAAACCGAGAGCTATATGCGGGCTGAATATCCTGAGTTGTTTACTTTGTACTTTTGATTACCATGTAAAGATGTAATTACAGTTGTTGTAATAAAACATGGTTTGATGTTTCATATTGTTATCTTGATTTGTCTTTAGATTTTATTTCGCGGACAAAATATCTAAAGGTGGAAAGAATGTAGTAACCCAGATTCCATTTTAAGATAATAATATGTTAAACATGATTTAGAGTTGGTATTTAAACAATTCCGGGGTTTAATCGGACTTTATAATCAAGAATTAGATTTTCATTTTCTGAGCCAGTTCGGACGGTCTGAAGAGGACTTCGGACGGCCCGAACTCAGCACACCGGGGGCTCCGAAGGTGAACTTGTTGAATTCGGAGTTAAGGCAAGTTCGGACGATCCGAAGTAGGATCGGACGGCCCGAACTTCACCTGTGCCAAGTAGGCAGGATTACTCAACCATGGTTTTTGACAAGTGTCGAATTTAGGACACTTTGGACGACCCAAAGTGGTGATCGGATGGTCCAAACTCGACGTGTCTCGCATGCAGGCAGTGAGTTGGATCGGACGATCCGAACCCCAGTTTGGAGGGCCCGAACTCGACCAGAAATTTTCCTATAAATAGGACTCGTTCGATTTCAATTTGAATTACAAATTTCCGAGTTTCCTTCTCCAGTTATAGAGTGTGAGTTATACACTTGAGGGCCCTATCGGTTATAATCGAGGTTTTGGAATAACCAAGGTGTGGTTATAGTCATCCGGTACCAGTGAATCCAAAGGGCTATCTACGGACGAAGGTATGGTCCGAGAATCTATTTAAGTTTTGGGAGTACTTATTAGCTTAGTTAAGGCTTATAGAACTTATGTAGTGATACGGTGAACTTTTGAATATAGGCTTGGAACCTAGGATCTACTATACTTGAACTAGCCTAGAGGTACGTACACATTGACTGAGATTGCCAGCGAGTATACATGTTTATATGTTGCATTTATTTGGCATTATTATATGACATGATATATGATTTACCGTTTTCCATATTCATATGTCATGTGCATATACACGTTGAGCCTATACCTTGTTATACCTGATTATAGAGCCGCTCAGCTCTATACTCGATAGTCTGTCACTGAGAGTAGCGCGACGGCGGGGACATGTATGTCTGAATACTCTGGTGTACTAGAAGAGTGTGGTTGCATCCAGAGGTTGATCCGTGCGGTGGCAGCACTCATGTGGCGCTGATACTGAGCATGTCTTTTCAGATGAACATTTACTAGTCATCATGTTGCATGCATTATATACATATGTTTACTCATGTTTATGTACTGGACGTTAGCGCTCACGTCCTATTTGTTATCTTGGACACCCTATTCCACGGGGTAGGTCGCAGGATGGACGGAGCTGGTAGTTCAAGGCAGGACTAGGGAGCAGGAGCCTTGAGGAGTTTATTATACAACAGGATTCAATATAGGTTTATAATGTTTACTTTTAAGTTTTTCGATATGGTTATATCACTACAGTATTAAGCCTGGATATATTTTACTAAGCTGATATGCAATTTATGGATTATGTTTTCGCACGTTTTACTCTGTTAAGTATTTTGCTGTATTAAGTATAATGCATGCTATTAGTTGCCAGTTAGTAGGTGATTCCATGCAGGGTCACTACAGGTTTCGAAGCATTTCGATCAACTTCTGAGTTGTGATATCAGTTTTTGAGTAATGCGATCGGTCTCTGAGTAGTTCAAGCAATCAGTCTGGTAGCACGGGGAAAACTCTTGTCAACGCAACCTCCAAAATACCTCTGTAGATATGTGAATGGGCTTTTTTATTTTAAACTAATCACATGCTTTAAAACTGATTCCAACATGATATTGTCTTAAAAATCTTGATTTCGAAAACTGTATTACTGATTTCTGATTCTGATGCATGAACTTTGTGATTAATGGTAAGAATATATATTTTGAACACTATTAAATTCTGATTAATGATTACTGGCCTCACCCTTTAGAGGATTGTCATATAAGAGATATCAGTTAACAAATAACTTCATAAGTCAGTTTGGTGCATAAAACCGATTTCTGTTATTATTGATTAATGTCGAATTTCTGTTCTATTTTGTTCTAATATGTTTATGTATATGAGATTAATATTTAAAATGATTTAAAAGTTGGGATGATTTTTTTCATTTATTGAGTGACACTCATATCACATACCCACCCAAAACCATCTAAGATAAAACCGAAGAAAAATTAGAAGACTATGAGCAAATTCAGTTTTAGGGCTGGTGAAGAAGAAGACTGTTTAAATTATTTGTCCGCTGCATTAAAACTGTGACGCTCGGGGCTGAGGAGGCGGGGAGTGATCGCCGGTGCCAAGAGGTTGCACGGACAATGAGCGGCTCCTAAAAGGCTTCTAAGCGGAGGGAGACATGAATGAACCGATTCTGCCGGAATGAGAGGGATTCTGAAACTGTGTAGGTATGAGACTGCATAGTTGAGGAGAGCTTAAAAATATTTCATATGTGCTACTCATATCAAGAAGGTGCATCTTCTTTTCGGGAGCTCATCACATAAGAACTCTAAAGTTAAGCATGCTTGACTTGAGGCAATTATAGGATGGGTGACCCCCTGGGAAGTTTCTCAGGATGCGTGTGAGTGAGGACATAATCACGCTAAAAAGACCCGTCTTGATACAGTGGGTCGTTACAAATGGTATCAGAGCCGACCTCTCTTAGTACGGTATGGTTCGGGGACAAACCAAGCGGAAGCTGGTGGGCATGTGACGCCCGGGGCTGAGGAGGCGGGGAGTGATCGTCGGTGCCAAGAGGTTGCACGGACAATGAGCGGCTCCTGAAAGGCTTCTAGGCGGAGGGAGACATGAATGAACCGATTCTGCCGAAATGAGAGGGATTCTGAGACTGTGTAGGTATGAGACTGCATAGTTGAGGAGAGCTTAAAAAGATTTCATATGTGCTACTCATATCAAGAAGGTGCATCTTCTTTTCGGGAGCTCATCACATAAGAACTCTAAAGTTAAGCGTGCTTGACTTGGGGCAATTATAGGATAGGTGACCCCTTGGGAAGTTTCTCAGGGTGCGTGTGAGTGAGGACATATGCACGCTGAAAAGACTCGTCTTGATACAGTGGGTCGTTACAAAAACTATGTTATCTGTTCAGTTTAAAATCGACTCATGTTATATATATATATATATATATATATATATATATATATATATATATATATATCAAACTATAGCCTAATCTTGATTTCGATCTATGGTATTTTGAACAAAATATATACTATTTATAATACGAATTGAAATCGTCAACTTCACTTGTATATTTGTATTTCGTATCTCCTTTCGTACTATATTTTCTTTAGACCATGAGCAACTAAAAGAATTTTACACATCTTTATTATTATTATAGAATACTTGATAAATCCGAAGGATTTTGGTGCGTTAATATGTCACCAAAGTTTATTTTCAGGTTTACTTATGCATAACATTAATTAGTTATGTAAATCTCACATGTTTTTTTTTATATATTTTTTTCTTAAATTATTTTAAATCATGAAATTATGTGACCACGTGAAAAGTAAGGTGATGTTTATATATATATCAATATATGTATGTATTACCAACCTAGATTATGTAAGATAAGAGGGAGAGTAGAAAGTAAAATATTTAGTCAGCTTTTAATAAATTATAGTCTTTTAAAGCTCAATCTTAAACTCATGCTATCGATCGTATCCATGACCATACTGCTTGGTAAAAATAAAATAAAATAAATTTATTAAATAAAATGTTTGACTAATATTATTAACCTTTGTTTATATCTTACTATATTAAAGTAGAGACCAACTTTCAATTAATTGGTGAATCTTGATTTAAAATTATCATATCTCCTAACTTAATTTTCAATAAAACCAAAATTATTTGGCAAAATAGTCATTTTATACGGTTTCCTCATTTCTAGCCATTACAAGCTCACTTTGTGTCATTTGATATTATTTTATTTACAAAAATAACAATCACTTTATAAGATATATATATTTTTTGTGAATATTTGTTCAGAAAAACATTATATTTTTATTATTTTTTAATTTTACAATTTATTATTTATTTTTTTCGTTAAAAACGAAATATACGAGCACACAACGCGTGCAGCGAAATACTAGTATACATGGTTGTTGCGGCGCCTAACATTAACAATTCCCCAAAGCTCGCCGGAGATTGCTCCTTGGATCGTTACTTCGAAGAGTTTCCTAATTATTGTTTGTTATATTATTTGTAAATTATGTTTATCTTAATTTAATTGTAATTTCCATTCGACAGAAAACCATATATATATCTCGTTTAATTTAATTAGCCCGGGAAAATTCTTAAAGTGAGTGTCTCACAATAGGTTGGTGAAAATATGATTTTCATCATGCAAGTAGCGGAAATTTGACTTTTTAGTACAGTAAATTAATTTTTTACTTTTTTTACGTTTATTCTCAGTCGGATATTACTAACATGAAACCTGATTAAAATCGATATTCTATGTTAGATTTTAATAATTTAATAATCAGAAGAATTTCAGTCTAAATACAATAGTTCAGCTTCTTTTGCCATTTTAATAGATAATTTTTAGTTCCTTTCTTATTGCAGTCCTAACATATCTGATGACATAACATATTCCTTCGAGAAAATGATTAAATTCCCAAATAAACATATAAGTACCATTTTTATATAGAGTAACACTCCTGTGCAACGGTCTCATTCGTGAGACGGGTCAACCCTATCCATATTTATAATAATAAGTAATACTTTTGACATAAAATGTAATACTTTTTAATGGATAACCCATATAAGAGACCCGTCACACGAATATGACCCGTGCAACGGTTGCATACAAGTGTTTGCCTTTTATATATAATTTTTCCGAACCATGTTCGAACTTACAAGAACAAGTTCAAGATTTTTCCCATCGAGCTATTTTTCATGAAACAATATGCTGTGAATTTATGGTCAAAAACCCCAATGTACACACTTAGAATTTAGCCGAATTTCAAAAATATTTTCATATATCAAGAAATATTTATAAAAATTATGATAAATTTTGTGGAAAGGGTCCAAAAATAAAATTATATATGAAGCGAAAGATGACATTAAATTTAATTAAACCTCTTTAATTTCAATGGTTGAATCATGATATATACTAATCATGATTACATTATCTTCACCATACAACTTTCTATCGTATAATCATTTCTACTCAGATGAACAAATCCATGGTTCAATCATACCTTCGCTTCTGCTCGTAACATTCTCCGTTCCCTTTTCGGCTGGAGAATCGGAGTAATTTATGTTGGAATTCCCTGGAAAAGATCCGTAGTTTCCATTGACAAGCCCCGTTTGATCTTGATGATGTTCGTTACCTTCAGCTGGTTTGTTCCGATCATGATTTCGATTCGAGGAGATGAGATTTTGGAGGGAGGATATGTGATTTCCATGGCCTAAAGCTGCGCCGAATTCATCCAAGCTGCTAATTCCCATTTTGATGTTACAGGTATTATGATCATTTGAGGGGATTTCGAGGGGTTTAATGCCATGGAGGAAGGGGAATTTGGCGTTGGATTGGAGGAGAGAACTTAGAACGGGATTATTCGAAATGTTGTAAAGATTATTTGAAGTTTGCGGAACTGGAAATGGTAGTTGGATTAATGAAGGTTCGTTCAACAGTGGGGAGGAGGAAGATGGAGGGAAGGACGGCGGCGAGTGGGTTTTCTGAGGGAAGGGACGGCGGAGGTACGACGGCGGGAGGGATGAAAGATCTAGTCTGTTTCTTGAGAGTGGACTGCCGAACGGCGGCGCTGGGATCCCGGTGAATTCTTGGACCATGGCTCTGAAATTAGTGGTGTCTGTGGTCAGCACGGTGGTAGGGGCCCGCCGCGAGGCTCTCGATCTCTTCTTGGGATTACGCGACGCCGGAGGAGGAGGAGGAGGCGGAGGCGGCGCCGCGAAGCCGGAGTTGTTGTTGTCCACCTGGAAAGGAGAGCTCATGAAGGCGGCGGAGTAGGCGGAAATCGGGTCAGATCTCGGCCAGGACATGGTGGGATTGAGGAGAGACGGCGGGGTGGGGTCCGGGTAGCCGGAGATCGGGTCGAACAACGTCGGGATGGGGAGGAGGGCGGCGGCGTGGGGCACTGTTACTGTGGGATGAATGTTCATGAAGGCGGAGATGGAGTTTTCCGCGGCGGCGCGTGACTCGTACTCTTCATCTCCGCCACTTGAAGACTGCAGGCTCCCACTGTTGTCAGAATCCATTATTCTTCTTCGTTCCTTTATTAATTACCTCCTTTTGTTACTGCAAGAAGATGAACAATTATGGGGGGCAAAAAAACAGCACCATTAATCAAACAAAAAGCTAAAGAAATGGGAAGAAACAAACAAATTCGAGTTCCAGAAAATACCCATGATTTTAAAGCTATGATCTGCACAGAAAAATAAAAATAAAAAGAAAACTTGGGTGTTGTTTGATGAAGAAGAGTTGATATATTTGGAGTTAATATATGGAAGGTGGGGTCGTCATGAAAGGGGGGAAGTATGTTTTTGAGAGAGAAATGCACAATGCTTATTGCTTACATTACAGGTCAAACTTTAAAGAATGGAGGAGCTCTCTCTTCTCTTATATACAGTACAACAAACCAACTACATTTTTTTTTTGTTTTTTTTGTTTAAATTGAACAGATTTGGGTATTGAACATTTTGTATGCATGGATTGATTTCAAGATTTCAAAATGCTCACTGTTTGAATTTTTTTTATGCATGGATTGATTTCAAGATTTCAAAATGCTCACTGTTTGAATTTTTTTTAAAAAAAAATTCAAACATTTTTTTGGTAGAGTTGAATACACTGTAAGCACCGTTATGTTCACGGTATTACTAATATATGTATAACGCATTTCATCTCATCTCACGTTCTATATATTAACTATTTATTTTTCATCAATCAAATTATTAATTATTTATCTCACATCAATCAAATCATTGAATTCAAATTACTATATTACCCCTTATAAATAATATAATTTTTATTTTATTTATTGTTAAAAAGACAAAATAGTCATTTAACATTTTATATAAAATTTAATCAATCAAATCAAATAAACCATAATCTATCAATCAAATCCAATACAATTTTAACTATCATTTCTTATTTATTTTTTATTACATTATACTACTTATCTATATATTACTTATACCATACCTCAAACCAAACGGTGCCTAAGAATATTATCGTAGATCTAATGATTTATTGTCAAAATTACCAAAAAAAGTATAATATTATGAAAGTAACGTAAATAGTAATATATAAACAAAAATAATTTTAAATTTATCATATATGTTAAACATATATTAAATTTTTTTGATAAATTATGTAATGAAATGAGCATATGACATGATGAAAATTTAATAAAATATATAAGTATAATATGAATAAGTAAAATATCAACAAAAATATTTTCTAAAAAATGTAGGCTCTATTTTTTTTTAGAAACAACTTATAAACCGTTAAAATAGCTTATTTTGATAATTTATATGTTGTTTGACAAAAAAATTTCAAACAAATTTAAAGAGCTCATAAGCTCTGAAACAACTTATATATAAGTTGTTTTCAATATATTATAACATCTGTCAAACATCCACTTTTTTTATTTATATAGAATAACAAGGATTTCAATTAGGATGTAATGTCTTTAGATACAATCTTATATAATCTTATATATTCGATTTTGTCAAGTTTAGCTATTTTCATCGGGAGTGTAGACGTGTCACTTCACACGTTAGACTCGTATTAACATCACATTGATGTCATATCAGCATCACGAAAGAAAAAACAAAAATTATCAAATAAAAAATTGTGAAATAAGATTGTGGTTTTACAGCATAGATGATTAAAAAAACAAACAAACATACAAGACCAAAAATATTTATTAAAAAAAGAACCCTCATAAAAGTAATGATATTTAAATACAGTGTATCATCAAAAAATTTGTACTGAATTTAAAGAAAATCTTAATTCTCAAATAAGTATATTTAAACTCCAATACTTGAATTTTGCTTGCTAGAATTAAAGCTATAGTTCGAGTTCGATCTCGAAACAATCTAGCACGCTTAAATGTTGTTCTAAATATTGTTCGAAATATATTTATACGGTAAAACTACATCATATTAGAAAAATTTTCAAATAAAAATAGACTATTTTTCAAATCGATTTAAAAAACAAGCGATCGTTCACACCACAAATTGGTTAAAAGCTCGATTCATTTACACACCAATTTGACCGGATGGTTTTCAAGATTTCAAAGGCGACATTTTCCTAACCATCGTGAAAGTCGTGCTTTCAGGTAGGATTAGGAACAGATTTTGTACATATAAATTTTTTTAAAATATTAAATATACAAGATGTATTTTTTAGTAGAGGAAAATTTTATGGGATTATATATATATTTCCATATGCAATTAAAATGACAAATTCAAGATCTTTCGTAATGATAGTTTAGTGTCATATTTTGTCACACAAGAAGATATAATATAAAAGAGATAAAAGGTGAATTACATGTGGAAGCTTAGAAGTTAGAATAAACTTGTGAAATTTAGTTTTATTATAAATACTAAAAAAAGTAATAGTAATAATTAATTTACACTTTTTGTGGGGGTTAGCCTAATTAGTAATTAGAGATATGTTGGTTGTTGGAAAGGATAAAAGGAAAATAAAGCTAGCATCACTTTTCTACGTACAATACCAAAGCTTGCATTTAATTCTCCAGAAAAGTATATAATCCAAAAAGTAGAAAGTCATTTTCATAAGTCAAATACTTCGAGTAATTGATGTATTTATTTTTTGTTGAACATTGAAAATATATATGCTTTGTTTACTTAAAGTTCGTACTCGCAGTACACATAGAACATATAAATAACAAAATATTGTTGAATTTTATTTAAAGATTTTAATTACGCTTATTATTGTGTAGGGTGTAAGAGTATTATAACATTTATTATATTAAAATTAAAATTATTTTCCTACGCAAAACCAAATAATTTCAATTTCGTTTTAAATTTTCATTAATTTTTTATGTAAAAAAATTCAAACTAACAAAATTTAATATACTTTTTTCCCAAATACAATTAATAATGCGTAGTTCTCGAGTTTTTAACACATTAATGTGTGATACTTTTTTTTAATCAGATACAAATGTTTTCTATCATACTAGATTTCAAGTTTATAATTTTAACTCTCCATAGAACAAAAATATATTGAAATCTATCATTCCAAACGCAACCTAAAAAAATTTTAAGATTTTGGGACTCCGACTTCTCGGCACCCCCAAGAAGCCCTTCTATCCGTCTCTCAACCATTGCTCTAAAAAACTAGATTTAACGTGAAACGTAATGAAAACGCTAAGATTCGGATAAAAACGAGAAAAAAAAAACGGCCAACTCTAAGTTGACCATATTAAACGTGATTAAACGTGATTTTTTTTTTAAAAAAATATTTTTTTATTTTTTAAAATAAATTATATCAATTTAATAATTTCAAAATAAAACCATTTTCTTCGAAATCAAATAAATACATTTTGTCATATATTTTTCAAAAAAAATTTCTTCAAAATTCTTATGTTTTAGGTAATATTTAAATTTTTTGATGTGGTCAAGCTATAGAAATTGTTAAAAATTATAATTTTGATATTTTTGTGCTTTTAAAAATTTGAGAAATTGTGTGTTACTATTAAATTTATTATATATGTGTTATTTAGTTTATATATTAGTAATAAATAATTAAAATTTTAATAAAAACTTAAAACGTTTTTTTTCACGTTTTAACTTGTATTAAGCACGTTTTAACTTTTAAAACTTGAAACTTGATCTCGATGTTTCGTCACGTTTCGTGTTTTTTAAAAACTTACTCTCAACAAAGAAATTCTACTCGTTCCTAACTTACAAACTAGGGCAGCAATTTAAGTAAGGTCTTCCGTTGAATAAGACGACACAGTTGTCATTTTATCAAAAACTACATATCTTGTTTCGTAGTGGTAATTAATAATATAATACAACTTCAATTATAAATTATACAACAACTCAAGTATCATGTGTCTAACTCAATTCTTGAGGGTACAATAATCGCACCCCAATATTAAACTTCTTTCAATACAGAAGAATTGAACAAGTGGTGTTGACACTAATATCAATTAAAAAAAATATTTATCAATTTATCAAAAGCTACAGCTAGTGATAACAATATAACTTCTACTAACCTTTCAAATCATAAATGAGTACAAGCGCCACATGTCAATCTCTCTTTTAAAAGTGTAATTTTTTAATCTCGATCATTACTCCTTAATAAAAATTTAGGTTTATGTTATTTTCTCCACATCTATTTTCAATCAAAATGCCCACTTTAGTAAAACAATATGCATTATCCGAAGTTTAAGTTCACGGCATTTTAGAGCAACGAAGATTATTTCTTGAGAAATCGTTGTTAAAAAAAATTCCTAATCCAAATTACCAACCGAAAAACCTTCAGCACTGGGAGAGGAAACATATATATATCTCATGGATTTACATACGTGAGTCGGTTCACTTTGGTTTTCATGCGATATATGAAAAATAATATTTCTTCTGACATAAAAAATATTTACTTCTTATGGTTCTGAAATTCGTCTCACAAAATAAATCTGTGACATGATCTTACAAGAATTCTTCTGTTCTGGAAAGCATGGATGAGAAACAACGGCTGTTTGTTTCCCTTTCAAACATCCATATAGTAACCAAAAACCACTAGCCGCACTTAAGAAAACATCCAAAGAACGAAACAAAGAAGACATGGACTCCAATAACTTAATTAAAAGACATTAGAATTACCTCTTTGATAAATGCAATATGGTCCGAAACAGCTTACGAATAGGTGTCCAAAATTTGTGTATCGTAACAAATCACGCAATCAAATTCGTAAATGTCATTTTGAACCTCTTTCTATATATGAGGGTAAGACATTTCGGTCTCATTTGGTACATAAGATGATAGTGGGATGAGACACAAATTTTTACCCATTTCACGTTTTTCTCATTTTTTTGTTAACTCAATGATATCTCATGGCCCGATATAACATTAGATGTAGGTTTGATGACAAATACCTCTTAACCCATAGTATTAATGAAGGATGAGTCTCATATAATTGAAATTATGTGAAATTGACAATGATAATTAAGATAATAAACACAATAATCCTATAAAATAAAAAACATACAAAACAACATATTATTTATATCTATGTCTTGCTTATCCACATCCCATCATGTTTTTATTAATCTATCGTACATCTCATCCATGATACCAAACAATATCTTCGACTAACTTGATGATTGCGGATTTATGAAAAATCGATTATGAAAACAAGAAGTTGAAAACCACGAGAAATCGCAGAGGTTAGAGACATAATTAAAAAGTACTTGGAGTAATATCAATCAGATGATGTTCTTATTAGACGCAAAATATATAATTAAACTTATAATTAGAATCTGTCAATAAGTCAATAGAAAAGAGTTTCATGTCATCGGTTCTTGTCCAAAAGCCAGCTCGATCGGCTTAAGTTTCAAAGAAGAACATATTCAAAGTTATCCGAAGAACAAAACATATCTATTAGGCATAGTTTGATACATTGGATATGATAAGTATATGATATATAATATAAGAATAAATTAAGGATACGTAAAATTATAAGATATTATAGTGAATGTTTGGTATAATTTTAATAAGAGTGATTAAATTTATATATTTTATTTTAATGACAAAATTAACCCTACCGTAATGTGGAGGAGAATGAGACGTGTTTAGAGTTTAGATGTTTTTATATGTGGAGGGTAATCATGTTTTTTTGTAGTATTTTTTTAGTTGTATTAAATTTATTACACCAAATCAAAGGGATACATAGTCCCCTTGTCAAAGCATTTATCAAGGGCACATTGACTTATCATGGGCTTTTTAAAAATGTACCAAACATGAGATGAAGAAGGATAATTTATTAATCACTCCCTTATCATATGTACCAAACTATGCCTTAGGAGGACGCCGAAGAAGAATCGTCCCTCAGTTTGTTAGGAGGACACCGAAGAAGAATCGTCACTCATCGGTTCCAAGCTTCAAAGACCAAACTGGCCAGAACCATTATAAGCAATGGCGGACTCATGATTTTTAGTCTATCTGGGCTAAAATTCTAAGCTGCATGTTGTATCCTTTAATATTTTAAATTAAGCCAACAAGGCTAATACCAAATTAAACCAAAATTATTCAAAATTTTTATATATAAAATTTTAAAAAAAATTCGAATCACCCGAACTTTTATATAGTTAGAATAGGTTTTCACAACAGGGTCGTATCAAAATGTTCTAGTATTCAAATATATATCGTAGAATAAGATCAGGAAGAGAAGCCGAAGATGGACTTGGCCCTCAAACTTCCATAAGCAAACTCGTTTGTTCATTTAGCTGATTTCATATAATCAGTTATGCATGACACACATCCACTTCATTTTTGTTTCGTGATTTTGATATCATTTGTAAGGGATATCATGGCTCATAAAAATTATCAGAATCAGAAGTTGTCACTAGGTGTTGACAACATCCTACACAACATGCAGCAGAAATATTAAAACGTGAATAGTAACAGCAAACCAACAATATAAATACTCAAGAGTAAATATGCACAAGTACTAAAGTAATAAAAGGTTGCACATAAAACAGATTCAGGTGTTGTCACAAGGTGTTGACAACATCTTCAATAACACCTTGATTAACATGCATCAGAATTTTTGAAAGCATGAATAAAATAAATAAACAATCAAATAAATCAAACTCAAATATTTAAGCAAGAGTATAAAATACTCTTGCAGCGCCTCAGGGCAAAATTTTCATTAGAAAAATAATCAAAGAGTTTACAAAACCCTAAAACTAGTGAATTATTTCAAAACTCAATTTTCTCAAGAACGAGTGAAAAAATAAACAAATAAAAGCATCTCCTAAAATTCTATACGAAATAGAATAAATAAACAGAAACACGGAGATGAATCATTGATGCCGAACACACGAGAGAAACACTCTTGAATCTTCAAAGCTCTCAAATCTTCAACGACAATCAAGTAGACCACGACCAATGGTTGTAGAAACGAGCTTCAAATATGTATTTTGAATTCTCGTGATGTACGCTCAGAAGCTCTCTAGAAAATCTCACTTGGTCGTGTTTTTTATTTTGTAAGCTCAAATTCTCATCTATGGCTTGATCTCTCTTTTCTGCGCTCTATATCATTTCTCACCAAGCCGTCTGAATCTCTACGCTCTTCTTCTATTTAAGCGTGAACAATCCTTATCTCCAAAAAGAGTCTTGATCTTGTTTCCTTAATTCAAACTTGAATCTGCAATGATAAGGAAACAAAGATAAGTTAGGAGATAGAGATATATTATGATAAGTGCGTAATATCTCCTACAAAATAATCAAGTAAATATAGAAATATTTAAGCTCTTTAAAATATAAGAATATATCATTCTAAAATCCAATAAAAAACAATTCCTAGTTTAAAATATATCAAGCATATAGATAAGAAACACAATATTAACTATCAATCCTAGAAAGGCAAAACACATTAATACAATTTTTCAAAACATGGAAAGATATTAAGAAATAATTATCCTTTCAATCTCCTCCTTTTTGTCTTTCTGGACAAAACACCTAAAATCAATTCAGCAACTCCCCCTGAATATGAATTTTTAGAACTCCCCCTGAGTTCAAACTTCTCAAACCAGTTTTTCCCCTGAATTTGATCTTTCAATTCTGAGTGTTGTCAAGAATGTTGGCAACACCTGCACACAACACTTGGCGAGATCAAAAAATACTTAATACATGTTCAGAAGTGAATCACAAAACACATTTAATCAATTCAGCACACATCACAACTCATCTGAATAGCAATTCTCTCCCTGAATAAGAAAATACATTCTCCCCCTTAGTCTAAGCACAGATGTTGTCGAGGATGTTCCCAACATCTCCTCACAACACTTAAGTCAGGGCAGAAAAAAACTTAGTACAAATCAGAGAGTCATAATCAAACAAGCTAACATTGATTAGAACCAGATCAGAGCAAAAACATAAAGACAAATCAGAGCAGAGCAAAATAAACCACAAAAAATTAAACTTAATGCTCTGTGATGATCTATCATTTGCTTCGCCAGAACTAGCTTCTTCTCCTTCAGAACCAGAGTCACTATCTTCTCCATCAGAGCTAGAGCCACCAGATTCAAAATTTTCTCCCCCTTTTTGTCCAGAAGAGGTACCTATACCAAGAAAAATTCGATATTAAGACATAAGAGATTCATAGTAAGCAATGTCTTCTTTGGCTTGTAAAATCTTCTGTTGGGATTGAATAAAAATAGAATCCCGTTGTTGAAGTAGGAGGAACAAATATGGCAGTGGCAGGGGAGGTGTTGGCAACATCTGCCACAACATCTGCAGCAGCACCTGTTTCTGACCAAGGTAGGTCCAATTTCATGTTACCTCTAAGTAATGCTGGTGCAAGATTCAGTACCTCAACAACAGCAGATAAAGGATCATCATCATGGTTTTCAAAAAATTGAGATACTAGCACAACAAATATCAAAGAAGGAAACATGAGCATGTAAGATACCAACCCACAGTTTGCATATTGCATAACTTGCGAAGAGGGTTCGACACAGCTTTAGTCAAATTTCAGTATAATTTCAAGACCATAAGTCTAAAGTAAAGAGTAGCATATATCACAGTAGCGAACATATTTCTGAGTTGGAAAATTCTTACCAGACTTTGTGCGTCATATGCTTTCAAATCAATGGTGTGGTACTCAAAGAAGTCACAATTGGCATAGTGTTGCCAATCGTTTGCAGCATTCTCAGAAAAAAAAACAGAGGAATATGATTGGCTTACTCGGTAGTCTTCATCCAAGGTATTGTCCGGGGTGTCAGCAACACCTGCAGAAACATCTTCTGCAGAAACAACAACACCGACTTCCTAAAGAAAGGTGTAATAACAGTGACAGTAGTCAGCAAATTCCGAATTCTGAAAAATTCTACAATATTCAAATACTCCTCATCTAAGATGTCAGCATGAATGTCAGCAGCATCTGATGAAACATCTGCTTCTGAGGCAGATTCCTCAGAGCCTTCATCAGAGAATGCAAGGGATGGATCAACAGCAGTAAAAATGACCATCAAAGATGAATCAACAGCAGTAACAATGACTGATAAGTGCATTTTCTATGTATTATTTTATGTTATTTTTATATCTATTTTGTGTGCATTCATATTATTTTTATGTGTTTTTATGTGTTTTAGTGCATGTGTGAGTATTTCACTCCTTGGGTTAATTTTGTAGAAAAATATATTTTTGAAGAATGAATTCCGGACCAGCTTTGTTCAAAAAATCAAATTTAATTTTAGAAAAATGTTTGGAAGCTGCTGTTCAAATTTCAGCTCAATTCGACGGCTAGATCTCAAGATATAAATTTTTGAAAATCGTCGCTCGATGCAGAATTTTTGTACTACGCGCGCGCGAGAATCAAGCTCGCGCGCGCGTGAGTTTCGTGTCCAGGCCTTTGTTTTTATGTGTTGCATGCGCGCGTGTGTTCGGGGGTCATATGTGTTCCGAAAAATCCTTGTTTTGAGAGAAAATTAACTGGTAGGCGTTCCGGACCATATATATACAAGATATAACATATTTTTTAGGGTTCCGAAGTTCCAGAACGCGCACAACACAGAGGAGGCGGCTACAAGGCTTGGGAGAGAAGATTTCTTCTTTCTTTTCTTTTCTTTTCTTTTCTTCTTTTTATTTTTATTTTTGAATTATTGTTTTTAATTATTGAGTAGTTTATTTTCAACCAAGACGGCGTGATTGGGCCGAACAAATTCATGTAGAAAACTTGGATGTTTGTTTGGGATTTTTCAGAGTTGATTTTATTTTATTGATTGTTAGATTTATATTTATCTTGTGAATAGTCTGATCAACTGTTTGCTTGCATGTTAATCGATTCCAAGTCGACAGAGGAGGTATTGATTTTGATCACTCTGATAATTAACATATTGTAAAACCGACTAGAAATAGAATTCGGTTTCAGTGTGCGGTTTAGGTGTAAACTGAATTTTCATAAATATTTAATGCATTCAAATTTGATTAGAATTACGAAAGATTAGTTCATCAATATTTGAATAGGTTTGATTGTTCTAGAAATATTCCTTTGAACAAATTAGGAGAATTCCCGTGAATTAAGATTAAATCTGAGTCCTGAATCGACTACATGTTACAAGATTTGTTCGGTACCTACGTGTGTCTTGGTTGTATTTATTTTAATTATTTTTATCTTTAGTTATTTTTATTCGTATTTTTTAAGCAGTTTTTATTTTATATTCTTATTTTATTTAATTCAAAATATTTTCTATTATTTTGTCTAGATTAAGTAAAATAATTAAATCTTGAGAATTGACAACAGTCCCTGTGGGATCGATACTTGGACTTTCAGTCCACTTTACTATTACTTGACCTGGTGCGCTTGCCAGTAGATTTTTATCAAACCGATTTAGTCGGTCAAGTTTTTGGCGCCGTTGCCGGGGACTGTTTAGTTAATATTATGATATATTATTTGCTTGAGACTAGATTTTTTTTTTCTTGCATTTGTTTAATTATTTATTTAATTTTAATTGTATTCTCTTTTGCTTGTGAGGTACTTGAAGATGGACCATCGACAGGTGTTCACAAGATTTGGCCAACAATACTTGGAGCCTTTCTATGCTGCTTGGGGGAAATTCAATGATTTGACGAACAGATTTCAATGCCATCAGTTTTCTACTTACACCCTCACTAAAATTTTTTATGGTGGTTTGGATGAGATTACAAGAAGTTGGGTAGATTCTGGAGCTCTGGCCACTGGCAGTCAATTGTTTAGAAGAGATGAAGACAGTGCGATGCACTTGTTGAACGATATGGCAGATTTTGACTACCATTGGCATTGTGATCCTTCACTGCAGGGTTGGAATCACCAATATCCTCCAGATATCAACTCTAAAAATTTTGCGAACCAACCACCAGAGCATCAAGAAGAGTGTATAGGGCGTTTCGAAGATTATGTGGCTCAGTTGGAGAATTTTTTGCGGCAACAGACATAGACAAATCAATTTTTAGAAAGCCGCATAAGTCTTTTGGATGAACAGATTGCGCTTATTAGAGAACCAATTTTGGATATCTGCCAATTGAGTGAAGTAACTGAGCCAGAGCATGAAAAAATCATTTTTGAAGAATCTTCTTGTGAGGATGAGCCAAACATGATAGTGGAGGAGGAAGAACCATTCAAGGAGAGAGATTTTACCTCGTCAGTGGTCGTTTCATGTACACCGTTAGAAGATACTTTCTTGCCATTGACGCCAATCCCACAGTATTCCATCCTCTATGACCTTTAGCCTAGATTCGGAGTCTCCTTCCAAAAGAAAAATTTCAGAACAAGTGTTGTTGGACCAACGAGCTTACAAAGTATATATCACGCCAAGATTGAGGGCGAAGGAAATCAAGACCCATACGTAGAGTTGTATGATTCTTACTATGGGCGGCAGCCGCTCTTTGATGGTTGCTTCTGCATATTCGGGCATTAGACTATAAATTTAGCGCTGACTGGGAGGCAACCCAGTGTTCTTTCTTTTTGCTTTTTATTTTATTTTTGGTTTTTGTTTTTGTTTTTGTTTGATTTTTGTTTCTTTCCCATGCCAGTTGGTCATGCCTGCCGATATATACAATCTGCTGCCGCTGTCCCAGCTGATACTATCAAGAAGGAAGAGGATGCATCGAAAACCAGGGGAGTGTTATTTTTGTTCTCATTGTGTTTTTGTTTTTCTTTGCATTTGTGGGTTTGTTATGCATTCTGTTCATTGTTCTGAAGCACTGAGGACAATGCTTTGGATAAGTATGGGGGGTAGACTAGTATTGCATTGTCTATGTGTTTGTGTTGCATCTGTCGTGTTTCATATTTCTTTGCAAACAATTTATTTTTGTTGTTGTTTGCATTGTTATGAGTAGGATGAATCATAATAGCCAATGATGATGAAGTTTATTTGAAAAAAATGGATTTTTGAAAAAATTTTGCTCTTGACTGGACATGAGAAACTGTAGGTTGAACCGTGAATATTTTTAGGCACTAATGTTAGACCAGTAAATTGTAGCAAAAGATTTGATGAAGTTTCTATCTGTTTGACCATTGCACGGCAATAGGTGGTCTGTGGATCTTGATTGTGTTCTATGAATTTTGATGAGGCTCTAGTTTACACTTATGATCTTGGGCGCACCTAGAAAAAATTTATATACAATTCCATCCGGGCCTTGAAAGGATTAAAATCCTAAAAAAAAAAAAAATTAAATTTAAGGCTAAGTATGCGGATTCAATGGGATTGATGCTCCATCCGAGCTATAGACGAGGGGATTAGAAAGAAAAAATAGAATGATTTTTCGTATCCTAGCCAGTTATAGCTAAGTCAGCGGGTAATTATTGGGGCTAAAGCAATATCGGGTGCAAAATCCGGAGGTGTGTAATTCATTATCTCAAGGGAGGTGGGTTTAGTCTAGAGGTCGTTGGAAGGAATGGGCACTTGAAGAGTGAAACTTGCACTGATTTGTCATAGGTCGCCAAGCAGTTTTGAAACGAATTCGGTCTAAGTTGTATGAAACTGGAATGACATTTCACACACACACGTTCACGTTAAACCGAAGGTGTATTATGAAAAGTTGAGAGCATGTCTGTGTTTTTTGTTTTGTGATTAAACTTTTCAGAGGCTTTGCATATTTATGAATCGTCCTTACTTATGTTTTTGTTTGCATTTTGTTTTTGCATGTCTTGCTCGAGGGCGAGCAAGAGTTAAGTATGGGGGTGTTGATAAGTGCATTTTGTATGCATTATTTCAAGTTAATTTTATGTTTATTTTGTGTGCATTCATATTATTTTTATGTGTTTTTATCTGTTTTAGTGCACGTGTGTGTATTTCACTCCTTGGGTTAATTTTGTAGGAAAATATATTTTTGAAGAATGAATTTCGGACCAGCTTTGTTCAAAAAATCAAATTTAATTTTAGAAAGTTCCAAATCCGATCTTCACCGTTCAGATTATATTTCAAGATGTTTGGAAGCTTCTGTTCAAATTTAAGCTCAATCCGACGGCTAGATCTCAAGATATAAATTTTTGAAAATCATCGCTCGATGCAGAATTTTTGTACTGCGCGCGCGCGAGAATCAAGCTCGCGCACTCGCGAGTTTCGTGTCCAGGCCTCTGTTGTTATGTGTTACACGCGCGCGCATGTTCGGGGGGTCATATGTGTTCCGAAAAATCCTTGTTTTGAGAGGAAATTAACTGGTAGGCGTTTCGGACCATATATACAAGATATAACATATTTTTTAGGGTTCCGAAGTTCCATAACGCGCACAACACAGAGGAGGCGGCTACAAGGCTTGGGAGAGAAGATTTCTTCTTTCTTTTCTTCTTTTTATTTTTATTTTTGAATTATTGTTTTTAATTATTGAGTAGTTTATTTTCAACCAAGACAGCGTGATTGGGCCGAACAAATTCATGTAGAAAACTTGGATGTTTGTTTGGGATTTTTCAGAGTTGATTTTATTTTATTGATTGTTAGATTTATATTTATCTTGTGAATAGTCTGATCAACTGTTTGCTTGCATGTTAATCGATTCCAAGTCGACAGAGGAGGTATTGATTTTGATCACTCTGATAATTAACATATTGTAAAACCGACTAGAAATAAAATTCGGTTTCAGTGTGCGGTTTAGGTGTAAACTGAATTTTTACAAATATTTAATGCATTCAAATTTAATTAGAATTACGAAATATTAGTTCATCAATATTTGAATAGGTTTGATTGTTCTAGAAATATTCCTTTGAACAAATTAGAAGAATTCCCGTGAATTAAGATTAAATCTGAGTCCTGAATCGACTACATGTTACAAGATTTGTTCGGTACCTACGTGTGTCTTGGTTGTCTTTATTTTAATTATTTTTATCTTTAGTTATTTTTATTCGTATTTCTTAAGCAGTTTTTATTTTATATTCTTATTTTATTTAATTCAAAATATTTTCTATTATTTTGTCTAGATTAAGTAAAATAATTAAATCTTGAGAATTGACAACAGTCCCTGTGGGATCGATACTTGGACTCTCAGTCCACTTTACTATTACTTGACCTGGTGCGCTTTCCAGTAGATTTTTATCAAACCGATTTAACCGGTCAATGACCATCAAATATCTCAAAAAAAATCATCCTCTAAGATGTTGTCAACATCTGGCTCAACGTCTTCTTTGTAGCCCATCTCTGTTTGAATATCACTGTATCAAAATTCTTCTTTGCCATAAAATTTTGAACAGTTAGAATAAGAAGAGAAGAATTTGACAATAATGCAAGGTCCGACAAAATTCTGTAGAAATGATAATGTGGTGAGGGTGAGCAAAAAATAACAAGACCATAAAACATTCTAATGATAAGATCAAATCTAAACAACAAACCCTTCACCGCTTAATCACTCGGTCACAGTTAATGTTCCCTAACAGTAACAATTGCCAATGTTAAAATGGAGTTTGAAATCATTATGGCAACAAATTTCCGAATTAAGGCAATAAATCAAGCCAATTGATTTTCACAAAATTTCCATAGATAAACTCCACATCGAATTTAACTCCACTAAAACACTTTCGATCACAAAACAATTCAAAATATTAGTGGATTTGGCAAATCACTAAATTTTGCTTATTTCGAACTTCAAACTTCTCAGCAAGATATATTCACCATAAAAAAAATATGCATGTCCTAATTATGTCTAAAAACAGAGTGTAACAATGCAATAAAATGCAATCGCATGCAAAATAATATGTTGACAAGTGAGGTGCTATCTACGATGTTGGCAACATCTTCCAGCAACACTTCAGGATTCTCAAAAAATTTTATTTCCAGATAACCATTAAATTCATTATTACAGAAGTGGTAGCCTGCACACTAAAGGAACGATCTTCAACGGACCCCTTTAGGTAGCTTTTTCCATTTGCTTCTGATTTTCAATCAAATTTGATGATTGAGATGATCTCTTTTAACCATTTTGTTATTTTGAGTTTCTGAATTTGCGAAATCACTTTTCACTTGGGACATGATCATGGAATACACGAACATCCCTTCACTACTTCGTGATTTAGTCAGAACTCTTCTTCAATTAAATCTCATTAAACTGTAAGACAATTTGCAAAAAATCCTGAGTGAAAACTGGTCAATGATTACAAAGTATCAAACACTTCACAAAACAGAGTGTATGCATGAATGCAACATGTCTAATGATCCTAAAAATGCACATGCATGAAAAGGTGTTGTCGCAGGGTGTTGGCAACACTCCAGACAACATCTCAGTTCTGTCTATAATGCACACATATTGAGAGACTTCCTTAGATTGAAAAATATCTCGAAATACAATGCTTTGGTGAAAATATCAGCTAATTGTTTATCAGTTCTAACAAACTCAATACAGATCATGCCTTTCTCGACCAAATCTCTAATGAAGTGATGTCAAATGTCTATGTGTTTGGTTCGAGAGTATTATACTGGATTTTTGCATATATCAATAACGCTTGAATTATCACAGTACACATTCACCTAAGCATGATATCTAGCCCAGTAGCAAAAAAAACAAATACTTCCAATTATGCTTCTGTAGAGGGTGTTGTCAACACCTTTGGCAACATCTTCCCTCGACAGTTTTTCACTTGACCTCATCGGTGTATGCATGTGTTTACAATTTTCATTCAAATACTTTATCACAAGATTTATAGCATACTGTATTTGACACACAAAGATTCCACCATGCATTTGTTTCACTTGCAATCCCAAGAAATAATTCAATTCACCAACTATACTCATCTCAAAATTAGACGACATGCACTTCACAAATTCATCAACAAGTTTTTCACAAGAAGCACAAAAGATTACGTTATCCATATAAACTTGGCAAATAAGAATATTACCTTGAGACTTTTGCACAAACAATGTCTTACACACCTCACCTCTTTTGAATCCAAGATTGAGCAAGTATTTGATTAATCTTCCATACCATGCACATGGTGCTTGCTACAATCCATACAGTGCCAACCTTTTTGGGTTCACTGTATGACACAAATCATGAAAATCTTACCTGTGAAAACGTGGAGCTCATGCAAATTAGTCCAGCCATATTTCGATAATCCACATTTTCTTTCCTTCGGGTTTGCATATCTCCATGCACATCTCCAATTACTTGTGAGGTTGGGTGATTATTCTGAATTCTGCTTGGAACATTCTTTCCAGCTTCGTTTACCTCACTGTCCTCATCAATATTCTCATCAGTAGGCTTTTCAACTTTTGTTTCTGGAATCTCAGCAGGAGGTGTTGTCGGAGGTGTTGGCAACACTCCTTGGTCAACATCTGAATTTCCAGATTTATCCAGCATATCATCAACTTCATCCTCAGCTGTTTTCTTTTTTAGATCTGCAAAATCATCAAATACAACATTAATAGACTCAAAAATTGTTTGAGTTCTTAAGTTAAACATCATGTAAGCTTGAATATCCAAAGAATAACCTAAGAACAAACCCTTGTCACTTTTATTATCAAACTTTGCAAACTGATCAATATCATTCAAAACGTAACATACACAGCTAAAGACATGAAATTACTTAAGGTTCGGCCTCTTTCCCATGAGAGTTTCATAGGAAGTCATAGTAGAACCATTCCTCAAGTATACTCAATTTTACGTATGGCATGCTGTGTTTAAGGCTTCTGCCCAAAAATATTTTGAGATATTTTCAGAACTTAACATCACTCTAGCCATCTCTTGCAAAGTTATATTCTTCTTTTCAACAAATTCATTCTGTTGTGGGGTTTTGAGAGCAGAGAATTCATGAGAAATACCTTTCTTACCACATAAATTCTCAAAAGAAAAGTTTTCGAACTCCTTACCATAATCAGTGAGAATTCTGGTCACCTTCAAGTTGTGAAGATTCACAATCCTTGTGAGCAAATTCTTAAAAATATCAAATATATCTGTTTTTTCTTTCACAAATCTTACACAAGTATATAGTGAAAAATCATCTACACAAACAACAAAATATTTATTACCTCCACAGCTTTCCACATCCATTAGACCCAACGAGTCTATATGTACAAGCTGAAGACAGAGTGTTGTCTCAGATGTTGACAACATCTGATGTAACACCCTGGTCTGCTTCTTTTTGACATGCCTCACAAACAAATGGAATTCTAGATTTTAGATTAGGCATACCTCTAACAGCATCAAACTTACTTAAGTTCTTCAAATTCTTGAAGTTTTCATGTCCCAACTTCCGATGCCAAAGGTTAAATTCATCCATATTTGTATGTGTACAAGTCATCTCTTCTCCAAATTGATAGCGATTATCAGATGACCTCGTACCTGTCATAACACACATGTTAGAACTATCAAACACTTTGCATGATTTCTTATCAAACTGCACATGCAAGTTGTCATCACAAAGCTGGCTAATGCTTATTAAATTTGCAGTTAGTCCTTCAACATGTAGCACGTTGCGAAGCTTAGGAAATCCAGCAACTTTCAGTGTGCCTTTTCCTACGATAATTCCCTTTGAACCTCCTTCATAAGTCACTTTTCCACTCATCTGTTCAACATAATCTATGAGAAACTTCTTAGAACCTGTCATATGTTGTGAGCTACCACTATCAAAGTACCAAGCACCTAAAACATTAGTTTTTAAAGCAGTATAAATCATGTAACAGTGAATATCAGCTTTTGGTACCCAAACTTTTCTTACAGTAGATCTGTTCTTAGGGATGTTGTGGGAGGATGTTGGCAACACCTTCGATGCAGATCTATGTCTGTAGTCTTCCTGCAACTTAAAACAATATGGTTTGATATGACCAGGTCTATGACAGTAGTGAAAAAAACATACTTACCTTTCCTTCTGGGTTTTGTAGGAACAATAGGCTGTAGCTTTGGTTTTGGAGGATTAGTTGGTGTGGCCTTTTTGGTTGAGCTTTCAGTACAGCTACTTTCTTTGACAAGCACAAGAGTTTTTGAACATTCACCAACCTCAAATTTACTGTTCTCAAAACCTAGTCCAGCCTTACCATCTCTTCCCATCATGAGTAAAGAATCAAGCTTGGTTGTGCTTGAGTTGAATTTAGCCAGTGTAGCCTTAGCTTTCATGAGTTCATCCTTAACCTGACTCAATTCCAGATCCTTCTTACTCAGCATAACTTCAAGTCTTGACATATCAACCTTCAAATCAGAATTTTCTCTTGAAAGAATAGCATTTGTTTTATTCCTTTCAATCCAGTCAGCATGTAGCTCTTCAAACATCATCCGAGCTTCTTCTATAGACATTGTCTCATCACCTGCATCAGTATTACACACACTATCAGCAGTAAAAGAATTTAAACATACTGACCTTTGGGAGATGTTGCGGCCAGATGTGGCAACACCTGCGACAACACCTAAAGGATTGACTTGAAACTTCTTTTTGCTTTCCAATAGGGCAGATAGGGCAGTGTGGCTTTCTTCTCCTGTCTGTTCTTCATCTTTTTCAGATTCTTCATCACACAAAGATGCATTCATCCCTTTCCGAACCGTATTTGCACATTCATTGGCATAATGACCATAGTCTTGACATTCATGACAATGCACCGTGTCAATCTTCTTTGCAGTAGGCACTTTCTTTCCTTCCAGCATAAGTAGAGGCTTTTGAGGATCAGGAAACTTTCTTGATGATTGATCAGACCCGCCTATTTTCAGAGTTTTGTTAGCAGCCGGAAAAAGTGGAGCTTTGAGTTTCTGATTGGTCTTCTTTGTCTCTCTCATCTTCTTCAGATAATCACAGAACTTCTTTGTGATGAGTGACAACGAGTCATCTCCCAAATCCGATTCAAAGACTTCTTGAGGTTTGAAGAATGAGTTTGCTGTTGTTGACTCCATAATATTCCTGAAAAAAATAATCCAGAATCAGCTCTTAGTGTATCAAGAGTAGGCTCTGATACCACTTGTAAGGGATATCATGGCTCATAAAAATTATCAGAATCAGATGTTGTAAGGCCCGAAAATATTAAGTTCTTAATTACGAAATGTAAGATTTAAATTCTGAATAAGAGAGAAAAGATGAATTTAAGAATGTATGGAAATTAGAGATTTCAATTTCGGGTCAGAAATATTTAATTTGAGGATTTTCGGATTTTAAGATTTTAATATCCAGAATTCTTAAATTAAAAGATTAAAAATATTTAAAAATGATATTTATGGAATTTAAGATGTGAATTCCAAGATTATAAATATCAAGGATTTAATTTGAGGATGAAATCCGAGTAAGGGCCAATTTGCAAATATTGAGTAGTTCAAGGACTAAAATGCGATAAGGTCCGAATTGATTTCATTTTAATCCGAGAATATTTAATTTGAGAATATTTAGAGTTTAGACTTAAATTATATTATTCTTAAATTATTTAGGATTGAAATTGAATTAAATCGCATGTCCAGGGACTGAATTGCAATTAGGCCAAAGTTCAGGGACTAAACTGCAATTAGGCCAATATATATCAAAATTGACACATATTTCCTAGTAATTCACGTGAGAATCAGCATTGTGGCAGAAGCAAACGAGAGAATGGGGAGAAAGGGTTCCAAGCCAATTTTCAACCTTTCAAGCTCCCGTAAAAATTAATCCGCCTGGTAGAATTTCTGATTGAACATATATTTGCGATCACAGCTCCGAGTGCTTCGTTTTGAAGTAAGTTTTATGAAGTTCTACCATGTTTGAATTTTATGGTGTTGTTAGAATTAAGAGTTGATTGTATAAACATGTTCTAGCATATACGACGATAACATATCTAAGACGGATCGTGAAAAGATCGTCGTTTGAACATGTTTTCGATTTTTGAAAGAATTGTTGAAATTCTGAAATTATGGGGCTGCATATTTCGAAATTTAGCTGTAGAATTGGTGATGATATGAGATTGATATGATGATCATATTGATGTTTAAGCTTTTGGAAAAATCGAAATCTTATCGTTACGCCACCGGTTCAAGATTTTGAATTGTTATGCATTCTCAATGTCTAGAGCACATCTTCAAGTTATTGTGGATGAATTGAATATGTGATTATGTTGAGAATGAAGATATAATGATATTTGAATCGAAATATTTATCGGACTCGAATAGTTGCGACGTCGGTTTGAATTCCGATTGTATTAGCAAGATTTGAATTGAATAAGCCTTAAAGAATCATCGATTCAGATTGGAATTGATGTTTAGATATGTTATAATCTATTTCAGATTTGAATTGAAGATTATCGAAGTTGAATCGATGTGTTCGAGTTCGAATGACTTGAAGTGTTTGAAGTTGAATAAAAAATACCTTCAAGTAGCAAAGATTGAAATGAGCAGAATTTGATGACAGATTTGGGCAGCTTGTAGTTGATCAAGAAGTGCAAGAGTGTCAGATATGTTATTCAGAATACAGGTATGAATAGACATTAATAAGATGGGCAGAATAACTCGAGATTGTTTCTGTTTATCGAGTTGCCTAAAATCACATACATGCATGTTTTCATACATTTACATAGATGAGATAGATTATTCAAGATAGCTATTTTCTTGAATTTACAGAATATTTATGTAAATGTTTAATTGTCTTCTTTGATTTGTATTATGGTCTGTATTGAATATGTTTTCAATATATGATGTGATACTTACAGATATGTTGGTATCCTTGAGTGACTATATGATCATATGATTCTTTGATTGATATGTTCAAGATGTTGTTTTAGCTTAAGTATATTTAATGCATCCAGATTGTGTTGCATTCATCTTGAACTCCAGCCTGAATAGCACAGAGGGCAGAATGGCCTAGAGTGCAGATGACGTTTGGAGAACTGTAGTGAGTGGCATGGAATGTAGATTTACTTCCAGAGTCAGATGACTCATGGCACGGAATATAGATTTATATCCAGAGCTAGATGACTCACTATAGTTGCACCAAAGTCAGGGGAATTGAGATATTTAACACCCCCTCGATTGGGAGAGTCGGTGGTTAGTTAAAGATTTTATTCCCCGGGATCCCAAGAACGAAGCTTATTGATATCAGTTTTGATAGCCTATTCCTTGGCACATGCATTGCATTTATGCATTAAACTAGAGATTTCTATGGTTTAGAATATGTGTTTATAAATGCTAGCATGTTTTGTTATGACATTCAAGATTTGAATGAGTTTATATGCTTGTTATTGAGATGAACAAATATACTATCATATATTTATTTGATGTATATACATGTTGTTCATACTGAGATTTATTCTCACCGGAGTTATCCGGCTGTTGCTTTGTTTGTATGTGTGCATTGCATCAGGTTGGGGGCATGAGCGAGTCAGATGTGACTTGGATAGCATGAGATTGAAAGATTAGAAGTGGAGATTCGGGTTTTAAGCAGCTGATATGTATTGTATACAAACATGTTAGAAGACAAGGAATCTTGTACATGTTTATGTGAATCCTAGTTTATATTCAAGAATGGATGTATTTGAATATTAGAATTTATTTGTCAATGCATGTATATTATTTGGTAGCTTATCAAAGAGTATATTTATTCATGTTCCATGGTTGACAATAAGAGTGTTTCCTGCAGATTTTCTGGAAATACAGCTCGCTCGATCGGTAGGATTTCACCGATCGAGCGAGGCCTTTATGTTGCTCAACAGAAGGTTGAAATTTTGGGCTCGCTCGATCGGTAAGATTTCACCGATCGAGCGAGGCAAATATGGATGCAGACCCAAGAGTTTTTACTTTGTGCTCGCTCGATCGGTAAAGTTTACCCGATCGAGCGAGGGGCCTTCTTTAAAAAAAAAATTTTTTTAGCTCTTGGTTTATTATTCATGTATTGTTTGATTAATTATTAATTAATCATTAATTGCCCTAAGATGAGATTAGCAACCCGGGTCCCCACAACAAGTGGTATCAGAGCATAAAGTCTTGGACTAAGATAGAAGTTGAGCGGGGTAGATTGATTCGCATACATTTATAGTATTGCATGAGTATGCTTTACTTGCTATACAGAATTATATGCGACTATGATTGCTTGATTGAACACTACTTGCTTTATTGAGATAAGAATTACATGCTTATATGCTGATATGTATGCCTGATTTCTTGAATTCATTAGAATAAATGAATTCGTTGCAAGCATGTATTATTTGAAAAAGCATGAGACTTTGCAAGCATGTGTTCTATTCAGAAGCATGAGATTATATATATGTTATACTGACATTGTATGTTATAATCTCTGCTATATATATTGCTTCTGTTATTGCATAAGACAGATTATGCAGAGAGCATGAGAACCTCAGACAGAATAGAACCGCAGATAGAACAGAATAGTGTTGAGGTAAGTTTTTGAGCCGATTGCACTGAGGAGTATGTTAGTTGAACAACTCCAAAGCTATTGATCATCAACTCAGAAAGATACAAAATATGCTATGTCTAGAAATGGGTTGATTTGAAGAGCTGGATCAGTTGTTCAAGAGAAGCATATTCAGATGAACATAGAACCAGCCTGATTTTATATCAACTCCAGGACTTAGCAAGAAGTTGGTGAAGTTGCCAGAAAAAGTACTGAAATTGTTTGGCAGGTAAGTAAACAGAATTGTTTCTTTCCGTATATGCTAAAGATGATAGAACACTAGAGACGCATAAGTTGATTTCAAGCCAGTAAGAGAAGAACGAAATCATGAACCGGTAGTACGAGGCTGAGTTGAATTTTTATTCATGCTTCTGTAATTGTGGAAACACTATGATCATCCCATTCACTACAACTTCCATAGCAGTATAGCTATGAAACAAGAGATAGTGGCAACAACAGCAAAGATTGAAAGGCTCAAGTTGTATCAGATAAGAATATTACAGGTAAGTGAGTTAATTCTAGTTAACCGCTTATATATTAATTGCATAGTATACAGTCATAGGTTAGTGATTTGTTATGCTATAATCCGTATCTAATGAGCCTTTATTCAATATATTTGCTGAGATTTTTGCCTTTGAGTAGAAGAAATGCATTTGAATGATTAGACAGAGAAGATGAAATGCAGACTTGAGAAAATAAGATTGAATATGCATTATAGATATTAATGCAATAACTGAGTATCAGATAAGAATTGATTGATTCTGTGCAGTGAGTAAGTTAGATCAGCAATAGCAATGAGTAGAGATCTATTTGATATGAGTTGCAGAAATAAATTTCTATTATGTCTGTACTGTTTATATCACGATGACCATGGAAGAATGTCAGTAAAAGTCTAGTCGATATATTGAACTAGTACAGAATTAACCTAGAATTGACATATATGTCAATGGTTAGAAAGTACAGAAATAGTGCAATGACATATATCGATTTTTCTACGACATGAATGCAGTTCTATATAGAGTATTGTCTAGTACAATGGTATTATGACAACTAGTATAGAAGAGCATTACTTGAACTGAAGAATTTCAGAAACAGCTAGCAGATTGCGTAGAAAAAGAGTTATGTATTACCGAAATGATGATTAATTCTATGACAATAAGTTAAGTCGAAAAGATTATATTCGACTATTGTCAGCTAAGAATTAATAAATGAACTCATATCAATAAAGAATAAGAAAAATCAGTTACAGTGGAGCTTTTTTTTCAAGTTTGCTGAAGCTATTACGTCATAGAAATCATGATTCTTGAATTTCTTGATATCGATTCAGAGGTTGTGTTAGTTGACCTCGATTGATATTGATTGACTCTTATTCTTTGCTAGAGTCTACTTTGATTCACTCGCTGTCATTCAAAATATTTGATTTTGACTGACATTTCCTTGAGCGAGTTTCTTTGATATGAAATTTGAGAATTATTGATTATTTGATGTGTTTATTCAGTATATCTTGATGTATTTGGCTCGTAACTGATAGAAATTCATATTCAGAATACTAGCAAGATTTCTGGTTTTAGCTAATTGCTGGATTTATTGGGTACAGATCTGTACTTGTTGTATGTTTATGCTTGATAGATAATTAAACGATAAGAATTGTTGCGATCCAAGCTAAACTTGATTGGTTTGGAAAGTTAAAAGCAACATTGATCTTAGATCAAGCAATAGAATATTGATTGAGTATGCTAGATGAAGATAGGAGATAAGACAGCAAAGCAGAACAGATGTCTGTTTGCAGTAAATAATCATTTGATTATGCAAGATATTCTAGATATGGAATATCAGATTTTGACAGAGGCATATGACAACAGATTTAATATTCATTCAGTTGTCTAAACATGTATGATATACATGTAGTCATTACTTGGAAATCAGTATTGGTGAAAGAATTGAAAGCAGATACGACAGAATTAACATTACCAATACTAAAATTCCAGTAAAAGAAGCCAAAAAGAAGAACGCAAGTGGTTTATGTAACAGATTAGTTACATAAGAGTTGAAATCAGATCAACTTTGTGAACGACTTTGGTTCGAATCTACTTGAATCGTCATGATTTTTCGATTTAGAGTGTAGTAGATTTCGACAGATTCAAGAATATGTTGTATTAGATATGATACAAATATAAAAAGATACTTGTCATGTATTTAGCAAGATGATCAGATTACAGGAATTCTTGAAATCTATTGTCGAGATAGAGACTTTAGATTTGTTTTCTAGATTGTGTCATTGATTGTCAGATGTTCTGAGTGTGTGGTTGTATGAGATTTCATTATACCATCCTCTGATTAGTGGATTATCAGATGTGATTATCCAGATTTTCGAGGATATGCTCAGAACTATAGTACTAGATTCGGTACTAGTTGCTTGATTATTTGCCACGTGATTACTATGATTCCTGTGACAGCTATTTTATAGAGATAAAGACAGTATTTTGATGATTGATTGATCAAAAACACAAAATTGTCTTTATATTGAAATAAATTTCAAAACTATCAGCTATCAGACCAGCTATGAGTCACGAAATGATAGCGAATGTGAATATGGCTTTGAACAGAATAAGAATAGAACAGCATAGACAGAATGAGCGAATGAGTAACAGATAGAAATGTGAAGTCTGAACATAATGATCAGTTAAGAATTTCTTTTCCGAGCATCATTAGGTTCAGAAAGAGGTTTCAGAATTGATTCCTATGAGTATTTGATCTAGCTTATGGATTAATACTCAAATTGTCAGATAGATGAATTGTTATCCATATGCATTGGCTGAAGAATATCAGCTAGAATATGTATGTGCATTCAATTCAGATACAACAGAAGTAGATAAGATGTTAAGCAAGACAGATTAACTGATGCAGAATTCGATCACGAGAAAGAGCAACTTAGATATAAGTTGACTCAGTGATTATATGTATTGCAGAAGCAATCAGAAAGAAGATTAAAATACGATAGAACAGAAGATATCAGAATAGATATTGAAAGCTTAGAGAATTGGAGTTAGTATTACTTCAGTCAGCTATACAGCTTATGAAAATCAGCAGTAAGATCGAATGCGATTTCGAGGACGAAATCATTCCTTAGAGGGGAGGAATTGTAAGGCCCGAAAATATTAAGTTTTTAATTACGAAATGTAAGATTTAAATTCTGAATAAGAGAGAAAAGATGAATTTAAGAATGTATGGAAATTAGAGATTTCAATTTCGGGTCAGAAATATTTAATTTGAGGATTTTCGGATTTTAAGATTTTAATATCCAGAATTCTTAAATTAAAAGATTAAAAATATTTAAAAATGATATTTATGGAATTTAAGATGTGAATTCCAAGATTATAAATATCAAGGATTTAATTTGAGGATGAAATCCGAGTAAGGGCCAATTTGCAAATATTGAGTAGTTCAAGGACTAAAATGCGATAAGGTCCGAATTGATTTCATTTTAATTCGAGAATATTTAATTTGAGAATATTTAGAGTTTAGACTTAAATTATATTATTCTTAAATTATTTAGGATTGAAATTGAATTAAATCGCATGTCCAGGGACTGAATTGCAATTAGGCCAAAGTTCAGGGACTAAACTGCAATTAGGCCAATATATATCAAAATTGACACATATTTCCTAGTAATTCACGTGAGAATCAGCATTGTGGCAGAAGCAAACGAGAGAATGGGGAGAAAGGGTTCCAAGCCAATTTTCAACCTTTCAAGCTCCCGTAAAAATTAATCCGCCTGGTAGAATTTCTGATTGAACATATATTTGCGATCACAGCTCCGAGTGCTTCGTTTTGAAGTAAGTTTTATGAAGTTCTACCATGTTTGAATTTTATGGTGTTGTTAGAATTAAGAGTTGATTGTATAAACATGTTCTAGCATATACGACGATAACATATCTAAGACGGATCGTGAAAAGATCGTCGTTTGAACATGTTTTCGATTTTTGAAAGAATTGTTGAAATTCTGAAATTATGGGGCTGCATATTTCGAAATTTAGCTGTAGAATTGGTGATGATATGAGATTGATATGATGATCATATTGATGTTTAAGCTTTTGGAAAAATCGAAATCTTATCGTTACGCCACCGGTTCAAGATTTTGAATTGTTATGCATTCTCAATGTCTAGAGCACATCTTCAAGTTATTGTGGATGAATTGAATATGTGATTATGTTGAGAATGAAGATATAATGATATTTGAATCGAAATATTTATCGGACTCGAATAGTTGCGACGTCGGTTTGAATTCCGATTGTATTAGCAAGATTTGAATTGAATAAGCCTTAAAGAATCATCGATTCAGATTGGAATTGATGTTTAGATATGTTATAATCTATTTCAGATTTGAATTGAAGATTATCGAAGTTGAATCGATGTGTTCGAGTTCGAATGACTTGAAGTGTTTGAAGTTGAATAAAAAATACCTTCAAGTAGCAAAGATTGAAATGAGCAGAATTTGATGACAGATTTGGGCAGCTTGTAGTTGATCAAGAAGTGCAAGAGTGTCAGATATGTTATTCAGAATACAGGTATGAATAGACATTAATAAGATGGGCAGAATAACTCGAGATTGTTTCTGTTTATCGAGTTGCCTAAAATCACATACATGCATGTTTTCATACATTTACATAGATGAGATAGATTATTCAAGATAGCTATTTTCTTGAATTTACAGAATATTTATGTAAATGTTTAATTGTCTTCTTTGATTTGTATTATGGTCTGTATTGAATATGTTTTCAATATATGATGTGATACTTACAGATATGTTGGTATCCTTGAGTGACTATATGATCATATGATTCTTTGATTGATATGTTCAAGATGTTGTTTTAGCTTAAGTATATTTAATGCATCCAGATTGTGTTGCATTCATCTTGAACTCCAGCCTGAATAGCACAGAGGGCAGAATGGCCTAGAGTGCAGATGACGTTTGGAGAACTGTAGTGAGTGGCATGGAATGTAGATTTACTTCCAGAGTCAGATGACTCATGGCACGGAATATAGATTTATATCCAGAGCTAGATGACTCACTATAGTTGCACCAAAGTCAGGGGAATTGAGATATTTAACACCCCCTCGATTGGGAGAGTCGGTGGTTAGTTAAAGATTTTATTCCCCGGGATCCCAAGAACGAAGCTTATTGATATCAGTTTTGATAGCCTATTCCTTGGCACATGCATTGCATTTATGCATTAAACTAGAGATTTCTATGGTTTAGAATATGTGTTTATAAATGCTAGCATGTTTTGTTATGACATTCAAGATTTGAATGAGTTTATATGCTTGTTATTGAGATGAACAAATATACTATCATATATTTATTTGATGTATATACATGTTGTTCATACTGAGATTTATTCTCACCGGAGTTATCCGGCTGTTGCTTTGTTTGTATGTGTGCATTGCATCAGGTTGGGGGCATGAGCGAGTCAGATGTGACTTGGATAGCATGAGATTGAAAGATTAGAAGTGGAGATTCGGGTTTTAAGCAGCTGATATGTATTGTATACAAACATGTTAGAAGACAAGGAATCTTGTACATGTTTATGTGAATCCTAGTTTATATTCAAGAATGGATGTATTTGAATATTAGAATTTATTTGTCAATGCATGTATATTATTTGGTAGCTTATCAAAGAGTATATTTATTCATGTTCCATGGTTGACAATAAGAGTGTTTCCTGCAGATTTTCTGGAAATACAGCTCGCTCGATCGGTAGGATTTCACCGATCGAGCGAGGCCTTTATGTTGCTCAACAGAAGGTTGAAATTTTGGGCTCGCTCGATCGGTAAGATTTCACCGATCGAGCGAGGCCAATATGGATGCAGACCCAAGAGTTTTTACTTTGTGCTCGCTCGATCGGTAAAGTTTACCCGATCGAGCGAGGGGCCTTCTTTAAAAAAAAAAAAAATTTAGCTCTTGGTTTATTATTCATGTATTATTTGATTAATTATTAATTAATCATTAATTGCCCTAAGATGAGATTAGCAACCCGGGTCCCCACAGATGTTGTCACTAAGTGTTGACAATATCCTACACAACATGTAGCGGAAATATTAAAACGTGAATAGTAACAGCAAACCAATAATATAAATACTTAAGAGTAAATATGCACAAGTACTAAAGTAATAAAAGGTTGCACATAAAACAGATTCAGGTGTTGTCACAAGGTGTTGACAACATCTTCAATAACACCTTGATTAACATGCATCAGAATTTTTGAAAGCATGAATAAAATAAATAAACAACCAAATAAATCAGACTCAAATATTTAAGCAAGAGTATAAAATACTCTTGCAGCGCCTCAGGACAAAACTTTCACTAGAAAAATAATCAAAGAGTTTACAAAACCCTAAAACTAGTGAATTATTTCAAAACTCAATTTTCTCAAGAACGAGTGAGAAAATAAACAAATAAAAGCATCTCCTAAAATTCTATACTAAATAGAATAAATAAACAGAAACACGGAGATGAATCCTTGATGCCGAACACACGAGAGCAACACTCTTGAATCTTCAAAGCTCCCAAATCTTCAACGGCAATCAAGTAGACCACGACCAATGGTTGTAGAAACGAGCTTCAAATATGTATTCTGAATTCTCGTGATGTACGCTCGATAGCTCTCTAGAAAATCTCACTTGGTCGTGTCTTTTATTTTGTACGCTCAAATTCTCATCTATGGCTTGATCTCTCTTTTCTGCGCTCTCTATCGTTTCTCACCAAGCCGTCTGAATCTCTACGCTCTTCTTCTATTTAAGCGTGAACAATCCTTATCTCCAAAAAGAGTCTTGATCTTGTTTTCTTAATTCAAACTTGAATCTGCAATGATAAGGAAACAAAGATAAGTTAGGAGATAGAGATATATTATGATAAGTGCGTAATATCTCATACAAAATAATCAAGTAAATATAAAAATATTTAAGCTCTTTAAAATATAGGAATATATCATTCTAAAATCCAATAAAAAACAATTACATATCAAGCATATAGATAAGAAACACAATATTAACTATCAATCCTAGAAAGATAAAACACATTAATACAATCTTTCAAAACATGGAAAGATATTAAGAAATAATTATCCTTTCATCATTTGATCAAAATATTCAACGCGTCAGTTCGAATTATTTTCTCACTTTATAACTTGGTTTCTCGACTGATTAGGCCTCAAGAATAATTCAATCGGTTGCTAACCCAACCATAAAAACACCTTCGAAAAGTTTCAAATAGATTATAACAATTTATAACTTAATAACCCAAAAAGCTTTATGACTCGAGTCATAAGTTAAGTGTTTGTAGACCTAGGTATTTAAGGTAATAAAAAATGTAGAACTCGACCTTGAATTTAATCCATTTTAAATACGTACACTTCAAACACAAATTAACCAAGTAGAATATTCAATGATTTTTTTAGATTAAAATCTACCATGTAATCCTCTCCAAAAAAAAAATCTACTATGTAATAAATGCCAAAAGCATATATCTGGCTCCAATATTCAATTTTCTAATTGTTGGAATCAAATGATCTATTCTATGCTGAAACATGTAGTATACATTTTCTATTCTACTATACAAACACACGTAGCTATAAAAACTTTAATTGTATTTAAGCCTTGCTTATCAAAATTTTTGTGGTTAAATTTGATTTAAAAAGGAATTTGCTATGTAAAACGCCATTGAAAATGGCGGATGCTTGATTATTTAATCGAGCGTCCGCCATACATTGTAGCGGGCCATGTAGGCAGCGTCCTCCACACCGTGTGACGGACGCTGCCTACATGGCATTATTTATATATTTATATATATATATATATATATATTTTATATATAGTATATCGTGTATATATAAACGTATATATATATATATATTTGTATATAATATATTTATATGCACGATATATATATTTGTATGGTTATATATATATATACGATATATATACATATCTATAAATATATTTATATTTTTATACATTTTATATTTATATAGAATATTAAAAAAAAACAAGATATATATATATATATTTATTTAAAGAGCAAAATGTATTTTGGTATACGAACTATTGGTAAAATGTCATATTGGTACACGAAATATTGAAAATGGCTTAATTGGTACATGGTCCAAATAAAAGGTCAATTTTATTCATAATATGAATTAATATTATATTTATTAATTTTAAAATATCATATTTAGTCCTACATGCATATTATTTATTGACTTTGTGGTTTTATTAATATATAATTTATATCAATTTTTTTAAATGGATAATTATTTACATTGATAGAAAAAATATCACTTCGTTATATATTATTTATATTTTAAATATATAAATAATTTATTAATGAGTATTTTTTTCATTAATAAATTATTTAAATTTTAAAATATAAATAATTTATTAATGAGTATTTTTAGTCTTACATGCATATGATTTATTTATTGAGTTTGTGGTTTATTAATATATATATATATATATATATATATATATTACTTTTTAATAAATATGATATTTTAAAATTAATCAATATAATATTAATTCATATTAAGGGTAAAATTGACCTTTTATTTGGACCATGTACCAATTAAGCCATTTTCAATAGTTTGTATACCAATATGACATTTTATCAATATTTCGTGTACCAAAATATATTTTTCTATTTAAATAAATAAATATATATATATATATATATATCTTGTTTTTTTAATCTTCTATATAAATATAAGCTATATAAATATATTTATAGATATAAATATATAAATAATGCCATGTAGGCAGCGTCCGCCACACGATATGGAGGATGCTGCCCACATGGCACCGTCCACCACTATGTGTGGCGGATGCTCGATTAAAAAAATTGAGCGTCCGCCATTTACATTGGCGTTTTACATTATTTTTGTTATTACCCCAATTTCACATTATTTTTGAAATTAAAACTTTTGTTTACATTAAAAATAAAAAAAAAACCTGTATATTTACGTTGCAGAAAATTAATATTATACATAATGTTCTTCACTACATAAATAGATCATATTTTATTATTATTATTATAAGAATTGCATAGCAAGTAGAGGCGTGGTTACCAATAGCACATGATTATTTACGGAACCTTGACGAAGTCAAAAGAAAGCACTGATAAAGCGAATAACTAGCTACGCTTATTATGAAACAGCCTATACAGAATCTCACTGATTTGTATGAAGATAAAAATTAAAATCATTGCATCCACTAAATATAAAATTCAATTTTAAATATTCTTTATCATTTTATTTGCCATAACTTTTATTTAAAAAAAAATCAAATAATTTTTACTTACAAGTTCATTAACATGTTTTCCTATCACTAATTACATATCCATTGACCTAAAATAATGTAACATAAAATTTTAAATTGTGGTATTAATATAGCATTTGCCATGGCATACAGTGTTGCGATGCTATTTTAATTTCGTGAACATCTCCAATGTTGGAACGACATTTGATTCGATCTGGAGTGACATTCATCTTTGGTAGCAATTAATTTTATGATGAGACACTTGACACCTTTCTCGTCATTACATCCGCATGGAATCGATGAACGACAAAAAAAAAACTAAGATTAAAAACATAAATGATCAAAATTATAAAAAAAATGTATACATATAAGTTAAAAATTAAGCGTAGCATTTTTCTTTTTTCTTTTTCTATATTCAATGGAAGAAAACGATGCATGCGTTAAAGGAAGTATTTAGAGATTGATGGATCTGTTCAACAACACAAAGAAGTTCGCTGCGATTAATGTGACGGTTTTATTAATAAGCCATTAATGTATATCACACTCGCAGATTATTCAACGAGGGGAATTAATTATTATTCCTTTAATACCATCTCTCTCGTAGAAAATTCAATGATACTTGGATGCTGACGTTACATTGGTTTAAGACTTTTTTTTTTAAAAGAGTAAAATTAATTAATTTGATATATGAACTATTGGTTAAATGTTAAATTGATACACAAATTTTTGTTAATGACTTAATTAGTACATGTCTGTCGAATTCCAATATTCCGATGACATTTATACAAAATGTCCAGTTTGCCCTTTATCACAAAAATGCACATTTTATTTTAATTTTAATTAGATATATTTGTATATTATATTTTATTAAGTAAAAATTGATTTGATTAAAATTTTTATTTGTACATAATATTTATTATATTAGATAGACTAAATAGATTATATATTTCAACGAGAAGGATTAGATAAATTATATTAAGGTATACAATATCTAAATAATTGTAAATAAATAAATTGATACCATAGAAAATAAATAAATAATTTTTTAGCTAAAATTCTGATTTTTGTATACATAATATTTTCGATAATATTTTGAAAAAAATATTAAATAAATAAATATTGTTATAAAATATTTTTTAATATTTTAACTATGTAAAGTTTTTTTAATATATTATTTTAATAAAAATAATACATAAGTTCTACTAAAAATTAATTTAAAAAATTTTCAAATTATATTTATAAGAAAAACTCATCAAAACGCCAATTAAACTCCGTCATAAACGTGCCACATGTTGTTTAATCAACAAATAAAAAATTAAAAGTTTAGTTAAACACAATAATTTAACCAATAGAACACGAATAATAAAAAATTGAAAGTCGTTCTCGATTTTTCTGACGGACAAAAATGATGAAGCTGGTTTTGAAACTAAAATAATATTATTGTTTTAATTAATTTGTAATATCAAAAGACTATTATACCCTTTTCTTCATCATAATTTCGTCAAAATCAGGTGGACATATACCAATTAAGCTATTAACAAAAGTTCGTGTACCAATTTGCTATTTAACAAATAATTCATATACCAAATTAATTTTTACTCAAAAACATCAGGTTCTTTGGAGTTTAGAATATGGGATGGTAATTGGATCTTTTGTTTTTCGCATTAAATATGGAGTTGGAAACACATTTATTTGACGACCACGCATTTTACCCAAACACTGTTTTGCCCATTGGATTTTTGCACATGGGAAGTGCTTGACCAAAAACCTGCAATCTTACATTTTGTACAAAGCTTGCAGGTTATTATGTGGAGATGTAGATAGAATTGCACATGTTTTCTTAGTGTGTACAACTTCTACGCAGTTGTGGAGATTGGTTGGAGGTACAGTGAGCTCTATGCCAGGTTTATTGAGATTTCAGAGGGACGACCATGGTCTGATTAAATGAATAAAATAGCTTATTTTAGTGATAAATGAATAAATATTCATCCAAAAAGCATAGTCACTTTTTGTTTCTATACCTTTAAAGTTTAAACCCAAAAAGAAATAGTTCTCAATCATCAAGAATGGAGCTATTCAAATCATTCGAGAAAGATTATTTTAATACCATGTAAGTCACAGGCATGAACTTGTTCACATCATGACACTATTTGAAACTAAAACTAAAACAAAAATCACGGATAACTCATTCGAGAAACAAAACAAACACTATAAACAACACGGAGGCTACACATACGCAGCGGTTGTATTTACCAGTACGTGATATCACTAGATACCAAAGGAAACATCTGAAACAACCTTTGCTCCTCTGCTTTTGGCTATGTAGAGTCCAACGTGATGCATCAGATCCTATAATGATGCATAAGAACAATATGTCAGGTGAATCAAAAAAATTACCCTCTTAATCTTTTCGAACTGTGTTCATACAATATAATGCATTATGTACACCAAGTGTTTGTAATACCCAACATGTGTAATGTACTGAATGTATTTACTAAACGAAGTATTTATCCTGAAAGGTACACTATCAAAATTGCTCAAGGAAACTATTCCAATATGTTTATGTTCGCTAAAACCCGAGAACTACATTCACCTAGTTAACTTTCTACAGAGTCAAAACATGAAGGTCAAAATTAAATGTAGGATCCTTTGGCTTCCCATGCAAACTGTGTCTGTACAAGGTACAAAATGAATATGTTTTATTTCTTGGAATTGAAAATCCTCATGAAAAAAAAAAACCAATCTAGGAGATTATAAGTCCAAAAAAGTGAAGATGAAATGCAGTAGATACGAACAATAGATCAAAAACACCACGAATATTAAGCGAGACAATCTTGCTTTACCTAACTTAACATTGACACGCTTCGTAAACTATGTCATGTTTCTGCTGCCAAGTAAACCTTAATAATTTACAAAACATCGTATTTTATCTGATCTCATGCCAAAACTGACATAAATCTTGCTTTTTTGCTCTCTGGTGGGAGTCAATAATACTAGTGACGTCTTATGACCTCCCTGACAACATATCACCAAATTAGTTCTTCCCTGGGTATCTTTTCGTCTAACATTTTGTTTGCCGAAATTAAGAATCAACTAGACCATAGGAACTCGAACATGCCATCAAGTGTATCAATAGATCAATCAAATAATCAAAAGATAAGAGAACCAGCAAGGATTAAATCGCAGTACTAATCTTCCACCCATTCAGAATATCTCACCTGAGGGTGAGCTGCAGCACCTTTCATATTTCTAGCAACATGTGATGGAAAATCGAAAGTAGCACAACCATGTGAATACACAATTACATCCTCCAGTGGGGAAAGCAGTCCATGGTTTCGAGCAGACAAAGATGAGCAGACAAAATCAAGGACACAAATATCTGTGCAAATACCTACAAACAAAATCTTAAGAAAGAAAACATTAGTGAGAAATGGCAAATGCCTCACGGAGAGCAATATATCAAATAAGTGGTTCGAAATTCCTTTTGTAATGTCGATTACTGATACAAAAGGTTATAGCTCGGGTAAATTTACAACTCAAATCTTTCAAACGAGCAACAACCAAAACCATCATATATCATTGTACCATATAGACAACCAACTAGGATGGTAGAAGTCAATTATTTCTCCCAACACTTCTTCAAAATCACAATAATGAGAAGTTAAGGATGAAGAAGAACAATGGTATGTAGCAAGACTTACAGCTTTGATCTCATTGGCTTTCACCCAATCAACAAAGACATTGGAGCCATCTTTCTCCAATGAACCGAGAAACCCATCAATACAATCCTTGTTCCGGATTGTTACATTTGGTTGGTTTTCCAACCACTGCAATTCTGCAATCCATAAAATCAGCATTACATTTGTTGCCAAAAAAAAAAAAAATAACAGTCCCATGACACAGCATGAAAAACATAGAAAATAATAGTACCGGGAACCAATTTCGACTCCTCTGTTCCAGCAAGACAGTGAGGAGGATAAGGCGGCTCCGGAACATCTGGATTATGACTATCGAGCACAGCATATATAGGCCATTTATTTTCACAGAACACCTTCGCAAGTTTCACAGATTCATCAACCATCTTAGAAATTTGTTTATTCGGTGCAGGAGGAGCCTGTACAAATCAAGATTCAAACAGATGAACCTCAAAACAAAGTCCCCAGTCAATCTCACTCAAGATCATTTAACAAGATCAACATAAACCAAGGTTGTCCTTAAATTACATGATTTGTCCTGAACTTTAATTCCTCTGTACCCATATAAAGTTTCAGAATCATTCTTGTTTTGAAATCATGGTTGGGGAAAAAAACCATTCAACATAATAAAAAAACAAAGGTGTTTATATATTGCCAACAAATTCACCAAGAAACACATACAAACGAAGGATGAACTTCAAGCTGAGTATGTGGGTTCAAAGGGATAATTACCAGACTGCCAGAACCGACGGTGCAGAAGCCATTAACGATGTCAACAAGTACCAAACCGGTCTTGATTTCACCGGAGAGACGGAGAGACTCCTGCTCCACCGGAATCTCATTTTTCAACACCTCAACTGCTTGCGAAGAAACCATGATTCGCTCCTTGTTAATTTTTCTTGGCTCAACAATTACTGGAATTTGCTGTTTTTAATCTCTACGGAAAGATCCCATTCAACAACTTCTTTGACTTTTGATTGGCACTCTTATATTTGGCTTTAGTATATGATATAATATTCAGTATATATAGTTGAATCATAAGATATTTTTTTGTGGGAGATACTTCGAGATTGTGACTTGTGGCGGCCAACTTGTTTGTTGTCCCTACGGAAAACTTAGCACACCTTTGAAGACTTGACCAAAAACATACCGATAATTTTTCAAGAAAAATGCAAAATTAACGCAACACGAATGCCAAAATAAATCAATAAACTATGGTACAGAAAAAAGATCGATCAAACACAAGATTTGAGACGAAACAAAATTTTATGTTTCAATAGGAAGAAGAAAAGACAGAAACTTTGATACAGATAAAAAAAAAAATCAATTATTCAAGAAATTGAACAATGCTTATGATCTAACACATGATTAGAAGTCGAAGAAAACAAACGACGCAAATTTCTAGCGATTCCTGGGCAGAATTTAACAATTTTGGTGGACGAAATTATAAACTAAATGGCAGAAGAATTGGGGAAAAAAAACAGAAGGAAATATGAGCATTTTTTCAACAGAATCCTTTTCATTCAATAAGAACACAATGAAGAAAGATTTGAATAAAAAAAAATAATTAAGCCTTGCCTTGCATGTCGTCGGGACCCTTGTACAACTTGTGAAATTGGAACGTAGATTGAGAAAGCACACTGAAAATTGAGAACGTAGATTGAGAAAGCACACTTAAATTTGGTGGATTTATTAGAATTCAAAATCTAATTCTTTTTAATTAGTTGCATGTGAAAATGATGTTTAAAAATCACACAAAGTTTTAGAAGACCGGATTGGTCAATGTCGTGAGACAAATCTCCCACCAATTCATTAAAGGTCAACTTGGAAATAGATACCCAAATCAAATAAAAGTTTGAGTTTAGTACCTAGACTTTCATTTTTCAAAAATGCCCTTGTCTTATCCGGAAGCATTATTATTTTCGAAATTATCAAATGTAGAGTCGGATTCAGAATCTGATTCACTTGATTCATCAAAGTAATAAATATTTTCATCATCTGATGAAAATTCAACTGTTTTTACTGGATAAAATCCAGAGTGTATAATTCTTCTAAAAGTTTAACTTTGTTTTTCTTTTCATTTTGTTTTGAACACTCATTTGCATAATGACCTTCTTCATTGCACAACCAACATGTGCAATTCTTTCCTTTACCTTTTGGGCAATGTGGTTTTTTATTATCAATCTTTTTATAAAATTTTCTTTTATAAGGTTTTCTGAAGAAATTCCTTTTAAATTTCTTTTTTTTATAGGGAATAAATTTTCTATTAAAAGATTTATAAGGTTTATTAAATTTATTTCGTTTCTGTCGTTTTAAATGTTTGTGTGACATGTTTGTTTTACAACCGTATTCTTTTACTGTGAATTCCATTTTGTCACAACAAAGTTTATTGTTTTGTTTGTAAGATTTGGATATTTTTTTATTTAATGTTACTTCATGACATTTTTTTGTTATAATATCTTTAATAAATTTGATAGCTTCTCCTAGTGTTTAGCATAAGCGCTAGTTAAGAATTCATCTTTATTATTTATTGGTATATTAGGTATTTTATTAAAAATACTTAATTTATAATGTTTTTTTATCAGCATCTATTAACTGATAATAGTTTGTTTCATAATCACATATAAATTCTTCTAGATAACATAAATTGCATAATTTTATATTATCCAGAATAAAAATTGCTCTAATTTGTTCTATGTTTTTGCTACTAAATTAGCGTCATTATTAGAAACTCCTAAAATTTTTGTTACAAGACATCAACAAATAGTTCGAAATATTGATGTTCTGTCATTCCTTGTGGTAGATTAGTAATTACCAGGTTTTCAGCAGCCCAAGTTCTTACTGCTCCTACCAATGTCATTTTTATCATTCCATGAGTTAATACTTGGATGTTCTGATCACTTTTATCTAATAGTGGTGTTAATTGAATTTGTACTGATAGTTCATTTGCCCAATGACCTATCTTTGATTTTCTTTCCTTAGTAGTAGAACATCCTAAATCTAGAATGTTTTGTTTTACAAATCCTGAAGTTTTTGATTCTCTAAGAATATTTCTAACATCTTTATATGTTCCAGAATATTGGTCTTTATTATATTCGTATCCTTCATTTTTGGTGCCACTACCATTACCTACATTCATTCGTAGAGTTAATCGTGGTCTAGAATCATCTTTTGATTCTGGTTCTGAGATATCCATATCTCTATATTGTTCTGTTTCTTGATGAGAATGATACAGTTCTTCTGTATTTATTTCTATTTGTTCATAATCAGATTGATCTGTTTCACTAAAAATCTTCATACTTAGTTTTTCCATAAATAAGGGGATTTTTATACCATGATTCAATTTTGAATGGTGGTTCTTCTTCCAGTTTTATTTTTCCTTTATCTATTGAAAGAACTTCCTTAAGATAGCTTAATATTTCATTACTATGTCTTTCTTGTTCTATTATTAATTTTTTCGTAGTTAAATCAATATATTCTTTGAAATTTCTTTCTAATTCTTGTATTGTTAAATTGATCTTTTCAATTTTACTCTCTAATTCTCCTAGATATTTTTCTAATTTTGTTAAGGATGTCATTACGAGGTTGATTCAGTATCATTGGCTTGTTTAATTTTAAGGATATTTTGATTCATGGTTCCAATCTTTTCAAGAATATCTTCATCATTTCTAGCTAATGATAACGATCTTCTTGGAAAAGAATGTTTCGTTATTTGGAGGTCATCTGAACTCCATTTTTTTACAGAAATCTATTTCTTCAATAAATGCCTTTCGGGGATGTTCAATTCTTGTAATATTTTCAAACATTCTTTCAACAGAAATGGTTGGTTTTGTTGAAATTATTCATATTTGAGAATTATTACTCATTGCTAAACCGACAACATAGTTTATATTGATCGAATGATTTCTTGTTAACATAAGATTATTTCTATAAAAACAATAATCTAGTGTTAAAACATCATTTATGTTTTTATTAAAAAGAGATATATTGTATTGTGGATAAATACAAAATTTCATCTTTTTGTAACATAAGTTTCCTATTATTTTTCCAAGGATTGAATCCTCAAGATTACATATCCTTTTGTCACGAACTGTGATTTCAATTGGTGTATCTATTTCTCTCGGTAGTGAGCTGATACAATTATTTCAATTCCTCCGATATGAACATATTTTAGTTTAGATCTTTCTTTTTCACTGGATTTTGCCATGATGGTATCAATATCTTGAGTTGTTAATAACTTCAGTATGTTAGATATTAGTTCGTTGTTTATTTTACATGATCGTTCTTTTGTTCGTATCGAATAATAAATTAAATTCTTTATGGGATTAAGAAGATTTGAAACTTTACTTAATATTCCAGGTTGATTTATTAAATTTGTTTTTGAATTATAAAATCCTGTTTTTTGTATTTCAGCAAACTTACTTTGATTGAATATAATATTCAAATTATACTCTTGATGCTCTTCGGATTCATCAATCTAAATGTTTTGATTTGAAGTTATTATCTCTGTCATTTTAACAGATGATAGAACTTCTTAATTTTCTTAAAGCTATTAAAAGTCTTTTTGTTGAATCTATTTGTTCTAATAGATTATGGAAATCTTCGAAATTATCAATTGAAGATTGACAATTTTTGAGATGTTTCAAATTATTTTCACAATTTTCTATATCAAAATTTATATTTTGGGAATATAAATTAAAGATATTTGTTTTTGTATTTTCATACATTTTCCATTTAGTAAAAATTGTTATTTTTACTATTTTGTTTTTGTTGACTGGGTTTTGATAATAAAGTTTATTCTTATACATAACAGATTGTTATGTCTTCAATTTCTTCATTTTCAGAAATTTGAATTATCATTTTTCAGTTGCTTGAAAAATGTTCTTTTTTTATGACTTTTGAAATAAAAGGTTTGAAGATCTTTTATTCTATTCCATAATTGATTTATTTGACGTAAATTTTTTAGTAAGATTATTTTATCAAATAAATTTTTAATCTCAATATCTAGAGTTAATCCAGGCATTAATAATCTGCTTTAAACTGGCTTTGATACCAGGTTGCGAAACTCTTCTTATTCATTAGTTTATACATCAATTTATAGATCTGATTCATTCATTAGTTTACACATCGGTTTATAGATCTGATTCATTTATTAGTTTACACATCTGTTTATAGATTAGTTTACACATCGGTTTATAGATATGATTCATTTGTAACAGATAAATGATTTAATTCCAATCTGGTTTCATTCATTCATTACTATTACAATTTTTAGTTGATAAACTGATTCGAATATGGTTAAATCAAAATTATTTATATGATATTCATGAAATGTATCATACTCATGATCATCCTCTGTTTCAAACCAGTTTTTAATTATTAATCTTTCATTTCTTATAAAGGATGATGACATGATTAATATATTTTGAATATTTCTTTAATTATTATTTTCATTATCAATTTCATTATATATTTTCTTTATACTATGTTCACCAAATCGAACAATTATATAAGTTTCGACAATGAATAATCGTTGATTTATTTTATTCATTTTGTTATAGATCTGAATGTAGAGTGGATCTGTATTTTCTAGATTTTGAATTTTATTTCTCAGATCTCGAAACTTTTTATTTAATATGAGTACTTCTTGCTTCAGAGTCATTCCAGACATGATAGAGTTTTGAATAATTTTTAAATTAAGGGCAGCATGAGGTTCAGAAAGGTTACCTTAATTGATTGATTCTTGGTTTTGAGCAGAGGCCAAATCTTTGCTTTCCCTTAAATATCTCCTGATCGGATGGTACTTGCTTTTCAGATCTTCAGGTTTACTCTAACCATGGATCTTCAATTATCAGCTTCCAGCCTTCTCACTCCTTTCGCCCTGCTTGCTTAGTTATTAGCCACAATGCTTAATTTTGTTTCTGATATATGTTTCTTAGTTTCTGATAGTTTTCACACGTCTTGTATGAACCAGATTGTAAGAAACTTAAGAAGAGATAGAGATACTCAAACTTCACTCGTTTATTTACAACACAAACATCTCCTTTTATAGGCGTGGAGAAACGCGTACAAAATTAAAATAAAGGAAAAGAGGAGGACCACCCGACGCTACATAATGGAAAACATCTCATTTTACATCTGAGTGGATGCCTTTCACATGTGGTGTGGTCCACGATTTCATTTGTTTTTATATTGCGTCACTATTTGAATCACTGGCACCTTCGGACCATTTCTTTATTGGTTTGTCTTCTTTGACAGCTGCTTTTTCTGTCTGAATTGGTTGGCAATGTTCACATCTGTGAGTGAAAATCATTGTTCTTAGTCTTTGACATAGCATTTGTTGAGTTTCTCTGGTCATGTCAACTCTTGCTTTATAGATTGGAGCTTCGAATTGAGCTAACATGACTTGTTCTTTTTTTTGGATTGTCTCCTTGTGTCCAGTGGTTAATAAAATTTTACTAGTTGCAAAATTTATTTTAACTTTTGAATTTCCATCAATCTTTCCTGTCTTTGAGATAATGTCAATCAATGTCTTTATTCTTATCTCAGGAAGTGTTGAGATATCCATTACTGGTTTCTCTTCATTTGATCCTTCAAATAAGAATTTGTCTTTATTTCATTGACATTGAATGTATATCATCGGTTGATAGAATTTGTCATTTTTCCAATTTGGAAGGGTTGAATGAATACTCAATATTAACACTGGATCATCTTTGAAGACTGCTTTCTTGAACTGTATGATACTATTTCTCAGTTGATATGGAAATAGTTCTATCTCTTGATTGTTGGGACTGACTTCTAATCCACTTAATAATCTATTTGAAAAGAATCTTGCGACTTCATGCGCTGGAGCACCCTGCAGTGTTCTTGCTCTTGATATGCTTTGTGTGTCACAAGTTTGTAGCCAAGATCCTACAGATGGTTTGACTATTCTTAAATAGTTTAGTGTTTCAAAGAATTCAGTCTTGAGTTTTTTTGGAAAATTTGTTTTTTCAAAAATTGGTTTTTGTGGTCGCAAATCGTCCATATTTCTTTCTCTTGTTTCAAGGGCGCTTTTAAACGTCCTTTCTTCTTTTTCATTTTTCTCGGTGTTGGCTGTGACCACCGGTTATTTTTTTTATTTCTTTTTCTTTGTTTTCAGTGTTGGCTGTGACCACTGACTGTTTCTCATTCATCTCCATTATTTTATCAAATGGAGTTGCTATCTTTTTTGGTGTTCTTGGTGAGGATGATGATGACGAGGTTGTCATCTTCTCTTTTATCCTTTGAATTTTTCCGATTACATTCTTTTCTTTTTGTTGAAGAATTTGAATTTCTTCCTGTATGTCGTTCAATATTTCCTCTAATTGATTTAGTTTGTCCATCCTGCACAAGAAAACATATATATATATATATATATATATATATATATATATATATAAATGGTTAGAAATTTAACTCTTTATCGTGATTAATTCAGATAGTTTTATTATGCGTATCATTGCATTTATGAATTCTTTTGCAAGAATTGAACCAATCTTTATGAGATTGATTATTTTACTCATAGAGTAATTCATGTTTCTGAATATAAATCTCATTTCAACAATTTATATTTTTCATGATTTCTGAGGCATGTTCGGATGACTTGAAGCCATAAAATAATTATTGTTTCTGAATATAAATCTCATTTCATTAATTTATATTCCTCATGCTTTCTAAGACATGTTCGGATGACTCGCAGTCATTTTCTGTATCACTTAGGATCTCCTTTGTTATTCTGTTACTACGGATAGTATAATTTGGATGAAGTTCTCTGGTTAATGCGTCGGGTAATGAATTATCCGTTCCTTTGACATGCTGGATCTCGAACTGATAATGGTTCAATTCCAATTGCCATCTAATTAACCTTGATACATTTCTCCCTGCATTTCTTGATATTTTCCTTGTCTTGAAATATGTTAAATTCATATTATATGTTCTTACTAGAAATAGTTTAGAGATAAGATAAATTTCATAAGTTCTAATTGTAAATATTAAAGCTAATAATTCTTTTTCATTTGAGTGATAATTTAGTTGTGCACCTTGAAAAGTTCTTGATGTATAATTACATAATTCTTCATTATTCCTCGTAGTTGTTTTAGTAAGTTCTTCTAAATTTCTTTCTCCTGTATAAGCTTTTAAACATGCTCCCCAGTATTCATCTGAAGCGTATGTTTCAATTATTATTATTATGTCTTTATTAGAAGGAAAATATAACTTAGAAAGATTACTAATCATTTTTTTTAATAGTGTCTATATAATTAGTATCTTCTTTAGACCATTTCCATTTATAGTCATGTTTAAGTTTTGCCTGAAGAGGTTTTTTGATTTCTGCAAGTTTCTTAATGTAATTTTCAGAATAAGTTAATAACCCTAGAAATCTTCTTAATTGATCTTTATCCTTGATTTCACTAAGAAAATCACGAATTTTCTTAAGTATATGTTGTTGTAAACAATGTTTTTCATCTTCTATTTGTAATCCTAAATAATTTATTTTTGTTTTAAACAATTGTGCTTTATTTTCAGAAAGTATAATTCTATCTTTATGACAAATATCTAATACTGTCATGAGGTCTTTATAATGTTGATCTAGTGTTTTTGAATAAATTAATATGTCATCTATATAAACACAACAAAAATCTACATATGATTTTAAAGATTAATACCTATATCTTTGGAAGATATCTGGTGCTTGTTTAAGTCCGAAAGGTAATACAGTCCATTGATACTGTCCTTTTGGACAGCTGAATGCTGTAAGTAATTGTGTTTGTGGTTCTAACTGAATTTGCCAGAATCCCGATTTACAATCTAAACTGGAAAAATATTTCATTTCTCCTATATAAGATAGTAAATCATTCTTATTTGGGATGTAATATCCGTCCATAATTGTTGCTTTATTCATTTTTCGATAATGAATTACCATTCTTTTCTTATCAGTATCTTTCTTACTGACATAAAATGCTGATGAGGAGTGTGGACTCTTATTAGGGATGATTATCTTAAGTTTAGTAATTCTTGAACCTCTTTTTCGAATATTTTTACGTCATCCATGTTGCATCTTCTTGGTGCTTCACGGATTGTGATATTAGGGTCTTTAATTTTTATTGAAACAATGAATTGTTTTCTTTTCTTAATTTTGTCCTGAGGATTTTCAGAACAAATAATCATGAAATGTCTTCATGATTTTTTTTTTTTTAGGATTAATCGTTAAAATATTTTCTATTTTTAATTCTATTGGATTTGTATTTCGTTTATGAAAATTCTTTGTAAATCCTTCATTTCCTACACGAAATGATGTTCGTATTTTAGGAATATAAATCATTGATGATCTTTTGTTTAAAGTTATGTGATCTTCAAATTGTGTAAAAAGAAGATATTGTCTTAAAAAGTTATTTCCTATTGTAATGTCCATTCCCGATTCTATTTGGTATATAATGGGTATTACAAATTTTGTTTCCTCAATTTCTATTTTTAATTTTTCTGTTACTGTATCAAGCATGATTATTGATCCATCTCCTATTCGAACTTTTAATCATTTATCGTATTTCTTCTAATAATGATTTGGAAGTATATGTTTGCTTCCTAAACACATACTTGCTCCTGTATCAACATAAGCATGTATATGATATGATTTATGTTCTTTGATTTTAATTTGAATTTTTATATATATACTATTTGGATTTGTTTTGTTTTTAGTTTCCATTCTCTCAACTCTTTTTTTTTTAAATTGCAATTTTAATGGTTTAAGAGGAGGGTAATAGATAAGGGTAGAAGTGACATTTTTAAACAAAACTTTCTCTTTTCAGGGAGTAGAAAATAAGTTTAAATGGAGTAGGTATTGAAATGTAAGTTAAAAATGAGTTTAGGTATTGATTTGTAATTTACCCTTCATTAAAAAGCATTATTCTTAATATTAAAAATATTACTTTTTCGGCTCAAGGGGTGATCAAGTTGATGTATTATGTGATCTCTTGGTCAGAGGTCAGGAGTTCCTCCCGTCAATATCTTATTGGATTAGAGCTTGTCTAGTGTAATTTACTTGATTAGTGTAGTTTGCATGCTAATGCGTTAGTTCGGGGTTTACTCAATGCGCTCCGAAATATAACGGTTGCGGATTCCTACGTTATGAAAATATATATATTACTGTTTCATATAAATATGGATTTTATCGAGAGAGTCTCATAGAAAATCTTGTATTGTCCTGTATAAAATGTGAGAGGATCGCTCACATTTATTTCTTTTGCTGATTTTGAATCCGTACTTTTGTTTTCATTGCACAAATTAGACCAATAAGCGTTCATTTTAAAATCCCAGAAATTAATGGGCCAACTTTTGAAATCCGAACCCAAGTTTTATAGATGGGTTATCCAGCTTCCACTTAATGAAAACTTTTCCTTTACCTCTTTTTTAAATGAAGGCCCAACGTAAAACCAGATTTCTCAATTTTTTTTTCTTTTTTTCCTTTTTCCTATGTATAAAATGTTATTATCTTTATGAGTTACATTTACATATACAGGAAAAATGAATTTGTCCATTATTTTAATTTCATAAATTGCAGGAATATGTGTTATATTATCGGAACAATATTAATGAGTTTATGAGGATGTATATAATTTTTTGGAAAAGCTCAATTTTTTTTTAATCATATTTGATTGTTGTCTCTTGCAATTTTAATTTTAATTTTGTTTTTAGATTTCATTTTTAGTTTACTATTTTTATGTTTTAGACAATTTAGTCATTTTTCTGACGTAACATTGAAGAGACACCGTTACGGAGATGACGGAATACCGATACGGCGCTAATATATATAGTGTCACATCAACAATAAGAAGAAAATCGATAAAAATTGTCAAAAGCTGAACGATACATGACTAAAAATGAAATTTAATAATACAGAGTAACAAAATTACAAAAGAACAAACACACAAGATGTGTACTTTTATGAGTACTTTTGAGATGATTTTTTGTATATCTAATATGTGGATACCACCTCAGTCGATTATCATAATATATATATTGAACATCTAAAAATAAAAAAATAAAACAATACCCGATCATTTTGGGTTCTGGTCGGGTTTGATCGAGTATTATCGTTTTTTAGGAAAAAATATATATTAAATTTAAATCTACAGCTTTTAAATTAAATAAAAGATCATCAACTAAAATATAGCTAAGACTACACGATTTTTATTTTAATTAATTAATTTATCACTTTATCTAGAAATATAAAGCGAATACCCGAGGCTGAATTATCCGATCAGGTAGGAAATTAGTATCCGATATATAATATATATATATATATATTTATATATGTTAAATGTGAATCTAAAAATTACCTTATTTTTGCTGCACAATGGGATTTGGTTTGCACGGATCGGGACCCAAACTTTGAATATATGGATTCAGGTCTAAAGTAAAAAATAATATCGTTAGCATAAAAAATAACATTATTTTTATTGATCGGATAGATTAAGAGATTAATATCACAAAATACATCAGTGAGACATCTCATAGTAGTTTTTATAAACTTTGAATGGTCATTTCCTATGAAGAAGCTTCTTAATAACATCTGACACGAATGATATTGATCTAATTCAAGCCCAATGTATCGATTACTAATTAGGTTGCACAAATAATGAGTATTGAATCTTCTAGCAATCTGAAATAATATTCTGCAAAAGAAACACACTTATAAAATAATTATCATCAAAATTGTGGGTTACAAAGGATAATGTTAAATCTTATTGGCTAAATAAAGAAATAAAACAATGAAAAAATTTTAAGATTTTATTAAGATCTCATGTGCATCAAACGTCTCGTTGCAAAAATTATTAAAAGCAAACAAAACGACAAATATTTGGCAATCACTGTCTTTTTAAGTTATCGTATCTAATAAAAGATCTTGTCCAATTTCATATAATATAATAATATATATATATATATATATATTCTCAAATTAATGTTTTTCAAAAAGAAAATAAAAGAAATAAAGATAGAAATGACGGAGACTCTGTTAAGTTTATCTAAAATTTGTTTCTTAAAAAAAAGTTTTTTTTGGGTCTCAACTTGGACAATTATTTATAAATTTTTTTATAAAATTATTATAAAATTATTATAAAAGATTTAAAAATTATTTAAAAGTATTTATTTAAACAATAATAAAAAAACGTTGTTACAAATTTACAATTGAAAAGTGTTTGAATAATTATTTTTTAAAAAAGATTAATAAAAAATTTAAAAAAATGTATGGATGACTGTTCAATAAAGCCCGTTAATTCTTATTTGATCAACGTCCTTTAATTCTGAAAACATAAAAAAATCTTTTAATTGTTCTTTAGAAATTATATTTGAGAAACAATTTTAAAAATTAAAAACATATTTTCCAAAATCATATTTTAAATTTTTTTCCACCTACATAACAATAAAATATTTTTAAAATTGCTCATCAAAAGAAACCCAGTATTTATTTATTTATCTTATAAAGATCTAGAATTCGTATAATAATTCAGTCCAAAACAAAAAGTAATAAAATATAGAAGAAAGTAATACATAAATAAAATAAATATATAATGTTTGATATGGACATATCGCAAAATCCAAGAGAAAATTATGTGGCCTTAAAATTTCAGAAGTAATTGTTTTATTTTTATTAAAGAGTTAGGTCCATCCCATATATTTGTGGTCGACAAATATTTATTGCCCATACGCTCTTGATTGTTTAATGTACACGTGGCAGTTAAAGAGATGTAGGGCGGCAAAGTGCTTCTGACGTGGCCAAAAAGTGCAAAAGGGCAAGTTGCCCCAAACGGTGCTATTCCTCCATTGATTTTTTTTAAAACATATTATCTATAAATTTATGGACGGATCCAAAAATTAGAGTTGAATGAATTTGAATTTAATGTGATAAATTATATATTATTACAAGAAAATGTAATATATATATATAACAAAAAAATTGTTACATTATACTATTAAAAAAATAAAAAATTTATTTTTGAGCTCATTCTCTTTGTGATTTGGGTCATCTATGCTGTCATATTTTTAATTTTAGTGTCAGATTTATTTTTCAATTTTAGTCATTTTCGAATTTACAATGACATGAAAACAATGCAGTATTGATGTGTATAGTGTCACACCAACACTTCCCATAAAAAGATAATTGAATTGTCAAAAATTAAAAAATTGGAGAAAAAAATGAAATTCGATAACATTAGGTTGTGCGCTAGAATTAAGATGATAAGATGGGATTCAAGTGTGGAAAATGTGAGTTTTAGTGGACTAAGTAAAAAACATACATAGTTAATAACAAAAATTTGGGGTGGGCTACAGCCTATGACTGACTTAAGCTAGATCCATCTTTGTCTATAATAAACAAATATATAAGATCTATTATCTCGTGTAAGAATAAAGAATTTTTTTCTCCCGTTATAATATAGAATCGTCATATATTCACATCAAATTCTTTATGATATAGAGTAACTATATTGATAAAAACTATTTTTATGCACCATAGGCAATTGAAAATTCCTATTAGTTTTTTTTTAGGATTTATTTGATATGTATGTTGTGAAAAAATAAAAATTTACGGTAAAAAGTAAATACTTCAAAACTTAAAATATATCAAACTCTACACTTTATAATATTTTTCTCTCAACTCAATTGTATTTTTCATCACAAATGAAGACCTATTTATAGATCCACATTTGAGATTAGTCCAAAAATAAATACATCATCATCTACATCATCACACACTAATTTTCCACGTTTTACAACTCAATATTCAACATTCAACATTCAATATTCAACATAATATTAATAATAATAATATTTTTCAACACTCCCCCTTGTGATGATGATCGTGATATGATGACTGTCTTCATTACGTGTTTTATACTGCCTCGTTAAAAACCTTACTAGGAAAAACCCAGTGAGATAAAAACCATAGTAAGGGAAAAAGAGTGCAGCCACGTAAACTCCCCCTCATGTTAACATGAGTGATTCTTCACATATTCCGCAGATTGCGCATCCCAATGTTGTATATATGCTTTCTAAATATCGTCATGGGAAGTGTCTTTGTGAAGAGATCTGATGAGTTCTCACTTGATTGAATATAACAGATATCAATATCTTTATTCTTCTCAAGCTCTTGAGTGTAGGCAAAGAATTTTGGGGGTATATGTTTTGTTCTGTCACTTTTGATGTATCCTTCTTTCATTTGAGCAATACATGCAGCATTGTCTTCATACAACGTCACATGCTTCTTGTCTACTGATAATCCACAAGAATTTTGGATATGTTGTGTCATTGATTTTAGCCAAACACATTCACGGCTTGCTTCATGTAGCGCAATAATATCAGCGTGATTTGATGAATTTGTTACGAGTGTTTGTTTCTGTGAACGCCAAGAAATTGCGGTGCCTCCACGAGTAAATACATATCTGGTTTGGGAACGTGCCTTATGTGGATCAGATAAATATCCAGCATCGGCATAACCAATGATACTTTGATTGGTGTCTTTTGAGTACAAAAGTCCCAAATCTGTCGTTCCTCGTAGATAACGAAATATATGTTTAATTCCGTTCCAGTGCCTCTTTGTTGGATATGAACTGAATCTTGCCAATAAATTTACAGCAAAAGATATATCTGGTCTAGTGCAATTTGCAAGATACATAAGGGCACCAATGACACTTAGATATGGTACTTTTGGACCAAGAATAACTTCATCATCTTCACATGGACAGAATGAATATTTTTCTATGTTTAATGATCTTACAACCATTGGAGTACTTAATGGATTTGATTTATCCATATTAAAACGTTTAAGGATCTTTTCTGTATAATTTGCCTGGTGAACAAAAATTCCACATTCTTTTTTTTCCATTTGCAAACCCAGACAGTACTTGGTTTTTCCAAGATCCTTCATTTCGAATTCTTCCTTCAAGTACATCATAACCTCTTGAATTTCTTTATTCGTTCCAATGATGTTTAAATCATCAACATATACAGCAATAATTACATATCCGGATGTTGTTTTCTTGATGAAAACACAAGGGCATATTGGATCATTTACATATCCCTTTTTCATCAAGTGCTCACTTAGCCGATTATACCACATTCGGCCGGATTGCTTCAACCCATATAATGATCTTTGCAATTTTACAGAATAAAATTCTCTGGGTTTTGAACTTTGTGCTTCAGGCATCTTAAATCCTTCATGGATCTTCATGTATATATCACTATCAAGTGATCCGTATAAGTAAGCCGTAACAACATCCATCAGACACATTTCCAAATTTTCAGACACTGCCAAACTAATCAAATATCGAAACGTAATTGCATCCATAACAGGAGAATACGTTTCTTCATAATCAATTCCAGGCCTTTGAGAAAAACCTTGTGCAACAAGTCTAGCTTTATATCTTACTATTTCATTTTTCTCATTTCTCTTTCGAATAAAAACCCATTTGTATCCAACAGGTTTTACACCTTCAGGTGTGGGGACTATAGGTCCAAAAACATTACGTTTATTTAGCGAATCCAATTCAACCTGGATGGAATCTTTCCATTTTGCCCAATCATGACGAGTTTTACATTCACCAAAGGTTTTTGGTTCATGATCCTCGTTTTCATTTATGATGTCACATGCCACATTATAAGAAAATATCTCATCAATATCTTCTATATCTTTTCGGTTCCATATTTTTCCAGTATTTATATAATTGATAGAGATTTCACGATTCTCGTCAGTTTGTGGTTCTGACAGAACATTTTCATCATCAGGTATTTCTTTTAGAATACCATTTTCTATTTTATGATCATCGTGTTTCTCTATGCCTTTTCTTTTTCGAGGATTTTTATCCTTGGAACCGACTGGCCTTCCACGCTTCAAGCGTTTTATGACATCATGAGTGTCTTCAATTTGTTTCTTTGGAATTTCAATTCGAGCAGGGGCATTTAAAGCATGTATATATGATTTTGTTACCCCTTTTGTGTCTGCAAATGCATCTGGCATTTGATTTGCAATTCTTTGCAAGTGCACAATTTGCTGTACATCTTTCTCACATTGTTTGGTCCTTGGATCCAAATGTAACAATGATGGTACATACCATGTGATTTCTTTTTCGATGTGTTTCTTTTCTCCCCTAACATTGGAAAGATTTTTTCATTAAAATGACAATCAGCAAAACGTGCTGTAAACACATCGCCTATTTGAGGCTCAAGATATCGAATGATTGATGGGCTATCATAACCGATATAAATACCGATTTTTCTTTGAGGACCCATTTTTGATCGTTGAGGTGGTGCAATAGGCACATATACCATACATCCAAAAATTCTCAGATGAGAAATATTTGGTTCTTTACCAAATGCAAGCTGCAATGGGGAGAATTTATGATATGCACTTGGTCTGATGCAAATTAATGCCGCAACATGTAAAATTGCATGTCCCCATATAGAAATAGGGAGTTTTGTTCTCATAATCATTGGTCTAGCAATCAGTTGTAGACGTTTAATCAATGATTCAGCTAATCCATTCTGTGTATGAACATGAGCAACATGATGTTCAACAGTAATTTTCATTGACATACAATAGTCATTGAAAGTTTGGAAAGTAAATTCTCCAGCATTATCAAGTCTTATTTTCTTGATTGTATAATCGGGAAATTGATTCCGTAATTTTATTATTTGAGCCATTAATCTTGCAAATGCCACATTCCGAGTTGACAATAAGCATACATGTGACCATCTGCTAGAGGCATCGATGAATACCATAAAATATCGAAATGGTCCACATGGTGGATGAATTGGCCCACAAATATCACCCTGAATGCGTTCAAGAAATATGGGTGATTCTGTTTGGATTTTAGCTGGCGATGATCTTATAATAAGTTTTTCAAGAGAACATGCTTTACATTGAAACTTATTATTCTGAAAGATCTTCTCGTCTTTCAATGGATGACCATGCGTATTTTCAATAATTCTTCGCATCATTATTGAACCAGGATGCCCCAATCGATCATGCCAATTGATTAATATTGAAGAACTATTAACCACCATATTTGATTCGATTGACCTTATATGTGTATAATGCAATCCAGTAGGGAGCATTGATAATTTTTCAACCACATATTTCTTTTCTGATTTATATGTGGTAAGACACATATATTTCTGATTTCCATCAGTTATCGTCTCAGTATCATATCCATGAGAATATATATCATTAAAACTCAACAAATTTCTTTTCGATTGTGGTGAATATAAAACATCATTTATCAGAAATTTTGTACCATTTGGTAACAAAAATTGTGCTTTACCACAACCTTCAATCAAGTCTACAGGACCTGATATTGTATTCACCATTGTTTTTGTTGGTTTTATTTCCAAGAAATATCTTTCATCTCGCAGAATAGTGTGCGTTGTACCACTATCCGGTATGCAAATTTCCATGATATTATTTTCATGTTTGCTCATAGCATTTTCCATATCAAACTTCACAAAAATGCAATAAAAAAAAATTAAGTACAATACAAATGCAAAATATAACATGCTTTATAATACAGAATGCATAAAAATACAAATTTGTTACAATCTAATCCCACCAATCTTTTAATCAATGTCTTCGAAATCATTCAAAAAATCTGCAGCATTGAAACTAGTTGAACCAATTAAATGGTCACTATTTTCAACAAAATTGGTCTCTTTTCCTTTCCCCTTTGTCGATTCTTTATAGAGCTTACATAGGTGCTCAGGGGTTCGACAAATATGTGACCAATGTCCTGGAGTGCCACATCTATAACAAACACTCTCATATCTTTTTGAGTGATTTTCATTTTCACTCGTATTTTCATGCTGCCTTTTTGGTGGGTGGTTCGTGACGTTCTTTTGAGATGAGTTATTGAAATAACTATCTCAATTATTTTCATATCCACGGCCACGACCACGACCACGACCACGACCGCGATAATTTTTACGTCCACGTCCACGCCCACGCCCACTTCCTCGACCTCGTCCACGACCAAATTCTGGTCTATGTCTTTGATTTTGGTTTTCATTTTTCATTACGACATTTGCTTCAGGAAATGCCGTTGATCCAGTGGGTCGGGATTGATGATTTCTTATTAACAATTCGTTGTTATTTTCCGCCACAAGAAGACATGTAATGAGTTCAGAATATCTCGTAAAACCACGCACTCTATACTGTTGCTGTAGAGTTATATTTGATGCGTGAAAAGTGGAAAACGTTTTCTCAAGCATTTCCATCTTTGTGACTTCAAGTCCACAGAATTTTAATTGCGAGACTATTCGATACATCGCAGAATTATAATCGCTGACTTTTTTAAAGTCTTGGATTCTCAACGAATTCCATTCATCACGGGCGGTCGGAAGTATCACTTCCCTTATATGCTCAAATCTTTCTTTCAACCCTTTCCATAAAATCATTGGGTCTTTTTCTGTGAGATACTCACATTTCAACCCTTCATCAAGATGTCGGCGTAAGAAAATCATTGCCTTTGCTTTATCTTGTGAGGTTGATATATTAATTTCTTTGATGGTATCACTTAGACCCAATGACTCAAGATGCATCTCTACATCGAGAGTCCATGACATATAATTCTTTCCAGTGATATCGAGCGCAACGAATTCAATCTTTGCCAAATTTGACATGGTGGTACTAGAAAAATAACAATGCATTTTATTAGTTAATTTTTATTAGTATGATAATACAAAATAATGGAAGGACGAAAATTACAAGTGCATATATAAATAGATAAAAAATCTGGGGTGAAAAATCGCCGATGAGTACAAAACTCGTGAGCATGATGATCATAGTCGTTATGAAAAATAGCCTTAGAAAGGTCAAAAACTCCATCTTCTTCTTCTTCGAAAAAAAAACGAGGAGAAAATATTTTGAGAGAAAGAGTGAATTTGGTGTGATTGAAAATGAGTTTGAGTGAACATATTTATAGGGCAAAAATTTAGCCGTTTGTGACCGTTGGGGGTAAAGAAAAAAATCTAGTATGTGTTGAATAAAAATTTGTGATAATGATGCAATGCATATAATGATAATCATAATTAAATAATTATGTATATCAATTCACATTATTATAAGGTCAGTGTCGTAGACAGCCTTATATATAATGTTGTGAAATTATACCAATATAGTTAGTATAAAGTCAGGTATAGTATATCATATCACATTATTATAAGATCGGTGTCGTAGACAACCTTTTATATAATAACATGAGATTATACAAATATGGTTAGTATATAAATACACAATAATATATATCATATCACGTTATTATAAGGTCAGTGTCATAGACAACCTTTTATATAATAACATGAAATTATATATTAATATAGTTAATATATATACATAATAAATATATATCACGTTATTGTTTAAAAACTTAGAGGCTTTTATACTTGTCGTATCCCTTACCGGGAGTGTGGGATGTCGTCTTAACATCCTCCCAGGATTTATAACAAGTTTTGATAAAAAAACTTATTTTTTCATAACATGATATTATATATTAATATATACACAATAAAAGTATATAAACAGTAAAATAAAAATTCTTACTTGTTGAATATTTTTGACTTCTTCTTGTATTTTGGAGCGTCGAAAAATATAGAGAACCTTCGAGCGATCGTGCTGATAACGTGTTGTGAAAAAGTAAAAATTTACGGTAAAAAGTAAATACTCCAAAACTTAAAATATATCGAACTCTACACTTTATAATATTTTTCTCTCAACTCAATTGTATTTTTCATCACAAATGAAAACCTATTTATAGATCCACATTTGAGATTAGTCCAAAAATAAATACATCATCATCTACATCATCACACACTAATTTTCCACATTTTACAACTCAATATTCAATATTCAATATTCAACATAATATTAATAATAATAATATTTTTCAACAATATAAACGTTATTTAGGATTTAAATACTATATTATTATTTGTGTTGTACATATATATATGATGGGGACCAAAGGATAAAATCATTATATCGTTGCTGAAATTTTTTATTTGAATTTTGTTGAAAAATATTATTATTATTAATATTATGTTGAATATTGAATGTTGAATATTGAATATTGAGTTGTAAAATGTGGAAAATTAGTGTGTGATGATGTAGATGATGATGTATTTATTTTTGGACTAATCTCAAATGTGGATCTATAAATATGTCTTCATTTGTGATGAAAAATACAATTGAATTGAGAGAAAAATATTTGTGAAGTGTAGAGTTTGATATATTTTGAGTTTTGGAGTTTTTACTTTTTGCCATAAATTTTTACTTTTTCACAACACGTTATCAGCACGATCGCTCGAAGGTTCTCTATAATTTCCGACGCTCCAAAATACAAGAAGAAGTCAAAAATATTCAACAAGTAAGAATTTTTATTTTACTATTTATATATTTTTATTATGTATATATTAATATATAATATCATGTTATGAATTTCAAAAACTTGTTATAAATCCTGGGAGGATGTTAAGACGATATCCCACACTCCCGGTAAGAGATACGACAAGTATAAAAGCCTCTAAGGTTTTTAAACATTATAATCATATTTGTATAATTTCATGTTATTATATAAAAGGCTGTCTATGACACCGATCTTATAATAATGTGATATGATATATTATACCTGACTTTATACTAACTTTATTAGTATAATTTCACAATATTATATAAAAGGTTGTCTACGACACCGACCTTATAATAATGTGATATGATATACATAATTATTTAATTATGATTATCATTATATGCATTGCATCATTATCACAAAATTTTTATTCAACACATACTCGATTTTTCTTACCCCCAACGGTCACAAACGGTCATAAATGGTTAGTTTTTTTGCCTATATATATGATCACTCAAACTCATTTTCAATCACACCAAAATTCATTCTTTCTCTCAAAATATTTTATCCTCGGTTTTTTCGAAGATGGAGATGATGGCATTTATATGGATATTTTTCATAACGACTATGATCATCATGCTCACGAGTTTTGTATTCACCGGCGATTTTCCACCACAGATTTTTTATCTATTTATATACGCACTTGTAATCTACGTTCTTCCATTATTTTGTATTGTCATACTAATAGAAATTAACTAATAAAATGCATTGTTATTTTTCTAGTACCACCATGTCAAACTTGACAAAGATTAAATTCGTTGCGCTCGATATCACCGGAAAGAATTACATGTCATGGACTCTCGATGTAGAAATGCATCTTGAGTCATTGGGTCTAAGTGATACCATAAAAGAAAATAATATATCATCCTCACAAGAAAAGGTAAAGTCTATGATTTTCTTACGTAGACATCTTGATGAAGGATTGAAATGTGAGTATCTCACAGAAAAAGACCCAATGATTTTATGGAAAGGGCTGAAAGAAAGATTTGAGCATATAAGGGAAGTTATACTCCCGACCGCCCGTGATGAATGGAATATGTTAAGATTCCAAGACTTTAAAAAAGTCAGTGATTATAATTCAGCGATGTATCGAATAGTCTCACAATTGAAATAATGTGGACTTGAAGTCACAGAGATGGAAATGCTTGAGAAAACATTTTCCACTTTTCACGCATCGAATATAACTCTACAACAATAGTATAGAGTGCGTGGATTTTCGAGATATTCCGAACTAATCGCATGTCTTCTTGTGGCGGAAAAGAACAACGAATTGTTAGTAAGAAATCATCAATCCCGACCCACTGGATCAACGGAATTTCCTGAAGCAAATGTCGTAATGAAAAATGAAAACCAAAATCAAAGGCATAGACCAGATTTTGGTCATGGACGAGGTCGAGGAAATGGGCGTGGATGTAAAAATTATCGCGGTCGTGGTCGTGGCCGTGGATATGAAAATAATCGAGGTAGTTATTTCAATAACTCTTCTAAAAAGAACGTCACGAATCACCCACCAAAAAGGCAGCATGAAAATACGAGTGAAAATGAAAATCACTCAAAAAGATCTGAGAGTGTTTGTTATAGATGTGGCACTCCAGGACATTGGTCACATATTTGTCGAACCCCTGAGCACCTATGTAAGCTCTATAAAGAATCGACAAAGGGGAAAGGAAAAGAGACAAATTTTGTTGAAGATAGTGACCGTTTAATTGGTTCAACTAGTTTCAATGCTGTAGATTTTTTGAATGATTTCGAAAACATTGATTAAAATATTGGTGAGACTACATTGTAACAAATTTGTATTTTTCATGCATTCTTGTATTATAAAGCATGTTATATTTTGCATTTGTATTGTACTTAATTTTTCTTTATTGCATTTTTTTGTGAAGTTTGATATGGAAAATGCTATGAGCAAACATGAAAATAATATCATGGAAATTTGCATACCAGATAGTGGTACAACACACACTATTCTGCGAGATGAAAGATATTTCTTGGAAATAAAACCAACAAAAACAATGGTGAATACCATATCAGGTCCTGTAGACTTGATTGAAGGTTGTGGAAAAGCACATTTTTTGTTACCTAATGGTACAAAATTTCTGATAAATGATGCTTTATATTCACCACAATCGAAAAAAAATTTGTTGAGTTTTAATGACATATACTCTCATGGGTATGATACTGAGATGATAACTGATGGAAATCAGAAATATATGTGTCTTACCACATATAAATCAGGAAAGAAATATGTGGTTGAAAAATTATCAATGCTCCCTACTGGATTGCATTATACACATATAAGGCCAATCGAATCAAATATGGTGGTTAATAGTTCTTCAATATTAACAAATTGACATGATCGATTGGGACATCCTGGTTCAATAATGATGCGAAGAATTATTGAAAATACGCATGGTCATCCATTGAAAGACCAGACGATCTTTCAGAATAATAAGTTTCAATGTAAAGCATGTTCTCTTGGAAAACTTATTATAAGACCATCGCCAGCTAAAATCCAAACTGAATCACCCATATTTCTTGAACGTATTCAGGGTGATATTTGTGGGCCAATTCATCCACCATGTGGACCATTTCGATATTTTATGGTATTGATCGATGCCTCTAGCAGATGGTCACATGTATGCTTATTGTCAAATCGGAATGTGGCATTTGCAAGATTGATGACTCAAATAATAAAATTGCGAAATCAATTTCTTGATTATACAATCAAGAAAATAAGACTTGATAATGCTGGAGAATTTACATCCCAGACTTTCAATGATTATTGTATGTCAATGGGAATCACTGTTGAACATCCTGTAGCTCATGTTCATACGCAAAATGGATTAGCTGAATCATTGATTAAACGTCTACAACTGATTGCTAGACCAATTATTATGAAAACAAAACTCCCTATTTCTATATGGGGACATGCAATTTTACATGCTGCGGCATTAATTCGCATCAGACCAAGTGCATATTATAAATTCTCCCCATTGCAACTTGCATTTGGTAAAGAACCAAATATCTCTCAGCTGAGAATTTTTGGATGTATGGTGTATGTGCCTATTGCACCACCTCAACGATCAAAAATGGGTCTACAAAGAAAAATCGGTATTTATATCGGTTATGATAGTCCATCAATCATTCGATATCTTGAGCCTCAGACAGGCGATGTGTTTACAGCACGCTTTGCTGATTGTCATTTTAATGAAGAAATCTTTCCAGTGTTAGGGGGAGAAAAGAAACACATCGAAAAAGAAATCACATGGTATGTACCATCATTGTTACATTTGGATCCAAGGACCAAACAATGTAAGAAAGATGTACAGCAAATTGTGCACATGCAAAGAATTGCAAATCAAATGCCAGATGCATTTGCGGACACAAAAGGGGTAACAAAATCATATATACATGCTGTAAATGCCCTTGCTCGAATTGAAATTTCAAAGAAACAAATTGAAGACACTCATGATGTCATAAAACGCTTGAAGCGTGGAAGACCAGTCGGTTCCAAGGATAAAAATCCTCGGAAAAGAAAAGGCATAGAGAAACAAGACGATCATAAAATAGAAAATGGTGTTCCAGAAGAATCACCTGATGATGAAAATATTCTGTCAGAACCACAAACTGACGAGAATCGTGAAATCTCTATCAATTATATTAATACTGGAAAAATATGGAACCGAAAAGACATAGAAGATATTGATGAGATATTTTCTTATAATGTGGCTTGTGACATCGTAAATGAAAATGAGGATCATGAACCAAAATCTTTTGGTGAATGTAAAAATCGTCATGATTGGGTCAAATGGAAAGATGCCATCCAGGTTGAATTGGATTCGCTGAATAAACGCAATGTTTTTGGACCTATAGTCCTCACACCTGAAGGTGTAAAACCTGTTGGATACAAATGGGTTTTTATTCGAAAGCGAAATGAGAAAAATGAAATAGTAAGATATAAAGCTAGACTTGTTGCACAAGGTTTTTCTCAAAGGCCTGGAATTGATTACGAAGAAACGTATTCTCCTGTTATGGATGCAATTACGTTTCGATATTTGATTAATTTGGCAGTGTCTGAAAATTTGGAAATGTGTCTTATGGATGTTGTTACAGCTTACTTATACGGATCACTTGATAGTGATATATACATGAAAATCCCTGAAGGATTTAAGATTCCTGAAGCACAAAGTTCAAAACCCAGAGAATTTTATTCTGTAAAATTGCAAAGATCATTATATGGGTTAAAGTAATCCGACCGAATGTGGTATAATCGGCTAAGTGAGCACTTGATGAAAAAAGGATATGTAAATGATCCAATATGCCCTTGTGTTTTATCAAGAAAACAACATCCGGATGTGTAATTATTGCTGTATATGTTGATGATTTAAACATCATTGGAACGAATAAAGAAATTCAAGAAGTTATGATGTACTTGAAGGAAGAATTCGAAATGAAGGATCTTGGAAAAACTAAGTATTGTCTGGGTTTGCAAATCGAACAAAAAGAATGTGGAATTTTTGTTCACCAGGCAAATTATACAGAAAAGATCCTTAAACATTTTAATATGGATAAATCAAATCCATTAAGTACTCCAATGTTTGTAAGATCATTAAACATAGAAAAGGATCCATTCCGTCCATGTGGAGATGATGAAGTTATTCTTGGTCCAGAAGTACCATATCTAAGTGCCATTGGTGCCCTTATGTATCTTGCAAATTGCACTAGACCTGATATATCTTTTGTTGTAAATTTATTGGCAAGATTCAGTTCATATCCAACAAAGAGGCACTGGAACGGAATTAAACATATATTTCGTTATCTACGAGGAACAACAGATTTGTGACTTTTGTACTCAAAAGACACCAATCAAAGTATCATTGGTTATGCTGATGCTGGATATTTATCTGATCCACATAAGGCACGTTCTCAAACCGGATATGTATTTACTCGTGGAGGCACCGTAATTTCTTGGCGTTCACAGAAACAAACACTCGTAACAACTTCATCAAATCACGCCGAGATTATTGCATTACATGAAGCAAGTCGTGAATGTGTATGGTTAAAGTCAATGACCAAACATATTCAAATATCGTGTGGATTGATAGTAGAAAAGAAGCCTGTGACATTATATGAAGATAATGCTGCATGTATTGCTCAAATGAAAGAAGGATACATCAAAAGTGACAGAACCAAACATATCCCCCCAAAATTCTTTGCCTACACTCAAGAGCTTGAGAAGAATAAAGATATTGATATCTGTTACATTCAATCAAGTGAGAACTCATCAGATCTCTTCACAAAGGCACTTCCCACGACGATATTCAGAAAGCATATATACAACATTGGGATGCGCAATCTACGGAATATATGAAGAATCACTCATGTTAACATGAGGGGGAGTTTACGTGGCTGCACTCTTTTTCCCTTACTATGGTTTTTATCCCACTGGATTTTTCCTAGTAAGGTTTTTAACGAGGCAGTATAAAACACGTAATGAAGACAATCATCATATCACGATTATCATCACAAGGGGGAGTGTTGAAAAATATTATTATTATTAATATTATGTTGAATATTGAATGTTGAATGTTGAATATTGAGTTGTAAAATGTGGAAAATTAGTGTGTGATGATGTAGATGATAATGTATTTATTTTTGGACTAATCTCAAATGTGGATCTATAAATAGGTCTTCATTTGTGATGAAAAATACAATTGAATTGAGAGAAAAATATTTGTGAAGTGTAGAGTTTGATATATTTTGAGTTTTGGAGTTTTTACTTTTTACCATAAATTTTTACTTTTTCACAACAAATTTTATGTATTTACGATTTATTGTTTTTAATCAGGTTATATAAAATTATTTTTCAGATATAATTGTGTATGATAGTTTGATAAATATGTCGCACCTTACTCTCAAATTTTGCATGATATATATGTTTTGATATGATTTCTCCATTAAATAAAATAGATTCGGGCAACAAGACATGTGCATCTTACGTATAATTGAGAAATATGATACAGTTATTTCAGAGATATATATATCGATATAGTTTAATTTTGATTTATAAAATAAATATTTTTTTATATAAATATCGCACTCTCCAAAAATATATCAAACTAGTTATGCTACATTATATAATTTATATGTTTTCAGGTCAGTGTAAACGTATAGTACAATTTTAAGACATAATATTGCTAGAGTTAGAAACTTAGAACATGACAAAGAATTTTAAAATTAATACTGGCTATATGATTAAGTGTTTGTCATTTCCTAAACATTATATCTGTTAAAAATGTTTCAACAATTATTCTAACGGGTAATTTTGTAGAGAAACAAACATGTAAAGTTGCTCTAATGATATCATGAAGGCTGAAAGGAATATTTTATTTCTTAAAAACATCCTAATATAAAAAGATTTTATTTAATATTTTTTGTCTTTCTTGGACATGAAGTAATCTTTAGTTAAGTGTTTTATTTCATATTGATAAGCTGATTAGAATATTTATCATATCATATCTAATACTTATCTTTCCTTATTTTATGTAGATTTGATATGATCAAATAAAAGGAATCCTACGCCTACAAGAAAACATATTGAAGAAGGATTCTTTGCATATATATGAGATTAGAGATCGACGAAAGAAGATTGAATAGAGAGCTTCACATACGTACGTGAGAACTGAAGAACTTCTGAAGCTTGTCACGATCGTGGTTGCTTGAAGCCGTGAAGAACACTCGAAGATTGTTGATCGAAGAGTGTTTACATCTCACGTGTTTTGACTTCAAGTTTTTCTCCTTACTATGTTTTCGTTATTCTATTCCATATAGAATTTTTAGGAGAACTTTTATTCTTTATTTCTCACTTGTATTGAGAAATTGATTTTTACAATAATCACTAGTTTTAGGGTTTGTAAAACTCTTTGAAAGTTTTTCTAGTGAAGTTTTGCCCTGAGGCGCTGCAAGAGTATTTTATACTCTTGCTTAAATCATTTGAGTCTATTTAATTGGTTGCTTGTTTATTTTATTTACGCTTTAATTATATTCCGCTGCAAATTACTCAAGGTGTTATAGTAGGTGTTGTCACAAGGCAACACCTTGTGACAACACCTCAAACTGTTTATGTGCAACCCACATTCCCTTACAAGTGGAATCAGAGCCATATTCTTGATATACTAAGAACTGATCTTGGTTTGTTTATTTTATTACAGGGAATAAGATGGACTCATCGTCTGTTGCGAACTCGTTCCTGAAACCTCCGGTCCTTGATGGCACGAATTACGCACTATGGAAGAATAGGATGTGATATACTATTAAAGCTATGGATGTGCGTGCTTGGCAAAGTATTCTGACTGGTTGGACTCCTCCAAAGACGCTAGATGAAGATGAAGACTACATCATCAAGCAAGAAGAAACTTGGAATGCCGAGGAAACACAAAGTTCAAGCTACAATGCTAAAGCACTCAATGCAATTTTTGCAACTGTGGATATGAGGATGTATGGAATCATAGCCGACTGCACTATTGCTAAGGATGCATGGGATGCTCTTCAAGAATACTGTGAAGGAACTGATAGCATGAGAAGAACAAGATTGAGATTGTTAAATGCAAGATTTGAGAATATCAGAATGGATGAGAATGAAACTATTGCTGATTATGATAAAAAAAAATTAGGGAGATAGCTACAGAGGCGCATGCTCTTGGAGGACCTATTGCTAGTGAAACTATGGTGAACAAGGTTCTTCGATCCTTGCCTAAAAGATTTAATGGGAAGATTTGGGTGCTTGAAGAAATTAAAGACACTTCAAAGATGAAGATGACTGAACTGATTAGCATCCTTCAAGTTTTTGAGATGAACAATTCAGAACAAGAGAAGGATAAAGGAAAATCAATAGCCCTTCAAGCCTCAAAACCCTCATACGAGGAGTATGTTCAATTTCATCAAGAAGTTCATCAATCTGACTTGGAAGATGATTCGATCTCTCTTATGACTAGGAAATTCAATGATTATCTGAAGAAGATGAAAGAGTCAAGAAAGACGGATCAAAAACTCAAGGCTCCAATGTTCTCTAACAAGCCTTTAAGGATTACTGGACCAGAACAATCACCAAGGAAACCTGTTGATACTCCTAAGCCTCGACTGATGTTGGAAGGGAAGAAGAAGTTTGTCTCAAAGAAGTTGGACAATGTTCAATGTCATGCTTTTCAAGGTTTTGGACACTATGCCAATGAGTGTGCCAACACGCTTAGGAAAGGAATGAACACATCTTTGAGTGATGAAGAGTCTGAAGAAGAAGAACGTAAAGATGAAGAAAGTCATACTGCCTTATCTGCCTTACTGAAGAGCAAGAAAAAGTTTCAAGTGAATCCTTTAGGTGTTGCCACACCTGGCCGCAACATTTCCCAAAGATCAGTGTGTTTGAATTCCTCCATTACTGATAACATGTGTGATAATGATACATGTGAAGAGACAATGTCCATGGAAGAAGCTCGGATGATGTTTGAAGAGTTACATACTTATTGGGTTGAAAGGAATAAGATGGATACTATTCTTTCGAAGGAAAAATCTGATCTAAAGGCTGATGTATCAAGACTGGAAGTCATGCTGAGTAAGAAAGACATGGAACTAAGCCAAGTGAAGAAAGAACTCGAAAAAGCAAATGCTACATTGGCCAAGTTTAATTCAAGCACTTCCAAGCTTGATTCGTTACTCATGATGGGAAGAAATGGTACGGCTGGTTTAGGTTTTGAAAACAGCATATTTGAGGTTGGTGAAAGTTTGAAAGGCCCTATGTTTGTCAAGAAAAGCAGCAGTGCAAAAAGCTCAAGCAAAAAGGCCTCACCAAGTGATCCTCCAAAACCAAAACCACAGCCTGCTGCCCCTTCAAAATCTAGAAGGAAACGTAAGTACATCTGTCATTACTGTCATAGACCAGGTCATATCAAACCATACTGTTTTAAGCTGCAGGAAGACTACAGGTATAGATCTGCATCGAAGGTGTTGCCTAAGGTGTTGCCAACACCTCCCCACAACATCCCTAGAAACAGATCTTATGTAAGAAAGATTTGGGTACCAAAAGCTGATATTCAATGTCATATGATTTATACTGCTTTGAGAACTAATGTTTCAGGTGCATGGTACTTTGATAGTGGTAGCTCTCGTCACATGACAGGTTCCAAAAAGTTTCTCACTGACTATGTTGAACAGAAAAGTGGAAAAGTAACCTATGGTAGAGGTTCAAAGGGAAACATTGTTGGAAAAGGAACTCTGGATGTTGCTGGTCTACCCAAGCTTCGCAATGTGCTTCATGTTGAAGGATTAACCGCAAATCTAATAAGCATAAGCCAACTTTGTGATGATAATTTGCATGTGCAATTTGATAAGAAATTATGCAAAGTTTTTGATGATTCAAATTTGTGTGTCATGATAGGTACAAGGTCATCGGATAACTGCTATCAACTCGGAGAAGAGATGGCTTGTAGGCACACAAAATTGAATGATTTTGATCTATGGCATCAAAAATTGGGTCATGCAAACTTCAAGACTTTAAAGAACTTAAGTAAGTTAGATGCTGTCAGAGGTATGCCTAACTTAAAATCTGGTATTCCATTTGTGTGTGAAGCGTGTCAGAAAGGGAAGCAGACTAGGGTGTCACACGAGGTGTTGCCAACATCTGTGACAACACACTGCCTTGAGCTTTTACATATGGACTTGATGGGTCCAATGGATGTTGAAAGCTTTGGAGGTAAGAAATATTCTTTTGTTTGTGTGGATGATTTCTCACGATATACTTGGGTAAATTTTCTGAGAAAAAAATCGGACACATTTGATGCCTTCAAGAAACTGCTCACTAACATTACGAATCTACATAATCTGAAGGTAATCCGTATTTGCACTGATCATGGTAAGGAGTTCGAAAACTCTTGTTCTGCTAGTTTGTGTGATAAGAAAGGTATTTCTCATGAATTTTCTGCTCCTAAAACTCCACAACAAAATGGAATTGCTGAAAGGAAAATAGGACTTTGCAAGAAATGGCAAGAATGATGTTGAGTTCGAAAAATATTTCAAAACGTTTTTGGGCTGAAGCCTTGAATATTGCATGTCATATTTCAAATAGAGTTTATTTGAAGAATAGTACTACTATGACATCCTACGAAATTCTCATGAGAAAGAGGCCAAACCTTAAATATTTTAATGTTTTTGAATGTGTATGTCACGTTTTGAATGGTAGGGATCATCTTGCTAAATTTGATGCAAAAAGTGATAAGTGTATGTTCTTGGGATATTCATCAAATAGCCGAGCCTATAGGATGTATAACTTGAGAACAAGGACTATTTTTAAGTCAATTAATGTTGTTTTTGATGAATTTGCAGATCTTAAGAAGAAAACAGCTGAGGATGAAGTTAATGATCTGCTGGATAATTCTGAAAATTTAGATGCTGTCAAAGGAGTGTTGCCAACACCTTCGACAACACCTCCTACAGAAAATCCAGAATCAAAAGTTGAAAAGCCTACTGATGAGAACATTGATGAGAACAGTGAGGTAAATGAAGCTGGAAAGAATATTCCAAGCAAAATTCAGAAGAATCACCCAACCTCACAGGTCATTGGAGATGTGCATGGAGACTTGCAAACTCGGAGGAAAGAGAAAGTGGATTATCGAAAGATGGCAGGTTTGTTGTGCATGAGTTCTACATATTCTCAGGTAAGATTCTCTTATTTCGTGTCAAACATTGAACCCAAAAAGGTTGAAGAGGCTTTAAAATATGAGTTTTGGGACAATGCTATGCATGAAGAGTTAGAACAATTTGTTAGGAATGATGTTTGGTACTTGGTACCGTGTCCTGCTCATGGTAATGTCATAGGAACTAAATGGATTTTTAAAAATAAAACTGATGAGTCGGGAAACATCATTAGAAATAAAGCTAGGTTGGTAGCTCAAGGGTATACACAGGTTGAAGGGGTGGATTTTGATGAAACCTTTGCTTCTGTAGCCCGCATTGAGTCAGTCCGACTTTTGCTTGCTATTTCATGTAACATGGGAATGAAGCTTTATCAAATGGATGTAAAAAGTGCCTTTTTGAATGAGATCCTAAATGAAGAAGTCTTTGTGAAACAACCTAAGGGTTTTGAGGATCCAAATCATCTTGACTATGTGTATAAGTTGAAAAAGGCATTGTATGGATTGAAGCAAGCACCACGTGCATGGTATGGGAGACTTACTGAGTACTTGCTCAATATTGGCTTCAAAAGAGGTGAAGTTGATAAGACTTTGTTTGTACAAAAGTCTCAAGGTAATATATTAATTTTCCAAATTTATGTGGATGATATAATTTTTTGTGCTTCAAATGATAAACTTGTTGATGATTTTGTGAAGTGCATGTCGTCTACATTTGAGATGAGCATGGTTGGTGAGTTAACATATTTCTTGGGATTGCAAGTGAAACAAATGTATGATGGTATATTTTTGTGTCAAAGAAAGTATGCTAAAAATCTTGTGAAGAAGTTTCTGAATGACAACACTAAACACATGCGCACACCTATGAGGTCTAATAAAAAACTGTCTAGGGAGGATGTTGCCGAAGGTGTTGACAACACCCTCTACAGAAGCATGATTGATAGTCTTTTATATTTAAGTACTACTAGACCTTATATCATGTATAGTGTTTGTTTGTGTGCTAGATACCAGTCTAACCCAAAAATTACTCACTTGAAGGCCGTAAAACGTATACTGAAATATGTGGCTGGAACTTTGAATTTGGGTTTGTGGTACACTAAAGAAACCAATTCGAATTTGGTAGGATTTAGTGATGCTTATTGGGCTGGGGATTTAGATGAGAGAAAGAGCACTTCGGGAGGATGTTTCTACTTGGGGAATAACTTAGTGTCATGGTATAGTAAGAAACAAAATTGTGTCTCACTGTTTACTGCTGAATCTGAGTATGTTGCTGTTGGTAGTTGTTGTGTTGGAAAACTGGCGTTCTCAGATCAATCACGATTGATACCCGGTGCAGCGGAAGTTTAAAATTTTATTATGGAACAATTCCATAGTGTGGGTATCAACCGTTTAATGATTAAATTATAAGTGTGTGTAAAATTAAATAACTATTATTAAATTTTACCTTCAATCTCGAAGCGAGATTATTGGACACCACACAGATTTCTCTGCGCTTCTTGTATCTCCCTGGAACTGATGAACAAGCTTTCCTTCAATCAGGTCCACGAATAGAGGTTTAATCCCTCTGATAGATTGCACTAGAAAATCTATCAGAAGTTTTCTACGAAGAGAATAAACGAATTTGATTCGCTATTCCAGACTGCAATTCAAAATCACAGACCGGAATTTCTCAGGCAGAGAAAGGGAAGGGGCGGCCGAACTGAGAGGGGAGGCTAGGGTTTTTCGAAAAATCCTGTCTCAATTATGACCAGTTGTGTGTAATTTCTGTACTGCAATAACTTATTTATAATGCAGACCACTAACACCTTAGGGCCCATTAGTCATAAGTTGAGGCCCGACAAGCAAAGCCCGCATGTTCAGAAATTAATATAAAATTCATCGTGACTCCGATTGATAAACCGATTTTACCAATGTGCACAGAAACCATTTCTGCACAATTTAAAGTCAAGATAAATTTTCCTGAATCCGAATTCAGTGGTTTCCAAAAATGTACATCCCTATGTCATTTTAGGAAATCCTACTCCCTTACTCTTATTTAAGAAGTCCAACTTCTTTATTCATTAAATTTAACTCTTTAAATTTAACTATCTCAACGGGGATTAAAACTCCATTACACTGTGTGACCCTCAATGGTTCAGGGATACAGCTAGCCATGGGCTCACAACTCCTTGTGACTCGGAACAACGATTTCCGACTTGCCCAACGAATCATGGTAAAGCGCCTAGCAACATCGCCCCATGATTCCCTAGGTATCACTGATAGTGCCTACAAGAACCAGTAGATTTTGGTTAGCGTACAGTACGGTCCCTTCATCCAAATATCCCGATCGAATCAACAACCATTGGTATATCGAGAGTCGCTCAAGATTCGATAACTATGCAATACATCTTGAAGATCAAATTAGTGACATCGCATGTGCTACTAAGAAACCATTTCTTAAATCACATCAAGTACTCTGGCCAGAGATTCGTCACACTAATATCTCCTCAGATCGCATAGGATATCCACACTCGCAAGTATGTGGTGAATCCTTGACAACAATGCATCGACTCCTATATGTGTTGTAACTGTACCCAATCCCGACACCTGATGACCCCCATAGAGTCGGTAAACGAGTCAAAGCACAGTACTAGCATATAGAGTCTCCATGATGTTTCAAGTAGTAAGGACTAATGGTGTACAACCAAAACCGCGGACTTTATCCACTCGATAAGTGATAACCACTTGGAAAGTCCGGATAGGGTAGTTCGATTATTCATCCTATGAATATCCATTTGCATGCTTCGAACATCTCCATGTTCCCTACCAATGAAACGTGGTACTCCGCATCGCAAATGCTAGTCTCAAACTCGAGCGATCCTTATCCTTATTATCGGACGGCTCAATCGACTAGGAACAGTTTAGAATATACAGTGACTATAAGATGTATTTCATGATAGACATCCCCATGTTCTACCACATCTTACATACACTATAGTATATTCAAGGTCTTTATCAAAACAACAATAGTATATCATAATATAACAATATGAAGAAAGATAAAGTCATTGCCATTAATAAAAGTGTAAATTACATTTAACAAAAGATCGTTTGTACAAAGAGTCATCAAAGCCCATAGCCACAAGTTGGCTCACTGGGCACCCACTCTTTCATGTTGCTCACAACTCCTTTGGATGAATCAAATGCTAAATGATTATGGTGTTAAGAGTGATACTCCTATTGTGTACTGTGATAATTCTAGTGCCATTGATATATCCAAAAATCCAGTACAACACTCTCGAACCAAACACATTGACATTAGACATCACTTCATTTGAGATTTGGTCAAGAAAAGCATGATCCTAATTGAGTTTGTTGGAACTAATAACCAATTAGCTGATATATTCACAAAAGCTTTGGATTTCGAGAGATTTTCCAGTCTAAGGAATTTTCTCAGTATGTGTGCATTATAGACAGAACCGAGATGTTGTCAGGAGTGTTGCCAACACCCTGTGACAACACCTTTTCATGCATGTGCATTTTTAGGATCTTAGGCATACTGCATTCATGCATTCATTCTGTTTTGTGATGTGGTTGATACTTTGCAACCATTGAATAGTTTTCACTCAGAATTCTCATCAAAATTTTTTACAGCTTAATGTGGATTAATCAAATAAGAGTTCTGACTTTGTCACGAAGTAGTAGAGGGACGTTCGTGTATTCCATGATCTTGTCCCAAGTGAAAAGTGACTTTGTAAATTCAGAATAACAAAAGAAAAAAATGATAAAGCTTGAATTGAATCAATCATCAAATTTGATTGATAATCAGAAGCAAATGGAAAAAGCTACCTAAAGGGGTTCATTTGAAGATCGTTCCTTTAGTGTGCAGGCTACCACTTCTGCAAAAATAATGAATTGGATATAATAATTTTTCTGAATCCTGAAGTGCTGCTGGGAGATGTTGCCAACATCGTGGATAACACCTCATGTGTCAACATTTATTTGCGCATTTTTTTTCATTTTAATTTTTTTTGTCACACTTTGTTTTAGACATAATTAAGTCATGCATTTTTTTTTTTTTGTGAATATACTAAGCCAAAAGGTTAAAAATTCTGATCGAACAAAATTTGTGATTTTTGCCCTATCCTCTGAATTTTTGAATTTGAATGTGATTGGATATTGTTTCAGTTGTGTTATATTCTGATGAGGAGTTATATTTGGAAATATTTGGTAAGATATTTTGGCCTAGAATATCGGTAAGAATCGAAGAGATTTGGTTCCCTAATTTAATTTAATTTGTTATCGTTTTGGGAGTGTTACCGTTGAAATTTATTACCGTTAGAGGGGCTGTAATTCGAGTGAGAATAAGAAGGGCTGTGTGTGTGGTATTTATTTGTGTAATTATCTGTTTTCAAAAATATTCTTATCTTCTTAAACCCTCGAATTTATCATATCTCTTTGTGCCCCTGTTTTTGATCATTCATCTGTCTTCAATATTTTTCTCGTATACAAATGGCAGGAAAGGGTTTTGATCCCCAAGATATTCGTTCTGAGATGGGATATACGAAAGATGCTGCTGAAGGTGTCACAACACCTACATCACCACACCCCGTGGTTGAGCAAGCAATCATTCCTGTTGCCGAGGAACCTGTGCCTCTGGACTCCATCGCTCCAGGAGAGCCTGGCAATGCCATCGATGTAGAGAATTTACCAGATATGAGCGTGCTGAATAAGGTGTTTCCCACGAAACCCTTAACTCGTCGTTCCAAGAGACAAGCTGGATATAACCCAGATTACACCGCCTCCAAGCGATTCCGTGGGAAGGTTCAACCATCCAGACATTCACTTGTTGACACCGAATTCTCTTCTGGTGATGCAAGTTCTGATGAGGATTTCAAGCTGGTGCATCGAAAGAGGGGAAAAGCAAGCGCCATGAAACCATCTGTTCCAACTATTCCCGTGCCATTTGAGTCGTCAAAGAAAGATTTGTCTTCTGAGGATGAATCTAAAGAGTCAGAAACTCAATCTGTTGCTGCTGAAAAAAAAGATGCATCTGCATCAATTCCTACTGTTGAGGGACCATCATCTACTGCTCCTCCTGTTCTATCTGATGATGAGGAGATTTCAATAGCCCAATTCATGGCTAAGATGAAGAAATCAAAAACCAAGAAGACTGCTGAGGAAGTCCCTGTTCCAGAAGCTGAAGATGAACCAGACGAGGAGATGCTCGCTGAATTTTCTGACAACCGTCCCCAACCTTCTGATAGCTCCAGCTCTGATTCGAGTGAAGATTCAGATGCTGAAAAGGAGTGGGAAGAAGAGTCAGATTTTGATGACTCTGAAGAAGAAGTGGAAGGTGCTGAGGAAGGTGTTGCCGACACCCTGGACAACACCTTGGGTAAAGAATATCGGGTAAACTCGTCCTACTCATCTACTTTTTATTCCAAGGAAATTGCTGACTGCTGGGATAAGTATTCTGATCGTGAGTTCCTTGAGGAACGTAATATTGATGTGGAGAGCTATGAAGCTCAAAATTTGGTCAGATTCTTTGAAGTGAGAAATCTGCTGGCCACCGTCTCTACTGCTGGTCCGTATTGCAGGGAAATTGTTCGAGAATTCTACTGTAATTTGACTGAGGCTGTGAAGGACCCGCGGTATGTAAAGTATGGGAAGGTGTATGTGCGAGGAAATATTTTTTCCTTCAGTCCTTCTATGATAAATGGACTCCTCCATACTCTTACTTGTGATGATGTTGCACTACCTTTTATGGATGAGATGACCTCTGTCATTATTGGAGGTCAAGTCACTGTCTTTCCCTCTCACCCGAAGAAGTTGCAGGCTGCCAAGCTCACCTCCTTCTACTTTGTTTTACACAAGACCGTTGTAAAGCTCCATTTGGGAATTCCACTATTGTTACCAAGCATTAGGCTCCAGTCTTGTACGCCATTGGCACAGGAAGCAATTTCAACTATGGCCGATTTGTGTTTGACACTGTCATGGCCTTTGCAGATTGTGCACAACCAACATTGAAGCTGCCGTATCCATCACTCATCTATTCTATGATGTTGTCTCAAGAGATTAAGAAGGATAATGATGAAGCACTTATTGCTCCGGGAGAGTTGCTGAATATCGCACCTGCATTGCTCAAGGGAAATAGGACGATAGACCTTCCTTGGTCTGAGTCTGCTGATTACGCAGGTGTTGTGGCAGGTGCTGCCAACACCTCCGCTGCCACTGCTGTTTTTGTACCTCCCTCTACTGCTCATGATGTTGATCCTGCATTCATACAATTTCAATTGGTGCATGCTGAGCAGAAGATCGCACAAGAAAAGGCTGAACTAGCCTATTATGAAGGGTTAAAGGCTCACTATGAATCACTACTAAGAGGAGTTGGCCCTTCTGAACAAAAAAGGGGAGAAAGTGAAGCAGAAGAAGCTGAATTTTAATTGTTTTGCAAATTTATTTTTGGTTTTGCTGTTTTTTTTATTTGTTTAGTTTTTGTTTTTGCTCTGGTCCTAATCAAAACTTCTTTGTGTGTTAACTCTGATATGTTTTGTTTTTGTTTTTCCTTGCACTTATGATTTCTAATTTAAGGTGTCATAGCTAGATGTTGCCAACATCTCGAGACAACACCTCTGCATATACTTAGGGGAGAATCTATTCAGGGGGAGTTTTGATTAAGGGGGAGCTTAGTTGATCTGTTAGTGTATTAGATGTGTTTTGTCCAGAAAGGCAAAAAGGGGGAGATTGAAAGGAATATTTATTCCTTAAAAACATCCTAATATAAAAAGATTTTATTTAATATCTTTTGCCTTTCTTGGACATGAAGTAATCTTTAGTTAAGTGTTTTATTTCATATTGATAAGCTGATTAGAATATTTATCATATCATATCTAATACTTATCTTTCTTTATTTTATGTAGATTTGATATGATCAAATAAAAAGAATCCTACGCCTACAAGGAAACATATTGAAGAAGGATTCTTTGCATATATATGAGATTAGAGATCGACGAAAGAAGATGGAATAGAGAGCTTCACATACGTACGTGAGAACTAAAGAACTTCTGAAGCTTGTCACGATCGTGGTTGCTTGAAGCCGTGAAAAACACTCGAAGATTGTTGATCGAAGAGTGTTTACATCTCACGTGTTTTGACTTCAAGTTTTTCTCCTTACTATGTTTTCGTTATTCTATTCCATATAGAATTTTTAGGAGAACTTTTATTCTTTATTTCTCACTTGTATTGAGAAATTGATTTTTACAATAATCACTAGTTTTAGGGTTCGTAAAACTCTTTGAAAGTTTTTCTAGTGAAGTTTTGCCCTGAGGCGCTGCAAGAGTATTTTATACTCTTGCTTAAATCATTTGAGTCTATTTAATTGGTTTCTTGTTTATTTATTTACGCTTTAATTATATTTCGCTACAAATTACTCAAGGTGTTATAGTAGGTGTTGTCAACACCTTGTGACAACACCTCAAACTGTTTATGTGCAACTCACATTCCCTTACAAAGGCAAACATGTGATCATGTGTTGTGAAAAGTTAAAATTGTTGTTAGAGTCTCTTGTGGTTATCATTATGCTAAAAGTTATAGTTTATATGTAGTACATGGCGCAACTTATGGTTCATGTATAATGGAAGCACAAAACCTCATATTATATGTGGGGACCCGGGTTGCTAATCTTATCTTAGGGCAAATAATTATAAATAACAATAATCAAGTACTCAAAAGAAATATAGAAACAAGAGCCAAAAAATATATATTTTTTTTTTAAAAATAGGGTCTCGCTCGATCGGTGAAACTTGGCCGATCGAGCGAGCTCAATAGCTCAAAAGTTCGGTTTCCATATTCAAGGCCTCGCTCGATCGGTGAACTTCTACCGATCGAGCGAGAACAAATATCGCTTTCTTTGCCTAGCCAATTAATGGCCTCGCTCGATCGGTGAACTTCTACCGATCGAGCGAGCTCTAAATGCAGAAAATACTGCTGCTAAAATTTTGCTGTCAAAGAATGAAAAACCAAACAAAACTCTTATAACTGCTACCAAATCAAATACATGTTGTTTCATAACCTCTTATCAACTTCCAAATACAAGATACATAAACTAGCATGTGTTCAACATTACTATACAAAGATCTTGTATCAATTCTAGCATGATTTATCAACTCAAAATACAAGTCTTGCTGCTAAACCCGTGTCCTCACTTGCTATGATTCTATCTCGAGCTATCCTTGCCTTTTCTGTCTAGCTCCTGCCCCACCTATTGCCATGCACACATACAAAACAAAGAAATAGCCGGATACTTCCGGTGAGAATAAAATCCCAGTATAAATAACAAAACATGCAATAACAATAGCATCTAATCTAATGCTATAAAATAAATGCAATGCATGTTTGAAGAATAGGCTATCAAAGCTGATATCAATAAAGCTTGGTTCTTTGGGATCCCGAGGAATAAAATAACTACAAACCGCCGACACTCCCAATCGAGGCGGCATCACGTACTTTAATCCTCTGACTTTGGTGCAATTATAGAGAGTATTCTGGCTCTGAAAGCGAAGGCTGCAATTCATGCCACTCAACTATAATTCTCCAAACGTCATTTCGAACTTTAGGCTAATCTGCCCTTATGCTTTACAGGCTGGAGTTCAAGATGAATGCAACATAAGCTGTATGCATTAAAGACTGTAAAATATCTTGAACATGTAATCACATAATCAAACAAAGCATCAATACTCATATAAATCACATAGAAGCACATAACAAAACAATAGCAAGAACGTATGTGATTTACTCGAGAATAATAGCTATCTCGAGGGTTCTATCCTATCTGGATAACTGTCATTTATACCTTTCGATGTCGTGTCTGACAGTACGTCAAGTCTGAAAACATCATAGTAAAACCATCTATCAAAATCTGTTCCAAAGCATAACAAAATTTCAACTAAAGAACTTCAAACCTTCTAAATCTTTCTCGATTCGAATCGACAATCTCGAGTTCGGAAACACTTTGATCAAATCTGAAAGATAGTAGATACAATCTAACCATATCAAATTCCAACTCTAATCATGCTTTGTTCAATCAATAATAGCAAAATCTTGACAATTTGCGACTCGACGGCGTAACGGCTACAAACCGGCAATCCAAACAATATCCAAACCAATCCAACAATCCATATAACTCATAATCTCATATCAATATCATCAAAAACATCAAAATCAGATAGGTTAGGGTTCGAATTTTGCTTCATAAAATCATATAAAATCCGAACGATAGTTTTTTTCCGAACCGTCTGCGAATACGTAATCGGTACCAGCTCAATCACATATATAACCAAAAAGAATATCAACCCATCTTCAACATAAAAATAAAGTATGAGAAAGATGAATGAAACTTGTACCAAAACGAAGATCTCGGAGCGGTGATCGCAGATATATATTTCTTTCGAATTTCTGACAACCGAAACGCAAGATATCGAAGCTTTTAAGAGACAAAAATGGCGTGAGGTTTAGAACTGATCTTCTCCCTTTTCTTTCTGCTCTTCACGTGAAAAATGGCTGAATATAAGTATAATTTTAGATAAATATTAGCCAAATTATAGTTTAGTCCCTGAACTTTTGACTATTTGCAATTCAGTCCCCGAAAAAGCGATTTAATTCAATTTCAATCCTTATTCATTTAAGAATATTAGAATTTAATTCTAAACTATAAATATTCCCAAATTAAATATTCTCGAATTAAAATTAAATAATTTCGGACCTTACATTATACAATGAATAAACGTGAGAGTTGCACTTACTTGAGTGTCAATGATTCAAGCTATTAAACTCATAAGTCTAAAGAGTATTAGTTCTATCGTCGCTCGTCATGTCTCACGTCACACAATATATAGAGAGTCTTATATCTCGTTATTGCTAGTGTTGTTTCATCGATCAAGATCAATCTCATCTATTAACATCTGATATTTCCATATATATATAAGACCTCGATTTAACATCTGTATGAACCAATAAACTTACGACTCATGTGAGACGAAGTCTTTTTCGGGATCAACCATTTTTTTAACAACCTCAGCAATTTGAGGTAACTTACCACAAAAACTTCTCAAGATATCAAAATCCAAATATTTTTATTACTAAACACAGAAATAGTAGGGAGAATATGTGGGACATGTCATCTTCATCCACCACCACTTCTTTCTTTGTAATCCACAATTCTGGCGCGCCTTTGTTTCTTTCGCCCACTTTGAGATGATTATGATATTTTTGCCGTTAATTTTTTTATATAAATATCTAACTCAATTTTGCTAATTCTTCAAAAACTAGTGTTGTGTGTTACTTATTGTTTTGAAGAGTTTTTGCTTATTTAAAAGTGATGTTTTTAAATATTATTTTGAAGTTAGTGAGAAGTTAAAATAGAAAGTGTTTGAAAATAGAATTTTAAAGCTAATACAAAATAAAGTTTGAGTGTTTGGAATAATTGTTTCTAAACTTAATTTTTAGTTAAATGACAATCATACCCTTAAATTATATGAAATTGATCTTTTTTAATTAATTAAATTTTGATACCCATACCATCAAACATATATTTATATAATAATAATAATTATTATATTATGAATATTGTATCAAAATTATTTTATTTTTTTTATAACATGAATGCTTGAAAATATATATAAGATTAATATATATATATATGTAATTACAAAATTTGGATAAATACAACAAATTTGAGTAAAAAAATTTCTGAAAATGAAAAATATTATTTAAAAAATAAATTCTTGTATAATAAAATATGATTGAAATTTTATAAGTTCTATTAGAAATTATTGAAAATTCATATGACGATTGAAGAGAGAAAACTAGGTCAAATGAATCAAATGTAATTATGTATTATGATGAATATTTTAAAGATATAAATGTCAACTTGTAATTTTAAACTCTAAACTAAAAAGGGAAAAGTACACTTTTGATCCTGTAATTTGCACATTTTCTATTTTTGGTCCTGTTAAAAATAAATTTTCAACTTTAGTCCTGTAACTTGCATTTTTTTTTTCATTTTTGGTCCTATTAACATTTAATTGGCATTTTTAGTCCTGTAACTTTCATGATTTTTCCACTTTAAGTCCTGTTAACATTGAATTTACAATTTTAGTCCGATAACTTGCATTCTTTTTCATTTTTAGTCTCTTTTACATTGAATTTTCATTTTTTAATATTGTAACTTTCATATATTTTTATTTTTAGTTATATTATCGATGAATTTATATTTTTAATTCAATAAATTTTATAATTTTTATATTTTTAATCATAATATATTATTATTTAAATATTTTAAAACTTTTAAAATTTAAATGAATTAAATAAAAAATTCAACTAAAATTATTCAAAAAAACTTTACACTTATAAATATCATCTTATAAAATACATAATATAAATAAAACTATTAATCTAATGTTAATCATGTTTTTTTGGGTTTAGTTTTGATATATAATATGAAATCGAAAACTAAACAAAAAAAATGATTCATTTAGATTAATAGTTTTATTTATATTATGCATTTTATAAGATAATATTTAGTGTAAAAATTTTTCGAATAAGTTTTCGTTGAATTTTTATTGATTCATTTAAATTTTAAAAGTTTTAAAATATGTGAATAATAATATATTATGAATAAAAATATAAAAAAGTATGATTTTTTTGTGTTTAGTTTTGATATATAATATGAAATCAAAAACTAAACCGAAAAAAATGATTCATTTAGATTAATAGTTTTATTTATATTATGTATTTTATAAGATGATATTTAGTGTAAAAAATTTTCGAATAATTTTTAGTTGAATTTTTGTTGATTCATTTAAATTCTAAAAGTTTTAAAATATGTGAATAATAATATAATATGAAAAAAATATAAAAAAGTATGAAATTTATTAAATTAAAAATATAAATTCATTGATAATATGAATAAAAATAAAAATATAAGGAAGTTACAAGATTAAAAAAAATGAAAATTCAATGTAAAAGGGACTAAAAATGAAAATAAATGCAAGTTACCGGACTAAAATTGTAAATTCAATGTTAACAGGACTTAAAGTGAAAAAATCATAAAAGTTACAGGACTAAAAATGCGAATTCAATGTTAATAGGACCAAAAATGAAAAAAAAAAAGTGCAAGTTACTGGACTAAAATTACAAATTTACTTTTAACATGATCAAAAATGAAAAATGTGCAAATTATAGGATCAAATGTGTACTTTTCCCAACTAAAAAACAGAAGCAGAAAAAAACATCACATTCTTGCTTCTAACTTTAGGATAAAAGCTATAGAAGCTGAAACTGAAGTTGACATTCACAAACTTTCAAAAACATTTTCATACATATAGAATCTAAAAAAAACTTCCTAAAAACTCTCCAAAACACTCCCTTAATATCATATTTTGTGTTAGCTTCCCACTTAATTTAATTAAAATCTCAAAATTGGTATCATGGCGCTTCTTCAAAAATGATTTTAATATTTTTTGTAAATAAATGAAAATCATTTTGAGCACTCTTATCTGACCCTAATAATTTTGAAGAGAGAAAGACATGTTTCCAATAATGGTATTTTTCAGATTTTATTTAAAAAAAAACTCTTGTATTGTAATCACTTATTAACCAAACATTCAGCTTAAAATTTTTTGTTTGTCACTTTTATTTAATTTTCAAATACAACTTGTTTTTAATTTCATTTTTTCACCTCAATTTAAAATATTAATTAATTCTCTAGTTAAAAACATATTGTTTCACAAACACTCTAAAAAAACATTATATTTTGTGAACACTTCCATAACATTAGTCAATACTCAATATATTGTTTATTAAAGTTGTACTATCATATCAACCCCACTTATTTTAAAATCTAAAATTATAACTGGATAAGAAAAACTTCATTTTAGGTTGAAAATATAAAATACTAATTAAAAATGAGGTTGTAAAATATTAGGTAGTATTTAGATGGAATGATTTGAAAATCATCGATTTCTCTTTATTGTTTTAAGTTTTAACACTGATAAAATAAATTAAAATTTAAATTCATATGTTACTTATCTATAAATTAGTTATATAATGTAGAATGGTTTTCAAATGATATTATTATTAATTGAACTTGAAAGTCCAAAACTATAATCTAAAATGTTATTTAATGTTGATTTCATGATACACGTTGTGGAATTAATTATTACGACACTTAGCTACTCCATCTGTCTTGATTATATAGACTTATTTTTTCACACAGATTAAGAAAAAATAATTGGAAAAACAAATTATGTGTACACTTCTTATTTTATCCCTATTTAATGTATTCAAAAAATGATTGTACAATTTTCAAGATGTGGTTAATAGAGATATATTGGTAAAAAAGTGTAAAAAATAGTAATAAATATGATGTGTGCCTATATATTTAGAACAAACAGAAAAAAAACATGACTTATATAATCAGGACGGAAGAAGTATAATGCAATTTCTAAATTTGGCATTTCTCGAAATGGAAACTCTCACAAAGTTTCATAATTCATTCATTCCAACTCTCGATTAATATGGAAAAATAATTTTTTTAACCCACAAATTTTGTCTATTTTGGATTTTGATCTACTAAGTTTTCAAATTTTGGTTTTGTTATACTATTTTTTTTTTTGGATTCCAGTCCTATTTAGCTAGAGTGTTGACACAACATCATAAAATATTGACATGACACAAAAACAAATACTGAGTTATCTGATTTCGTGTTAGCAATTTAACAGAAATTACCAAAAATTAAAATAGTATATCAAATCCCAAAACTGGTCACGTTAGTAGAAAAAAATTCCTTCAATATTATCGTTTTTTTTAGAGTTTCAATATTATCGTTATTATGAGCTCAAATAATCAATTATATCGAGTTTCACGATATCAAATCTAAGTTGCAAAATATATGTGATCCTCGATGTCACATATGCAAGCTAATTGTTAGGATCGAAATATGTGTAGAGGGGAGGTGAATACACAATTAAAAAATTTCAGAGTACTTCGATCTGATTTGTTAGAATCAGATGAAAGTTTTATTTGCTTAAAACTTTTGATCTGCTTGAAAGATTCTGACCAAGTCAGGCGGAAGTAATCTTTCTTGCAGATTGAACACTTATAAGAACTAATGCAGATGAAATGGAATAAAAGCAGTAGAGAGATAGATTTGTTTCTGGATGTTCGGAGATGAATTCTCCTACGTCACCCCTTCTTCTGTTTCCAGAAGGATTCCACTAGAAGACTTTGACTTATACAATCCCTTTGTACAAATCCAATCCAATCAATCTTTTGAAAGGAACTCCTAGCAATATTCTAACTCAAAACAGAACAACTTTTCTACTTAAAGTTTACAAAATGATATGCTTCGTTGATTTGATCTGGAAAGCTATATGACTTTGATCTGGATCGAATTGAAATATTTCTTTGAGCTTTGATCGATCTGGGAGATATTATAACTCAGAGTATCGAGACTTTGATCTGATAAGTTTCTGGGTTTGAGTGAAGGCTATTTCAAAATTCGATTGCTTTGTAATTTTCACTCCTTGGTCTCGTATCTTCAATCTTCGAAATACTTGTATATATAGTCATCAAAAAGTAATCAGTGAGCCGCCAACACTTTCTGATTTTGAGCCACCAGCATATCTCATAAATGGCTCACAAATCTTGACTTAGAGTGAAGCCGATCAACGTTCAAAATCTCATTAAATGAGTTTGTCATTTTCTTCAATGATAGCAACGGGTAGATTTCTGACAAGGCTTCGATCTGGTTGTTGAACATTTTAGATCTTGTGTCAATCGCTCCGGTGTAGTTTGATCTGCATCACGTTACTTTGATCTGGCAACTTTCATAGAGATCTTTATTCTTTAATATTTGATGGGTCCGATTAATTTATTTACTTGGTTTTGTTTTGACTTTGTAATCACCGAAATTTTAGAGTTTGATTCTCCAACAATTTCCCCCTTTTTGGTGATGTCAAAACCAAGTTAATATCCGGATTGAAAATATGAAGACTATCATCGAATAAATTTTCAAAAAGATTTCTGTCATAGATCAAATAATAATTTTAGACAAAATAAATGTCAAAAATTAATAGTTCCTTGACTTGATCTGCTTGTATTTGCTTCTCTTCTGATCTGAGAGTTTTTACTTTTTTCCCTTGCCTTTGGCTCTTGACTCAGTAACTTTTCCCCCCTTTTTGGCATCACCATGAATCTGCTTGTTATTAGCTTCAGTGGAGGCTTCTAGACTGTCAAGCTTCCGAAGAATATTTAGATATTCTGCAGTGTGTTTCTTTCGAACGTACATAATAGATTCACTTACGTTGTTTACCATTGTCAGCACATGTGATTTGAAATCACAAAGCTCAGTAAAAGTTTGTAGCTGATTAACTTGCAATTCACCAACAATAGAAGATAATTGGGTGAGTGAACCAGTCAAGCTTTGGTCTGGACTGACTTGAATCGGTCGAGAAGAGGAAGGTGCTGCATTTTCAGAAGAAGTGAAACCACAGAGTTGAAGTTTCGTAGCAGAGACATCAGAAGAAGTAAGAGCAATATTCTCCATAAATTCCGATGTTTCATCTGGATCTGTGATAGAGATCTCTGAGATGGATAGAATAGGTAAGCTCATCTTATCTTTGAACATAATGGCAAAAGGCTTGAACATACTATGAAGAATATCAGGCCTGACTATCTTATGAATAGGAGGCAGATCTATTACCAAATGTTCAGAAGATCCTCTTATCAGAGAATCATCATATAAGCCAGAATTTTGCTCTGCCATGGGAACAAAAGGTACCAATGCTGTGTTCGGATCAATAGCAAAAGTATCTTCTCGTTCTGGAGAGTCCATGACGATATCCTCAGTAAGGAAGTCATTCGAAATAGAAGCATCGATGAATAATTCATCTGCAACTTGATCTACAACATTTTCTTCAGCAACGATATTAGTTTCAAAAGGTGGAGTGTTGGAGATCGTAGATGCAGCTAAGGGTACTTCTAATTCCTTCTCAGCAGAAGAATCAGGCTTGTCTGTATGGACAATTTGATCAGTTGAAGCTTCTTCGATAGTAAAAGGAATTAATGGTTCTTTGACTTGAAAATCCTTAGCAGACTGATCTGTGAGAACATCAGCGATGATCGATGGTTCTTATGAAACAAGAGTATCCTTAACTGAAGAGATGCTTGAATTGAAAGGGTCGGCAGATAGAATAACATCATCTATTAGAGATAGTTCATCTGCTTCAGAAGTGAAAGATGAAGGTTGGTCTTTGACTAATGCTTCGGATGGAAATTCTTGTCTCATAAGATAAACTTTTCCTGACATCAAGTTGGCATCATTCTCCAATTGGTTAAAGGCAGCTGTTTTATCAAATATATCCAGACTGATTGGATTGAATTTTGCTCTCTCTGTTCGAATGTGCTTTAGAAGAGTACTTTCCTGTAGTCTAAGATGAATAAACTCTCTTCTGCTCAAGGCTCTAGAAATTATCTTAGTTTCAGCCCATTCAAGAATTTTTACTTCAAGTGCAGCAATTCTATCCAGTGTCTTTGATTCCTTGATGTGAGAAAAATGATCCTCAGTCCGATGAAAAACCCATTTATCAAAGAACTTCATTTTCATATTCACCTCTTTGATGATATGTTCAGCAGTCATATCAATAATTCTTTGAATGTTGGATAACATATTTGGAGCATCATCAGGCTTTTTGAAGAATCCAGATTGAAGTACAAAGATGTTGAGCTGAGTCACTGGTGGAACAATTTGTTCTACCAAGGAGAGTGGAATAGCTGGAATCGGTGCCGGTTGAAGAGGCAGTGGAATTCGAGGAGGAAACCTTACTATCCTTCTTATTTTCTGAGGATGAGGTGGGATAATGGCAGCAAGGGTAACTTGATCTGATTCAGAAGATTCGGATTCAGATGAATAAATCACATCTTTCCGCTTTGCTGTAGTCTTTCTTCTCGGGATTGTTCTTTTCGGAGGCGTAGCTTCCTTTGGTGATGAGATGACCAGGGATTTTGATTCATCTTGAAGCGTTAAATCTTCAATTTCATCCGAATGAGATGAACCACGTTTGAAGATAATTAGCTGCTTAGCTTTGTATACATCAATGGCTCTTTTATTTAAAGTTTTGTGCGGATGAAGTGCAGATGAGGGTCCCAGATGGACATTCAGATCGTTCAAAATATCTCCGATTTGAACTAAAAATCCTTGTGATTGTTCTGTAGGTGAAATTATCATAGCAGATAGAATATTGAACAGAACAACAGACCAATTTACGGAAATACCAGCAGATATAGCAACCATAACGTCAAATTTCTCAGATGTAATTGCATCGAAAGAACCTGCTTTGGCCAGAAGAGATTTGGCCACGATATCGTGCAGAATTCTGAATTCCATCTTCAATTCCTTCTTCTTGCAAGGAATGCGGATTGGCTTGTTGGTCAAGGAGTACATGCTCTTCATCTGCCTCTTTGTTTCAGCAGATATTGAAGAAAAATCAGCAATTCCCTGTCTTGGTAGATCAAACGAAGAAGTAAACAGGGTAGAGGTGATCCGGACATATTCTCCACCAAGACTTGCAGAGATGAAATCTTCTTCAACTTTGGCTGTCTGGAAAAATTTGGGTAGGGCTTGCTTGTAAAGCAATTTCCCGCCCTCGAGAAATTTTCGCAGCCCTGATGCTTCAACTGTTCTGAACATATCCACCATTCCTTGATCGGTGAGATCGAATATGGTGTGGAAATCGATGAGAAGAACATTTTGGGTAATGGGTGTCATCGTGTTCCTGCAAGATCGAAAGAAGAAAAGTGCGAGGTATCTGTTCTTTGCGAAAGAGAAGCAATTTTAGGGCTCAGAACAATACTAAGTGTAAAAAAAATTTTAGTCGATAAGTTTTAAAACCTAGCACGTGATAGATGACGTAAGCAACGATTCAAATTCAAAAAGTTGCGGCTGATGGGACAAGTACACACGCGGTTAAAAAAAAATGTTTGGGAATACGGAAAGACAATAATTAAAATAAAAAATACGAAAATAAATCCCTTATAAATAGGTCACTCGGATGTATATGCCGAATATCCTATTTCTAAATCAAAGCATAAGATTTAGATAAATAATGAGTTCTCATCTGTCTGTCGAGGAATTTAAGGAAGAACTTCAGGAATTTATCCTGAAATGGGTAATGCGTGTTTGGTTCAAAGTGGAGGAGATTCGGATGTATCACCAGGCTCCATTTCATCCACGCAAGCACGAGGATGTTTGCGAACTTGAAGATCGCAAAGACAAGTATAAGGAGTTGCTGGGTGCCATAAGCGTTGGGGAGATCCTCTCGAATCAGGGAGTATCTTATCTGATGTACAGGAAGGAGGTGAAAGTCCTCACTCATCTGATCAATGCAGGTGAGTTCAAAGGGAGACACTTTGATCCGGTTGTATTGGAGTGGTTGAACAAATGTCGTCTGCATGCTGATGTGAGAAAGAGGGTCTGGGGGCCAATGAGGAGAAATCTAGATGATTAGGTTGGTATGAAAAATGTAACGAAACACTTTTGAATTATGCAAAGAAATATTATGTTTATCTTATATGATTTGTGTTTTGTGTGTGCAATTGATACTTGTAGCAAATCACGTAATAGATCTTTAAACAATATCAGATCAAAAGAACATATTAAGCAGATAATATTTCGACTAAACGTTTCATCTTTAGTCAGATGAAAGATTGAAAGTCAGATGAAAAGTCACCTAAAGACAGAGATAAAAAAAAATAAAAAAATGATGGAGTGTTAAGGGTTACAAAGCAGAATACACAAAAGATAAGATAACTATGATTAGACATGATGTCTGTGAAATAGTCTGTGACTTATCAACTTTTGCAATAAAGTCAAAAAGGAATAGGAAATGTTTTGAGAATCTCAAGAATGATTATCACGATCTAGGCAGATCAAATTAAAGTCTCGCAATAAATAAGCAGAGGATGATTGGACGTTTTAAACATATTGAAGCTATCGAAGTCCTTTCATCTATTTATATGTTCCTATAAGAAGCAGAGTTAGAAGACATTTTAGCAAAACATAATTTGAAACAGCAAGAGTAAATGGCGAGAGAGAATGATAACACCGTTGTTGAGCAAGAGTATGAGATCCGGAAGGATCTATACAGAAGAAGAGTGTTTGAGCGAGGAATGAAGATGTGGCATTTCCTTGATTCTCTACGCTCTCCTCACCGTGCTAACCTTCCTTCATTGTCTTCTGCAATGCGTCGCAGGAATTATGCAAGAATGCGTTGGTGTAAATTTATGCTAGATACACAGAATATTCGAGATGTCTTGAAGTCATCTGGAGTTCGTCTGTGCATTCTCCTTGCAGAGCGAGATGAGATGCAGAACATTTTCTTTGAAGATGACGTCTGCAATGGTCAAGGCTCCCTAAGCGCTTGGATGATCAACTGGAGCCTAGAGATGCGAAGTAGGATAGATCTAGCTCGTGTAAACTATGAATCAAATTAATGCGTAGTAGAATAGATCTGTTAAGATATGTACTGGAACGAGCAGTTAAAAAAAAATTAAATATTCCCCCTAAACATGTGCTTAATCTATTCAATATTAATTAAACCAAGAACATTTCGAAAATAAGAAAACTTAGCGTCGGGTAGAGGTTTGGTGAAAATATCGGCAACTTGCAGATCGGTTGAGACATGTTCCAGACGAACATCTTTCTTCTGGACATGATCTCGGATGAAATGGTGACGAATGTCAATATGCTTTGTTCTGGAATGTAGAACTGGATTGTATGTTATAGCAATTGCACTTGTATTATCACAAAAGATTGGTACTTCAGATGAATTAACACCAAAATCTCTGAGTTTCTGTTGGATCCAGAGCAATTATGCACAAAAACTTCCAGCTGCTAAATATTCTGATTCTGCTGTAGAAGTAGCAATGAAAGTTTGTTTCTTACTAAACCAAGAAATAAGTCTATCACCAAGAAATTGACAAGTCCCACTTGTGCTTTTACGATCAATTCTGCAACCTGCGTAATCTGCATCTGAGTAACCAATTAGATTAAAGCTAGAATCTTTTGGATACCATAAACCAACATTCTGAGTTCCCTTAAGGTATTTTAGGATTCTCTTTGCAGCAATATAGTGAGATTGCTTCGGACCAGATTGAAATCTTGCACACAGACCAACTGAGAACATAATGTCCGGTCTGCTTGCTGTCAGATAGAGTAAGGAACTTATAAGCCCTCTGAATAAAGTTTGATCTACTGAGGGTCCAGCTTCATATTTATCCAATTTGATTGAAGCACTCATTGGATTACTAGCTGCAGAGCAATTCTCCATTCCAAACTTCTTTAGAAGTTCTTTTGTATATTTGGCCTGGTTAATGAATATCCCTTTTTCCATCTGTTTGACTTGCAATCCCAGAAAGAATGTTAGTTCTCCCATCATGCTCATTTCGAATTTGTCCTGCATCATCTTAGAAAACTTTTTGCATAATTTGGGGTTAGATGACCCAAATATGATATCATCAACGTATATTTGTACTAATAACGTATGATCGCCTTGGACAAATTTAAAAAGAGTTTTATCTACAAAACCAATAGTAAAACCATGATCATTGAGAAAAAGTGAAAGAGTATCATACCAAGCTCGTGGAGCTTGTTTTAACCCATAAAGAGCTTTATCCAGTTTGAACACATGATCTGGATAAATTTGGCTTTCGAAACCTGGGGGTTGTTCCACAAATACTTCTTCTTGGAAAAGACCATTGAGAAACGCACTTTTAACATCCATCTGGAATACCTTAAAGTCCTTGAAAGCAGCATAAGCAAGAAATATTCTAATAGCTTCAAGTCTAGCAACAGGGGCAAATGATTCATCAAAATCAATACCCTCTTCTTGTCTGTAACCCTGTGCTACAAGTCGAGCCTTATTTCTTACTACATTACCACTTTCATTGAGTTTATTTTTAAAAACCCATCTAGTTCCTATTATAGATTTATCTGAAGTTCTAGGAACTAAATGCCAGACAGAGTTTCTTTCGAATTGGTTCCATTCATCTTGCATGGCTTCTATCCAACTACTGTCAAGAAGAGCTTCTTCGACTTTCTTAGGTTCTATATGAGAGATAAAAGCAGCATGTATAAATTCATTAATCATCTGACCTCTGGTTCTCAAAGGTGCAGATGGATTACCTATTGCCAAGTTTGGTGGATGAGTCTTGGACCATCTGTAATTTGGACCAAGTTGATCTGTATTTCCTTGTTGATCTTGATCATTGTTATGTGCAATATGATCTGTGTTTGTTATGATCTCATTCTCAACTGGTGGTTCATCTGGTCTTTGTTCTTCAATTTGATCTGGTTCATATAGAACATTTTGTATAATCTGGATTTCTACATCATCATCTGTGACAAGCTTTGAATCTTCTATTCTGTTACTAAGATCATTTAAGCTTGAAGATTCATTAGTAACAGATGTCTCATCAAAAACAATGTGAACTGATTCTTCAACTATCAGAGATTTAGTATTAAATGCTCGATAAGCTTTACTAACAGATGAGTATCCAATAAACAAATCAGCATCTGATCTGACATCAAGTGCAGTCAGATGAGTCTTACCATTGTTGTGAATGAAGCATTTGCAACCAAATACCTTGAAGTAGGATACGACTGGAACTTTATCATATCAGATCTCATAAGGTGTTTTTCCAATTTTCTTATTAATCATTGATCTGTTCTGAGTATAACACATTGTATTTACAGCTTTTGCCCAAAACTTTTGAGAAATACCTGAATCAGCAATCATTGTTCTAGCAGCTTCCTTTAGAGTTCTATTTCTCCTTTCTGCAACACCATTTTGTTGTGGTGTTCTAGCTGCCGAATACTCATGCTTGATTCCATGATTTTCAAGATACGTAGATAGAGTTTGATTTGTAAACTCAGTTCCTCTGTCACTTCTAATTTTATCAATCGATTGAGATTTCTCATTTTGAAGTCTTAAAAGAAGTTTAATCAATTGAGTGACAGTTTGATCTTTGGATTTTAAAAATACCACCCAAGTGAATCTCGAGAAATCATCAACAATAACCAAGGTATATTTCATTCCCCCTAAACTTGTTACTGGTATAGGACCAAAGAGATCCATGTGCAATAGTTCTAAGCTTTTGGAAGATGATTTATAACCTTTGTTTTTGAAAGTTGATCTGATCTGCTTACCTAGTTGGCAGGCAGAACAAATTTTATCTTTTGAAAACTCGATTTTAGGCAGACCTGTACCAATTCATGTTTACTCAGATTGGCTAAAGCTTTGAAGTTCAAGTGATTGAGTCTCTTGTGCCATAACCAATTTTGGTTCATCTTTGATGCTATCAAGCAGACTGAAGTGTTTGGTTGATCCGACCAATTGACTCTATAAGTATTTCCGTTTCTTTCTCCTGTCATAATGATTAGTCCAGATTGATCTTTTACAGTGCAAGTGTGCTTTTGAAATTCTACGAAGTAATCGTAGTCACATAATTGACTAATACTAATCAGATTGTATTTCAAATTCTCTACGAGTAATACATTTTTTATGTGAATATTTCCATGGATAAGCTTACCCTTACCCATGGTTATACCTTTAGAGTTATCTCCGAAAGTGATCTTAGGTCCTGATCCTGGAATATATTCAGATAGCATTCTTCTGTCTCCTGTCATATGCCTTGAGCATCCACTATCCAAGTACCATACTGTTTGTTTGATTAATTCGCCTTTGTTTTCCTACAAAAAGAAAATAAAATAACTTTGGCCCCATTCCTACTTGGGTCCACGCTGGATTAATCCCTTTGGAATCCATACTTGGATTATCCTTACAGACTTTCCATTATGTTGTCCTTTGGGAATGACATATTTATTTGATGACCATTGTACATTGTGCTGTGTGTGCCAAGTGTTATGATCAGATCGATTATTCCTATTTGACTTCCAATATTTCATATTCGAGCTGTTAGATTGTGGTTTATGTTGAGTTGGTGAAGTTCTTTGTCTTTCTAAACCATTTCTAGACCAATTTGATCTAGGTTTAGTCCATCCTAACTTAGATCTATCTGGCTCAACATATCCCAGTCCTCTGTGTATGAGTTTGCTCTGATGAGATATTGAATATGTCATAGGAACCTCAGGTTCATATATCATGCTGGATCTCACAAACTTTAAATACTTTAAGTTTTTATTCTCCAGACATGATTGAGTGGTTGAAGTAGATGAACTTCCTTTATTTGTGATGTAGCCTAAGCCAGATTTATCTCCAGCTTGCTTTTGCATTCCGATAAGTTTATCTAAGGATATCGATGCTTTATTCCAAGAATTTACTAGATCTGTTAATCTCTGATTTTCAGATAAAGTTTCTTGTAGCTTACTTCTCATATCATTGTTCTCGGTCATCAACAAATTTATCTGAGCTTTTAGACTGTCAGAGTACTCTTTCGAGTTACTTTGATCTGACTTATCTGTTGTGCTCTTTTCATTTGTTCTGACTTCATCGAACTTTTGAGATAGTGTGCGATATTCAATGACCATCTTATTTAATGCATTAATAAGATCTTCCTTACTAAATTCATCAGAAGTAAAGTCAAGTACCTCTCCATCGTCTGGAATGTCAGCGTCATTAGCCATAAGACATTTGACAGCTTCATCTTCACTTTCACTTGACGATGCTTCTGAGTCGGATGAGGTGGAATCTGATTCTGCCCATTTGCTATTGCTTTCATCTGCTAATAGGGCTTTTTGTTCTTTCTTTCTGCTGAATCTTTTCTTTTCTTCTCTCAAATTCTTTTTGTATGAAGTTCTTTTCTCATCCTTCTTGGGTTTGGTACAATCGGCTATGAAGTGTCCTTATTTTCCACAGTTGTAGCAAGCTCGATTTTTTTCAGTTGGTTCATTTGATTTGAAACTTGATCTGTTAGCTCTTTGGAAACTATTTTGATTCTTCCTCATGAATCTTCCAAATTTCTTTACAAATAGTGACATTGCATCGCTACTGATTTGTTCTGCGGTCTTAGTTGCAGGAGTTTCATCTGCTGCAGTGAGAGCTTTTGTGACTTGTGATGTTGATGTGTCTTCCTCAGTTCGAACTCCCAGCTCGAATTCATAGGCTTTGAGGTCTGCAAATAAATCATGTAGTTCGATCTTATTGAGATCTTTGGATTCTCTCATAGCGACTGTCTTTACATCCCATTCTCGTGGCAGAGCTCTCATGACTTTGAGTGCTACTTCACGATTGCTGTAACTCTTTCCAAGTGCATTTAGCTCGATCATAATGCTGCTGAATCTTTCATCAAATTCATTCATTGTTTCTCCTGGTTTCATCTGGATATTGTCAAACTTTTGAATAGCCACCATGAGTTTGTTCTCCTTCGTTTGATCATTTCCTTCACACAATTGAGTGAGCTTTTCCCATATTTCTTTGGCAGTAGTGCAGCTTTTGATCTTGCTAAACATGTTTTTGTCCAGAGTTTTGTATAGAATATCTCTGGCAACATTGTCAAGATTGGCTTTCCTTTTATCTTCAGAAGTCCATTCAGATCGAGGTTTTTCTATCATCTGAGGAGAACCTTCAGTAATAGCAACAACAGTGTTGACTTTCATAATCTTCATTGGTCCATCTGTTACAAAGAACCACATATCATCATCCAGTGCTGATAGATGTGCCTGCATACGAATTTTCCAGTCATCATAATCTTCTTTTGAAAACATAGGAATTTTACTAAACGATGTCATAGCTAAAGATGCCATAGATTAAGAGACGATTCAGGTGATAAGCAAGAACCTCTCTGATACCACTTGTTAGGATCGAAATATGTGTAGAAGGGGGGGGGGGGGGGAGGGTGAATACACAATTAAAAAATTTCAGAGTACTTCGATCTGATTTGTTAGAATCAGATGAAAGTTTATTTGCTTAAAACTTTTGATCTGCTTGAAAGATTTTGACCAAGTCAGGCGGAAGTAATCTTCCTTGCAGATTGAACACTTATAAGAACTAATGCAGATGAAATGGAATAAAAGCAGTAGAGAGATAGATTTGTTTCTGGATGTTCGGAGATGAATTCTCCTACGTCACCCCTTTTTCTGTTTCCAGAAGAATTCCACTAGAAGACTTTGACTTATACAATCCCTTTGTACAAATCCAATCCAATCAATCTTTTGAAAGGAACTCCTAGCAATATTCTAACTCAAAGCAGAACAAATTTTCTACTTAAAGTTTACAAAATGAAGCAACAGAGTATGCTTCGTTGATTTGATCTGGAAAGCTATATGACTTTGATCTGGATCGAATTGAAATATTTCTTTGAGCTTTGATCGATCTGGGAGATATTATAACTCAGAGTATCGAGACTTTGATCTGATAAGTTTCTGGGTTTGAGTGAAGGCTATTTCAAAATTCGATTGCTTTGTAATTTTCACTCCTTGTTCTCGTATCTTCAATCTTCGAAATACTTGTATATATAGTCATCAAAAAGTAATCAGTGAGCCGCCAACACTTTTTGATTTTGAGCCGCCAACATATCTCATAAATGGCTCACAAATCTTGACTTAGAGTGAAGGCCGATCAACGTTCAAAATCTCATTAAATGAGTTTGTCGTTTTCTTCAATGATAGCAACGGGTAGATTTCTGACAAGGCTTCGATCTGGTTGTTGACCATTTTAGATCTTGTGTCAATCGCTCCGGTGTAGTTTGATCTGCATCACGTTACTTTGATCTGGCAACTTTCATAGAGATCTTTATTCTTTAATATTTGATGGGTCCGATTAATTTATTTACTTGGTTTTGTTTTGACTTTGTAATCACCGAAATTTTAGAGTTTGATTCTCCAACACTAATTAATAATGTCGCGAGAACCTTATTTGCATTCTCGTGAACTATATAAAACAAGGGGGTGATATTCACACTTCAAAAATTGTTAATCACACTCCATTTTATATTTTTATTATTTTGTTTGACAAAAATTCCCTTACATATTACTTTCTTTATATACATGATATTGACCTTCCAAACTTAAACTTTCTCATATTACCTATTATAATTATTATTTTATTTTATAACTTTTTAATTATACGTTTAATTAAATAAAATAATAATAAATCTACTCTTTAAGTTTAATTTATAATATATTTTTACTTAGATCTCGACTTTATTGAAAATATATAAAGTTTTATTTATGAAGTTTTCATTAAATAAAATCAGAAATAAAATATTAAATAAATTTACATTTGTTACTAAATTTAGTTATCTTATTTCGATTTTTAATTTTTAAATACATGTTATTTTATTTTTATTCATAATTTTTTCTCAAGAATTGAATAAGAAATCAAATAAAGTTCAAAATGAAAATAGTTTTAATTAGATTATTTTATTAAAAAAAATTAATTATCTTGATTTACTTATATTATTAACTTATTTTATTTGTTCGAAGTAAATTCACCTAATTTCATTTCATTGATGGTCAAATCAAGTAATGTACATAATCATGTAATTATATCATACACACTTGAGGACAATATTACAAAATCACAACAAACTTAAAAAAAAATTATAAAAATATAGTATCATGATCCTAACTGATGCTTCACTGAATCAAAAATTAAAAAAAAAAAAAAAACTAATAGAGTATAACTATATACTTTTGCATTTAATATCCTTTAAAAAAGCATAAAATTAGTATTATAATTAAAATATTCAGTGACATAATTTTTAAAGTTATTTTAAAATAACATTTTTTAAAATAAAGTTTATATATTATAATAATATGATAGTTTTATGTCGTAAAATAATTTTATTAAAAAACAATTAACTTTTAAGTATATATTATATATGAAAGTTGTATTTTATATTCATGTTAATATATCTAATAAATAAGAAAATATGTAAAATTTAAATAGATCTGTAACACCCGGTATTTTAAATACGTAAATTCGCATGCATAATTAGGGAATTTAATTATTTAAATTTTTGATTTATGGGTTAAATAAGTATGTAAATTATTTGTGCATGATTTAAGTGATTTTTAAGCATTTAACCCATAATTAGTGATTTTTATGATTTTTAGTATTTTAATTATTTTATCGCGTAGACGGGACCGTGGACGGACGAGATGACAACTTTCTAGCCAATTTAATTCATGAGCCTTTTAAGAGCCCAAAAATATTATTTTGAGTTTTATTCCCTCAATATTTTTAGTATTTAATTTTTATATAATTTTAGGAGTCCGTTTTTATTCAAAATAAGCCAAAATAATGACTTTTTAGTATTTTTAAAATTCCCTTAATTTAATATTTCGGGATTTTAATTTAGTTATCAGATTTTTCTTCTTATTTAGAGTTTTTAAGTTATATATTTAATATCCTTTTAATATTTTCAATTATCTTAAAACCTATTTTAATTAAAAACTTAAACCTAAACCTATCCTACCCAAACCCTTCAACCGATCACTCAGCCGCCTCCATCGGTTTCTCACCCCCATCTCCATCGTGTTCTTCAAGTTCTTCAGCCTCCATAGCTCGATTTTGAAGCTTCCAAGTCGGTTGTCATCGCCCCGTCGTCCCGGAATTGTTCTACGCACTCCTTTCTCTTCAAACTACGGTGCAAGACATGATTCTTTCCTTATTTTCATGCCTATCAGATATTATAGTGTGTGTATTGTGTATGCATCAAAAACTTTCAAGAATTTTCAGAAAAAGTTTCGGCTTTCATGAAGTTTGTGACTTGTAGTGTGATTTTGATTGTCATGCTCATGTTTCTTAGCCATGGTTGCATCTAGGCTGCTGGTCAAGGTCCCTAGGAGGTATAAGGTGAATCTAGGCTCGATTGGCTCGGATGGTTCAAGCCAAAAGTGCCTAGAATTGGAGCTGGTTCGATCGGGCTCCCTTGGTGCGCAGATTAGGGTTCTCGGGAAGGGCTCGGTTCGGCTAGGGGATGGGCTGCATGGGTTGGGTTCAGGGGCTAGGTTCGAACCGCCCAGACGTGGGCTACGTCTGGGCAGCGGCGCTCCGGCCAGGGGCGGCCGGAGCAGGCCGGCAGCAGCCAAGGAGTGGCTGCTGCTCACGGCCGTAGCCGAGACGGGAAAGGGGGGGGCGACGGGTTTAGGGTTTCAGGGTGGTTCCGGGTCGGGTCTTGGGTCCGAGTCGGGTCTGGTAGTAAGTGGGTTAAGTTAGTTGGGTCCGGGTCCGGGTTAAGTTAGTTGGGCTCGGGTATTTTATTTTTAAGTTAATTAATGAATTTAAGAGTTTAATTGGGCTAATTAGATTAATTTAATTAATGGGCTTCACTTAAGTTATTATTTGGGCTTAATTAATTTAATTAAGTTACTCCACTAATTTTTATGGGCTTTAGGGCCCATGAAAATTATCGGGCCAGTCTTTGGGCTTTTGGGCCCATTGGGCCAGATTAAGTTGTTATTGTGCCTAGAATGTTTTAATGGGCTTTAATTATTTAATTGGGCTTAGAATAATTTTTATTGGGCTTAAGTATGTTATTGAGCCAGTCTCAGTGTTAATGGGTCAGTCTCTGTGTTAATGGGCCAGATTTAAGTAAATGGGCTTGAGTGTTAGGGCCAGCAGTCCAGTACAATCCATGAGAAATTTGCATGTGTCCTGAATATATATTTAATCATTTGTATGCATGGAAGTTATTTTAATATTTATATGTTAGTATGAAATTAAATTAAATATATATGAAGGACACACATTTTATTTAAGTACATGCATTCATGAAATAATTTTTATGCATGATTTAATGCTTAAGGTTGAGCAAAAGAAAATATTTTATGTTGGAAGTTGAAGTAGTGTGACAATTTGAGGGGGATTCGTCCCCATATGTGAACTATTGAAGGGCCGTTTACTGCCATTTTAAGAGGTGATTCGTCACCGCCACGTACGTTGGTTTCCACGCTGATCAGTATTTGATGTATGATTTAAGGTTACACTATGGATACAACCATACGATGTTAGGAAATAATTTGCTCAACAATATTTATGTATTATGTATGATTATGATATTTAAGTTAATTTAAGTTATGTTATGTCATGATATTATTTTAAGCATGCTCATTCATGTATATGTTATGTATTAGTATTAAAGTGATTTAAATTATTTTAAATCCTTGTTATGTTAGCATGTTGGGCTTCTAGGCTCACTACACTGGTATGGTGCAGGTGAGTACGTAGAGGACATAGTACCCACCGGAAGCGAGGACGTATGAGCAGACTGGCAGTGATCCCCGTGACCGTGATAGATGTCTGAGTCACATTGCATGTTTTGAATACTTCAGCATGTTATACATTTTAATTATTTTCAGTGGTTGTGGTTTGGAATATTTTATTTAAATATTTTCAGTGCATGCAAACTTTAATCATTTTATTTATGCAGTATTTTAATTCAATATTTGACTCAGATATTTATTTTATTAAAGAATGCATTTTTTTTATTTGAGTTATTTATTTATTTAGTTATTTTTAATCTTTTTATTCTGTGCATATATGTATGGGCATATATGTACACATTTTATTTAGTAAGTATATAAAAAAAAAAATTTCGCACAATTATTTATTAATTATAGAGTTAGGGTCGTTTCAGTTGGTATCAAAGCACGGTCCTTGGAGGGGTCATTACTGCTATGCGAGCTCAGAAATCCACGCTACCGGTCTGTAAGTTTTAAGTGTTTATAGTACGATTTATTTTTTTTAAGAATTTAAGTTAGCATTAATTTTTAAACCACTTAGTTATGCATGGCGATTTACGTAAAGAAATATGTGGTGGTGCAGAATGCCTCCTAGACCGATGAACAGACGTGGGGGATCTCCACCTACACCTCCACCTCTACCTCCACCTCCGCAGAATCTACTAGCAGCATTGGAGCAGGCCAATGCTACTTTGATGGCGGGGATTACTGCTCTGTTAGAGCAGCAGGCTTCACGTCCTAGGATGTCCCATGAGGAGGACGTAGCTGAGCGGTTCCAGAAGAAGGGACCCAAGGAGTTCATTGGTACCACCGATCCTTTGGTGGCTGAGGGGTGGATTCGCTCTTTGGAGTCCATCTTTGCGTATATGGGGATCACAGATGCCGACAGGGTGAACTGTGCGACGTACATGATGAGGGGAGATGCAGCTTTGTGGTGGGAGGGTGCTGCCAGGGGAGTTCACCTTCCTACACTGTCGTGGGCAGAGTTCAGGCGTATCTTCTACGCCAAGTATTTCATGGAGGATGTGCGCAGTCGCATGATCCGGGAGTTTATGAGTCTCCGACAGGGGGACAGATCTGTGGTTGAGTATGTGAGACAGTTCGAGAGGGGCTGTCACTTTGTGCCTCTGATTTCAGACAGTCCACAGGAGAAGATGAGGCAGTTTGTGGAGGGGCTGAAGGCGGATATCAGGCATGACGTTCGCATGGCGGATGTCCCTACTTATGAGACTGCAGTAAGTAGAGCCTTGCGTTCCGAGGAGGGCAGGAGAGAGATCCAGAGGGAGCAGCAAGGGAAGAGACAGAGTCAGTCAGGGTATCAGCGACCATCTTCGCAGCCTCCTGCGAAGAAGCAGTTTACTGAGCCGGCTAAGGGCCCGAATCCGCAGCAGAGGCCGCAGCAGCAGAGGCCACAGCAGCAGAAGGGCGGGGCCCCTAATTCCATAGGTTTTCCTACTTGCCCGAAGTGTCAGAAGATGCATTCGGAACCTTGTCTGTTGGGAGCAGGAGTTTGTTACCACTGCAGAGAGCCAGGGCATCAGATAGCTAACTGCCCGAGGAAGAAGAACACGACTGGTAGAGTGTTCGTCATGCAGGCGGAGGAGGCAGACCCAGACACCTCCTTGATCACCGGTATATCTTACCTCTAGTATTTTATAATTTTTTCCTTTGGTTAAGAATTTCGTTTTCTTTATGGAAATTGTTGTTCTTTGGGTTATCTATCTGCATGTTAGAATAAGAAGCATGTTTCTACTTGTGATTAGAATTAAGGGTTTTTAGTGACTCGTTGGGGAAAAGTTTAGTAGTGGTATGAAATTGTTGGGAATTTTCTGCGTGCAGGGAGAATTTTAGTTGGAGGTAACTCCACGTTTGCGTTGCTAGATTCAGGGGCTACGCATTCGTTTATCTCCCTAGAGTTTATCAGGCGGGTAGGCATCACACCTGAGATTATTGACAGTGGGTATGATGTTACTATGCCGTCAGGGCAGATTATTTCTACCTCGAAGGTCATTCGAGATTTGGAGTTGGAGCTTCAGGGACACTCCATTCGAGCAGATGTGGTGGTTTTGCCATTGAGTGGTTTTGATTTGATTTTGGGTATGGACTGGTTGACAGTCAATGGAGCTTCGATTGATTTTCGTCGGAGGTCAGTGTCAGTGAAACCGTAAGGAGGCGACCCGTTTACTTTCCATGCATCTCAGAGCAGTGATTTTCCTCAGGTGATATCTCTTATTCAGGCGAGGAAGTTGTTGAGACGGGGTTGCCAAGGGTTTCTAGCGAGTATTGTCACGGCCTCAGAACCATCTTGCAGATCATTATCAGAGATAGAGGTGGTTCGTGACTTTCCGGATGTCTTTCCGGAGGATGTTGCAGGAATTCCACCAGTGAGAGATGTGGAGTTCAGCATTGACTTTGTGCCAGACACCGTGCCTATCTCTAAGGCACCCTACAGACTTGCTCCTACCGAGATGAAAGAGTTTAAGGAGCAGATAGAGGAATTATTAGAGAAAGGCTTTGTTCGTCCTAGCTTTTCTCCATGGGGAGCTTCGGTGCTATTTGTGAAGAATAAGGATGGCAGTATGAGACTGTGCATCAATTACCGAGAGCTCAACAGGGTCACAGTGAAGAATAAGTATCCACTGCCGAGGATAGAGGATTTATTTGACCAGTTGCAGGGAGCTTCAGTGTTCTCCAAGATCGATCTGCGATCTGGTTATCATCAGTTGCGTGTTAGAGATGCAGATGTGTCCAAGACTGCTTTCAGGACACGCTATGGGCATTACGAGTTCTTAGTGATGCCATTTGGGATGACCAATGCTCCAGCGGTTTTCATGGATCTCATGAACCGAGTCTTTCAGCCGTATCTAGATCAGTTCATCATAGTCTTCATTGATGATATCTTGATCTACTCTAGGAGCATTGAGGAGCATAGACAGCATCTACAGACAGCCTTGCAGACTTTGAGGGAGCATCGTTTGTATGCCAAGTTCAGCAAGTGAGAGTTTTGGCTCGAGCAGGTGGCATTTCTTTGCCACATTATTTCGAGAGATGGGATTGCAGTTGATCAGTCGAAGGTTGAGGCAGTGCAGAATTGGAGTATTCCGAAGAATGCTTCGGAGATTCGCAGTTTCTTGGGTTTGGCAGGATATTATAGGAAGTTCATCAAGGGTTTTTCCTCTATTGCAGTACCCTTGACTTCCTTAACCAAGAAGAACGCGAAGTTCATCTGGAGTTCAGACTGTCAGAGGAGCTTCGATCAGTTGAAGGAAGCACTCACTACTGCACCGGTGTTAGCGGTGACAGTACCACACGAGGAGTTAGTGGTGTACACCGACGCGTCTAAGCTGGGTTTAGGCGCAGTACTTATGCAGTGTGGCAAGGTTATTGCGTATGCGTCGAGGCAGCTGAAGGTTCATGAGCAGAATTACCCGACGCATGACTTGGAGTTAGCAGCAGTGGTTTTCGCTTTGAAAATCTGGAGGCACTATCTGTATGGCGAGAAGTGCAAGATTTTCACAGACCACAAGAGTCTCAAGTACTTCTTCACTCAGAAGGAGTTGAACATGAGACAGCGCCGATGGTTGGAGTTGGTGAAGGATTATGACTGTGACATTAGCTACCATCCGGGTAAAGCTAATGTAGTAGCAGACGCTTTGAGTCGGAAGTCGTTAGTGGTATCATGTTTGACCGTACAGTTACCACTACAGAGCGAGATTCAGAGATTTGACTTGGAGTGTTATCCGAGTGGTCATGCACCGAGCTTGTCAGTATTGACGGTGCAGCCAGTTCTGCGAGATCGGATCAGGGATGGACAGTCTACTGATGAGGAGTTGCAGCGATGGAGACAGAGAGATGAGGCTAGGGGTAATCTCTTGTATACAGTGGTGGATGGCATTGTTCAGTACCGTGGTAGGATGTGGGTACCGAACGTCGATCAGTTGAGAGCTGAGATTTTAGCAGAGGCTCACACATCTCCGTACTCCATTCACCCTGGAAGTACGAAGATGTACAGAGATTTGCAGCTATTGTATTGGTGGCCCGGGATGAAGAGAGACATTGGGAGAGTGGTGTCAAAGTGCTTGACTTGTCAGCAAGTCAAGGAAGAGCATCAGCGTCCAACAGGACTTCTTAGACCTCTTCCTATTCCGGAATGGAAATGGGAGAATATTACGATGGACTTTGTGGTTGGCTTACCGAGGAGTGCCAGAGGTTGCACAGCGATTTGGGTGATTGTGGATAGACTCACCAAGTCAGCTCATTTCTTGCCGGTAAGGACTACTTACTCATTGACACAGTATGCAGAGCTTTACATCAAGGAGATTGTTAGGTTTCATGGCATACCAGTGTCAGTTGTGTCAGACAGAGATCCGAGATTCACATCCGCGTTTTGGAAGAGTCTGCACACAGCTATGGGGACTAGACTTTTTTTCAGCAAGCATTCCATCCCGAGACAGATGGCCAGTCTGAGAGAGTGATCCAGGTTCTCGAGGATCTTCTGAGAGCTTGTGTCATCGATTTTCAGGGCTCGTGGGAGACTAGACTGCCATTAGTGGAGTTTACCTATAACAACAGTTTTCAGTCGTCTATAGGTATGGCTCCTTATGCAGCATTGTATGGGAGGAGATGCAGATCTCCTGTGCATTGGGATGAGGTTGGTGAGAGGATTTTACTTGGTCCTGAGATTGTGCAGCAGACAGCTGACATTGTGACTCAGATTCGAGATCGGATGAGGACTGCTCAGAGTCGTCAGAAGAGTTATGCAGATACCAGACGACGAGATTTGGAGTTCGCTGTAGGTGATCACGTATTCCTGAAGGTGTCACCTATGAAGGGAGTAGTGCGATTTGGCCGGAGAGGCAAGCTTAATCCGAGGTATATAGGGTCATTCAAGATCTTGAAGAGAGTTGGCACGTTGGCCTACCGTTTAGCTCTACCACCAGGGCTAGCGGCAGTGCACAACGTTTTCCATGTATCCATGCTTCGGAGATATGTCTCCAACCCGTCGCATGTGTTGGATTTTGAGCCTCTTCAGTTGACACCGGAGTTAGCATTTGAGGAGAGACCTATACGGATCTTGGCTAGGGAGGAGCGGAGGCTTAGGACGCGTGTCATACCGATGGTCAGAGTCCAGTGGCTGAATCACTCGGATGATAAAGCTACTTGGGAGACCGAGGCAGATATGAGGACTCGCTACCCGGAGTTGATCGGGTAAGTACTTTAATTTCAAGGACGAAATCCAATTCAAGGGGGGGAGAATTGTAACACCCGGTATTTTAAATACGTAAATTCGCATGCATAATTAGGGAATTTAATTATTTAAATTTTTGATTTATGGGTTAAATAAGTATGCGAATTATTTGTGCATTATTTAAGTGATTTCTAAGCATTTAACCCATAATTAGTGATTTTTATGATTTTTAGTATTTTAATTATTTTATCGCGTAGACGGGACCGTGGACGGACGAGATGACAACTTTCTAGCCAATTTAATTCATGAGCCTTTTAAGAGCCCAAAAATATTATTTTAAGTTTCATTCCCTCAATATTTTTAGTATTTAATTTTTATATAATTTTAGGAGTCCGTTTTTATTCAAAATAAGCCAAAATAATGACTTTTTAGTATTTTTAAAATTCCCTTAATTTAATATTTCGGGATTTTAATTTAGTTATCAGATTTTTCTTCTTATTTAGAGTTTTTAAGTTATATATTTAATATCCTTTTAATATTTTCAATTATCCTAAAACCTATTTTAATTAAAAACTTAAACCTAAACCTATCCTACCCAAACCCTTCAACCGATCACTCAGCCGCCTCCATCAGTTTCTCACCCCCATCTCCATCGTGTTCTTCAAGTTCTTCAGCCTCCATAGCTCGATTTTGAAGCTTCCAAGTCGGTTGTCATCGCCCCGTCGTCCCGGAATCATTCTACGCACTCCTTTCTCTTCAAACTACGGTGCAAGGCATGATTCTTTTCCTATTTTCGTGCCTATCAGATATTATAGTGTGTGTATTGTGTATGCATCAAAAACTTTCAAGAATTTTCAGAAAAAGTTTCGGCTTTCATGAAGTTTGTGACTTGTAGTGTGATTTTGATTGTCATGCTCATGTTTCTTAGCCATGGTTGCGTCTAGGCTGCTGGTCAAGGTCCCTAGGAGGTATAAGGTGAATCTAGGCTCGATTGGCTCGGATGGTTCAAGCCAAAAGTGCCTAGAATTGGAGCTGGTTCGATCGGGCTCCCTTGGTGCGCAGATTAGGGTTCTCGGGAAGGGCTCGGTTCGGCTAGGGGATGGGCTGCATGGGTTGGGTTCAGGGGCTAGGTTCGAACCGCCCAGACGTGGGCTACGTCTGGGCGGCGGCGCTCCGGCCAGGGGCGGCCGGAGCAGGCCGGCAGCAGCCAAGGAGTGGCTGCTGCTCATGGCCGCAGCCGAGACGGGAAAGGGGGGGCGACGAGTTTAGGGTTTCAGGGTGGTTTCGGGTCGGGTCTTGGGTCCGAGTCGGGTCTGGTAGTAAGTGGGTTAAGTTAGTTGGGTTCGGGTTCGGGTTAAGTTAGTTGGGCTCGGGTATTTTATTTTTAAGTTAATTAATGAATTTAAGAGTTTAATTGGGCTAATTAGATTAATTTAATTAATGGGCTTCACTTAAGTTATTATTTGGGATTAATTAATTTAATTAAGTTAGTCCACTAATTTTTATGGGCTTTAGGGCCCATGAAAATTATCGGGCCAGTCTTTGGGCTTTTGGGCTCATTGGGCCAGATTAAGTTGTTATTGGGCCTAGAATGTTTTAATGGGCTTTAATTATTTAATTGAGCTTAGAATAATTTTTATTGGGCTTAAGTATGTTATTGAGCCAGTCTCAGTGTTAATGGGTCAGTCTCTGTGTTAATGGGCCAGATTTAAGTAAATGAGCTTGAGTGTTAGGGCCAGCAGTCCAGTACAATCCATGAGAAATTTGCATGTGTCCTGAATATATATTTAATTATTTTTATGCATGAAAGTTATTTTAATATTTATATGTTAGTATGAAATTAAATTAAATATATATGAAGGATACACATTTTATTTAAGTACATGCATTCATGAAATAATTTTTATGCATGATTTAATGCTTAAGGTTGAGCAAAAGAAAATATTTTATGTTGGAAGTTGAAGTAGTGTGACAATTTGAGGGGGATTCGTCCCCATATGTGAACTATTGAAGGGCAGTTTACTGCCAATTTAAGAGGTGATTCGTCACCGCCACGTACGTTGGTTTCCACGCTGATCAGTATTTGATGTATAATTTAAGGTTACACTATGGATACAACCATACGATGTTAGGAAATAATTTTCTCAACAATGTTTATGTATTATGTATGATTATGATATTTAAGTTAATTTAAGTTATGTTATGTCATGATGTTATTTTAAGCATGCTCATTCATGTATATGTTATGTATTAGTATTAAAGTGATTTAAATTATTTTAAATCCTTGTTATGTTAGCATGTTGGGCTTCTAGGCTCACTACACTGGTATGGTGCATGTGAGTACGTAGAGGACATAGTACCCACCGGAGGCGAGGACGTATGAGCAGACTGGCAGTGATCCCCGTGACCGTGATAGATGTCTGAGTCACATTGCATGTTTTGAATACTTCAGCATGTTATACATTTTAATTATTTTCAGTGGTTGTGGTTTGGAATATTTTATTTAAATATTTTCAGTGCATGCAAACTTTAATCATTTTATTTATGCAGTATTTTAATTCAATATTTGACTCAGATATTTATTTTATTAAAGAATGCATTTTTTTATTTGAGTTATTTATTTATTTAGTTATTTTTAATCTTTTTATTCTGTGCATATATGTATGGGCATATATGTACACATTTTATTTAGTAAGTATATAAAAAAAAAAAAATTCCGCACAATTATTTATTAATTATAGAGTTAGGGTCGTTTCAAGATCAATTGGCTTTACAAAATTAGGAAGAACATGTAGAGATATAAATGTCAATTTATAAAATAAATAAGTGAAATGGAGTGTGATTAACATGTTTTGGAGTGTAAATAACACTTTTCATAAAACAATTAAGTGTACGCATCTATATATATATATATATCATAATAAGTTATAATTGAATTGGATGAAAATTTCAATAATTATGAAAAATCTGCAACAACCAGTTGGCCAGATGTGCATATATTCTACGAGTTTTCAATTTAATTTAAATATTATTTATTCAAAGTATTAAAAATGAATTTAACCGAAGACAGCCTGTATTATTTTACAACACATATATGTGCCAAAAGTCCAAAAGTGTTGAATATGCCATGCAAATTTTTATTTTTTTAATAAAATCCATGCCATCAAAAAAAACTTTTTATACACGCACATGCACACATATTTGTATATAAGAATATATAATAAGAATATTATATTTTTGGTCATAGACTCATATATACATGTTTATCTATTTGCGATATTGATCATCTGTCATGCATATTATCAAATTTAAGTTTTAATTCTCTCTCGTTTTTTTTTTTTTGCAATTTTCATCATTGAATGTGCTGATATGGTACTATAGATATCGGTGTACATGAAATCGTAAATTTGACAATATAAAATAGCAAAATTACAAAAAAAAATTATATATGACCAAAAATATAATTTTTTATATATAATATTTATATGCGTAAAAAAATTTTAATAGAGGATGTATTGGATATTGTTGTGGCTACAAATAATTTCGTTTGTGGGGATATAAAACATGAAAGAAAAAGGGAGAATCGGGCCCTTGAAAAGATATTCCAACCAGAAATAATTAATAGGAGTGGCCCGTTCTTGTTTACCATTTAGGGGAGACTACACTTGCCGTTGTCTTCACAACTTGCGAAACCAATTCATAAAGCGTACAAAATATCCCTACAAATATTTTCAATAAATAGATGTCAGATTCAGGCAAATTATTGCCATTTCTAAGGAGTTGGATGATTCAAGATACACATGCCATTCATCTACATACATATATAATGTAGTAGCCCGACTCCATTTTGCAAGATTAAGAGATTAAAAATGGTTAAGCATGGATTATAAGCTTAATTTGGATTTAATCAAACAAATCATGAAATTTTGTCCAAGGAAAGTTCAGAGCGTCCGAACTCAGGATCGGAGGGTCCGAACCCTTCGGAGGCATTGATCAGAGGATCGGAGGATACAGTCAGATCGGACCGTCCGAACCCAAGATCAGAGCATCCGATCTCAGTTAGGCCATGCAAGTGTTGAGGTGTCAAGGTTGAACGGACACGCAGCAGTTCAGAGCCTCCGAAGTAGAGATCGGAGCGTCCGAACTGTGCATGCAGTGACGTGCTACGCATGCAAGAATCGGAACGTCCGATCTCCGTCTATAAATAGGCAATCCGAGCTCTCATTTTTGCACACCAATTCCTTAGCTCTCTCTCGATTCTAGTGTATTCTAGGTGGTCCGGGAGTGAGCGAGGTGCTCCGGGGTTGCAGCGGAGAAGTTCTCAAGTTCTGGGGTAGTCGTCATCAGAGGGCTGACGACGGACGCATGTATAACTCTAGCTCTTTATGGTAAATAGGGAGTATGCTATAGCTTAATTAAGACTTTTAGAATAAGATTATAATGCATGAGAACTTTGCATTGTAGTATGGACTATAGACTTGAACATAGAGCTGGTTTAGCTTGCCTAGTATATGAGATACGGAAGTATTATTCGAGATATCAAAATTAAGTATGCATGTATTATGTGTTTGCATGTATTATGTGATTGCATGTTTTATATGATACATCATGTCATGACTGTATGATGCATACATAAGCATATTGATCTCATATCTTTGAGATATCCTGTAGTAGGACGCTCACCCTACAAGTTGTGGATGATTGGATACGTAAGTCTTGTGTCAGGTCACCGTTATGGTTGGACACTTGTACTAGTATCAGGTCACCGAATCACCATTTCACTGGATATAGGAGTCACCTCCTGATGCGACGACGCAACGTGCTATATATCCTGGGCCCGATCTATGAGATAGTTTCTTGATATGAGTGCTTTGGTACCCAGTTCATTTGCATATATGCACACTTAATACCGTATACTCATAATCTCGTACTGAGCGTTTTATTCTCACGTCCCGTACTTTGTTTCTGGACACCCTATTCCATGGGGCAGGTTGTAGGTAGTTATCCTGAGGATGAGAAGATTAGGTGTTGACCAATGCAGGATTGCAAGGTTGACCACCAGGTGGTATTTTCTGGTATATAGTTTATTTTAATTTCCGTATTTACTCTGATTAAGATTTTTTATTAATTTAAATGCATGCTTAAGTTATGATTAGTAGATGATCACGGTGCGGGTCACTACATATCAAAATATAACTTTTCACAAAATATATAAAGTTTTGATAACCATCATGAGCAACTACGTGAGTAACAGTTCAGTTGACGTGACAATCACTCATTGGATGTACAAGGTGCCACGTTAACTATTGCTCACGTGACAATCACATATTCGGTTCACGAGAGTTTCAAGTTCATGATCTCATGGGAGGCGAATTGTTGGGGAATTGACAAAAAAATTAAAATTTCGTTTCGGAAGCTGTGTACATATTTAGATTTTGGTAATCTAATTAACAAAAATTTAGTCTTAATGCCATCATTTGGTGTTCACACATTTTATTCAGGTTATTGTCTGAATGCTAACGTAGCATGCTAAGCATATACATTCTTAATATAACTTATGTCTGTTTTGACAAAAAAATATCAACTTAAATATGTAAGGGAAAAAAACCAATTATTGCATCAAACCCAAGTTTTAATTAATCAAAAAACCAAAAGTCTATAACCCAGTCACAAGACCATTTTAGAATTTTCCTAAAAATTATTGTAGGATTGAGCACTTGTCACTTTACCAAAAACTATAGTTGATGGTAATGGTGCAACTCTCAAATCTTTTAAACCGCACAACAACCTAAGTGTCATGGTTCGATCCATCTACCCATCAAAGACAATTATTGCATATGAACAATCTCTCTACTGATAATTGAACTCATTTCAATCAATGAAATTGAACTCATGATCTTGACTCTGATACGTACCAATTGTAAAACGTTTGCCGCTTTACCAAAATTTATAGCTGGTGGTTATGTTGTAATTCAAATATTCTAAACCGCATAACAGCTCAAGTGTCATAGTTCGATCGGTCTACCTAACATTAACCATTATTGTACACAACTACTATACTATAAGGAAAATAACCAAAACGCAAGGTTTAGGGAATTTACATATTTCATATTTTTTAGGGAATTGGTAAAAAGTGCGATCATGTAAATATCTTTTCCTTAATTCTACGAGGATGCGCGCACATATATATTATCATATTTGACTAATCAAATAATTTTAAAATTTATGATATTTTAAGTTAAAATTGTTCTTTAATTGATTTAAAATGATATTCCATTATTAATTAACCAGTTGTCATGAAAAGAAAAAGGGGCAAGCAGTCAACTATCCATTCAAATCAATTCTCATTTTTTGGAGTACAAAAAGTGCAAAAGGGGATGCATTTTATCTACTAGGACTCGCATATTAAAAGCTATGATTCTTTCTCACATCCACAAGTCTTATTCATGACATATAATTGTGGAGAATATTGTATATTCAAAATATTTTTTTTCGACATGATACATGTTTATCTAAAACAAAATATCTAAAATAAATTTTTTTCCCATTATAATTGATCATAGCTTATGTTTTTGTGAGTTTTTTGTTTCAATGGAATTTATTTAATTTTTATTTTGTGTTTTATTTTGTATTATTTAAAGGTAATCGTTTTCTATAGTTTCCAGAGAATATAAACTTCCAAACGAAACCATTAGTAATACATATGTCAAATCATAGATAAAGTGTAATTTTAGCATACTAAATTTAGCAGTAAAATGTGTTTATGTTGATTAATTTCATTTCATACTGTTTTTTTTAAATAAAAAAACGAGTATTACGGAGATGAATATATTTAAGACAAATTTGACGTCTGGAGGGCTAAAAAAAATAGTTGTTTTACTTTCATAAAAAAATAATATGAAATGGTCCGATAAATTAATTATATGATACAAATTTCTTATTTGATCCAACTCAAACTATTATTTTGTATATTAATTTTTTTTCATGTAAATATTATCCGATCATATCTATGAAACATCTCAATAGACATACTCTTTTACACAGAGTGACATATAACATGCTGAAAAAACTCGCATCGGTATCACGAAAAGACACTTTTTTTTTTTTTTACATTTTATTAGTAATGAATTTTGGAGTTTGGCTTTTACGTGCCACGTGTTTAAGGATAATCTCAGCCACAACATTTCAATTTGATTTATTGACCACCAGTTTTTTTTTTTTTTTAAAGAAATTATTATTTTATTATTTATTTAGTAATTTTACCCCTGAGGCTGTGGCGTGGCACCTCTGCTTGATCATCTTCTTCCTGCTCCAACCTCTTAACCAAACTCCAAGCTATTTTATTTATTGTTAACTTTTTATGTTCTTTTTCGTTCTTGGTTTCCTTATTTTTCTCGATTCTCTGCTGGAAAAAAAATATCTGGGTTTTCTTCACTCGAGTGTCTGTTCCTGACTTGGATTGTTTCTTGGCTGCCTCTGTTTCTGCTCTATATTTCGATCATTTTCCGGATAAACACCAACCATTTGTTGTGTTTCTGCAAATTTTCCGCTCCATGTGTTGAATATTGGGAAACAAATCACGTTTCAAGAGCTGCCCTGTTTGTAGTTTGTTGAATCGATCAAGGATTTTCGGAGAGTGATTCAAGATTCCTTGTGTTTTCATCTCTGAATCAATCAGTTTCCCGGGATATCTTGGATGGAGATGCCATATTCTTTGAGGGATTGATTTCATACAGAGAGTCTGAATCATCAGGATGAGAAATTAATCTCATCGACCGATTGGGAAAAAAAAAGATAATCGGGAGTTTGGGTCAGAATACTGGAGAACTAATGATCTCTGCATCCATGGCTGTACAGGCAAGTTTCAGCAAATTTCACCCTTTTTGTTCATTCTGTTACTTTAATAAAAAAATAAACAAGAATTATATGTGTTTATATCTCTATAGGAACCACATGGTAGCAATTGTCCAATGAAGGACAGAATCGTTCTAGAAATAGACACACACTATGGTCTGAAAGAGCAATTTGGTACTGGGGATGACTTTGCTCCAAAGGTTCATATTCTCCCTAGTTTTATATTTTGGAGGGTTTCCCCTTTCTTGATTTTGTCCCCTTGTTTGACTGTGCTTTATTAATTCAAATAGGCGAGGAAGCCATATACCATCACTAAACATAGAGAAAGATGGACAGAAGAAGAGCACGAGAGGTTTCTTGAGGCATTGAAACTTTATGGTCGAGCTTGGAGAAAAATTGAAGGTGTTTATTTGGTTGAAATTGGTTTTCTTTCTTTTAAGCTTGAGTGTGTTGTTTGTTTGATGTATTTTGAGGAGATCCTTTTTGACCCTTTCTACAGAGTATGTGGGCACGAAAACTGCGGTGCAGATTCGGAGTCATGCTCAGAAGTTTTTCTCCAAGGTCTTACTTGCTGCTTGTGCATCAGTTGTTTTTTAGTTTACAGCTGTGTGTTTTATGGTTGTGGATTAATGGAAAAAGGTGAATGTTGTGTTCAGGTCGAGCGTGATTCGAATTGTGGCGATCCTGATTCGGCTAAACCCATCGAGATTCCTCCCCCTAGGCCGAAGAGAAAGCCGATACACCCTTATCCTCGAAAACTGATTTCTCCTCTCAAAATGGGGATTGTGATACCAGAGAAACCTACAAGATCTTCGTCTCCGAATCCGTCCCTTTCGGAGCAAGAAAACCAATCTCCCACTTCTGTGTTATCGGCAGTTGGCTCGGATGTATCTGCTGGGGGGAATACCGGAATGCCGAATGGCGTTTCCTCCTCGGGCTCGTCTGCTCTTGCTATCCATTCTTGCTCATCAAGTCCGGATGACAGAGTTTCTTTGGTACTTGCTCGATCCATTTAACCTGTTGATCTTGAAAATGCTTCCAAAGCTGAAAATTTTGCTTTCTAACATGACAGGAATTGGAGCTTTTGCCCCAAAACAGTTGTTTCCTGGAAGAAGTAGTAAATGAATCAAATGTGCAATACTTGAAGCTGTTTGGTAAGACATTACTAGTCACCGATCAAGCATCTAATCCTGCCCCAGAGGCTAAAAAACTGGGATTTTCCGAAAGAGCCGAAGGGCGTTTATACTCATCGAATGTAATGCCAGTAACATTTCTGCCGAATAATTCCGAGTCACCACGCACTGGCCAAACAAAGAACAATTTTTACCCTGGAGACGCTTCTTCTACACAATGGCTAACACTCTGTGGCAATGTGTCATATTCGGCTCACAACGTGCAGAATCCGATGCCTTTCAAAGCAACAGTACTTTCGGGTGAGATGGATCAAGAAAAGGCTGAGAAAGATGGAGAAAAGGAAGGGTCTTCGACCGGTTCGAATATGGATTCTCTATCCTTGGAAAGGAAATCCAAGGAGGACAAACCACGGCCCGGCAAGCAACTCTCGACGAACTCTGGGAATCGTGTAAGGGGTTTCATGCCGTATAAAAAGTGCTTAGGAGAAAGAGAACGCATGGAAAGTGCCGAAGATGGGAGAAACAGCCGATTCGCCACTGCGTATAAATTCATAAAGATTTCATCTATATGATAGCTATTATTAACATTAGCAATGCTAGCTAGCATGATCGCGCAAAGGGCGTCGCGATTTTTCATGAGTTCGGTGAAGTTGTGCAATGACTTCCTGTTTTTGTAATATCTTCCCGGCATGTACGTCCAGATGAGACTCTAATGACATGCCGTGGAGGCGTGGAGACATATATATATTAATATGATAATTGTAAACTGTGACTATATGATTGAATTTTAATTTTATGCTTCTGGGGAAATTTCAGTCTCCATTTTCATGTACTCAGTAGTTAAGTGATTATCGTTTTTCAGACATAGATTCTCCTAGACCGTCGCCAGCAGATATGAAATTTTTGGAATTAGGTGATAGTTCTAATTCAGTAATGAGACATGGATTGATGCTTAATGGATTTTGTGAGGGATTGGAAAGGTATTTTTGAGATAGCGGAAGATAAGTAACGTGAGCCATATTTTTTTTGGAAATATTGGAATCTTTTTTTTAGTTCACGCATTTTTTTATTCGCATGACATTGATCATTGAAGATTTTGTCAATTTGGCATCGATCGATATTTTGATTATGAATTTCGGAAATTCATATTTTTTGAGAACTTGAATTCTAAATCTAGACATGAATATTGATTTGGGTGAGTATTGTTATAATATTGCATTATGGTCTCTATTCTATTTTGTTGACATCAGATTATGCCTTGGGACTTTTTTTTTTATGAGTGCGTGCGGATTTTCTCATGTGTGAGGTCACGCTGACAGCTCTGATTTTGATTTGTCTTGTTGATGGGCATGACATCATACCCGTTGATGGATGATCACCTGATTTGATATTGATTGGCTCGCATCCTTTGTCCATGGAGCTTTGAGTTTGATCCACTCACCCCATGTATTTAGTTTCAAGAGCGCAGTGTTCATTTAGCGGAATTGTCTTTCAGAGTATTGTATTTTGATATTATTTTGAACCATATACCTTTGATTTCGATTTGATTATGACCCAACAAGTTATTTATTGAGTTGAATCATACTGAACGTCGTCTTGACAATGTTTTGGCTCGTAACTGATAGTGATTGATAGCACCATTAAAATTTAGTGTTTGGCGGACACCAGATAGAATCGTGAGACTGTTGATATCGAGGATTTGTTAAGAGCCTACATGATTGAATTTCAAGGCTCTTGGGAGTCGAGGCTACCTTTAGTGGAGTTTACCTATTACAATAGTTATCAGACGTTTATAGGTATGGTTCCATACGAGAATTTTTGCGAAAGAAGAAATAGATCTCCCGTGCTTTGGAACAAGCTTGGCGAGAGGATTCTCTAAGGTTTCGAGTTAGTTCAGCAGACTGCAGATATCGTGGTTCAAATTCGAGATAAGATGAGTACCGCGAAGAGTTGTCAGAAGAGTTATGCTGACCGAAGACTACGAGACCTCGAGTTTGCTGTTGGAGACCATGTGTTTGTGAGGATTGCGTCCATGAAGGCGTGATGCGTGCTGGTAATAGAGTCAAGCTTAGTCCGAGGTTTATTGGTCCGTTCAAGTTTCTAGAGAGGGTTGATATGTTGGCCTACCGAATACCACTATCGCCTAGTCTCACGGCTATGTTTCATGTATTGATGTTGCGAAAGTATATCTCCAATCTATCTCACGTAATGGATATGAGCCTCTGCAGTTGGCGTCAGACTTGTCTTCCGAGGAACGACTAGAACATATCATAGCATGGGAGAAGCAGAGACTTAGAATGCGAGTTTTTCCCATGATCAAGGTCCGATGGTAGAATCAGTCAGAGGAGGAGGCTACCTGGGAGGCAGAGGCCGATAAGCAGACGCGTTTTCCAGAGATATTTGGTACGTACTTGAATTTCGAGGACGAAATTTCATTTAAGGGGGAGAGTTGTAACGCCCCAAAATTTATTTACCGAAGTAATTGGAAATTAAAATTATTATTGAGTGAAAAAAATAATTATTGAGGCCACTGTGTTATAGAGTGTATTTATAAAATACACGTGCCAATTAGTCAATGAGTTTGACTATGTCTAGATATCTCGTAATATTGACATTTTGAGATAATTATTGAGATATTGTAATTAAAATAATTATATTGCCAGATAAATTAATTTGGGAGAATATTTGACCAAATTGACTGGTAAAAATTTTGAATGTTTGGTCAGAGTCTAAGATTGACTCGATTTATTTATTGGGAAATTTACTAGTCAAGTTTACTGGTCAAAATAAACTATTTCAGATAAATTATAAAAATGTGTTAAATTACATATTGGAGTAAAATAACACAATAGCATTGAAATGGATCAGACCAGGTCATTTTAGGACCAATTTTTATAATATTAAGTGGTGCACTATATCTCATGCACGAAACACCTAAAACACACACTAAACACTAACCCCTATTTTTGCCCCTCTCTTCGCTGGCCGCCGCCCTTCACTGCCGATTGACACTCCATCTTGTAGCTCTCGTCGAGGCGGTCACAACTATACCAAGAATCATATTTTTTGGTGATCGAAGCACCGAGTTTGAAGCCAAGTCGCGGCCGAGCTACTATTCATCTTCTTCCTTGGTGAGAAATAGCGATTTTCGGTTGTTTTTGATGGGCCAAGTCTGTTTGATTAGCCAAGTTTGTTCTATGAATCAAGTTTTTTTATTGGTCCAAGTTGTCTGGCCAAGCTTGTTGGACTTAAGATATTAATTGAACTTAATTTATAATTGAGCTAAATTTGTTATGAGCCTAAATTTTTTAATTTATTTGGTTGAGTTAAGTTCTAAGTTGGGTTAAGTATTTTAATTGGATCAATTTAAGTGTGATTGGGCTAGTCTAAGTATTATTGAGTCATTTCAACTGTTAATGAGTCAATCTAAGTGTTATCGGACAAATCTAAGTTTAAAGACTTTAGTTAAGGGGCAGCAACTCGAACTAACCAATGACAAACAAAATAGCCCGTAAATACATATTTAATAGATGTATATGTATATTTTGATACAAATATATTTTTATGAAAAAAAATTAAATATATATTTACGGGCAGATTTTTAAGGAAAATGATATTTTTTAAGTTCATGATTCATGCATGTATTTTTATGTTAATATTATTGGCATGTAAAAAAATATTTTCGGGAAATTGATGTGTTTTGTGACAAAGCGGGACTGAAGGTTGGGATACCGGGTCTGATGACCTTTTAACTTATGATTATGAGCCTTCGGAACCCCAGAGGTTTGGTGACGAGACATAGGAGGCGAGGGAACCCCACAGGTTCGGTGACCCTTGCCGCCACATACGTTGGTTTTTATATTGATCAATCGCTTATGGTTTTACTTCACTGATATGACCTACAAAAAATGATTTTTATGTTTATAACATGTCAATGCTTATGTTATTTATTCACGTTACATATTATGATTATGTTCAAGATTACGATGATGTTTGTGTTTATGTTTCGGCATTATTCAAATGTTTTACGATCATGCATGCATAAGATATCTCAAGATATTTTAATACGATATGTGCTTCCATGCGATTTTATTATGTAGTATTTGTTATTAAAGGGTAGAGCATGTTGAGCCTCTAGGGTCATTAGATCTAAATAGTGTGCAAGTGAGATTTATGTTAGTCAGGAGGTTGTGGTCCCGACTGGTATTGAAAAGCTCTGTGCATCCGTGACAAGCTAGCACACCCGTGACCTTCACCAACTCATGTTTTCAATTAATTTAGTTTATAATGGAACATTTTGTGTATCGAGCTATTTTTTGCACATGTTTACTATTTCTCATTGTGTGCATACTATTGAGATTCTAGTCTTTTATATGGATTTTTATTTGTTCGAGTATTTAAATTTTTGGCATGCAATCGATTCTTATTATGTATAAAATTTTATGAAAATCTATTTGAAGTATAGATGCGTATATGTATGGACGTATATGTAATATAAAAAATTTTTACGAGTTAGAGTCGTTTCAGTTGCTATCAGAGCCGACCTCTCTTAGTACGGTATGGTTCAAGGACAAACCAAGCGAAAGCTGGTGGGCATGTGACGCTTGAAGCTAATAAGAGGGCAGGGAGTGATCGCTTGTGCCAAGAGGTTGTACGGACAATGAGCGGATCCTGACAGGCTTCTAGGCGGAGGAAGACATGAATGAACCGATCCCATGCCGGAATAAAAGGGATTCTGAGACTGTGTAGATATGAGACTATATGGTTGAGGAGGGATTAAAAGATTTGACAGAGACTACTCATATCAGGTGCATCTTTTTTTCTAGAGCTCATCAAGAGTTCCAAAGTTAAGCTTGCTTGACTTGGGGCAATTATAGGTTGGGTAACCCCGTGGGAAGTTTTTCAGGGTGCGTGTGAGTGAGGACATAAGTACGCTGGAAAGACTTGTCTTTATATAATGAGGACAGTCGTAAAATTTGAGGTGTTACAGTTATTGCATATTTATATGGTTCACTTGATAACGACATATACATAAATATCCCTGAAGGATTTAAGCCATCAAAAGGAAGTGATACAATCCCTAAGAACATGTTCTCTATAAAACTACAAAAGTCATTACATGTATTAAAACAACTGTGGTGCATGTGGTACAATTGCCATGAGTATTTGTTACAAGAAGGTTACACGGATGATACTATTTGTCCATGCGTTTTTACAAAAAAGAAAAAGAAAGAAAGAAAAATTGATGAAGGTTTTGCAATTGTGGTAATATATATGGATGATCTGAATCTCATGAAAACTCCCAAAGAGCCCACCAAAACTGCCAATTATTTAAAAAGTGAATTTGAGATTAAGGATTAGGGAAATACAAAATTTTTTCTTGCCTTGTAAATTGAACATTTACAAGAAAGAAATTTGTTCATCAATCCTCATAAGCAAAAAATATATTAAAACGATTTTACATGGATAAAGCACATCCATTACCATCATCAATGGTCGTTAGATCACTTGACACTAAGAAACATCATTTTAGTCCACTTGAAGATGAAGAAAATATCATTGGTCCGAAAGCACCATATCTGAGTGTAATTGGTGCATTATCCTATCTTGCAAATTTACTCGATCAAATATAACAATTTATGTTAACCTGTTAGCGAGATATAACTCTTCTACAACCCAAAGACATTGGAATGATGTAAAACACATATTTTGTTCCCTTTGTAGTACAACCGAAATGGGTTTGTTTTATACGATAAAAAGTCAAATTTTTTTATTAGGATATGCAGTTGCAGACTATCGTTTAGATCCACATAAAACCAAATACCAAATAGGTTATGTATTTACACGAGGGGACATTGCTATATCATGGAAGTCGACAAAACAAAATGTAATAGCGACATCATCAAATAACTCACATATCATTGCAAGCATGAAGCAAGCCGAGAATGTATATTGTTGAGGTCCGAACACAACTTATTCAAGAATCATGTGGACTACCAGCAACAAAAAATAGCTCGATGACTATATTCAAAGATAATGCTGTTTGCATTGCACAATTAAAGGAAGGATAAAAACGATCAACGAAATATATTTCGCCAAAGTTCTTGTGCATACACGAACTTCAGAAGAAATGTAATATTGATGACCAACAAATTTGCTCCAATGACAATGTATCTTATTTATTCATGAAATCATTATCGACATCAACATTTAAGAAATTAATTATTTCACAAGATAGGGAAAGAACATTCCGTGATTTAAATAAGGGGGAATATCAATTGTTGTCTATTTTTCCTTCGTTTGGGTGTTTTCCACTGGGTTTATTGACAAGATTTTAATGAGGCAATATTGGACTCACCACCAATCATCTACGGGAGACTGTTTTATATAGATGATGTTATGGTGATTGATTTGATTGTAATATTTCTTTTGTGTAATATTCACCATATTCTATAAATATATAGATGATGTTATGGTGATTGATTTGATTGTAATATTTTTTTTGTGTAATATTCACCATATTCTATAAATAGAGGTGTATAGTTAAAATGAGAGACAATTGATTCCTTTCTCTCATTCTTTATCTCCTTTTGTCTAATAAATTTATAACATGTATGTGTAGCATAAATATATTTTACCCTATTATCGATAAGGAAAAATTAAAAGATGTAATTTTTTAAAAAAAAACATTAAAGGTTATATGTTTGTTAAAAAAATTCCATAATATTACAATAATTCATTATATTTTACGAAATCAAAATTAACTTTTTGAATTTCAAATTACAAACGTCGTATTTTTTGGTCAAGTATATATGTATATTAAAATCTATAAAAGAAACCTCAACGTTGAAATTAGCATCAACTTTCACGAGTGATGCATTCTACTAACATCAAAATATTCCTTCTCTTTCTAATTTCAAACATTTTAAATAATGGAAATGCCTTAAAAACAAGTAATTGCGTCTTGACTGACAAATTTCATATTTATGTGATCAACCACCTTCCTCCAGGCTCTCCGCCCTTGCTAGTACATTGCGCTTCTAAGGACGATGATCTTGGAAATCATACGCTTGCCGATGGACAAAATTTTAATTGGAGTTTTTGCGAGAATTTTTGGTGGAGGACTCTATTCTTCTGTCATCTCTGGTGGGGTAATAAACATAAGCCATTTGTTGCTTTCCGATCGAATTTTGTGCTCCACCGCTACCTTTCACACTTTTGGTATGCCAAAAGTGATGGGATTTACTCCACTGGAGATCGCTCAAGAGATGTGGTAAAGAAATATGATTGGGAAATTATAAGTTAGTCATTTTGCACATTTTGGTATGGTATAATCAAAAATATGTTCATTATATAAGTTGTATTTGTATTTATTTTCGCGCGCGATATATATATATATATATATATATATATATAGATATATATATATATATATATATATATATATATATATATACTCTTAATTAACATTATAATTAATACTTTTGTGCTAATCGTAAAATAGTGTATGTGAATTAACAAGCGGCAACAGACACTCTCCTCTCCCTATTGAAAATGCTAATTGTTAAAATTTACATATTGGGTTACACATTGAAAGAATATTGCATGTTTATTTTGAAATTATAAATTTATCTTTGCACTTTATTTGAAAAAAATATTTCAAAAGTGCATTTAGACAAATAATAAGATTGCGTTTAGATCGATGAATTTGATTTCAATATTAAAAAAAATTCCAAAAACAATTTCAAATGACATTCAAATTGGTGGAAATTCAATATGGTACTTGTAGTATCAACGAAAATGATAGAAAATGAAATTGAAATTTAATTAAATTTATGTAAATCATAGATTCATCAATTCAAACATACGCTATTTTGTCATAAAAATATCATGTCGTTGAACCCTAGCTAGAGTGACAGCTGAGTGAGCTTAAGATGTTTGTAACCAACCATGTATATATTAAAAAAAATTGAAAATACAAAACCTATATCTCATCATATTATTTCCTAGCAAAACAAAAATGATAAAATAATCAAATGAACTTTACGAATAAAATCATTAATGTCACTCACTGTTAATTCAAGTATAATATCCTTGGGAGACATATCTGCCACAAGAGACTGAGATTTGTTGAGAGGAGAGAACATGGCGCCAACAAGACAAACTCATTGATAGAAATGCATTCTCCTTGCTTAGTTACTACCATATCGTGTTTGGCAGGTAAAGTGCACTCAACCTCCTCATCAAATGCTAAAGTTGCGCATTCAAAACCTCTCTATGAAAAATTTATAGCCATTTTAATCCCTATGTGTTTAATTGTTTGGCTCGAACAACCATAAAAATCCCGGAATCGCACGTCTAAGCGTTTCATGCCGTATAAAAGGTGCTTAGGAGAAAGAGAACGCATGGATAGTGCATGCCGATGATGGGAGAAACAACCGATTCTCCACTGCCTATAAATTCGAAAAGATTTCATCTATATGATAGCTATTATTAACATTTAGCAATATATATATATATATATATATATATATATATATATATATATATTAATATGATAATTGTAAACTGTAACTATATGATTGAATTTTAATTTTATGCATGGGAAAATTTCAGTCTCCATTTTCATGTACTCAGTAGTTAAGGATTATTGTTTTTTGACATGCATTTAACCACCTCCTAGTCTACCATGGATGAAGTTGTAATGAATCCTTTTTTGGTATAAAGTTTTGGATTTATTTTTTCAGTTTTTGTTTCAGGTGCCATATTAACATTTTCTATGTTATTTTAATAATGTTTTTCATTATGAGATGGGCAAATTTTGATCCACCTATTTTTGATCAAAGAGCTCGCAGTTTCTACTTATGACTCATGAATAAACATCTAACTAGCCAAGAAAATGTGTGTTATGTTCGAACATGAACGAATGAAGAAGATAAAGAAATTGTGTGTTTTGTTATGCTTAATGCACTTAATGATTCTTGAACTCTCTCCATAATTTATGGAAACGACACTTGAGACAACACTTGCTTATTAACATAACAAATTGTTTATAATAATTTTGAGTTTTTTTTTACCTATAATTTGAGTTTTTTGAATTTGATGTATTTGGATCATATGAATATCCATTTTAATTATAGCTTTGTCATAAATTACCTTTTAAAAAAAAAACCTTGCTTAGTGTTTGGCAATGTTACATTTTATTTGAATTATTTATAATAAATAAACTGATGTCGAACCACTGATAAATTTTTTCTTTTGGATGCTATCTTAATACGATAATATCTCATCTCTCTTTTGATAGATCGTGTCTTTTTATAAAATTTAAAACTTGGATTGACGCAAAAATAATTATCTACAAAATTTAAAATTTATCCACCTATATTAAACGATAATATAAAAATGAAGTGCTTTGGCATTCGTATAAAACTTTCTAATAAATCTGTGAAACCTGGATATAACATATGAATATCAAATTTTAATAAAGCTTGAAATATATTACCTAATTACATCTTAAAGAATAGTTTTCTTTTTTAAAAAAATACAACTTAAAGAAAAAAAAAAATACTGATGTAGCATCAGACATTTAACATTTCGAATGTTTGATACCATTGCCAGAATAGCCGGCACTGGAGAGAATGAAAAATTTTCATCAAACTGAAATAATCGATCGAATCAGTTTATTTTGAAAATTCAATTCCTTCAACTTTTGAAACTTGATTTTATTTTTTAAAAAAATATTAGCTAATTCTTTTTTTAGAAATATATATATATGTTAAACAAAAGGATCGATTTTTCTCAAAATAAAATCCAAAATTATTAAATTCTTTAATAAACTTTGCTGGGTCATATAATTTTAGAAGATCATAAAATTATTTATATAATATAGGGTTAATCATGTTTACATCCCAGGTTTGTCATATTAACCAAAAAAAAAATCCAATTATATTTAAATATTATATATATCACTTGTGGTTTGCGAATAACAACTAATTAATCCGATAATTTTTAACATTATCGTACACCCCCGAGTTTGTATTTATCATACATTTAAACCCCTAACATAGTAGCATTACTTGGATTAATCCAGTTACCAATTGCAAGAGCCAGTTTCTGTTTCTGTTTCTGTTTCTGTCAATTTTAAGGTATTCCTTCACTTCATATTGATTTCCTAGTTCCTAAACAATAAGATACATGCATTGGAGTCTTACCATGGCTCACATAACTTGCACAACTCTACAAAGCTGAAAAACAAAAATAAAAAACCGAATCGTAGAACCGAAATTCTAATCTTACATTTCCAAATTAATTAATCATCAAATCCCCAGACACAAAACATTTATCACCCACAGAAAATTTCACAAGTAAAATCGACATTACCCATCGTCAATCTTCCACGTCAGATCCTTAAAGTTCCATTCGGCACCCGGTTCGGATAGATGGGAATTGCATCCATTCTCTGCTCACTTGATTCACATAGTTATCAAGTACAAGTCTATTAAATTGGGATCCTTGATGCAGCGAAAGATGGAAATGAAACTCTTATTAACATCTTATCTATTTTGCATGCAGTGAACATAACATATGAACTTGGGGCGAATACCGACATGTGATCTGATTTGTTACTCGCACTTTATTGAGCGGTATATGTGACGCACAAAAAACAAAGCAGCACGGAAGCCTACAGTTCCAAGCATGAGGAAGAAAGCATAGCATACACAAGCCATGTACCCGAAGAAAAACGAGGTCTGCATGAAACCAGACATTTCTGACCGTGCATTGTAGTAATACAAGCAGTAGCCATAGATAAACAAGCCAGTAGATCCACCGCATGCAAAAGACCTGATAAGTCGACGGAAATGAGGAATTATCATAACAAGACATTTTTGATTTCGGAAAGAAACTCCGAATATAGAATTCTACATAGCAATCTGAAACATTCTCACAAGATTGAAGTTTCATAGTTGACATCTTAATAAGAGATTTAAAGAACACTTAATTTGAAACGATGAAAGAAGAAGCAGATAACTACGGACAAGGTGGTTGGACTAAAATCAACTGAAAACATTTTAATGCTCCATTTAAATGTGATTGGCCATCCGCACATGCAATTTGGTTGCCTTACTACATAGGGCATCCAGAAGAGAGAACAAAAAATAAATAAATACAGGTAAAATACAAAAAAGCAATTCAAGAATAATGATGCAGGAACTCTTTTTTAAAGTTCTCAAAGTAAGGTTGGGTACAAAGCAAAGCTCATGTGGATCAAGGAAATGACTTCGGGGAGGGCAGATAAAATAATCATTCGTTATGCACATCTCTTCACCAGAATTCCAAGCATTGATGTTTCTCAAAAGAAGAGGAAAACAAACTCTAACATGCACTGAAGGCTATTCCAGAAATATAACTTCATGCATACTACGAGCAGGCAAAATCTGACACAAGCCATCCAAAAATGCTGCCTCAGGAAGCGATAAATCAACTATTAAGAATATTCAATATTACTATAATAAAACAGCCAAATAACATACAGCGGCCAAAATCGGACATAAGTCATCCAAAAATTGAAGCTCAACATATAATAAATTATATATTTAAAACATTCAGTATTACTTTAAAAGGAACATACCTCCACCACCACTTGTGATCTTCAGCAGCAAGTTGAAAATAGGTCAATGCCACAGTAATAAATGCAGTGACAATTATGAGAATAATGAAGACAATGAATAAGATGCTGTAAATGGTGTAAATCCTGTGACCCCACACACTCGCAAATATATAGTAAAGTTCTATGTAAATGGCACTAAATGGCAAGAATCCAGCCATTGCCATTTGAGGAAGGGTTCCACGATACCAAGGTAGTGGTGGAATCTCTCTCGGATATTTTGTGGTACGACACGGAGCTTGAAACTCAGCCTTTCTATTCTTTCCAGCAATCCCTCCCAATACCAACAAAGGTGATGTAATAAGAGCCCATATGAGAAAAATAACCACAATAGTCCCGAATGGAAGGGCGGCTGTGGCGTGATAAGTAATGGCAACAGTGTTCAGGAAGCAAAAGGTGAGAAACAGTGGCACAAAGAAGAGGCCTCCAGTCAACAATAAATTTCGGACCTGCCAAATGAAGAATTTGAATATCAGGCAAAGAGATAAACGCGTCTGCAACAAGCAGAGATCATAACTATACACAGATAAAAAGATAGGTAATAGTTGATTTATTTGGTCTGCATTTTGTTTATCTGCTTAGAAGGATAAGTGACCTGATCTATTTCCAGAACAAAGGATAGGAAGTAAAGTTTCTTATAAGTTGTGGCTGGCATGCCCATCCCAACTTGGACGAAAATTTCCAAACCTGCTAATGAACCAATATATTTCTATGGCAGCAAATGAATGGGAAGATTGATAGGGTTGACTACCAGAGATCCCCATACCGTCTGCATTTACTTCCAAAGGATAATAATGAGATCAATTCCCTACCTTTCTAGCATATAAGCAAAGGGCCAGTCTTGTCCTATATTTCAAGGTAAGGGTGGCAATGTGGTGGATAAAAAAGGATCTGTTGTAACTCACCCTGCCAACCAATGGTTAAACCTAGCCTCCCTTAGACCTCACACACCCACTCCCCACAAAACCCAAAATCACCAGTAAAACCTGCTCAACCCATTAATCCTGACAATTAGAATATTCAAATGTACACAGACAAGTTCTCTCTCGTTTTCAGTTAAACTATCTGAAGATAACATAACAAAAAGTTTTCAGGCTTTCTTAAAGCTCAAAATCAACAGAACAAGCCACTTTCAGTATCCCGATATTTTACAAATAGTGCCGAACCCTAGCCAAGATAAAGTTATAAGTTATTTAGTGCCAAGGCTTTCCGTTTTTAATGCAACTTGAAAAGAGTACACTCGTTCTTAGGATATGAAGAAGAGTTTTGCAAAATTTTCATGGATTAAGCCATTTCTACAATCACTCAAAATCAATGAAAATAAAAAAGAAGTGGAATGACTATATGCACTGCCACAAAATTAATTCATCTCCCCAAATCTTCAAAAAAATAGAAAGAAAGACAGAAGCCAAGAAAAATCTTCTACATCTCAAAGTTAAGAAACTAAATGATTTTTGTCAATGATATACGATAGAGTGATTGAATGAGAAAGACAATTTCCAAGGGTATCCATGTTAAATAGTTTATACTGCTCGAACTAATTGTACCCTCATTGCAAATAGATTTCTCTAATTGGCATGGCTTATGGTATTGAGTATACCATCACCTAAATGTTCAAATCTGTTTAAGAAGCAGCACTGCCCCTGCCCTCCAAAAAAGTGGAACTTTCACGACAAACTCAATGTTATCTCACGAAGCTCAACGCCAGCACCCTGTTAACACACATAATGATACACACCTTTTCAAGTCCAAATAGCACAACACAGTTCAATTTTTTTTTAGTGGAAATGAACCTCCTAGGCTTCCTTAACAACACAATTTATCACAATCAAGCATGATGAACTCAATTCAGGAAGGACAACAATGAAGACATTACTGCTGGAACTTTTTGTACCCTCCTGTAAATAGAATTTTCTAATGCACAAATGGCATTGGTTTTGCCCATCACCTAAATATTCAGATCTGTTTATGAAGCAGCAGAACTCAATCCTTGTACCCAGTTAACATACATAATGATACACCACTTTTTCAAGTCCAAATAGCACAAAACAATTTGGAAAATGAAGTGCAAATCAAGCTTTCTTGATCACACAGTTGATCACAATCAAGCAATGATGAAGTCGATCCTATGACCTGTTGTTTTCTCAAATGATAAAAATACTTGCACGATGGGCGGTTCCAAAAGAGTTTTAACAGGAGTCTAACTGAACTGCTACATAAAATGGAAAGCTAGAAGTTAAGAGAGAACGCAGCAATAAGTTCAAATTCACTCACCCAATTTGTTCCTTCTAACTGGCAATAGAAAGAAGCAGCTGTATATCCAGCAATACCAGATGTAAGAGCATAAATGACAACCAAAGCAGTAAAAAGAGCTCCTCGGTTGTAGGGGTAAAATACACCAACAAGAGCAAGTAGGAATATAAAAGTTGTCCTGTACATGAAAAAATGTTAGTAGATTGGTTCTCTGCATTAAATAAATAAAGATTTGATGCTCATCAATCATCAAAGCAACTTATTTAGATAACTTCAGTCAAGTCAATTCAAAACATCCTAAACATCCTTACAGAGTAAACAGCTGAGTGCCACATCCAAGGGAAGCAGCAAGGAGGGACTTGTGCTTGGGGAACCTAAAAACATCACCATGAATGTACTTCCATCCAGTTTCTTCTTGGTCATCAGCTGTTTCTTCATCGTGAGCGTATCTTTTGTGGTAAAAAAAAAAAAAAGAAAATTTTTTTATACAAAAGTTGGTAAATCAGTCATCAATGTCGTGAAGGCAAAAGCAGAACTAGTCCTTACTTCACAAAGTCATTTTTGAGAACTCGCATCAGAATAGTAGCAAGAAATCCAGTAAGAAGGAGCACGGTGACACATGAATTGATAATCGAAAACCAATGGATCTCCAAGTGACGACTATGTGTTGAAGATGAGGAGTACTTCTCCATTCTATTCTCAAAAGTCACTTCAGTTTCTTTCCATTTGACTGAGTACATGAAGTCCACGTCAACTTCCCTATCCTCAGTAAGATCCACCAAAGCATTAGAATCGGCACGTGCATTGATCTCGATCACACGATCCTTGTTGTAAGATATTTCAAAATGAAGATGCTTAAACAGGTAATATTTGTGATCATCAGGATCAGCCTTGCCATCTTTATCAATCTTTCCTATGAAACCCCACAGGGGTAGGTCATCATAGTACATTTGAAAATAGTATTCCTTTGCAACCGCGCTTCGAAACTCGGCAACTTGTTTCTTTGACAACTTCCTTTTACAGATTATTTCTGGCTCTTTATCAGCTAAAAAGTCAAGCTTGTATGGAGCACTGACCAAACGGTCTCCATTCAGCACTTCACCAAGTGCTTCTGATTTATCTTTCACACCATCTGCCATCAAGATGTGTATATAAAACAGGAAATTGGTTTAATTAAACCAAAAATGGAAAACGGAAAAACAAAAAACAAAAATATATAATATGAGATACCTGGAGAACAAAAGGGTAGATCAAAATATCGATAAGTTTCACTGAAAATGAATAAAAATACACGACGTCATTGATACAACATGAAATCAACCATTCACAAATGCCACAATTTAATAAAATTTTATTTACAAATAATTTATCTTTTAAATAACAGAATAACATCCACAAGTCATAATAATCTTCATCAGACAAACACGAGCAAGTGGCGGTGAACAGTCCCATGGAACCCTTTTTCCCAACTCCAAACAAAGTCTGAATTCCACAAGAAGTATCCATCTTCAGGACAGGATCAACAAAATGATAAACCTAAACTCAATTATCTAATATTCAACAGTAGTTGCATGTGCAACAGTGCAAGGTCTTCCATTACCCTTTTTCTCTCAGGAAATGCCATTCTTTCATTTTATTTTTTTTTAAAATCTTGTATCTGATTAAACGCATCCTCCTTAAGTCTCTAGCAGACAAGTCAGGTATAAAGCAAAGAAAAAGGTTAACAGGAATTTTTTTTTTTTGTTTAATTATGAAAATAAGAACTATCCAGTATACCACTACCTTGATGTACTGTCAACCAAAAATCCAAATAACACCAAAATGGGACTAAAGCCAACACCTGAACTACATTTCTAACTCCTTTAAACAAAATCTGAAAATAAGGCCCCATTTACAATTTTATCGATTAAACAGGAGAACAAGTTTCACAAAAAATAACATTTCAACTATTCAACCACAGTTCCTAAACAGCTGCAGAATGGCGCTTCGACGTCAAAGATCCAGGTTTGCACGACCATCTCTTTTGATGGGGCTTTTTCAATGTATGACATCGATTTTTCCGCCATCATGGAAAGTTTTTTTGTATAATTTCCAATAAAAGAATGTTCTTTACAGGATCACAGATATTTCTCCGCGTAATGGAACCGTATCACAGATGACTTCCTTTTCTCAAAATTAACTTTATTTTTTAAGCCTGAATCTAATTTCTTGAATGAAAAAATAAATAAAAGTTCTCCACAAAATGTTTCAAAATTCTAAATATGTTTACTTTATTCAATAAAAATCCGCTGTGGTCACCACGATTGTCCCTTGAAACCAGAACCATCGCCTCTGCAATATCCTCCACGACTGTGCAGGCGCTTACCACATACTCCACACAGTATGTGGAGCGATTTTGCATCTTTTCTATGTACCAAACCTAACAAGTCCTCTGTTCCTTGTCAAAACTATTTGTTTATGGGATTCAAAGATAATATCCTTATCACAGATCCAGAAAGTAAGACAAAGTATAAAAGGAGAATTATCTGAGAACAAAAAGATGGGATTCCAAGAAGAAAAAAAACAGAACTAAGAAGATGCAACACAGAATAGTTACAATAATTGTGACATTACCCACTAAAACAGGCACACCAAAAAAAAAAAAGCACCTGGGATTGTTGAAAGGGCCGACTTTGTTTGCATAGAGCGGCACCGGGTCACCGAGTTTGTATTTGTGATTCGATGCATCGGATTTAACCCCAACTACGAAGCAAAGAAACATCAAAAGCAAGGAGGCCTGACAAATTCCTCCCATTTTAACCCTAATAATCACAAGTATAAATTAACAAGCAGGAATAGATTAGAGCAGAACTGTATGAGAATCGATAAGGGATAACTTCAGCTCTCGTACACACACACAGACGATTGAATCAATCTTATAAGATTTGGGGAATTTTCAAGTTCAATTCTTTGTTGGTTTTGATAAAATAAGACAAGCAGGGTTTTGTGTTCCTGAATGCCATTTTGCCATACTTGAGAATTAATAATAATAATAATAATAATAATAATAATAATAATAATAATAATAATAATAATAATAATAATAATTATTATTATTATTATTATAATTATAATAATTTATAATAAATAAATAATAATTACATTTATTCAATTTAATCAAATAGATTTTGTGTTTTAACTTAATAAAATTAACATTTTTTATTTAAAAAAACATTTTTTTATATTATGTTTTATAACAAATAAACCTCTAATAAGTGGTTGTCTTAATTGTCGGAGAAGGTGCTCGTTTGTCAATGTAAAAAGTTCAATCCTCCGGCCAAAATAAAACACTTTTCATAAAATTGTTGTGTTTGATTACAAAAATCATTTTAAAAAAACACTTAAAAAAATATTCTTTTAAAAAGCTAGAATTTCAAGATTTTTTGGGTTTTTACTTCTCAATATTTAAAATTTTAGATAAAAGAATTTTTTAAACATTTATTCAAACGTCATAATCGCTTTTTCTTTTTAAAATAGAAGCACTTAAAAAAGCCGAACTTATTTAAGCGCTTTTTTAACATGATTTTTTTCTTCTTCCTATTTTCGTCATTTTCATCGGAATGTTGATGTGGTGAAGAAAAATTATAGTGTTACCTAAAATTGGTGACATGACAAAGACAATTGTTGTCGATTTCATTTAAGCATTTTGCTGAAAAATGACAAAATGAAAAAATAAAAAAAATTAATGAACTAATATGACCGATTATTAAACCAAAAATATACTTACGACTGAGCATGGATGATCCAATGATGACCGGTCGACCTTATCTATCTAATGATAATTTTTGGGTACACTAAATTAAGCATTGTGATATGTATTGAGAATTGCTGAATTTGATATTGTTTAAAACATTCTCGGTACTTAACATAGAAAGATTAGGAATCAAAGTTTATAAGTGTCTTGGCCACGATTTATTGAACTAACGACGTAGCGTTGCAGTACCACCTATAATATCTTCGAGGCTCGTTATTACACCAAAACAATGTGATGAATTCAGAACCCTAACACCACTTGGTTAAATGAATATGATAATGTATGGATAAAGTACATTGCGATATTGAAGGAAATGAATATGATTGAAATTAATAATGATATGTTTGATGAGAATGATTAATGTCGGGATTGAGATCATGATAAACTGAAAAATTACTTTTTTACCCTAATCATTATAAATAAAATTTAATTATTATATTAATAATTAAATTTTCATTAATTTTAAATTCAAACCACAAAAAATAATTAAAAATATTAATAAAATAGAAAATAATAAATGTAATAATAATATAAATATGCATTTATTTTGATAACTAAAATATTAATAAATAATTTTATATTAATTTTAATGTTAAATTTAATTAGTTAAAATAACAATATTACTGTTAAATAAATAATATATTAATATTAAATTTTGGTGAATAGTAATTAAATTAATTAGTTATATTATAAATTTTATAATATGTTAATAATTATTTAATGATAATATAAATATGCATTTATTGGAAAATATTAATAATAATTTGAATATTAATTTTAAAATTAAATAAAGGTTGATAACAATATTAATATTATTTTTAAATAAATAGTATATTAATAATTATTAAAATATGATGAATAATAATTAAATATTATAAATTATATTTAAATATTATTAAATTAATATTTTATGTTAATTATCAAAAGGTCACTGATTTTAATTTCCAAATCACAAAAAATAACTAAAAATATTAATGCATGTATAAAAATAATTAAATTTATTAATATATATAAATGATTTTATTTATAATTAAAATAGGAATTCTAATTTGAATATTCATTTTTTTAATGTTAAAATTAGTTATGTTATAAATTATATTTAAATAATATTAAATTTCTTAAATTTACAATTAATTAAATTGTAGGGTATTATAGGAAATTTTTTTTTATCAACCTTCATCCCTCCTCCCATAAGGTATTATTATTCCCTCGTAAAAATGATAATAGTATCTACAGTGCGGGCCGGATGTGGACTGGGCGGATCTATCATAATATTTATCAGGCATACAAAACGCATGACAAGAAAAGGATTAGTAAGCAATCCTCCCTTATCATGCTTACCAACAGTGCCTAATAGTAAGTAGTGTGAAAATTTCATCGATGAATAAAATGGTGACTTCTTAACTTGAAAATAAGTTCTAACAATAAGTTCTGGCGCCTATGACTTGTAGTTTATCAAACATCAAGATCTTAAATCTTAAAATTAGAACGAAGTTTCAGGTTTGAGACTTGATCGTAACAAATTCCTACTCAATTTTAGGGGAAACTGTGAACTATGAAACTGGGATGAAGCAAGAAAAGTTAAAAAGGCTCATATTTTACCACTCCAAACTTATATACCGAGCCAAATGTGAACTCTACTTTCCTACCATCAACATTTATACTTTACAAGTAAATGAACACGGCACGTTCCCAACATAAAGTAGCGGTAATTATATATACATACAAATGGACACAAATAGTTTGGTTCCAAATTCAAATAATAGCCGAGTGTACAGCCCTCAAATGGCCGTAGCACTCATCACTGCTTCCAAAGAATTCCAAGCATACCCAGCAAACATGCTTCCCACAACGACATTCGATATGGTTGCACCCATCCACCTTCTCGATAGTGAAACCACAAACGGGACACATTTTCACATTATCTTTTCCAATGCACCACTCTTTCAGAGAAGTATCCGGGTTGTCTTTGAATTCTTTATATTTCTCGCATGTCAGATAAGGGTGATATTCCAAGTGACACCTAGTACAGGTCTCGGCTAGGCAGGAGCCACAGACAAATTGACCACCGGGATGGCCAGGTTCTGAAACTCGGTACACGGAAGGACAGTCAGGCGAGGGACAAAACCTGTAGGTGCCACCACTCCCAGCAACAAATGAACCCAAGGAGGCCCGAAAAAGTTCATCCAATTTCTCGCTGGAGAATAAGGATCGTAAATCAGCAAGCAAGATAAGAGCCCCACAATCCTCTTTTGCACACCGTAAAGGAAAACTATCCTGATTTCTTATTGCAGATTCGGACTGCTCAACCAAGCACAAGCGGCAGAACTTGTGACGACAGCCCTCGAGCATGTAACAATCTTCGACTTCACACAAGCAAATCGGGCAGGTATCATTATTACTTCTTGGAATTTGCAGTCCACTTGTCTGTGCGAGATCATTAATTATTTCTTCAACTTTCTGTTTCAGCTCTTTCGAACCTATTATTGATATGCAATGGTGTTTTGCATTCAAAGAGAACTCCGCCTCAGGAAACTTCTTTTTAAGACCTTGAAGATCTGGCCCAAATTTCTGGACCATTCTCTTCATCATATCAGGAGGTAAAACTCCATCACAAAGTTGGATCTCAAGTTGTTTGGTGTCTCGTAGAGAAAGCAGGGCTTCAGCAAACCTCTGCTGTGCACGTGCAACCCTTTCCGGAGAGCCAAATATTCTTACAGTAATGCTGTGCTTATCAAAAAGTATATGAGTCCCAGTTTCGTGCTGAATGGATTTCATAAGCAAAACACCATCTCGAGAAAAAAGAAGCTGAAGAACTGAAACAGTGATGTCTGGATGTTGTAAAATATTCCCTTTCATGAGCTGCTCCAGAGGAGCTCGTATCTCTGCCACGACTTTTGTTGCATTGGCAGATATCTTTACTCGATAAGAACCATTCAGGTTCCTCTCTAGATTACATTCAACGCCTGTGAAGAAGAAACGTTGAACACCATCAGCTCACGACATCATAAGTAGAGGTTACTACAATCTCTAATAGGTAATAGTTATGAGTGAGCGAGACCAAACAGGTAGGAAAGGTTTTATCTCTCCATATGGCTCTTAAATAACTCGAGAAAAATGGGCTTGAACCATATGCAATTAACAGTAATGATTCTGAAACCAGCTCCCCGGTGAACAGATGTGAGATGGATCATATTAAGTCGCATCAAGGAATGAGTAAATGTGCAAAATGAAATAATCAATCCATTACTACACGACTTCCTCCATCTATAAAACTAAAAACAATAACAGATACAAAGATGCTATTGAAAATTTACCTTGAAAATTGAATTCAATAACACGCATGAAAAGATCAAAGATACTTGGTTCAAAGTAAAGCTTAAGGCAACATGATTGCTATCCCTTCGTATAAATATAAATATGAATGAATCTCATGCTCGTTTTCAATCTTGCTACCATATGATCGAGTTTTGTGAGGAGCACACACCAAGGAACATTGCCATGAGTGTAAAATATCATTTGATGGCTCCTAACAAAAGTGACAAGAAAATGGACTCAAAAGGGGGGCACACTTGCAGGGATAAGCAAGATGTTAAAGTGAGAAGTTATCTAAAAACTTTGAATTCCAACACAGAGCTTGGTTACAAGTGCAATCGTGTGCTCTCACCACCCAATTTGGTTATGTTTCTTCTGACACACGGATGGTTTACGCACATGCAAAAGTTTCCAAAGCTATAGTGATTAAAAGTATTTTAACTTATTGCATGAGGTATACTTGCAATACAGTTGGAGGTGTAATTAGTTACATTTATTGCTGTCAGACACTCTGGTAAACCTAGGAAAAACTCTATCACTCTAACCATTAACTATTTGATTTCAGCTCATCGTAAACTGGTTTCAACAAATTTGCTAGGATACTGAAGAGAAGCCTTGTCAAGAAAAATCAACAGACATATATGACTTTTGCAAAATGACTTGAAACAAGAAAATAAAATACCATTTCGCCGTTGCACCCTAGCAAGCAAAGAATTCAGCTGGGTCCTAATAACAAAGTAAACAGCTGCTGGACAGGATACAGAGCTTTGAAACATTCGCTGACATCGTATTTTCTGCCATGAAAAACACCCAGGCAATGCTTTCCCATCAATTTGTTCCAAGGCCTTAGCTGCCTCCAAATGTAAATTCCCATCAAAAGTAATTATGGCTCGCATGTAGCAATCCTTAGGTTCAGGCTGAAAGACCTGAACACGGACACAATTTCCTTGTGGGTTCCTTCGAGGCATAAAGGGGGAAATTTCACGCATAACTGCTTCTTCGCAAGCCGTGAGAGTGGGATTATCTATAGCATCGGCTCTAAGCAGAAAGAAGTCCAGGATTCGCCTACTTGTTGCTGCACGTAGCACCTGCAATATATCAGCTTCATAAAGTTCCTTATCAAGTCCACGAATTACAACACTGTCCATAGCCTTTGTACTCATTTCAGACCAAACAAGCCTGTCTGCAATTATTAGATTAGAGAAATCATTAACCATTAAAGCAACATCCTTTGGATCACACTTCACAATTGCTAGCCCCTTGCTGTACCTACGAGGCCAAAAAATTTTGGCTCTAACAGCAGGAAATGACGCCATTTTGTTATCACCACCAAAAACGTTTTTAGAAGGAATTACCTTCAACAAGCCACCACAGAACTCAAAATCACTTAATTCAGTGGCTTTCTTGGCAGCATCAGGCGTCAGAAACGTTACCCTTCCCCATTTTTCTCTTTCTTCATTATCCAGACCACAGCCTGAAAATCTGCTAATGGCACAAATATCACCAGAGGTAAAACTTTCAAGAAACAACATGAGCTCTTTATCATTGAGCGTATCAGCCTTTGAATGACATACATCTACTGTCAAAAATCTCTTCTCAAGTTCCAGGTGCTTTATCTCTGCCCCAGCACCAAAGAGAGCAAATGAAGGTAAAACTTTGGGTCCTCCATTATACAAGCATTTCTCCATGCATTCATTCTGCAACAACTTTTTTTGATACTCCAATGCATTATTCACTGAATCACACAAAGTCTCCATGTCTTGTGAAGAAGCAAACAGATGTATCTCATTATAATCAACATTAACTTCAACACCTATACGCTCATCTGCACAAGAAGCTCTGATACATGAAACAAGATGGCGAACATTGCCATTCCATTTGCCGCAAAACCTTTTCAGAAGCACACTTCCAAACCCAGACAAACTCCTCTTTTGTAGCTGATGATTGTCCATCTTAATAAAATCAAAGACTGGCACAGGTGAAAGGGTTGACAAGCATTTAAAATCGATTGCAGTAACACAAACCAAATATTCATTGGATGATGAAAGGATTTCACCAAAAACTACCCAGGGTGGTCTCTGACCAAAATTCAGCAAAGAACATGAAGGATGAAGTTGAACATGTTTCCCAAATAATGCCACTTGATAACCAAGCTGATCATATCCAGAGTACATAGCTACATTTTCTGCCAGGGAAGAGAGTATAACATTTTTCAAAGTTTCATTATGTTCAGTATTCATTTGAGGATCCCAAAGCCAGTAATTTGGTACAATAAGATTAAGTTCATTCTTTAGACATGCTTCCAGATCTTGGACAGTGTCATGGCATCTCTTCATGGACTTAGCATTTATGCTGTTTTCCCAACACCAAGTATTTTTCCTTTCCCGAGGCAAAGACTCCCACTCTTTGAAAACAGCAAGCAAAGTGAAGAGATCACCATCAGAATGGCAAAATTGCACCTTCAAGCGATCAGATTTCAACTTGTCTTCATCGGAGCCAACCCTGCAAAATATGCTACTAGAATTGGCCATCACAGCAGCAAGAACAAGACCCTCTCTGCGCAAGCCATGTCGGAAGCATTGTAGAATTAATTTACAAAGCCGAGGTTCAATACCCAACTTCACCATCTCACCCCCTTCCGAAGTTAATTCACAAGAATCATTTGTTTCTGCAACAGCTCCTAACTGAATGAGGCTTCTGACAGCCTTATCAATGGCACTCGGACTAGGTGCATCCACAAAATCAAATTCCTGCACATTCTTGATGCCCAAAGCAAGAATCCTTAAAACAGCAACACCAAGATGGACCATACGAATTTCTGGTTCCTGATGAGACAGCATGGAGTCAAAATCATCCTCTGTGTAAAGTCTATAACACGTCCCTGGTTCAGTTCTTCCAGCACGACCAGCACGTTGCTTAGCAGAGCTCTGGCTGATTTTGCAAACCCTTAAAACATTCATTCCACTAGCAGGCTCAAACCTACTCTCTTTTACCAACCCGGAATCAACAACATACTTGACACCTGGAATCGTCAATGATGTCTCAGCAACATTTGTGGTGAATATAACTTTTCTTTTCCCAGGATATGTCAGAAAAACCCGATGTTGCTCCTCATGAGAAAGTTTCCCATGCAAAGGTAAGGCAATTGCGGAGGAGGCTTGAAACTTCTCACAAGCCCATTCAACTTCCATCTGTGAGGTCAAGAAGGCAAGGATAGTGCCATCCTTCTCCGTCTTGTTTATTCGAGTTACAATCCGCATAACATCAGAAACATATGATGGAACAGATTTAGAAACAATTAATCCTTCAGATTCACATGGTACGTATTTAACATCAACAGGAAAGCTTCTGCCAGGCATATGAAATGTTCGACAACCAAAAAAGTAACTTGCAAATTGGTTGGCATCCGCAGTTGCAGACATAATGATAAGCCTAAGATTTGATCTTTGAACTAGTAAATTTTTTAACAACGCCAGAAGTAGATCTGTGTTTAAGCTTCTCTCGTGAGCCTCATCAACAATAATGCATGATATCTTAGATAATTGCTTATCACTCATGTAATGCTGCAACAGGCAATTGTCGGTCATAAAAATGACTTTGGAGTCAAACGTCTGAGAAGATGAACGTGACAGATAGTAATCAACTGAAGTATCTTTATAACAACCATGGCTTTCGACTTTAACCCTTTCCGCCAACGAGATTACCGCAAGTTTGCGGGGCTGAGTGCAAACAGTCGACTCATGGCTAGAAACTGCAGAATCAGCAAGAAACTGCACCAACTGTGTGCTCTTTCCCGAACCAGTCTCCCCAACAAGTACAGTCATCTATGGACATAGCAACCCAAATAGTTATTATAAAAGTGACCATTGAAATTAAAAAAACTAAATTCCACAAAGTGGTAGCGAGATAAGTATTTTTGCCTTAAATCTCAATGCAAGAGGAAGAAGAATGCAGCATATAACAGCAACCATACAATAGGTGGCATTGTGCTGGAGCTCTCTATTTTTAACATCAAAAAGTATTTCCAGGCAAATTTAAGACAATCCAGCCAAGAAATTATTGCTCATGCGAGGATATGGATTATAATGGAAATGTTAATTAACATCATAAAGGTAAACGGCTGATACAATGAGACGTGATCTAGAGCTGAAGAAAATACAATGTACCCGTATGCAGAAGGTTTCATCGTAAATACAGATATGATCTGAAAACGTTTTCCCAACTTAGCAGGTAATAAAATTCTAAATGAAAATAAATATGATCTGAAACAATTTTTTTTCCCAAGAAGAGCATTTACTCATCTTATGCACCACTTAAACTGAAGGCACGCATTAGGAATTTTACAAGAGATACAGAGAACCTACAACAGCATGGTAAACCAAGTCTGGCGACAATCACGCGTTCTCTGAATTATTAACAAGACAAATCCGACTTTGCGACATTGTTGTTAAACTCTTATGTGTTCCGATTATAGTTGCAACCAAGCAGCATTTTTTCCATCAATTTCTAAGTAACTAAGCGGATCCCATAATTATCTAGTCTAATTTATTTATTAGCTTATGTATTTATCTTTTTTTCTTTACGGGAATGAATTGACAGACAAATGTAAAACACATATAATCATCAAAAGATAAAATATTCCAAAATAAATGCAACACATAGGTTAAGCAATCAAGAAAAACGTATTACACTAAGCTAAAGCAACCTGTTGGCTCTGTATCTGTTTCAGGATTTCCTGTCGATGGGCGTAAATCGGCAGTCCATCGTCAAGCCTCTGGCATTCCCTCATCATCAACATGTAAATCCTCCCCCACTCAATCTCTCCGTCCGAAAAGTGAAAAATAGGAGTAACGCACTCTTCTTGGTCTTCCTCATCACCCAAATAACTGACGATGCACTTAACCCCACTCTTAAACTCCTGAACCCTCTTGAAGATCAAATTCCTTTCATCTTCCAATCCTTTCTTTTTTCTCCGCAACTCATTCCAAATTGCAATTCTACTCGGCTTACGCAAGATATCAGAAACCCTCTTAATCTCATGCTCCACATCCCCGAGTTTCTTCATCCATTTCTGAACCGAATCCCCCTCCAACAATCCCTTCAATTTCTCCAAAAATAATGGTCTCAATTGATTGTTCAATTCCGCCTTATCAGAAGGCAAATCAATATTACAAATAAGTCGAGGCAAAAAATTATGCCCGTTTCCATTCAGTTTCATTTCCCACAACTGAACAACTGTCTCCAACGTCTCACTCCACTGCTCATAAAGAAGCACCCCCGCAATATGCGCAGCCGCGAGAACATTAAATTTCAGGGGCTGGTGAGTAATTTTCTGAACAATTTCCCTGGTTTCAGCGGCTCCCATCACGCGCGGACTGTCCCTTCTAAGCTGGACGATGAAGTTGGTGCGGGCTGAAAAAGAACCCGGGGGTCGATCGCGGTAGTGGTGAGAAAAAATACGGTCCCCTCCCCACTGCTGGTGCGGCGGGCGACGAAAAGACTGGCTATTCAGCGGCTGAGATAATCCAGTCCGAGCATGAGGCGGCTGGTGGCGGGCATCGCCGGAGGCGTAAGTTTCCGGTTTATACATGGTGAAATTCAGGGTTTTTTCAGAAAATTTTGAGAAAATTCAAAAAACCCTAGAGTGAAGAGAGTAGCTGTATGGTGAATGTGTGAGGCAGATGCTTGAACAAACCGAAGAGAGGAGTGCAGTTTTGCAGAGTCTTCCGGGGAACAAACAAAGGCACGAACATGAAAAAATGGTGAAGAAGAACTACAAAGGCGTAAATAAATAGCGTATCAAAACTCATAATACGACAAAGACTTTTTGTTCTTCAAATTAACAAAACAAAGAATTTGGAAAGACTTGGAGTTTGGAAAAGTAAAAACACCATTATTTTATTTTATTTTATTTTTCACCAAAAAAATAGAAATAAAAATTACATTAACATAGTTTATATCTACACTCTAAGATTAAGATTAAATACTAATAAAAATTGTATGGTTCTTTTTAACATAATTGTTCGCAGATTGTTCGAATAGTAGATCAATCCCATTTGTATTTCTTTCTCACCTCGTGCTCGATTGCGTTATCATATTTCTACATTAGACTCAAATATTAATTAATAAAAAAAATTTCATGGTATTTTTTAAAAATAATTAGTAAGAAATACGTTCTTCGCACGTGAATCATGTATGATATTGGATTTATCAAATTGTCTCTATGTTGAGCCAATATTAATGAAAATGTGACGAGTACAAAATTCATATTTTTTTTATTTTGTGACCAAGGACTCGCAATTTTTTATATAGACATATTGAGTCATGAACTATGCATATATATGTGTGTTAACTTGTAATTCATTCACTAATTACTTTTATTGTCTATTTATTAACAAAAAAAACTCGTAACTATAAAAAGAAACAACTTTATTATCAATAAACCACTTTATTTATTCTAACATTTTAATTATATTTTCAATAATATGTTAGAAATGATATTTTAACTCATAACCTCATTATCCTATTGTTTGGCTCGAATTTTGCGTGCTTGTGTGCGGGCGTGCCAAACACAAATTGTGCTAAAATTTTAAAAAGAAAAACAAAAAAATAAATTCAACAAAAACCGATTACGAGCCCCGGTTCAATCGTCGATCTAATTTTCTCCGATTTAATGATGAAAAGCATAAGAAATTGACTGAAAATACTCTATAATAATAATCAGAATTAACTTCACTATTATGAAATCAAATATGGCCAAAATATCTACCATAAAACATGAAAAACAAAGTGATGGAGATGCAAAGGAACTACTAAAACATAAGCTGAAAATATTTACTCGCAGTCTTTGGAAATATAAGATATTAAAAAAAATTAAAGTTCGGAAATTTGAAGAATTTGGAGTGATCGTTGGATAGACTGTTTCTGACTTGGTTCTTCGAATTTGTTGCTTGATTCCTTGCAACTGTCATTGTGGGAATCTCGGGTTGCTAATCTCGTCTTAAGAGTAATTAACGATTAATCACGATTAATCATACAATTAAAGAATAAACTAAAACAAGAGCAAATATTTTTTTAAAAAAAAATTCAGCACCTCGCTCGATCGGTAAAATCCTACCGATCGAGCGGGCAAAAATATTTCTAGTCTCGGGTTTCAGCCAAAACAGGCCTTGCTCGATCGGTGCAATTCTACCGATCGAGCGAGCTAGCATTTGCTCGAATCTGCTGCTGATTTTTGTGCTGTCAAAACCAACTTCTAAGCATAAACATAAGTCTGAAAAATATACCTCAACATGTATATCCAAGTCTAGCATTAATCTAAACAATTACATGTATTCAAATATTTATCTAGACATCTAAAACACATAGAAATCTCAAGAAAAATCAATACTTGACAATTCAAAATATATACAATCTCTTGCATCTAAAATGTTCGGTAAGATCTATACCACATGTTATCTTTCTAAACATAAACCCGAATCACCACGCGCTAAAACTCTTTCTCTCGAGCTACCCATATCTATTTTGGTAAGCTTCTGTCCCACCTGTTGTAATGCATACATACAAAACAAAACAACAGCCGGATAAACTCCGGTGAGAAATCATTCTCAGTATAATCAACATATACATGTGTTAAAGTAATATCATATCGACTCTAATCATATCAACTCGGAAATAGAGTAAAGACAACGCATATATAAAGAATTGATTCCTATCACACTCTTTGCCATTGAGATTCGTATACGATCTTGACATGGATATCTATCTATCGTCGTCTCATCAGACTCGAAAATAAGGTACATCTGACCTTGGCATAAGAATCAATTCATATCTCATCTCATATCATATCATCTCATATCATATCATATCATATCATATAAAGATCCACTACTTGAAATGGGTCGACAACATCAATAATATAAACACAAACGATAAACAAGTATGTGGTTTTTGCGGAATAACTCAAGAAGTGTCATTCTTGAGTATTAAATTCCTGACTCTCGATGTTGTCTTATACCTTTCTTTCTTTCTTTCTTTCTTTGAATGTGTTCCGAATCTGAAAATCATCCACAAGACATGTATCAAAATCTGCTCAAGTTCAATCAAACATCAAGGTAGAAAACAACTTCAAGCTTGCTCCAAAACTCTCCCATTCGAAGCTGGACTTCTCGAGTTCGATCAATCTATTATCTAATCTGAAACAAAGCATATTCAAGCTACATAGATCAGCAAAATATCATCATACACCAGCAAAGTCAGAAACATAATGATTGAAACCACGCTGAAAAATCATAACAATCGCATACGTGGTCCATTCTTTGATTCGACTTCGACTTCTTCGATTCGAACTCGATATATTATACGTGAGGTCTAAACTGAAGTCATTCCATCTCAATCATCTATTCTAAATCAGATTACCATTGAAACAAAGCTCATTCAACTTCAAATCTTTGATCAAATGGCCGGAATGAAATCCGACGTCGAAACTATTCGAACCTGTAATTCTAAAAGCGTAAACATCATTTTTTCAGCTATATATCCTCATCAATAATTTCAAGCCATTCACGTAAATATCATTTCAAAAATTCAGATTAATATCAATTCAAAATCTCCAATCGGCGGCGTAACGACTTGAATTCAATAATTCCAAAAGCTGAAACATTATCTTATCTATGATCTAAACTCAATATCCAACTCATTTCATCAGCATAATTTTGAAATCCATCACCCTTAATTTTTAGAATTAAATCAATAAATCAAAAATATGTTCAAACGACGATCTTTTTTCGATTCGACTTAGATATATTATCGTCATCTATACTAGAACATATTTATCCAATCAAATCTTAATTATAACAATGTCATAAAATTCAAACATCATAAAAATTCATCATACTTATGTCAAAACGTAGCACTCAAAGCCGTGATCGTAAATACACGATCAATCGAAAATTCTACCGGCCGAATAAATTTTTATCGAAGCTCGAAAGCGTCAAAATGGTTTGGAACCCTCATTTCCTTCTCTCTCGGTTCCCTACTGACTTTGGGCTGAGAAATCTGATAATTTCACTATCTTACACGTATAAACAAAGCAAGTTTCAAAGAAATTGCACTTTGGTCCCTGAACTTTGACCTAATTGCAAATTAGTTTCTAGACAAGCGATTTAATTCAATTTCAATCCTAAATAATTTAAAAATATTAAAATTTAATTATAAACTCTAAATATTCTAAAATTAAATAGTCTCGAATTAAAATTAAATAATTTCGGACCTTATCGCAGTTTAGTCCTTGAACTACTCAATATTTGCAATTGGATTCTTGCTCGGATTTCATCCTCAAATTAAATCCTGGTTAATTCCAAACTCAAAATTTCAATCTTAAATCTCATAAATATTTAATCCAAATATTTTATTCTTTTAATTTAAGAATCCCAGAATTTAATTCTCAAATCCGTAAATTCTCAAATTAAATATCTTTGGCTCGGAAATTAAATCTATAATTTCCATAAATACTCCAATAAATATTTTCCCAAATTACAGAATTTAAATCTCAAATTTCATAATTAATAACTTAATATTTTCGGGCCTTACAGCCATCCCATGATTTCAGCAGCATGACCCACGTAATTCCTTCCAACTTCTCCATTTTTCACGTTGGTCTGTTGACTTGATAACTATTATCTTCGAAACAAATCTGCGTGTTTATATAACAGTCTTTTCATAGGATTTGCTTCTTGGGCCGACTCCTCGTAATTTTTGGGCAAAAAAGTATATTTTTGGGCCAAACAAATGTCCTCCGCGGACTGTTGGCCCAACAAACCAATATTCCTGGATATAATACCGTGCATTTACTGATTTTTCCCATAATATTTTGGCCCAGCTGACGAATATGCCAGAGGAAAACATGTTTCTTGATCTTAAATTGTTGTTCCTTTGTTGATAAGTCTCACTTGGTGGCCCTCGGGTCATTGTTTTTTCTCGTATAAATAACATGTTCTTTGATGCCACATTTTTATGGTGATATGAATTGTTCATTGGCTTGTGGGTCATGGTTCCTCTTGGACCTGAATGGTTCCTTGACACTCAGATTTTGGTTCCTCCAGAACGTGAAAGGTTCCTTGGCCTTTGGATTTTGGTTCACTGATACCTCATGTACTTACTTTTGTATCTGTACATGAATTGTGTGATAATTAAAGGCTGATGGAGATATGGTGACCCCTGAGCATTCATAGAGTTATTTGATCGATTGTGGCTCCCCGTAGTCCTGCAAAACATTTTTGGTTACTGACAAAAAAATGTTAAAAAACTGGAATCTTATTGTTATACTTTAGATTTTGAGGAGTTATTTTCCACACTTCTTACTCTCTCTTGGGTGGTGAAGTGTATCGCTCAACAACATTTTTGGAATTGGGGTTCATCGAGCGGCGGTTATCACCAACTTGGGAACTCTCCCTTGATCCTCCCGCTTTATTGGATTTTGGAACGCCCCCTGAATCTCATTTCTCATGGAAGACATTTTCACATTGAGTTTGATCAGATGTGTTTACCCACTACAAGAAAAAAGGCAAACGACAACGGATATAATCCGTTGTCGTATGGGTCCAAAAACCGTTGTACTTTTCAGTGTTGTCGAAAGTACACCCTACGACAACGGTTTATATCCGTTGTCTTTGAAAGCATACGACAACGGTTTTACAACAGTTTAAATCTGTTGTCTTTTGGAACTTACGACAACGGTTTTACAACAGTTTAAATCTGTTGTCTTTTGAGACTTACGACAACGGTTTTAAACCGTTATCTTTGAACGTGTTTTTTAATAAACCAGGTTTTTTACAACTGTTTTATTTGAGCAAAAACAACGGTAAAAAACCGTTGTCTTTTTTTAGATGTAAAACAAAAAAAATAATTTAAAAACACTAATTTTAATATTATAATCACTCGAAATTAAAAATTTCAAAAATAAAATTAATATACAATTTTCAACACTATAAATCATTCAAAATTAAAAATAATCGAATTCTAATTCAATGAACACTAGAAAATAAATTTATACATTAATCTCGATAAACTTGGAACACCCTTCAACAATCTCTTCTTCTATAACTCGTTTCTTTTTCAATGTTTTCCGTTTCAACCTGATACAAGTAGAAGACAACTGCCAAGCAAAAATTAAAAGATATCCAAAACGTTAAAATGAAAAATACTCATTGTAATTGGAAATCTTAATTGAAATTTGCTTGGCTGTATAAAGATTGATGGTGCCCATTATACTTTCTAACTTTTCCGGAACATAAACACGTACCTAACAAAAATGTTATATATTCACTTCCACTGGCTTTGGGTTCTGGTTAGTGAGGTTGACTTGAATAATCTGCATGATTAAAAAAAAGGTTAGAGAACCACTAAAAAATCTACAAATGATCAAGACAAATTTTAAGCAGCTAGAGAATTTATTTTTGTTGCACTTTCACAGTAATGCTCTTGTGCTTGAAGAGCATGTGCTGGATATCACCTTTTCTTTTGGAATTGAAGGCATATCCTGCAAAAAAACAAGTGTTGATGAAATATTGGATTGGCATGGTCCAGAAAACAATTTGTTGAGCACAGAGCCTACGAAAATCTTACCCCATAAAGGAAAATTACCATAAAGGCAAATTATCTGAACGGTCAGCACATCAGCAAATAGCTGGTATCACGAAATTATTCTGTAGGCTTTTGCAGATTTTAGTTAGTTATTTCCAAATAAAAGATAATCCTTATCATTAAGGATTGGATTAAGAAGTTATATGCAGATTTATCTTTATAATTCTAGGGGACTTTCTTGTATTTAATAAAAATGATTGCAACGGAATAAAACAACTCAAATTTGTTCTCAAAAGAGATCTGTGATTATCAAAAGATTGTGAGGTCCTTTTTCTTTAACAAGAGATCATGAAGTTCTCTCTTCAACAAGCCTCAAACCCCTGATCCCGTGACCCATTAACGACATCATAATACGATCCATAACTCCGGACCATCTCAGCTTAAAAGCACCGAGCAACAGAAAAGACACTCAAACAAAAGGGAATGTCAATCTTAGGCCATGTCCATGAGTGCAAGTTGATCTCAGTTTAGTTCAGTGTTGGTACCGAGTTAAAGAATCAAAGTTTCATTTTCATAACAATCAAAAAGCAGAGAAGTATCAAAGCATGCCATAACCACATTTATTCGGTAAATCGAAGCATATGCAGAAGGCTTGGTATCCAGTTAATGGATATCTGCAATATAGATTTTTCCTGATTCTCAGTAATTGATCGATCACAGAAAGTAACACCAGAGTAGATGACATTTGTATTTGATCACCTAACTATAATCCATTTCATATTTAGACTTGGCCACTCTTCCAAGTTGAAGAATTGTTTGCTTTCCATTCCTCTAATGTTAAGCACAATACGATTTTGATCAGTCTCTTCGAAAATTTTGGTAGCTCAAAACAAAACTTGTGATGATGAATGATTACCTCCAAAGTTAACTGGAAGTTCTTCATCGAACTTTGAATTTTAAGACCTGCCGCCTTTCCTCCTCTGTCTCTGAAATCCAGCTCGTATTGCTTTGAGATCTAAGCGAAATAATGGAGTATCTTAAGTTTGGTAAGAGAATGAAGTGCTCAGACGAAATTCGCTATACACACCTTATTGTAACGAGGAACTTTTGAGAACAGCTGATGAACTTTATCTTTGTTCGCC